>NC_057864.1:146784154-147447765 GCF_019393635.1 Dromiciops gliroides
TGACTGTGCATCTCTGTCTCACTTAAATCCAATTCAAACAGGATTCAAGACATCACCTGAATGTCATTGGTCTTCTTCAAAAACGAAGGATGAACAACAAACAACATCCTCTCCAGTCCTTCCACCACACTATTGTCTGATAATCTTATATGGCCAGGGATCTTCTTTTAAAACCCATCATTGGTTCCCCATTAATTTTTGGGCTGGGGGGCAGAGCAATGGGGGTTAAATGACTTGCCCAGGGTCACACATCTAGTAAGTGTCAAGTGTCTTAGGCCGGATTTGAACTTAGGTCCTCCTGAATCCAGGGCCAGTGCTTTATCCACTGTGCCACCTAGCCTCACTCTTTTTTTCAAGAGGAAAGTTTTATTTTTAATCACATTTACAGTACTTTTTTTTTTTGTGGGGTCATGGGGTTAAGTGACTTGCTCAGGGTCACAGCTAGTAAGTGTCAAGTGTGTGAGGCCAGATTTGAGCTCAGGTACTCCTGAATCCAGGGCCAGTGCTCTATCCACTGCACCACCTAGCTGCCCCTCCCATTAATTATTGAATGAAGTTTAATCTGGCCCTGAAATTTTTTAAAAAGTCACAATCTGGTTCCAATCTTTCTACTCAGTCTCATTTAATGATACAGAATATTCTCAAATTTTTCATTAGATATGTTTTGAAACTTCTCCCCATAGCCCCAAGAAGTTTATTTCCCCATATACTGCCCCACCACCTACAGTTTGCATCCTTCTCTTTGTAGGTTGGTATTGGGATGGTAACAATAGCACTTCCATCAATGGAAGCCCTGGAGAAGCAAATAAAAAAGGAAATGAGATGGTGGGAATAGAAAAGCAAGGCAGAGGAATCCCAAGACCTAGGTCATTGGTCAGAAGGCCCAACTACTTGGGAAACCATCTTTGTTGCAAATCTAAATATGTTGTCTGTGACAATTCGTTACAGCAAAAAATAATAGAGCTGGAATGAGAAAAAAAAGAGTTAAAAGAACCATTGAAATCTTACCTACCCCTATCCTCATTCCATTTTATTCCAGACAAACTGAAGTACTCTATGCATCATTCTCCTATTCTCACTTGTCTTTATTCCCCATATTAGAAATGGTCTCTTGTCTTTCTCTGTCTGGTAAATCCTTTCTTCCTTCTTTCATGGCCCAAATATGATGTAGCCTCTTCCATAAAACATTTCCTGATACCCCAGATCAAACATACCACTCCTTTTTCATATTTCTCACTGTACATTCAATCCTATCATATTATACTTTGTATCACATTCAATTCATCCAGAAGCATTTACTAAGTACCTACTATGTCCCAAGCACTGGACTAGAGCCGGGAGTGCAAAGACAAGACATTAGTCTCTGCCCTCAATGAGTTTCCATTCTCTAGTTGCCTATGTGTTATATCTCCCCTATTCTACAATGTTCTCTGCAGTATTGGATCTCATTTTTGACATTACTATCCCTAGCAAAAAGCACTCCATCTTGCTTATAATAAATATTTAAGGAATATTTACAGAATTGAATATACTACCTCTATGCCGGTTGAAGCCCTTCTCTTTCACTAAATGCAAAGTTTGTTCCCTTGTCTGAGGTCTATTTCAGAATTATATTATTCAATGCAAATATCTGACTAGCCAGCTATTGTTAATAAGACTCCTTTTAACCATGTCACAGTATCCCCTGTATCTTTCATTTCAGTCCTGAAAAGTCAATACAGGAAAGACATGGAGACAATGGGATGATAACAATACCAACAACATTTATATAACACTTGAAGGTTTGAAAATTCTTTAGATATATAATTTCATTTTAGTTGCTATTTTAATCCCCCATTTTACAAATGAAGAAAATGAAGAGTTCAATTGACTTGCCACAGGAAGCAAATGTCTAAGGTGGGAATTTGAACTCACTTCTGTCTCAACCCTCAGTCCAGCATTCTCTCCAGTATACTACCAAGCTGCTTGTAGCATGTATTAATTGTACATCCCCTATTTACTCCCCTGGGGATGAGTAGCCATCTTTAAAGAAGGTAGGTTAGAAAGACAGTTCAGAGCCCCAACATTTGCAGTCTCGCTTATGGTTACATTACATCATTAACATTACAAATAAGCAAACCCAACTGATTGGTTCCTTAACTAGTTCAAATGAACCTTTGTTTAAGGCCTCAAGGCTTCCCTTATCTAAGCAGGCTAGGCCAAGGAGGATTCTGGAATCAGTCTTTATCTGTTGAGGGTTGGAGACTAAATCTACATTGAATGCTTTTCTCCATTAGTGGGAGTGAGACTTGGATCATAACTCACTGTCTAGGGAGTTAAGCAGTTCCTGTTATCTCCCTGAAGCCTGGTTCTTCTCCCACACACACCATTCTCTCAAACAATTTGGATTCAACAATAAAGAACAGAGAAAAGTAAGGACTCGAGGATCAGCTATTAAGGACAATGAAAACAGTGTCTGGCCCTATATTCCTAAGTAACCTCAAGGAAAATAAAGAACAAAATCTTTTACTTTGATCTGCTCAGGGGAGTCTCTACAGAGTCTTTCAGCACTCCTGGTATTTTTTCCTCATTATTTTTTTTAAACTAGACTGTGATTTCATTAGGTTAAAGATCTCTGGTGAAAAATTTCCTTTTACCATTGCAGATTGCCATTTGCTATGCAGCGTATAGTCTTTGGAAATAGCCCAGGGCTGCTACATAGGCAATATGTATCAAACACTGGACTTGAACCAACTCTTTCCTGGCTTTGAAACTAGCTCTCTATCCTCTGTACCAACCTGCCTCATGATACAGTATTCAAAATAAGTCCAATTCCTTTACAAAGCTATATCCAATTATTTGCACCCAAATGAATCACAGAAAATAGGCCCCCTTGGGTTCATATTAATGCAATTGATCATTAATAGAAAAGTGAGATGAAAGATAGCAGCTCATGCATATGTGTATAGCTATATCTCTACCTATCTATCCATTTAAGGTCCATTCACTCCAGCCCTCTGATGAGATAGGTAGGGCAAAATTTAAGGGTTAAATGACTTGCCACCCCTTCCCTGTCAGAGCAGGAATTTAAGATAGGCAAACCTTCTGACTCCTACTCCAATGCTCTTTCCACTAATCACATAATATCATATGTTTTTCCTTTCTCTCTTCTTATCTTTTACTAACTCTCCTGCTTCCTTCTGCTACCATTTTTCATCCTAGTTGAAATTCCTCATTTCCTTGTCTTGACCTGGGGAACTCCATGTCTGCACATGCAACCTTCCCCATTGGGGAGCTGCTTTCACTGTAGTTCTTGTTGCCCTGCTGCTTTCTCTTCCAGATTCTGGTGCCCACAGTATATTCTCCCTGTCATGTGGTTTTTGTGTCTCCTGATCTGTTTTCATGAGTTGCTATTACCAGTTTGCAGACTACCCTTCTTCATTTCTTCCTCCTCCTCTTCCCATTCCTCCCCATTAGCAGGTTATCACTCTGTCATTACCTCTGAAGATGCCTATTTGGAATTTTAACAGCCCCAGACACTTCACTTTAAAAATCCTCTACTTCTTCCTTAGGTAATTAGCATATATGAACTCAAGCCCCCCATACTGCCTTATCATCAACTAGTGGTTTCTCTTTCAGTTCTACCTCACTGGGACCAATTTGCTATCAGGCCCTGGTCAATACCTAACCCTCTGGACTAAAGAGTAAGGGTCAGGGAAAGAATAAGATCACCTAAATCCAATTTTAGACTCTATCCAAGTCTTCCATACAGTCAAAACTCTAATCTGTATCTTTGTCAACCTGCTTGCTTGATCTACTTCCTGCGTGAGCTATACTTGTTGATTCCTAAGAGCCTCATCTGAATTTTCCTTGACACATATAACCTCTGGCACTATGTTGATAGGTTACTCTCTTCCACTTCCTAAGCTGAACCAGTAAAGGAAGGATTGACATCCATTATGTGCAAGGCATTTGCTAAGCACTTTACAAATATTAATTCATTTTATCCCCTCACAATCTCCCTGGGAGGTAAGTAACACAGGGTTGGACAAAAGTTACAAAGTCACCAAAGGGTTTCAATATTTAATAACTCCTTTGTTTTTTGTTTTTAATTTACAATACCACAGCATCATATACAGCATATATAGGAAATAAATATGTATGTGTGTATGGGAAATAAAGAAAAAATAATTTTCAAAAAGTTTTTGACACATTGCACCCCTTCATGACTTTTGGCCACCTTATATTATTATCTCAGAGAGAAGTTGTGACCTTCCCAGGTTCCTGCAGCTAGTAAGTGGCAGATAAAGTTCCTTCTGGTAAATGACTCACCTAATATCCACAGTTAAGAGGGGAGAAAACTGACACAGTGATTAAGTATAATCCTTGGCTCAAGGCTATTTGCATGACTTTTCTCATTTTCAGAGACTGCTTGGTTCTCTGTGCCATTGGAGTAGGTGATAAGTAGAGAAAAAGAGAGATCCTGATCTTCTGGCTTCCCTCTTTAAGAGAGAAAATACTCCATTCTGGACTCTGTTTAGGTCCCTGAAGGGAGCAAAAGACTCCAGGAAGTAGCTAACATGGAGAGGAGCCAAAAATCTCAATTATATCCCTATCACCAGCTTACTACACTACACTACAGGGCACTTCCCTTTGAGTGAGATCTGAGACTGTCATTTGGTTGAGCTGAGTTATCTTGCTACCATTGGGACACCATATTTACTTCATATATTGTCTGGCATTTTCTCCTAAGTATACTTTCTCTTGTATTTTTTATTTACATGGATAAATTAGTTTATTCTCTTCACCATATGTATTCATTGTAGGTGGCATCTGGTAGGAAGGAAGTTGAGTATTGAATATATACCTTGAAGTCCTCCTTCCCCATTAATGGATAATAGTAGTCTGGGGCACATCTTGACCTTAAAAGTTATTTCCCCTAGATTAACCATATTTCAGGAAGCAGATAGCTATAATTCTAGCCCAATATTGTCTCTTAAAGATGAGAGCAGACTGGTCAGGCTCTGGCCTCAACCTTATGTTTTGCTTCCTCGTATGCATGTCCCCTTTTGAAAAGTGTAGGTAGAAATATTTATTCTCAGCTCCCTATGAGTCACATCTAGACAGACCCATTTGTACACACATAACCTAGATGGGCAAAACAACGCAGCATGCCCTGACAAACATCCTCATATGAGCTATTTTCTCAGTGTCATAAAGGAAGGCAGTGACGAAGCTATGATTAGAATCTGCTCTTTAAACCTTTAGTCTTCTGGTCCTCTCACAATTTCATTCAATCAACAAGCATTTATTCAGTTCCTTGATGCTAAGACTGGATCTAAAGACAAAAATTAAATACCCTGCCCTCAAGGGGCCTCCTTTTATTTGAGGTCAAATAGAATTTAACTAACTTTGAACCTAAGTAACTCCATCTTGGTTTTAAGCAATCATAGGATTGCTGTAGTTTGCCAGGTAAACAAAAGTATAACAATGTTTATCTATGGAACAACTTGTTATACACTGTAACCTGACAGATGTTTCTTAATTTTATCTAATTGCCTTTTCCATATATCAGCTGCATTCTGCTTTGATTGCCTGGATCATTTTATTTAAATCTTGTTAGGGCAGGTGTTTCATAATGAAGAGAACATTTCTACTCCCATGTATTCCTGTTCCTTGTTAGTGTGACCAATCATAATAGAGTATGAATTGCCTTTGAATTTGTTGCTTTTCTGTACAAAAGTAAAATCTAATTCAGTTTATACTCAAAGATATCTGCGCACACATGCATGTGTGTGAGTGCATCTCCATTACACTGAAAGAAAAAAAATCTTTTGACTAGCAATAGATTTTTGTGTCTCAGAGTTTTCTTTCAGATATCACAACTAAGGAGCTAATCTGCATATAAACACATCTATACGGGATAAATAAAGGGTAATTTGTTTTGCAGGAAAAGGAACTGGCATTTATGAGAGAAGAATCAAGAAAGACCTCATGTGGCAGGACTATATCAGCTGAGCTTTGAAGGAAATTAGGGATTCTAAAAGCAGATGTGAAGAATAGTTAATATTATGGTAGGAACCATTAAGCAGAAAAATATAACTGTGCTGAGTCCCTCCCAAACGGTTGGCAGGGATCAGACCCTTACTTTTAGTTATTGGAAATCCATGTTTTAAAAAATGATGTGGAGACTATGAGAGAGTCCAGGAAAGCACTTTGGTATTAATTAGGGGATGCGAAATTTTACAGGATATATAGGATTATTTATTCCTGGGAAGAGAAGACTAAGGTATAATTTAATAGCTAATGCAAAATATGAAGGATTAGTAAGTGGAGGATGGTTACTAGCTATTCTCTGCCTCTGTTGAAGACTGTAGACAAAGATATAGGTTTAAGATAAAGCAAAGGTATTTAGGTTAGATATATTACTCTCCATACTTGGAACTCACTCTCTTTGTCTCTCTGTGCTTCTGTGTTTCTCTCTCTGTCTCTCTCTGTCTTTGTCTCTGTCTGTCTCTGTCTCTGTGTCTCTGTGTGTCTCTCTCTGTCTCTCTGTCTCTCTCTGTCTCTGTCTCTGTCACACACACACACATACACACACACCCCTTTTCTACCTATGCAAAGCATGTTCCTTCTCCTATGCCCAGCCCAAGCCTCAGTTCTTGCATAAAGTCTTCCCTGAAAACTTTAGCCCAGAGTAATTTCTTTGTGCTTTGAACTCTCAGTGCTTACTATATGTGAGTCATTTGTCACTTAACAACATTGCATGGGTACCAACGTAGTAGTCAGTCTCTTCATTTGTTATCCCTCATTTTTGCCACATGACCCTCACTGTGTGTGGTTATTGTGTATTGCTATTTAACTCAAAGAATACTGGGTCTGGATTTAAAGCACCTGGGTGCTTAAAGGGACTTAAAGTCCCTAAGGTGCCTTTTGTTGTTACTTGTTACCTTGACTTGGGCAAGACTTTACCTTTCTTCATTTAAGTTTATCTATAGAATAAGGGAGATACTAGATGGACTTGAAGACATTCCAACTCTAAGCCACCTGAGTTCACACTAGCTCTGATAGCTCTACACAGCTCACAAAACACTTGGTCTTCCTGAGTTTTAAGATGAATGACTAGATGAAATCTAAGGTCGCTTGCAACTTTAAGTCTTATCCATGATTCTATATATAATTTCTCTGATTAGATTGCACAGTGCCTGGAACACAGGAGGTGCTTAGTAAAGACTTATTGATGTATTCTTTCAAATGCTTATAGTATGCAAATCACCAGTTATGGGGGAGAGAGATAGAAAGATAGATAGATAAGCTATAGATCCTGCTCTCAAGGAGCTTTCAAACTAATTCAGAGTGGGGTTGAGGTAGAATTCTACACAGATAACAATGAGATAAAAGAGAAGATAATAAATGCAGGTATCCTGGGGAAAAAAAGGGTTACAAAAAATTAAACGAGGGGTAGATCTTATTTAACTGAGGAAGTCAGGGAAAGCTTCAAGGATGTGGTCTCATCTGAATGGAGCTTTAAAAGAAGAGAAAGGGGGGGCAGCTAGGTGGCACAGTGGATAAAGCATTAGCCCTGGATTCAGGAGGACCTGAGTTCAAATTGAGCCTCAGACACTTGACACTTACTAGCTGTGTGACCATGGGCAAATCACTTAACCCTCATTGCCCTGCAAAACAACCAAAAAAAAAAAAAAGAAGAAGAGAAAGTCTTCAACAGCTGAGAGAAGAAAGAGCCCATTCCAAGCATTGGGTATAATGGGAAAAGCTTTACAAAAACAGAGAACACAGAGCATTCTAGTTAGGCTAGAGTATGTGAAAGGGATTTTCATGAGACAATATGGAAAGAGAGGGTGAACCATCTTGAGGAGGACCTTGAATAGCAAGATCTTTACATTACAGTCTATTTCCCAGGCAATGGGGAGCCACTGAAGACTTTTGAGTACCTTTGCCTAGAAAGCCCCAAATGGGGTCACAAAATGTCAGACGAGGGAAAATGACTGAATAACAAAAGAATTGAAATGACTTAGTAACTGAATGTTTAAAGGTAAGGAAGAGGGAAGAGACAAAGATAACCATTAAACTCTGGTGACTAAAGGGGATGTGGTACCATCAACAGCAATAAAGAAGTTAGGTGAAAGATAAGAGTTAGGAGCAAAGATTAATTTAGTTTAGGGCATGATGAATTTGAAGTGAGGTGGGGAAATCAAGAAGGCGATATCTAGAAGGCATATGGAAATACAAGACTTGAACTTGGGGAAGTATTTGAGAGTAGAGGAATAAATTTGAAAGTCATTTGCATAAAGGTGGTAGTTGAAGCCATATGAACAAATGACATCCCTAAGGAAGAGAGTTTAGAAGAGAAGAGTAGGGCAAAAATCAATTTTGTTTATCAACACATTCATGTTTAGGGAGTAGAAAAAAGATGAGGAACCTACAAAGGAGGCAGAAAGATTCAGATGAAAGAGGAAGGAAAAAAGCAATAATAATACTAACTCATATTTATACAATTAATTTAGAAAGAAGTTTCCATAAAGTATTGCATCTGAGCCTCATAAAAATTCTTTGAGTTAGAAAGTGCAAATGTTATCTGGTGATAGAAAAGGATTGATTGGTATGTTGCTTTAGTTTTAGGATAATGGACACCTGAGTGTGTGTAGGTTCAGGGGAAGGACCCAGTAAAGAGAGAAAAATTAAATATGTGTGAGAGAGGGAGAAGAAAGGAAGTAGAACCAGCCCACAGGTGGAGAGCTCAACTTTGATAAGGAGGACTGAGCCTGGGAGGAAAAAGGTGTAGATAAATGAGAAAATTAAAGATTGGGAAGTTATGAGGATGTTCATGTCATGTGACCTCAATCTTCTCAAGAAAATTTGAATCAAGGTTACCATCTGAGAGTGAGGGGGGAAATGAATAGAACTGTATCATTCTCTCCTCTATCTAACATTTAACATAATGCTAAGTACACTTTATTCAATGTTTTTGAATAGATGGATGGATGAATGAATGATTATAAAGATGTAGTAACTAAATGGGTCAATCAGTGAAGTTGAAAAAAACCCTTTTCGTCTCCTAATGATGAGGGCATACCTATATATAGCCTGAGATACTCTGGTTAATTTTCTCCTGATCATTCTTTTGCCTCTAGGGTTCCATATTTGTAATAAAAACAAGGGAGTATAAAAGAAGATTGTGGTCTTTAAAAAATCTTTATCTCCTGTAAAGCCATTTTTCAACTATCACTCTCCTTGCCCTATCCTTCCAACATCTTTCCAAATCAAAAAATTATTACTCTTTCCTCCCCTAAGGGTAAAACTGTGGCTGCAACTCCAGACATATTCATGCTATTTTTTTCTTTTTAAAGAATAACTTGTATATGATGACATCTAGTGTCTAGAACACCAGAAAAAAGAGCCCATCCAAATAAGCATAGTATAAGGTACAACTCCATTTTAGAAAACAAGTATACTGAGCCTCTTGTCCAGGAAGAGGAAACATTTGTTGATTCAGTCATTAATTATTATCATGCTTACATTTACATCATCTTAGTTTAAATCAGTTATTAAAATGTGTTATCAAGATATTGAGTGAATTCCCTCACTCTTAGCATTTTCACAGAATAAGTAATTGGGTGGGTTTTTTTGTTTGTTTTTTAAGGTGCCTAGTTTCTGTCTTTTGGGGGGGGGCAATGAGGGTTAAATGGCTTGCCCAGGGTCACACAGCTAGTAACCTGAACTCAGGTCCTCCTGAATCCAGTGCCAGTGCTTTATCCACTGAACCACCTAGCTGTCCCCAAGGTGCCTAGTTTCAAACCAATGGTTGATTATTTCTGGCCCTAAAATGTATAGGATAGGGCCCTGAACTCTGGAAGTCAGGAGAACTCTGTTTTAGTCTTACTACATCACTAGCCAGCTTTAGGACTTTTCACAAGTTATTTCACTAATATGAACCTCACCATCTTCATCTATTACTTAGATGATTTTTAAGATCCTTTCTAGCTTGAAAGTTTTTGATCCTCAAACCATAAATGCTCCCATAATTAATGAACCTGTGATCTCATTTATAGGTACTTCCTCCAATGAGAAGGATTGCCACACATTCGTGCCCTCTCGTCTTATTGAAACTTGTTCTGCATTCTCTAATGAATCTTCCATTAGAAGTCCTCACAGTATGCTGGCAATATGTCTTTAGATCTCTCACTATTGCATGGCTACCAATGAAGGATGCATGGCTGCCCTTTACTCTCACTCCATTACCAACCTACTTCCTTTTCCAGTATCGTACATTTCTGATTCCATCCTTTATACCACCACTATGTGATCCCTCTTTGGCAGTATATTCTAACCTCTTCAAGCCTACTGTGCACCTTTGGCCAGCAAGTGTCTCCTTTTCATTAGATCTTGTGTGACACTGATCATCAGAAGGTCATCAAATAAAATTATCTCCATCGTCACATCTTGTAAGGGATCTGGTATTTTAAGACATGGGGCAGCTAGCTGGAACAATGGATAGTGCTCTGGACCTGAGGTCAGGAAGATTCGTGTTTCTGAATTCCAATCTGGCCTCAGACACTTAACAGCTGTGTGACCCCTAAACAAATCCTGTTCACCTAGGCTCCTCATCTGTAAAATGAGCTGGAAAAGGAAATGGCAAACCACTCCAGTATCTTTGCCAAGAAAACATCAAATGGGGTCACGAAGAGTTAGACACAACTGAACAACAACATTTTAACACATACATAGGAGACATTATTAGGGGAGAGTCAGTAAGACAGTGTTTTGCTCTGCCAAACCAATTTTTTTTTAGTCAGTAATCAACAATCACAATGGTATCTTTTGTTCTTTCTACCTAAACATACTATGACATTAAAGATGCTGTATACCAGGAAATGTCATTCATGAAAGCTCATTTTCTTCTCAGACTTCTATCAAGTAGA
The DNA here is from genome assembly GCF_019393635.1 of Dromiciops gliroides. Classification (NCBI taxonomy): domain Eukaryota; kingdom Metazoa; phylum Chordata; class Mammalia; order Microbiotheria; family Microbiotheriidae; genus Dromiciops; species Dromiciops gliroides. The sequence continues at coordinate 146,795,074 of NC_057864.1, forward strand.
CCTGTAAGGTGCATTATTGTTTACTATCATAAAGATGATCTCAAAGGATAACTGGATGACATAGGAGGTACATCATTAGACTTGAGGTCAGAAAGATTGGAACTAAAATACTCTTCGGAACCTTATCACTTAACCTCTAAGGCACAGAATCATCATCAGTAATATGGGGACAATAACATCACCTAATGTGATTATAGTGAGGAACATATGAGATATAAAATGTATGTAAAATGCTTTGCAAACTTTGAAAAACTACATATAGGTATTATTATGATGAATACATGAGAAACAAAGCAAATGAATCAGCAGTTATTGCTATTTTCTTCGACATTTTTTTCATAATAATAATATCTGAGGTTTTCTTCCATGTTGTATTGTCTCTTCATTCTGATATCTTGAGAATTGTCTCCTCAATGCCCCAGTCCAGATGCTTCTTCCATCTTTATTTTCTTTAGTGTCATTTTTACTTCCTCACTCAGAACACCAGGGACTATGATCTGAGAGTCCAACTGTTACAGCTTCATTGTAATTGATGGAGAAAAGAGCTTGTTATTGAAATATTTATATTTCAAGTTTCTTGTCTTTTTCCCCTACCTTCATCCTCAAACACTCAAAGGATGACTTGACTTGTTTTTTGCCTGTCACTGGGCTTTCTGTAAACCTGTTGTTCCCTCCAGTTCTCATTATTTTATGAGGTGACATTACTCAGTCTTCCACAATCTTCATGAGATTTTACAAATAACTTGATATTCTGAACTAGTATTGCTCTCAGCTGCCATATTTCTCTAGCAAACTGATTAAATATTTTTTGACTAAGGCAGTTTCAAGGTATTTTTTTAATCTCTTCACTGTGACAATTAATTTGTAACAGTTAAATTTCCTCAGGAAATGGAGATAATCTTGACAGACTACCTGTTATTTTATCCAGCTCCCATTTTTCTAGATATCAACAGCTTCAGGCTGTTTGTTGTTGTTGCTGTTATTGAGTCATTTTTTAGTTATGTCAAACTCTTCATGTCCCTATTTGGGTGGGGTTTTTTTTGGCAAAGATACTGGAATCATTTTCTATTTCTTCTCCAGCTCATTTTACAATTGAGGAACCGAGGCAAACAGGGTTAAGTGACTTGTCCAGGTTGGCATGGCTATTAAGTGTCTGAGGCCAGAATTGAACTCAGGAAGATGAGTCTTCCTGACTCCAGGCCTGGAACTCTATCCACTGTGCCACCTAGCTGCCAATTTGAAATTGGCCCAGTTGTATACCTCATTATCTTCTTTTCACACCATTCTTTTTTTTTTTTTTCTGTGACACCTGCTGGCCATGGCTATCTTATCTCTGATTCTCCCATGTACGTTTCTCTTCTGGAAAGCACCAAAAGGGAGAAGAATCTGGGACTTGAGTACCCTTAGAGAATTAATGGAAAGGAGAACTGTGGGGAAGAAACTGGTGTGATAGCAAGGACTTTAAAATTAAGACGCTGGGCTCTTTTAAGATCCCATCCTAGAGGGATGTATGTCTAGGCAGTTGACCAAAAGAGACTGTATAGCAAAAAGCTTGCTCAAGAGGAATTTCAGGTTGGGAGTTCACTCTCTGCCCTGGACTAGAATTGTCAAACACATAGACTGTGGCCCAAATTAGAACAAAAGTTAATTAGGAAATATTTAATAAAATAAATAAAAATACAATAAAACATATATAATATCACATTCTAAAATGAATTCCTTATGTGCAATCCTTATGTGGAGATTAGTGGCCTCTATTCTTTTTTTTTTTTTTTTTTTTTTGCGGGGCAATGAGGATTAAGTGACTTGCTCAGGGTCACACGGCTATTAAGTGTCAAGTGTCTGAGGCCGGATTTGAACTCCAGTCGTCCTGAATCCAGGTCTGGTCCTTTATCCACTGTGCTACTTAGCTGCCCCCTCTATTCATTTTTTTTTGTTTTGTTTTTTGTTTTTTTATTTAATGAGGCAATTGGGGTTAAGTGATTTGCCCAGGGTAACACAGCTAATAAGTGTTAAGTGTCTGAGGCCAGATTTGAACTCAGGTACTCCTAACTCCCATATTATTATATGTTATTATTTCCTTAGTACCAGCACAGACCTACTAAAAAACGTCCAGTGTTATCATTGTGCTCCTTCTTCCAGAGGTATCCATAGCATCCAGGGCTTCCCCTCCTATGTGGACCCCTACAGAAATTACTCCTCATTAAGGCACTTTTTGGGTTAGCATCTACTCAAAACTGTATTTCATGATCTCCCACGGAAGTATTTCTTTTACTTTGACCTACAAATCATTCAATGTAAAAGGTATTCAGTCAAATAGTATAGCAAAATAAGTGACAAAAGAGATACCCTCATACGCAGAAGGGTTCAGGTTCTATAGGTTACCATGATCAGTGCGAGAAGGGGGAACACGCAGGAAGCTTAGGTGGCTCTAGAATACCCATGGACAAGGGCAAATTATACCTCCCATAGTGGAGTTGTCAATGTTCACAAGTGATGATTACTGACTGCTTTTTCCTGAGCCTCTCTGATGAACTAGTCTTTCTGCAGGCAATCTCAGCTAAACTGCTCTCTGCTACCATCTTCTGGTCCTAGGCTCAAAGATTTTGAGTTGGAAAACACCTGAGAGGGTGTTTTTTGCTTGTTTATTTTGTTTTGTTTTGTTTTCTTACCTAGATTTAATCACTGAATGGGTGCTGTCTCAGACAAAATGAGACCTGGGAAAGACTTTAGCTTAAAAAGGCCAAGGTCTTCCATTGCGTCTAGGGCCATCTCCAGTCATCCTGGTCTATTTCTTGCCACTGGACCCAGATGGCTATGAAGGAGTGAGGTTGATGACTTTGTATAGTCCTGCCTCACTTCAATTCACTTGCAAGCGAATACATCACCTTCCTGGTGTCATTGGTCCTCTTTAAGAGCAAAGGACAGGGGGCAGCTAGATGGCGCAGTAGATGGAACGCCGGCCCTGGATTCAGGAGTGCCTGGGTTCAAATCCGGCCTCAGACATTTGACACTTGCTAGCTGTGTGATCCTGGGCAAGTCACTTGACCCCCATTGCCCCGCAGGAAGAAAAAAAAAAAGCAAAGTACAAACAACAACACTTAAGTAGAAATGGGAATCACTTTATAGCACATAAGGGGCCCTGTAGGCTACATACTGACTTAGAAAAATCACGGATTGCCATTTTCTATGCTCTATTGTATTTTTGTTTATTTTGTTAAACATTTCCCAATCATATTTACCCTACATGTTTGAAGCCTCTCATCTAACTCAACTCTGTAATTTTGTGGGAAATCAAAAAGCCAGAGAAGGGAAGTAAATTGACCAATGTAGCACAGATAATACATCGCAGAGCCAGGATTCAAATTCTGGTCTCCTTACTACAAATCCTGTGTCCTCTCCACTACTCTAAGCTTAGGCTAGAATACCTATAACTTTGATATTTTAAAAGATCTGTGATTTTATCAGCTTGTGATATAACCCCTTTCTGTTTCATGAGTTGCTGTGGCTGAAAATAGCTGATAATAAGATAATAATGTAGGAGATACATCACTGGGCCATAGGCAAAGACTTTCCAACTTGATAGAACTTGTCAAATCTCTGTGCTTTTCTGGAAGAGTCCTTGAGAGCTGCTAAGAAGATATTGGGGTAAGACTTTAATAGAAGGTAATATTATATTCATAGTAAACATATGTAGAAAAATATGGAAACAAGTGTGCCCTGATTTAAGAACCCTGAAATGGGAATTCTCATATTACAAGAGATTCATACAGTTTCCCTAAATAATGATGGGGGGATGATCTGAGATGAAGTTAGTACCTGAAAGAGGAAGGAGAGTGAGGTAATAGTGTCTGAAAGTCCCTCTGAGTATAAATGAACTTTGCTTGCAAGAGGTTCAATTAACTTCAGTTGTTTACCCTTGAGGTCTCTTATGTTTTGAAGCTTGTGGGAAGACAAAGAAATAGATCTGGATTTTACTTCCCTCTATAAAAGAAAAGTGACTTTCTCTAAAATGTAAGAAGCCACCACACAGGCAGACATGTACTCTTAGAGGTATAATTTCCCCCAGTAGTGTGTTCCCTTGCCATACAAGAGCTAGGGGGAAGGATTCCAGGGTGAAGTGACTCAGGCAGTTTTGCACACACGAACAGAATCAGCTAATAATACTTCAGTAAATTTTACCCTTGTTTGTAATTTTCCTTGTAGGGCTAACAGGTAATCCCCTTTAAGAATCTAAAGAAGGCTTGCATGTGATTTTCAAGGCAGCCACAATGTAGTAGAAAATACAGCAGATTTAAGAGTTTGAAGAGTTTGAGTCCTATCTCTGAGGAAACTGAGGCACACAGGGTTAAGTCCTATCTCTGCCATTTATTAGCTATATGACCTCAAGTAAGTCACTTAATCCCTTTTGGTGTGTTTCCTTAACTGTAACATGGAGATTCATTTATACCCTGTCTAATCAAGCAGGTTGCATTTAATCATTCCCACTATCTAATCTTCAAACTCTACCTATCTACCTGCTTTTTTACCCCCTACAATCTTCAGGCTGGACCATCTCCTCTTTTCTCAAAAGAAAACCTTCATTAATCTTTGCTAACGTGGTACAGTGGATAGAGTGCTAGGCCTGGAGTCATGAAGACTAATCTTCCTGAGTTTAAATTTGAACTCATATTCTTACTAGCTGTGAGACCCTGGGTAAGTGACTTAACCCTGTGTGCCTCAGTTTCCTCATCTATAAAATGAACTTTAGAAGAAAATGGCAAGCCATTCTAGCATCTTTGCCAAGAAAACCTAAAATAGGGTCCAAAGAGTGGGTGGGACAACTGAAAATGACTGAGCATCAAAAAGTCTCTGTCAATCCTTCAAATGCTTGTCATGTAACTTGCTTTCCTTTCACAGGAAAAGGTGAAGTAAAATTATCTACATTGTGCAAACATTTCTCTCACTCCTCAACTATTTGCAGTCTAGCTTTTGACCTTATCACTCAACTCAAATGGCTTATTCTAAAAAGCCAATAAATATCTCTTAATTGAAAAATAGAATGGTCTTTTCTCATTCTCATCCTTAATGGAATGGAACAGAAAGGTAAACTTGTAAATTCTGGGGAAGCAGCCATTCTCTATTTCTTTTTTTTTTTTTCCTTTTTTTTGGCAGGGCAATGGGGGTTAAGTAACTTGCCCGGGGTCACACAGCTAGTAAGTGTCAAGTGTCTGAGGCCGGATTTGAACTCAGGTATTCCTGAATCCAGGGCCGGTGCTTTATCCACTGCGCCACCTAGCCGCCCCCCATTCTCTATTTCTGAAGTCTGATGTCTCCATACCAATGCTCTTCAGGTGGAGAGCCCAGGGGGCAAAGATTAAACATTCGTTCATTTGATAAACATTTACTAAGTGCCCAATATATATTAGATATTGTTCTAGACACTGAGGATACAACAAAAACCAAATCATCCCTACTTTCAAGTAGTTTTTATATTCCACTAGGGAAAATACAACATATACACAAATAAATACAAAATGAAGCATGAAGGTGGCCTGCTGTACATGTCCAAATGGACATATGATAGGCATTTCAAACTCAGTAAAACAAAAACTTTACTCTCTAGCTTTTTCCCATTCCCACCCATTCCTCTTCCCAATATCAGTATCATTGTTGACTCTTCCCTCTCCTCTACTGCTTGCATAATGAATCAGTTGCCAAGTCTTTTCAATCCTACCTCAAAATCTTCAGCATCTGTTCCTTCTCTCCATTCACATAGCCACCACCTTAGTTCAAGCCTTCATCACCTCTCACCTGACCATTGCAATGACCCACTAGATTCTAGTATCTCTTCTCTCTAATCCACTCTTGACAGAACTGTCAAAATGATTCTCCCAATACACAAGGCTGATCATGTCACTCACTACAAGAAATCTCTAATAACTTCTTATTTCTTCTAGGATAAGATGGAAATTCTTTATTTTAGTACCTGAAGCCCTTGACAATCTGATCCCATATTTCCTTTCTAGACTTATTTCATATATTCCCTTTCACATACTATGCCAACATTAACCCACTTAGTTTTACTAAGAACTCAGAATTCTATTTACTATTTCTGTCTTTGTGTAGGTTCTCCCCATGCCTGGAAATCACTCCCTCTTCACCGCCCCCTCTCTGAGTCATCAGCTTCCTTCAAAGGTCAGGTAATATCATCTCCCTCCTTGAAGGTAAAATGCATTTATTTTTCATCAACAGCATTTGATGTAGTGCCTTGCAAACCATAGGCACTTAATACATCTTTTGTTGAACTGTATTGCAGACTACCAGGTGATCCAGAAGGCGTGGAGTCTGTCCTCCAGACCCTGTTCCATGTACTTCTGTCCTCTCCCAAAAATGTAGTCTAGAGAGTTCATAGCCAAGGAGGAGAGATGGTAAGCATCCAAAAGCTAGAAGGAAATGAAACATCTAATTGAAGGAATCAGGACCTCACCAAGCCAAGGCTTTGGGCTTACTGGAGAAAAGCAGGTGAGTTACTATATGAGTAGATTCCTGGCTCCATAGCAACCAGAAAAACGAAGTTACGCGTTTGTCTAGTAGTTAATGCTCTGTGAAAAGAAAGGTTTGGGGAAAGAGAAGGGAAGGGAAGGGAAGGGAAGGGAAGGGAAGGGAAGGGAAGGGAAGGGAAGGGAAGGGAAGGGAAGGGAAGGGAAGGGAAGGGAAGGGAAGGGAAGGGAAGGGAAGGGAAGGGAAGAAAGTAGCAAAAAAAAAGTAAAGCTGAAGTGTTGAGTCACTTATAAGTACATCATAAGTAAATACAATTCCAAAATTATCTTCCAAATCGAAGGTCAAATGAGATACTATTTACCAAATTTTATTTGTACCTCTTTCTAAGAGAATACTTATTGCCTAAGTGGGGCTTATATTCCAAATCCAAAGGAAATTTTTTTTCATGTTTCAAGGTCGGTCAAAGTTCATTACCACTTTATCTAACAGCTTTTACCTCTACAAAGTATCTCATATTTTTTCCAGGTTTTTTTTTTTTCAGGGCAGTGAGGTTTAAGTGACTTGCCCATGGTCACACAGCTAGTGTCAAGTGTCTGAGGCCGGCTTTGAACTCAGGTCCTCCTGAATCCAGGGCCAGTGCTTTATCCACTGCGCTACCTAGCTGCCCCTGCCAGTTTTTTAAAATAAATTTCATTGTTACTTTTTTCTAGTCCTAAACAGGAACTCTTTTGTACATAGATATTGCATTAAATTTGTTTATAAATTAGTAATGGACTAACTATTGAAATATGAACATTTTCCTCTATATTTATTCATCCCATCCATGTACAAAGTAATTACTTCCAAATGTTTAGTTCTTTTGGTTCTGTCTTAATAATTTTATATAGTTGGTTTTTTTACAAAGAATTAGTGTTCTTAGTAAATTAATTATCAAATATCTTATTTTAGTTATTATAGATGACATTTCCTTATTATTAATTCACTATTTTTATTGGCCCCATAAAAGAATATTAATTTTGCTGGCTTTAGCATATATCCTGTTATGTTATAGGAGCTGTCTCAATTTTTCTTAAGTCCTTAGATTTTCTATTTCCACAGTATTGCATCTGCATGGAAAGGTGGTTTGACCTCTTCATAACCAATATTTACCTCTTTAATTTATTTTTATTATTTTGACTTCGAATACTTTTGAAACAATGTCAAATAGAAATGGCGAAAATAGAGATGTAGGGCCTTTAATTGGTTTTACTGGGAATACCACTGATGTTTCTCTGGTATGTATAATATTATTTTGATTTCAAGTAGATGTTATTTATCATGTTAATGAAGATCCTTAAATAAGGTTGCCTCCATGGCACACTGGGAAGAACACTGGTTTCCTTTGTAATCCTGTGCATTTTATTATACTTTTAAAATATTATTCAGAGAAGGGGTACATGGGCTTCACTGGTCTGCAAAAGAAAGAGTCCATCACTCACAAAAGGTTAAGAATTCCCCACACTAGAGCAGAATACTCAATTTCCAATTCCAATAGCCTTATGACCTTGGATAAGTCACTTAATCTCCACAGGGTTTGAATTCCTCATAGGAAAAAGGTCATTGTGGTGATTATTATTTTGTTTAAGTCCTGTCTAACTTTTTGTGATCCCATTTGGGGTTTTCTTGGCCAAGATAGTTGGAGTGGTTTACTTTTTCCAGCTCATCTTTCCTTTTCCTTTTTTCCTTTTTCTAGCTTATTTTTACAAATGAGGAAACTGAGGCAAACAGGGTAAAGTGTTTTTAATAGGAATGGGTGCTGTTTTTTATCAAAATCTTTCTTTGCATGTATTCAAATAATCATATGATTTCTGTTAGTTTTGTTATAGATGTGGTCAAGTTTGGTGATAGTTTCCCTAATATTGAACCAACTCTGCATTCCTGGTATAAATCCCACCTGGTCATAGTGTTTATACTTTTCTCTTTCCTTTCACCTTTTCCCTCCTCACTATAGTCTTTTGCTTCTGACTACCTCTTCACTCAATCTGTCCTCCCTTCTATTAGCTCCCCTTACCTTTTCTTTCCCCCTTCCCTGCCTTCTGCCCTCCCTTTTAACAGCTTTTCCCTTTCTCCCTTTTACTTTCCCTTTCCCCTCCTAATTCCTTAAAGGTATGATAAATTTCTATACCCAAATGATCATGTATGTTATTCATTCTTTGAACCAAATCCAATGACATTAAGGTTCAAACAATGCCCTCCCTTCTTTCCATCTGCTATAATAGGTCTTTTGTACCTTTTCGTGTGATATAATTTGCAGTTTTGCCTCTCCCTTTTCACTTTCCCCAGTACAATTATTTTTCATCCCTTATTTTTATATCATCACATCAGTCAATTTATACCTACACCCTTTGTCTGTGTATACTCCTTCTAACTGCCCTAATAAAGATATAGTTTTCAAGAGTTACAAGTAGCATCATCATACAGAAAGAGATGTAAACAGTTTCATCTTATTGAATAACACAGTTGTTTTTTCTTTCCTGTTTACCTTTTTATGTTTCTTTTGAGTCTTCTATTTGAAGATCGAATTTTCTGTTCAACTCTGGTCTTCACACCAAAAAAGTTTGAAAGTCCCCTATTTCATTGATTGTCCTTATTTCTCCTGAAAGATTATTCTCAATTTTGCTGGGTAGTTGATTCTTGGTTGTAATCCAAGATCCTTTGCCTTCCAAAATATCATATTCCAAGCCACCTGCTCCTTTAATGTAGAAGTGGCTCATTCATATTTGAATTATTTCTTTCTTACTGCTTGAAGTATTTTCTCCTTGACCTGGTAATTCTGGGATTTGGCTACAATATTCCTTAGAGCTTCCATTTTGGCATCTCTTTCAGGAAGTGATTGGTGGATTCTTTCCATGATGATTTTATCCTCTGGTTCTAGGATATTAGGGCAGCTAATCAGTGCTTCCATGGCCCTTTACTGAATGTAATTTTTATTGCATTATGGTATAAAAACAATGCATTTAATACCTCTGCTCTAATACATTTGGTTGTTCCCTAATACATGCTTAGTTTTTGTGAAGAAAGCATGTACAGCTGAGAAAAAGGCACATTCCTTTCTATTTCCATTCAATTTTCTTCAGAAGTCCATCATATCTAACTTCCAAAATTCTATTCATCTCCTTCTTTCTTATTTATTTTTTTGGTTATAGTTATCTAGTCCTGATAGGATACTTAAGGTCAACCACTAGCATAATTTTACTGTCTCTTTCCTCTTGTAACTCATTTTACTTAAGAATTTGAATGTTACTATTGATATTACTTCATTGTCTGTTGTGCCTTTTAGCAAAATGTTGTTTCCCTGTTTATCTCTTTTAGTTAGATTTATTTTTGCTTTTGTTTTGTATGAGATCATGATTGCTAACCCTGCTTGATTTTTACTTCAGCTGAAGCATACTAGATTCTGTTCCAGCCCCTTATTTTTACTCCTTTTGTTTCTTTCTGCTTCATGTGTGTTTCTCATAATTAACATATTGTAGGATTGTGGGGGTTTTTTAATCCACTCTGATTTCTGCTTCCATTTTATGGGTAAATTAATCTGATTCATATTCGCAGTTATGATTGCTGTGTTTCCCTCCATCCTGTTTTTCTCCCTGTTTATCCTTCTCTCTGTTTCTCTCACTCTGTCTCTCTTTCTCTCTCCACCCTGTACATTCTCAAAAGGGTTTTTCTTCTGACCTCCACCTTCCACAAACCACCACCCCTTTTATCAGTCCCCCTTCTACCTCCTTTTATTCCTCTTCCCTCCTACTTCCTGTAGGGTAAGACAGATTTCTATACCCAATTGAGATTTTATGTTATTCCCTCTTTGATCCAGTTCTAATGAGAGTAAGCTTTAAGCATTGCCTGCCACCAATGTCCCCCCCCACCCCCCGCCTATTTCCTTCCACTGTAAAAGCTCTCTCTCTTATGTGGGACAATTTACTGAATTCTACCTTTTCCTTCTCCCAGTTCACTTCTCTTTTTCACCCCTTAATTTTATTTTTTATATCATCTCATCAGTTTATTCATACCTGTGCCCTCTGTCTAATACCCTAATTTCCCTTAGAATGATAAAGTTATTAGGAGTTACAAGTATCATTTTCCCAAATAGTAATGTAAACAGTTTAACCATATCTGATCCTTTTGATTTCTTTTGCATATATGTTTTTTATTTTAATTTCAAAATTTTGACTTCTATTTTGAGGGGGGTGAGATTCAACATATTTGAACAAAAAGTCTTTGATGTCACAGTGCCTTCCTATACATAAAGATAAGGGACAGAACAATGATAAAAGGCAGTATAAAACCAGTATTTGAAGGAAAGGCCAGACAGTATGGACATAGAGTTGGCAAAATATGCTCATTCTTCCTCTTTAAGTTGTCTTATTTTTTTTTTTTCATGGCCACCTGCTAAATCAGCATTCTTGTAAGAGATACCATGTAGTTAGCTCAGGGAAAAGAGGGCTTGCTTTTGAGTTAAAAGACTGGTTGGGAGATGTATTAGAGCCACAGATTTGCAAATGCTACAAATCAAGACTTGATTTATTATTTTGTTGATTGTCCAGAATTAAGAAAATGAAGGAGAAAATGTTAATAAAGCAGATTAAACTTAAAATTGCTGAAACAGAAAACACTGCTTCTGCTTGGTCAATGGAGTTATAAGCCTAAGGTATTTGAGGAATAGTGACACAGTAAGTAGAACACTGGGCCTGAAGTCAGGAACTCATCTTTGTGAGTTGAAAGCTGGCCTCAGACACTTTCTAGCTATGTGACTTTGGGCAAGTCACTTAACCCAATTTGCCTCAGTTTCTTCATCTGTAAAATGAACTGGAGAAGGAAATGGCAAACCATTCCAATATATTTGCCAAGAAAACCCAAATGCGTTCATGAAGAGTCGGACATGACTGAAATGACTGAACAAGAGGGTACCCATCAATTGGAGAATGGTCAAACAAATTGTGGGATATGAATAATGGAATATTATTACTTTGTTATAAATGTTGAAGGGAATTATTTTTAAAAAACCTGGGAAAATATGTATGAAATTATTAAAATTGGAGGAAGCAGAACCTCATTCCTCATTGGGAAGTTATTCAATAACACTGCTGTAAAAAAAAAAAAAAAGCAATTTTCAAAGACTTAAGAGCTGATTCAATGCAATGGCCAATCTCAACACCATGAGGAAGAAACATTCTATCTATCTCCTTGCAGAAAGGTAATAGATTCAAGGTGCCGAATTAAATATACATGCTCAAGTTTTCCAGCTTCTGTTCTATGCCATCTATGTCAAGTTTTTAATTAAGAGCTTTCTGATTTCATTCCATCTCTCTCTTCAATTTTATTGGGCTTTAGATTAGGCCCTCGCTTTGTCATCCTTGCGGCCAGTACTGTCACTGTCTCTGTCTCTTAAAGGGATGCAGATATTACAGAATTAAACATTTCACATGGATTCACTTTGGGGGTTTTTTGTTTGTTTGCAGGGCAATGAGGGTTAAGTGACTTGAAGGTCACATAGCTAGTAAGGGTCAAGTGTCTGAGGCTGGATTTGAACTCAGGTTCTTCTGAATCTGGGGCCCATGCTTTATCCACTGTGTCACCTAGCTGCCCCCATGCAATCACTTTTGCAAAAGCATTGCTAGTTTCCTCTGTCCTTAATGGGTTGTTTTTTGTTTGCTTGTCTGTTTTCCAGCGTGTATAATGGTAGGGAATGGAAGATGGCTTTGCTTCCCACTTTTCATTTTTATTGGCCTTTTAATTTATTTGGCACCTAACTGTTTTAAGGTGGGGAGTGGTAGGGTAGTATTAGACTGATATACAATTTTTTGCTCAGCCATCCCAAGGCTCTAGGGCTGTACTGGTGAAAAGAACAAATATGCTACAATCCACAGTACTAGAAATGCTTCTTTATACAGATTTAGCAAGAGGCTATGCTGAAGACCAATCTACCTAAGTACTTGATGGGACCAGGCCAAAAATGTCTGCAATTCTTTTATAAAACCATAATTGAAGATAATGTTCACTGTTAATCACACAGAATGCTCCTGATCATCTTTAGGTAAAATTGTGCCTCTGCAGAAATTTATGTACACGTTGTGTACACTACTTGTAAAAACTACAGCTTGTACCATTTCCCTTAAAAATTAGAATCCTGCTGGTTTTTGGACCCCTCTGTAGCATCCTGGTCAGTGGTGACCTCTGGACACTTTTAGCTTACATATCAGAGTGCTGAAGACTTCAGCCGCCCCTGTAATGTCTCTGGTTAGTATGTCAGCAGGCTTCCTGTTTATCTAAGCTCGTGTTGGCTTCCCTAGTGGCATCCTTGATTTTTGATCATTATTCAATTTGGTACCTTTTCAGATCTTTGCTGGAGTGCACAGAAGAGAGCTTGGCTTCTTTAAGACCTTTCATAAGATTTTTTTTTTGGGAGGGGGGCGGGGCAGGCAATGAAGGTTAAGTGACTTGCCAAGAGTCACACAGCTAGTAAGTGTCAAGTGTCTGACACGGGATTTGAATTCAGGCAGGTCCTCCTGAATCTGATGCTGATGCTTTATCTACTGTGACACCTAGCTGCCCCCATAGGACTATTTTAACTGGAAGCCCTTGAGGCATCCTTCCCACTTTCAGACACTAATACTCCAATTAGAATTCCTATCTCTGTTCACTGGAACTATTATGATATACTTCCAGTAGATCATTTTTGATGTCCATCTTGCCTCTCTAATAGTCCCAATGTTCTATTCCCCCTGTCACTCTTATCTTTAAATAGCCAGTGAATTTTCATGATTAACCAATTAAAGCATAAACTCATACTCCTGATATTTAAGGCTACAGTGAAATTGTTTGCTATTTCCCTTTCATGCGATGCTATTTATGTAAACATGGACAGGTAATACACTTACAGAAGAGGATGGGACTAGATTATTGCTAGTTCTTTCTACCTGTGGTTCTTCCAGTAGAGACTACTCTCCATCCCATCCTTGCCTCGATCCTTAGCACAGGGCATCCTAACATTTTAGAAATTTATAGTAGAATATGAGACAACCTGATATACTAGCTAAGTATATGAACTGTGCTTGCAAGACCATTTTAAAAAAAGTTTATTTCCTATTAGTTTCTATGACTTTATTAATTAAGCTACCAGGCAGGTGGTCGGGGCTTGCTCTTTGCACCCATCATGATTTTCCTTAGGAATGGTTAATGGCGGTTAGCACAATTTTCTATTCTACTGTGACTAAAATTACAAAAACAAAACAAAATAACCCCAACCTTTCAGATAAGCATAAATATTTTGGGTTTTGGGTTTTTGGTTTTTTTTTGCAGGGCAATGGGGGTTAAGTGAATTGCCCAAGGTCACACAGCTAGTAAGTATCAAGTGTCTGAGGCCGGATTTGAACTCAGGTACTCCTGAATCCAGGGCCAGTGTTTTATCCACTGCACCACCTAGCTGCCCCCATAAATATTTTATAATGAAGCATGTGGTATGAAGAGAAAGGTGAACCAAATTTAAAGTATAATTTGGTACCAGTAGTCCAATAGTTATGCCCAAACAGCAGTAAAATGAAAACATTCTCATTCTCTTCATTTACAGATAAATTACTCTGTAGTTTGATACAGGAAACCCTAGCCTAAATGGGAAATGCTTCCTTCTTTCCCCAAATAGATGAGTACTGTATCAGACACTTTTTTAGCTGCTTCACACTTTACCTTCTAACCAAGGATTAGCAGCTGCTGGATATTGCTTGAAATCTGTGGGCAATTCAATAATGATTAAATATTCATTAAACAGACACTTTATCAGCTCCAACTTGGCCCTGGGAGAAAAGCTGCTTTTTGTTGTAAACTGTCTTCCAGAAGAGCACAAAGACACAACTTTGGCCTGTATCAGAAAATAAAGCTATTTAAAACACATTTAAGCAAAAGCTAATAAGATTTCAAATTGTCCAGGGAGTTTCAAATTGTACATGAGTTGTTGAAGTAAATGAGTTGTGGCCAAAAGCAAAAGCAAACAAACAAACAAAAAAACACACCAAAAGCCAATGCCTACACGGTGGCCAACCCTCTCCTCTCTGAATCTGGCTCAGTTGGTCCTCAGAGGGCAGATATATTATTCAGGAAGTGCTTGGGTCTGGACTCTTAAGAACTTTAGCATGGTAGAACTTGCCATGGCTTGTGTTCTGATTGCACAGCTTTGTGAGATCATCAATTAATTGACCTTAAAGCTTTTCAGTCAGTTAGTCAGTCAGTCTATCAAGTACCAACTCTGTGCCAGGCGGAAAGTTCTAACATTTCTGATATAAGTACATTTTGAGGCATTTTGCTTATCAAACATCAGTGATATTTATCCTTTGAAAATTCTTTTTTATCACGGGCTACAAAACAAAGTATCACAGAATTCTTGATTTAAGCATCGGCAAAAAGCCCAAGCCACCGAGCAGCAGACTAGCTATTTTTAAAAGTTTATTTTTTAAAAAAATACAACATATGTAAACATCTTTCAGTCATAAGGCTTTGTAAAACAGCATATCAAGTAGACACTTTAAATTTCTGCAGTATAAGCACCTTAAATTGTTTACTAACAGTGATCGCCTTAATTTATCTTTTATCCTAGTAAGACTAGTCAATCTACATGAAAATAAATACAACCATATTATGCTACAGACAGCAACACATTAAAAGAAATCACAAATTTACAATAGATCTTGATCATCTGCCCCACCCCAATATCTGCGTGGCATTTAATATTGAATCCATACTTTGATAGATAATTGTCTTTATTTATATTTTCATATCTCAGTTCATCAGAATGCAAATTGGCCTAGAGATGCTAAGGGGTCTAACAGATGAATGATAAGGAAAGGAAGTATTAAAAGGGATTCCAATGCAAACATATTCTGTTTCTGTAAAAGTAAAATAATAGGTAAGTAACAGGGTTTTGGGGGGCTTTGGCGGGGGGGTTCTGTTTTTTTGCACAAATTCATTATTTTAGCCATCTCTTGCTATTTTGTCTGTAGGTTACATACAATAATAGTTGAAAACTAAGTGGGCCAACAATGTTGGTGTGATGTATTCAGAAACACCAAAATCTAGCACTCATAATTCAACCAATTACCAAAAACTGAAACTGAAGTCTCCAGTGAACAATGATTTAATAAAATAATAATGAATGAAGTACCTGAGATTTTACTGCAACCTAGAGATTGTTTCCCTCAGGATAAAATGTACATACCATTTTCGTAATCCTTTAATATTCTGGTCATGGTACAAAAAAACAACAACGAACAATTACAAAATGTACTCAAAAGATAGAGCTTTATAATTTAAGCTACCATTTTTTTTTGAAAAATTTTTTATTATGCACTTCACACCTGAAATTTTAATTTTCAACCACTAAAATTTCAGTTTAGTAAGATGTGTCTATTTAACTTGAGTAAAAATTTAAAGGAAAAATTAAGCAACATTACTTTAAAAAATTTATGGCAATTAAAAAAATAAGTGTGCTTCCAAACTGATAATAGTAAACAGAGGTGATAGTCCACAAAATAGATTTTATAGAAAGAAACCCACATAATTTAACAAGAGCACCATCATCCAAATAGAATTTTTAACAATTCAGTAGTCTATGAAATTCTTAGCTGTACTCAAGGGATATACTCTATATTGCCATTCCTGAGTAATTTCTATTTGCCTTTGTCTTTTAACAACTATTCAAGATTACCTGAAATGTCAAATAATTTTGTAAAATATTTAATTCCTAAGAGCTAATCTCTGATCTTGAAATGTAAATTCCATTTGGTTTATGGTGGTATGTAATTTTACCATCAATAAAATGATATTACCTTTGAAATAACAAAACATCATGTAAATTCAGTTTACTTATTACCAAAAAATATTTCTAGAGAATAAGAGTTGTGCATTTTCAGGTACCAAATAGATGGTTACTTTTCATTTAGGAGAGAATTTTAGAATTCTCTCTCACCAAGAGAAGAGCTAACTGAAAAACCTTCTGGGTATAAGATAGTCATTCAAACATCATTCAGATATATTAGGTTCCTCATAAATTCTAATGGAATCAGCATTTAAAAGGCATATTCAGTGAGATTTACTCAAACAGGGTTAAGTCACTACATAATCTGCTTGATAATCCTAATGTTAAGGTTAGGTAGTTTAATAGAATAGCACATTGATTTCAGTCACTCATCTTCAAAATGATGCAACATTAGCAAAGCAATGTGGAGTTGTAGATAATCAACTTCAGAGCCTAGAACATCTGGGCTCAAATTCCACTTCTGATGCCTCCTGGCTGATGGACTCCAGGTAAATCCCTTAATCTCTCAGTGCTCTAGTCCAGGGCTTCTTAAACTTTTTCTACTCGCTGGAGAAATTTTTACACAACTCCGGGAATATCGGCATATAAAACAGGTATAATATAACCTTTTACTGGTGCCAAATTTTTCACAACCCCCACATTCAGTTGTGGGGCCCCATATGGGATGGTGAACCACAGTTTAAGAAGCTAGGCTCTAGACAACTTTAATACTGGAAGTTGCTGAAAAGGGCCCAGCTTAAAGGGAGCTTCCTCACCTGAAAACTTCCAATTCCTATCCCTATCCTAGTGGGTTTTTGCATCACATCATTCACGATTAACTAATTTATAGTACTTTCTTCTTTTTTTGAAAAAAGGGGAGAAATGGTTCAAAGCATCATCATTTTTAGGAAGTTTGTCTTTCTATTTGTGACTGGGGGTAAAAAGGGAGAAAGGGAGAAAGATAAAACAATCCTAAAAGTTAAGACTGATCAAGACAGATTCTATCCAGTGTATAGCTTTACATAATTGTGCATTTCTAGATTTAGACTTTTGTGCATTTCAAGTTGCTAGGTATGATTCCAGTGAAAAGACAATATAAGCAAGCTAACAACAATGGTTATATTTTCCCAAAAGTTAAGACATCTACTACTGTTTTGGTAACATGGCCACGGCTTTTGAAAATACAGCAGCATGAAACATTAGAAGGTAGACACACGATTTTAAGTCGTTCTTATTAAAATCAGAAATGCTTTTAAAAGCATAAGGCACTTAAAATTAAGACAGAAACTCTTTCTCCAGTTCATATATAGATGGCCGGCTAGTTTTGCTCTTCATTCTGCATAGAGGCACAGTGTAGTCCCTGTTCTGACCTTCCACATCGATGTCCAGTAGTGAGGGTACATGGAATTTAGTTCTTTCCTTGGTACTAGGCAGACAGTCAGCATTTGGTCCTGGGTTACCTTTTATACAGTCTATCTGAGCAGTACTAGGTTTTGCACTGTCTGGGAGAACCGGCTGAGGATTTAATCGACTTTTCAGAGAAGAAGGGCGAGGTCTGGGTATGATACTGACAGCACTTTGTTTTTCAAGTAGGACCTCACTTGGAAGATTTCTCTGCTGAACAGATGAGAAGTGAAGCATCCCAGAAACTTGAAGAATTGGCAGTTCAGAGACTCCACTGGTTGAGCAGGTAACTCCATTAGCTGAATGAGAATGCAAAGACAAGATGTAATTAGAGGAATTTTGGTTTCTATTAAAAAAGTCACTGTGCAAAATAGCCATAATGACTAAGTTAACTATGTAATCATTTGGAAGTAAGAGTCTAATGGTAAAAGGGTGGGCAAACACTAGAAATCTACCATATCATAAACACTGGAACAATGAGTATTTGCTTAAAGATCATGTTGTTGAGAGCTGCTTCCTGTTCTGTACAGGACTGGAGAATGTAGTCGTACTTAACCAAAAGTATTTCAAAATCTTAGCACCACTATTAATTATAACATTTTAAAGTAAATTTTTAAAAATTCAGATTAGAATGAAGGTTGGGTAAAGAAACAATTATTTTAAAAGTATATTTGTTAAAAATTACTCTGAAATCAATTTTTAAACGCAGCTAAGATGATACAACCTGAAAATACACACATTTTCTTTATCTATGAATGATTCTGAGATAATCGTGAGTTTCAAATAGTGCCATCACCTGAGCTTAATATTTTTCATTGCTTCACACGTGACCGGCATATCTTACATATAAAAGTAATCTAGTTCCTTATGGATTTGGACAGAGGGTTCTACATGGCTTACACACTGTAGGTACTTACTCTGTTGAAATGAATTTTTTCATGAATGTGCCATTCTTCCACTCAAATGTATAACATATTTTTATTACTCAATTAATGCAATGAGAATTTTACTAACTTTCCAAAAGAACCTGAATAAAAATCATTCAGTGCTCTGAAAAAAATCAATTAAGGAGAACAATACTTGCTGGTCGCAGGGACTGGTGGGGAGGAAGGAGTCTTGGTTCTTGATCATGCTGAGCTACCACTCCTAACTATACAAACTTAATTTTCAGAGTACCACTATGCTAATCAATAAGCAAAAAGGTTGCCACACTATCTTATGTATTATAGCCCAATTATTAGTTACTAATGAAATTAATTTGATAAAATTGCTATTTGGGGGAGGTAGATTTGGTCATCCATCCTGCTGAACTGCTAGCTGTCAAATACATTGATACATAGGCTATGGTAAACTTTTGGTGAGGGAATTGCCTTCATTAATTAATACTGGCAACTGGTAATTGTTCTGCAACTTTTAGTCTTTACAAAGTTGCTGAGGCTACTGAGAGGTAGTGGCAGTCCCAGGATCACAGGACCAAGATGTGTGAGAGATGAGCCTTGGACCTAGGAATTCCTGATTCCAAAGCTAGTGCTTCATTCACTGCTTCCACAGCCTCTCACCATCAGATTGACTAAATTAGCTCTCACCATAAATAACAGTGGAAGTATATTTTAGGGAGAAAAGGAACTGGCCCAGGAGTAGGAAACTCTAGCTAAAGCAGTAGAGTGTTCCTGAATAACATTTTTTACCATTTAATGTAAGTTCATTTGCATATTTTAAACCACCTACCTATAGTCTGAAAAGCATTTCCATCAGACATGGTCCGTCTATGACGCGATACCCTCATTTTTGATGGAACATTATTTGGCACATTTCCAGGCACCTGTTTTGTGAAAGGAGAGGAAGGCACATTCTTTGCTAAGCTGTGATCAGTCACAAGTCCTGAAATTGCAGCAGGTTCACAGTTACTTCCCTGAATTACAGGGGAAACCCCTATATTGGGAATGTCTGTATCACAAGTACCCACAAATGTGTCTTCACTGTCTGAGTGTAGCAAACATTTTGTGGAGATGGAAGGCATGGACAGGAGGTTCACAGTGTTTGATGATGGACTTAATGATGGGATGTTAACATCTTCTCTTTTGGACTGTAGTCTGGTAGGACTAGAACTTCTTCGTAATTTAGAAGCACGTTGGAATATTCCTTCACGTTTCTTCTTATCCTCTTTGGGCAACAATTCATCAGGAGATTGTGCTTTATTTAGTTCCCTAATATCCAATCCCAAAGCTACAGAAGCCAAGAATGCAGCACACCCATATAATGCAGATTCAGTTTTCTTTTTTGGGGGTGTTCTGCTAAGACTATTTGTGGGAGTCATTTGGGGAGTGCTGGCTGCAGAACTTGCAGAGGTTCCCTCTTCAAAGCTTTCAGGTTCTACAGTGTTATCTCCCTGATCATCTTTCCAAAGAGGTAGATCAACATAGGCCTGATTCGGCAATTTCATTTGCTTTGGTCTTTTGTTGTCCAGTCCATCAGGGAAAAGTTTCAGATCTGGAGAGATACCTAAATCAGAGGCATAAGTTCAAATGTAGTAATACTTAAAAAAAAATTTATGATCTTTTGTTTTTCCATCATCTACATTTCCCAGTGTAATACCTCTAATACCTTTTACTCTAATTCTCCTCTAATACCATTTAAATTAAGTTGGTTCTGAGTTACCTTGAAAAATTCAAAGCTACAAACTCACTAAAATTAATGGACCCACACCAACATAATATAATGTAAGGTTACATACAGATACTCTAATTGTAGTACTGAAAACTAATCTAATAAAACAATGAATTATAATATATAGCATGACTTGATTTTCTTCCCAAGAAGACTATCTGACAATGTGGAAAGAGAATGGGAAAGCTGACAACTTTTATTTACTCTCTAAAGATGGAAGAGATCACATAATACTACCTGTTGACTCCCCCCACCCAAATATATTCTACCAAACACAAAATAAAAAACCTCAGATTTTAAGTCTAACACAAATCCCAAGTTATGAGTCTATAACTATCACAAGAACATTTACCTGGTTGGTCCACAAATAATGAAGCTAAAGGCACCGTTTTCTGGTTTTTCATTAAGATTGTTGACCAAGGATTGCTGCCATCAGAAAGGGGCCTTACTCTGAAAAAGAAATAAGTCTTTTCTGATGTGACAGAATCACAAAGATGAAAGCTCAGTGGCAGAGTAAAGTCCAGTTATGTTATGGGGAAAGTGATGAAAGAACTATGGGAAGTTTTAACTCTGCAGACTAAAAGAGAAACATTTTATCAGGCTTGCAATGTTTAAAATGGGTAATAAAGAATGATCAGTGTGATAATGCATATAACATCAAGATAACCAAGCAAAAATTAAGTTGAAACAAAAGCCTCATGATGAGAATTTAAATCTTCTTACAGGCCAGGCCGGCTAACAGTGATCAGAGACAAAAGTGCTAAAGGCAATGATAAAAGTCACGTCACAAGATGTAAAAGTCAGAAATAAAATGCTCTACCTTTCTTTGCAGTCAGTGCTTTCTTTTGTTTGGACTGAACTTGGCCCCCAGGTACAACCTTTCTTTCTGAAGTTTCTCTTCACATCTTCAAATTCTTCTTGGCGACAGGCTGTGCTTTTGCCCCAGGTTCTATTGCTTTCATCAGAGGTGACTGTACACAGAGAAAAATCAATCACAGATCCATTCACAGCTTTGTTACAGTCATTAAGTTAATTTAAGTAATCGGATCACCAATAGCACCCTCTTACTTAGATACCTACCAAAAGGGCTTAAATACCTGATGAAGAAATGATTTAGTTCACCCAAAACTACCAGAAATTTCCCTTTTCAATCAAACAAGGAGCAAGAGAATGGACAAGATAATTAGGAAAGGTAAAAATTAATAAGAAGGTAGCAGAAAAGATCTGGTCTTATTTTCACATGCTGCGACAGTCATTATTTTCCATTTTTATTTGAAGAAAACCCAACTGAGCATTTAATTTTTATTTTATTTAGTAGAATAATTTCAATGAAATAATTGAGATGTCCAACTTGTGGCATTAAAGCTTCTTTAAAAGTTGAATTAGAAAACTCCACATTACAGTTTTATACTTAAATGCTCAGTCTTCAACCAACAGTTTAATTACAATTTTTAAAAAATCAAGTCACAAAAACCCCAATACCCTTTACAATTTAATTGTGGTCTTGCCTTTTTTTATGCCCTCACAGGGAGATACATATTCACTTGTGATATCTACATCTTGCTGGTACACATATACACTGTTTCTTCGGTCATGAGAAGTACTTACATCTGATTTTGAAATCACTGGGGAAAAATTGTTGCTATTACTATATACTTAGTGAATAAGCCAACAATAAGCTAAATTATGGGGGAAAAAGGTTACAGGCTTAGTTATGATCTCTGATAAGTATAAATGTGTCAAACTCAGGCCAGTACTGCCTGAGGCCAGAACCAGAATAAAATGTAATTGGAAAATGTTTAATAAGTAAAAATACAATAAATATAAATAATGTTAATTTATGGTTTTCTAAGTCAATATGCAGTTGGTATGGATCCATTTCTATGCAAAAACACTAGTTTAGCATACCCTATTATTGAGAGAGGAATAATTAAAAATGAGGCACTGGGTACTTTACTTTTTAATGACTTTGTATACCACAAATCTTAATATCACTTAATATTCAACTTTATCCTTTAATATTCTTTCTTAATATGTATGTATATATAAAACATAACTTTCATGTTTTATATTTGGCAAACTTTTACTGCAATCTTCTGAATTTCAACTCAACCAATTAATACATGGGATTCAGTTTGGAACTCTTACTAAATAGATCTCCCTATGCATCTGGGATGTGCCTATATATGTGATCTTCCCCCATAATATAATATCCCCGAGGGCCACCAGATTACTTGCCCATCCCCCACTTTTTTACCTCAAGTACTTAGCACAGTACCTGGAGCATAGTAAGTGCTCAATAAATACATTTTGAGACACGCACACATATGTATGTGTGTTCACAAACAAGTCTATATGTAAATACACAAACATACACACCACACACATATGTATATAGGTGTATCTGGAACCTTTGGAATTCTGGAATGCTCCAAGGGAAGTAAGAAAAGTTTCAGAGACAAAATGCAAACTTGCCACTGCACTTCATTTAATTTTCATCCCATTACCAATTTTTTTTTTTCCAAAACAGATACAGAACTTATGGCTTCCATCAATCTATCCACCATGAGTAAAGAATAGACAATCAACAAGAACAGATGAGCTCTCACTATCTTTAGGTCACTGGTAACTGCTAAGAAAGTGACTCCTGGCCTCATAAGTAAAACAAAATCATCATGTTTTATCACTTTTAAATAATGTGTGCTGAAATTGGAAGTGAGAGAAATGGAAATTTGAATCCCATCTGTGATACCTGATGTGTAACTGTAGGAAAGTCATTTAACCTCTAAGAGCCTCAGTTTTCTCACATGAAAATGGGGATAATAATATCAGGAGCTCTTGCATCCTAGGATTGTTATAAGAATCCAATGAGGGGATGTATATAAAATCACATTATAGAGCTATACATATATGTATTTTATGAGGTCTATGTGAAAAGAAGTAATTGGAGTTGGGCACCAAGAAAGAAATCATGACAACTGGGATAGGTCTGAAGGGCAGGTAGGAAATTCCACAGGGGAAGAACACAAAGAATATGCCAGACATTGGGAAAAGCAGGAGTAAAGGTACTGAGGTGGGGAGGCTCAGAGCATCCTCAGGGGACAGGCAGTCCAGTTTGCCTAAAGCTGGAAATAGAGAGTGATGCCAAATTGTGGAGGGGCTTCTATGCCAAACAGAGGAAGATAAAATTTGTTCAGAAATCACTGAAGACTGTTGAGCACACTACTGGTTGTTTCAAGTCAAAGGCTATATCAATTGAACCAACAAAGTCCAGCAAGCCACATGTCATCTTATTGTTTTCCCCTTCTTTAACAAATAATTAGCAACCTATTAATTGTTTAAAACAAGCCTTAATGAATTCATATTATATTCATACTGTAACAATATGTGAAGCTAAAGTCAAAAAGAAAGCCTCTGATGCTCCCTACTTGTATTACCTCACCAGATTATTTTGGATTTATACATTTATGCATCTATACAGGTTGTTCTAGAAGTCTAGTGCGGTTTAAACCTATTAATGCCACATACATACACACATACTGAATTTTTGTATCTGTGCACTTATTGGATCCTCTCCCACCCTTGGTCCCTGTAGAACATAAGGCCCATCAGCACATAGCCTGTCTCTTTTGTTTCTTGTATACCTCACATGGGAGATGCTTGTTGATGACAGCTATTCAAATTAGGAATGGTTTGTTTGATGAATAATTTGGGGGAACTAATAAGAATAATGCAGTACTGCCAGTTTTAAAGGCAAATCTGCATAGACTCATAGTTAATATGCAAATTCAACAGGGAACACAAAATTGTAATGGTCACTAAATTACCAACATTCAATAAAATCTAGACAGCAGCACAACTCTTCTATGTCAGGGGCAAATTATAGCAAGATCACAAGAAGAGTCAAATTACAACAAGAAGAACACAGCCCTTTATAACTTGCCCTTTAGAGTTGATTAAGACTTCCAAGCATGTGAAACAAACTACAGATAGTAATACTGTGATATAAAGGTCAATACATACTGCAACAAGGAATCCAGCCATAAGAAAGATTATTCTGGCAGCAGTATGAAGGATTAATTGGAAAGCTAAGACAGCAGAATAGAAGTAGGAAGAAAGTTTAGATGGATATTTCCCTAGCCCAGGAAGGTATAAATGAAGGTCTATATACTAGGGTGGTGGCGATAGAAAAAGAGGGGTGGCAACAGACGGAAGAGCTTTGTAAATAGCCTAAGTTCATTATGTTTAAGCTTACACAGGTGGTAACAATGGCAGGGCCAGAATCTGAAGGTAGGTATTCATAATCCAAATTCAGTGTTCGTTTTACCATGCCATACTGGCTTATTTATGACAACCTGAAGGAAAATTTCTATTTCAGTTGAAGCAGGGAGAAGGAATAAATGTTAGCTGTAAAAGTCTAAAGAGGTAGAAGAATTTGTTAAGAAAAGGGCTGGAGATCCAAAAGACATTGTGGAAAGTTTAAGAAACTGGCAGAACAATATGAAATGTGCCTGAGGATGAATAATCCCTAATTAGCTTAAAACCAAAGACCAAGGAACTAGTAGAAGACAAACCGGATTGGCGTGACCTTCCTTTGGCTGGCAAAACTTGGGAACTTTGTTAAACCCAGAGTTTAAACTAGGATTTGGAGAGTGATGGGGAGTCAAAGACAATATTGAGGACATGAGCCTGGGTGACTAGAAGTATGGCAGTGTCCTTGACAGCAACAGAAAAATATCGAAGCGAAAGTCTGGGGTGAAAGATAATGAGTTCTGTTTTGGACATGCAAAGACTGACCGAAATGCCTATGGGACATCCAATTTGAGACGTCCAAGCTGGTTATGTGGGAATGAGCTCAGGATACAAACTAAAGCTGGATAAATAGATCCAGTAATCTCTTTCATACAGATGATAACTGAACCCATGAGAACACCAACAGAGACCCCAGACATGCCTCACCAGAGGAATTCACCCCAGAGCCTCTGAATCAGCTACAGCACCAGTGTCTTCTGGAACTGAGCATGCAGTCGGGTGAGAGGGCTGAATGGCTGGCCAGGGGGAAAAGTGCAGGCATATCAGCGGGACCTAGGGAGTAATTTGGCTGTCCCACCCCAGCAGGGAACCAGGAAGAAATCCTGAGTGGAGGGAGGCCCCGGTGGGGGAGGGGCACAAGCACGTCAAGGGCTAAGAACCACGCCACAGAAAGCTTTGCTGTTTGGTTGTTTAGTAAGTAGGCTTGAGGTTATCTTCGGACCAGAGAACAGGCCAGGCAAGAGTAAAACCTGCCCTCCCTCAAAGCAAAACACTTGGGACCCTCTGAAGCTGGGAACAATAGTGCAGTTGAGAAGCAGGGCCCCCCAGGGGAGAGTTTAAAGTCAAGTAAAAGATAAGCAAGCAAAGAAAGTTCAGAAATATAGAAAGTTTCTTCAGCAACAAGGAAGATCAAGGTGCACACTCAGAAGAGGAAATCAACCACAGGGCCCCTCCATCCAAAGCTTCTAAGAAAAAATATGAACTGGCCATGGAAGCTCTCAAAAGGGACTTTGAAGAGAAAGTAGGAGATAGAAGGAAGATGTAGAGAGGGGGAGGAAAGACTAGAAAGAGAAATGAGAGTGATGCATGAGAGTCATGAGAAAAAAGTCAACAGTTTGAAAAGTCAAATGGAAAAGGAGATAAAAAAACTGTCTGATGAAAATAATTGCCTAAGAATTAGGACTGAACAAATGGAAGCTAGTGACCTTATGAGAAACCAAGACATGGTAAAGAAAATCCAATTGAATGAAAAAATAGAGGGCAGGGGCAGTTAAGGTGGTGCAATGGTTAAAGCTCTGGCCCAGGATTCTGTAGGACCTGAGTTCAAGTCTCATCTTAGACACTTGACACTTACTATCTGTGTGACCCTGGGCAAGTCACTTAATTCTCATTGCCCTGAAAAAATTTTAAAAAATAAAATAAAATAGAGGGCAATGTGAAATATCTCCTTGGAAAAACAGCTGATCTGGAAAATAAATCCAGGAGAGACAATTTGAAAATCATTGGACTACCTGAAAACCATGACCAGAACAAGAGCTTAGATATTCTAGAAGCAGAAGTCAAAATAGAAATTGAAAGAATCCACCAATTACATCCTGAAAGAGATCCCAAAATAAAAATCCCCAGGAATATTATAGTCAAATTCCAGAACTCCCAGGTCAAGGTCTAGCAAGCAGTTAGAAAAAATGAATTCAAATACTGAGGAGCTCCAGTAAGGATAAAGCAAGATCTAGCAGCATCTACATTAAAGGACTGGAGGGCATGGAATATGATATTCCAGAGGGCAAAGGAACTGGGGCTACAGCCAAAAATCATGTACCCAGCAAAACTGTGTATAATCTTTCAGAGGAAAAAATGCGACTTCAATGAAAAAGAGGACTTTCAGGCATTTGTGATGAAAAGACCTAAACTGAATAGAAATTTTGACTTTCAAATACAAGACCCTGGAGAATCATAAAAAGGTAAACAGGAAAAAGAAATCACAAGTGGCATTAAAAGGTTAAATTGTTTACATTCATACATGAGAAAATAATACTTCCAACTCATAAGAACTTTTTCAGTAAGGAATACACAGAAGACACAGGTCTGAACTGAATATGAAGGGATGGTATTTGTAAAGCATTTATTTTTTGTGTATTCTTGTTCTTTGAGGAGCAAACAGGGTGGGTTGTCTTGTGTCTGGGGCCGGATTTGGGCCCAGGGCTGGTGCTTTGTCCACTGTGCCAACTAGCTAACCCATGATGACATCTTTAAAACAGTGTTAAGTAGTAGGAGGAATAGACTGGGGGAGAGGAAAGGAGAGAGGTGGAATGGGGAGAGGTAGCTCACATGAAGGAAACAAGAAAAAAGCTTATGGAGGGGAGGGGAAGAGAGGGAAGGAGTGGGGGAGTGAGTGAACTTCACTATCATCAGAATTGGCTCAAAGAGGGAACAACATACATACGCAAGTGGGTATAGTAATATATTTTTGCCCTGAGGAAAAGTGGGAGGAGAAGGAGATGGTGGGGTGGGGAATAGAGGGGAAGGAGGGAAGGAAAATTTGGGGGATGGAGCTGTAAAAAGCAAAACACTTTCGAGGAAGGTGAAGATGTTCCTGCATAACACCACATATATGACATATATTGAATTGCTTGATTTCATATGGAGAGTTGAGGAAGAAAAATTTAGAAAACAGAATTAGCTCAAAGGCCTTAACCTCATCAGAGTGGGCTCAAGGAGGGAATAATGCACACACCCAATTGGGAAGAGTAATCTGTTTAACCCTACAGGAAAGTAGGAGGGGAAGAGGATAAGGAGGGAAGGGTGAATGAAGGGAGGGGGCAGTCAGTAGCAAAACACTTATGAGGAGGAATAGGGCAAAGTAAGATAGACAATAGAGTAAATATCATTGGAAGGGAATGAGATGGAGGGGAATAGTTATGATGATTGACTACAATGTCAAAATATATGGTACCTACTCTGCTGGGCTATTGTGAAGAAAATTCTCTGTCAAGTTCAAGGTACTATATAAAAATTATGATGAACAGGATGCTATCAGAAAAATCTGGAAAGACCCACATGAACTGAAGCAGAGAGAAATGTACTGTATACAAAATAACAGCATTAGTGTAAGATCATCTGCTGGGAAGCACATGGTTATTTTCAGCAAGGCAATGATCTAATATAACTCTGAAGAACTTAGGAAAATTGCAGTCCATCTACAGAGAAAGAACTGATGGTATCTGAAAACAGACTGAAACACTTTTTTTTTGACAATTCCTATATTTGAAGTTTTGTTTTTCTCAAAACCTAGCTAATATAGAATTGTTTTCCATGACTACTCATGTATAATTTATATTGAATTATTTGAGTTTTGGGGGTAGGGATGGGAAAGGAGAGAGGAAGAGAAGTTGGAACACAAAGTTTTAAAAAACTGATTTCAAAATTTGCTTTTACATGTAATTTGAAAAATAAAATTTAAAAAAATATACAGTTATGACTGTCCCCTCTCTAAACTTCCTGACATATACTACATTCAATGTGCATCAATCAAAGGACTGACAACATTCCAAGTAGGTTTAAAAAGGGAAGGTATTATTATGGCTGAATTATTCTCCTTTTCACCACCTTAGCCACTGCTAGCAAAATGATACTCACTGCTATTTTAATTTACTCAGGCAAGAGCAAAGTAAAAATGTTGGCTGAATGCAAAACTATATCCCTTTTAAAAGTATACTTACAGAAAATAATTGCTTAAGAATTAGGATTAAACAGAAGCTAATGACTTTGTGAGAAATCAAGATGCAATAAAGCAAATCCAAATGAATAAAAAAAAGTAGAGGGCAATGTGAAATATCTCCTTGGAAAAACAAATGACCTGGAAAATATATCCAGAGATAATTTGAAAATTATTGGACTACTTGAAAACCATGATCAAAACATGAACTTAGACATGATCTTCCAAGAGACTGTCAGGGAAAATTGCCCTGATATTCTAGAAATAGAAGGTAAAATAGAAATTGAAAGAATCCACCCATCACCTCCTGAAAGAGATCCCAAAATGACAACTTTCAGGAATATTATACCCAAATTCTAGAGATCCCAGGCCAAGAAGAAAATATTGTAAGCAGCCAGAAAGAAACAATTCAAGTACTGTGGAGCTACAGTCAGGATACCATAAGATCTAGCAGCTTCTACATTCAAGGACCAGAGGGCATGGAATATGATATTCTGGAGAGCAAAGGAACTGGGATTACAACCAAGAATCACCTACCCAGCAAAACTGCATATAATCTTTCAGGGGAAAAAATGGGACTTCAATGAAAAAGAAGATTTTCAGGCATTTGTGATGAAAAGGTCTGAAATGAATAGAAAACTTGATTTTCAAATACAAGACTCTAGAGAAGCATAAAAACATAAACAGGAAAAAGAAATCATGAGAGATGTTAAAAGGTTAAACTGTTTACATTCCTACATGGGAAGATGATACTTCTAACTCACAAGAACTTTCTCAGTATTAGGGCAGATGATAGGAAAAAATTTAGACAGAGAGTACAGGTGGGAATTGATTATGAAGTGATGATATCTATAAAGTATTTATCTTTTGTTTATCATTTTATGTTTTGTGGGGCAGAGATGGGTGACATGCCCAGGGTCATGCAGCTGGTGTCTGAGGCCAGATTTTGGGCTCGAGTTCTCCTGGGTCCAGAGTGAATGCTTTGTCCACTGTGTCACCTAGCTGCCCCAGGAGGACATCTTTAAAATAAAATTAAGGGGTGAGAGTATTGCACTGGGAGAAAGGGAAAGGGAGAGGTGAAATGGGGTAAAATATCTCACATAAATGAAGCAAGAAAAAACTTATGGAGTGGAGGGAAATTTGGGGGAGTAGCAGAGGAGTGAGTGAGCCTTACACTCATCAGAATTGACTCAAAGAAGGAATAACATACACACTCAAGTGGGTATAGCAATGTATCTTTCCCTGCAGGAAAGTGGGAGGGGAAGGGGATTGGGGGGAGGGGTGAAGGAAGGGAGATCAGATTGGGGGAGGCACAATTAGAAGCAAAACACTTTTGAGGAGGGAAATGGTGTTTTGTAAGGAAATATCCCTTTAAAATACTATATAAATGTAGTCTACTATTTAAAAAAAAAAAGAAAAGAAAAAAAGATGAGCAGGATGCTATCAGAAAAAACCTGGAAAGATTTACATGAGCTGAAGCAAAATGAAATGTACTGTATACAAAATAACAGCAATATTATAGGATGATCTGCTGCGAATGACTTAGATATTTTCAGTGGTGCCATGATCCCAAACTCTGAAGGACTTATGAAAACCCCTTCTCTAAGGCTGAGAGATTAAGTGATTTTTCTATAGTTACTTATCTATTAGGTACCAGTGATGGGACTGGAATCCAATACCTAAATTCAAAGTACTACACCAAGCAACCTTCTGTGAAAATTACTCAATTGCTCAAATCCTCCAAGGAGTTTCTGATGTCAGCCCTAGTTCCAATCTAGGCCAATGGTTTTACCACCCTCAATGAAGCATACATTTGCAAATTATTTAGGAGAGATACTTTTCCTGTCAAAAATAAATGTGGGAGGGGCAGCTAGCTGGCACAGTGAATAAAGCACCGGCCCTGGATTCAGGAGGACCTGAGTTCAAATCCAGTCTCAGACACTTGACACTTACTAGTTATGTGACCCTGGGCAAGTCACTTAACTCCCATTACCCCACAAAACCCCCCCCCAAAACAAACAAAAAAAATAGATGTGGGAACACAAATCACTGCCCCTTCTTACTTCATTATACAAATGATAACTACTAGATGCATCAAAAGGCACATACATGAAACCAATTTTACCAGGTTTTAAATTATTTTTTGGGTTTGAAGTCAATCACCTTTGAAAGAAACATTAACTTTTAAAAAAATATTCTAGTAGGTTTTCATTTAGTACCTAATTTGAAACTCAGATTAGAACAAGCAATAGGAAAATTGGATAAATACAATTTCTTGCCAGATAAAAAGATCTTTCTACAAGAAGCATAAATATTTCTGAGAAGAGAAAAAGAAAAGTGAAGAAAAGGCAAAAAGGGAGAATGGGAGTAGAAAGAGGCAAACAAAAAGGGAAGAAGAACAGAAGAGAGAAAGAATCTAAATACTACCCTGGATGGGTCTGTTAATCTTGAGGTGAGAGTTAAATATCCTGTCTTACCAGATAATAATAAAGTTCTAAAATAGTTTCCCAAACTCTTCATTATATTTCAAAATCTTCATCTTCTCAGTAAAACTTATAATTTTGTGATATTTAAATATTTAAAGCTGTGTAGTTTTATTTTTTTCTCCTTTTGGTATTTAAGGAACTGTATTGAATCTGAAAACATTAACTTTGAATCCAGGAAATGTGACAGCTATCCCCAAAAAGAAGAGTTTGCTTGAGGTAGCTGTGGATTCCCTTCACTAGAGGTCTTCAATAAAGGCCAGATGGATACTTGTTAGGGGTGTTATAAAGAGGATTCCTACTCAGACATGGGTTGGAGACTAAGTGGCCTCTAAGGTCCCTGCCAGTTTTGAGCAGCTGTGATTCTTAGGAACTCAAGACCAACTTTTATTTTCCCAAATAGCTAAGGAACACATATATTTGCTCACAATTCACTAAACACTTTTGATTATTACTGATTCAAAATAATTATTATAATAGATTAGATTTATGTAATAATGAGAAGAGGAACGAGACTGAAGAGAGAAGAAATCTACAACTTACGTTGTATAGCTCGAAGCCGAGGAATTATTGTTGGACTACTCGGAGGGCTAGAACTGTTACTGTTTAAACTTCTTCGTTTGTCCAAATTTGGGGAAGCCTGCACTGTTATTTTGTGCTGGAAATCTGTTGGATAAAAAAGTAAATAATACTGAATTTCCACTGCAGGTATATAAATTAAGTCTTGTACACCTATTTCTTTGGCAAATAAATCGAGTTAAAAAAAAAGACAGTATAGGAAATGGCAAATAACATAACCCATAGCTCTTTCCTCAAAAGAACATATCTTTTGCTGTGTGACCCTGGGCAAGTCACTTAACCCTCAACACCCCACAAAAATGAAACAAAACAAAACAAAAAATCAAGGGACAGCTAGGTGGTGCAGTGGATAGAGCACCTAGAGCACCAGCACTGGAGTCAGGAGGACCTGAGTTCAAATCTGGCCTCAGACACTTAACACTTACTAGCTGTGTGACCCTGGGCAATCTTTTGAATTTAATTTATAGCACTGGAGTCTTCCCTATAAATTAGTTGTAAATAGAATGAGGGAATTCATAAAACTAACATGTAAGAGAACTGACCCAGTAGTATGCTGGTGTAAACAATGCACAATAGGATACAATGAGAGGAAAACAGTCTTAAGTTCTTTCTTCAATAGAAGAAAAGCATTTTGTTGCATCCTGTTCCATGAGCGGGAGAGTCTGACTGTTTGAAGTATTGAATAGAAGTTAGGATACAGCAAGAATAGAGCTAATGAGGAGAAGAAATTGGCTAATTTCTAGTAAAAATAGAGTACCTTTCTTCCAAAGAGCTCCAAGTGCTTTTGTTGAAAACAAGCAAACAAACCACAATACCACTTTTGCTTAAAATTATAACCTCTCTTGAATGCTTTTTTTCCTAGAATCAGAACTTAAGTCTATGGACCGAAGTTGTTCTCTTCAGATGGCATATAGATTGACCTCTTATAATAAAGCACACTGCTGTTCTACAGGTCTAGTACCTGAGTTCAAATCATGCCTGTCACTAAATATTTGTGGGACCTTGGGCAAGTCATTCAACCTCTGTGCCTCAGTTTCTCCATCTGTATTACAAGGGGATTGTATGCAAATAGCTCCAAATCTATGACCTATACTAAAAGAATATACATGCTTGCATTTAAGAAACAAAGTAATAATCAATGTATTTTAAAACGTTGCTTCCTTGGTGCCTTGTAGAAAACTCTATTATTCATCATCATAATTCTAATAACCTCCTCCCCTTAAGTAGGCAACGCCTATTCAAAGATGTAAAGGCCTCCAGTGAAGATCCAGATGGTTTCTGCCTCTAAGTATCCCTATATTCATTCAATTTCCAGTGTAAATGTCACCTCCTACATGAGATGCCTTTCCTGGTGACCCCGCCCCACCCTAGTTACTAGTGCTGTTGCTCTGGAATGAACCTCTCTTTATTTTATATACAGGATCACAGATTTAGAGCTTAAAAGGATTTCAAAAGTAGTCCAACTGAAGTCCCTCCAACTGAGGCCTAGAGAGGCTAAACCACTTGCCATAGGTCACACAGGTACCAAGTACAGAGTTGGGATTCAAATTCAGGTCGCTTATCAATGTGCCGTGCTAGTGATTCACATTTGTCTTTGCATCCACAGTGCATAACAGTCCCACAGAGTGGGCACATAGCATATGCTTACTGACTCTTAAATTTACTGATTAAGGACCCGCCTAAAATTCTTAAAACTGTGAGTGCTTTAAAGATTCCCTCCCCCACCCCATGTTGCTCTTTAGTTTTTGAGAAACTTAAACCTTCAGAAAAGAATAACCAACTTAGTGCATCATACTTTACTTTTTAGGCATTCCATACAAACTGTCATCATCTATTATACTGACAGGACACTATGAGTACAGAGAAGAGACAAAGGCAGAGGAGGATGGGTTTTATAACAACCCAGCACCATCTTGTGGACAGACACATAAATAGCAATGCTGGATTTTACATAACTAAGAACAATTTACTCTTCTCTTCAGAGAAAAAAAAGGGAGCACAAATTGAAAGCCAGAAGGCACCGTGGAGATCATCTAGTCCATCCTTCTCCATTTACAAATATGGGAACTGGACTCAAAGAGGGAATGTCACTTGCTTGTGATCACACAGGGAGTCAGAGGCAGAATTTGAACTCAGGTCCTCGATTCCAAATTTACTCTCTACTACATTATTCTTGACTTGCTTTAGATTTTTAGTTATAGTTCAATTGGGACTCTCTTTTCAAGAGCCAACCTGAAAATTAAAATCTGCCATGCTGATTTATTTTCTGACCAAAAATGTCTCTTCCTTTTCCTCAGATAAAGAAGAAAAAAAGACCCATATGAAGTATGATCCCAGAAAGAAATAAATCTGGTATGAACTTAAATCTATTTTTATCTTCTCTGGATGTAAGCCAAGGTACACTTTAAGAAGAAAGCAAGTATACAGAGTTATATTTCATTCTTCTATGAAGTGAAGATTAGAGACTTGCATTGGTACATTTTTACCTTTTTTATAAAATGCTTTTTAAATAAAGGTTTCCCAAAGATTCTCCAAAGGGAAAAACAATTTTATAGATTTAGAGTTGAAAGGGACCCTGCAGGCCATCTGGTTCAATCCCCTCATTTTATGAGAGCTTTAGGTGCCTTTCTCAAGGTTACCAGGGTATTAAGTAGCAGAGAGAGGATTTGAACCTTGGCCCAGTGGCTTCAAATCCATTACTTTTTCCACTATGCCAGCCTGTGTGTGTGGCAAAGGCAACATATTTGCTTGGCCAAGATACTCCTATTAAATACTTTCAAAAGCATTACAGAAGGCTCCATGAACAAGGAGATAAAAGAACTCATCTTGTCAGTCAGCCAGCAAATATCTATTATGCACTTATTATATGCCAATTACACTGCAAAGAACTGAGGATACAAAAAAAGGGTAATAACAGTTGACATTCTAAGCAGGGAGACAGCATGTAGATAACTATGTACATTCCAGCTATATGAATAAGGGAAAGTCACTAGAAGCAAGGAGGACCAGGCAAGGCCTCCAGCAGAAGTTGGGGTTTGAACCATGTCTTGTAGGAAGTCAGGGAAATTAAGAAGCAGAACTTAGAGGACACAGCATCTCATAGTTGGGGGACAGCCAAGTATAAAGCTGTAGAGCCTACAGATGATTTGTTATGTCTGAAAAACAGCAAATTAAGCCGGGGTAGTTGGACCACCTGAGGATGTTGAGGGGAGTAAGGCCTAAGAAGACTAGAGTGGGAGAAAGTAGCCAGGCTATGAAGAGCTTTAAATACTAAGCAAAGGTCTTTCTATTTGGAGGTCTATATATTTATATTGGAGGTA
Organism: Dromiciops gliroides; assembly: GCF_019393635.1. NCBI lineage: Eukaryota > Metazoa > Chordata > Mammalia > Microbiotheria > Microbiotheriidae > Dromiciops > Dromiciops gliroides. Next base: position 146,830,078 of record NC_057864.1, read on the forward strand.
ACAGTTACTGGCAACTTATTAAGTTGGTGGATGACAGGGTCAGACCAGTGCATTAGAAAAATCATCTTGGCAGCTGAATGACAGATGAATTAGAGTAGGGAGAGATTTGAGGCAGGGAGACAAATTAGGGTTTTACAGTATTCTGGGTAAGGTGATGAGGTCTAAACTCTGAATGGAAAGAAATGGACATAGATGAAAGAAGTTGTTATGTCAAGATTTGGCAATAGACTGGATATATGAGGCAAGGGTAAATTAACAGCTGAGGATGATGCCAATGGTTACAAGTCTGGGTGACTGGGAAAGCAAATAGTACTCTCACTCTCCCACTATGACCAGAGTTGGGAGTATGAGAGAAAGTGTGGCCAGTACTGGAAAAAATGATAAGTGAAGATAGTCTTTGGAAGGGAGCTATATCCCTGTGAGGATTAAAAAGTCGAAGGTGTGAGAAAGAAAGAAGTTTAAGATGAAAGGAAATTTTTAGCTGTGCAGCAAGAATTCCAGAGGGTACAGTGGAAAGGGCAGGCAGATCTGCAGCGCAGCAATGAAAGGCAAAGGTTGATAGGCCTGACAGCAGTAAGATGAGCATGAAGAACAGGGCTTGTATATCTGCCACAAGGACTTCAGGATCAAGAGGATGAGAAAACTATTCTAAACAGTGGGCAGTGAGCCCAGAGAGAATATCAGTAGTTCAATAGAAAATTTTTTTGAGTGAGACAGAAGAGAATGTTCAAGATATTCCATTGAAGTTTAGCCTCCTGGCAAATGGAAATATGCTCTGGGAGACTCAAGAAGGCCGTTATCAAAGCAGTCAGGAGCAGGCAGAGGTTATGGTGCCTTGCTTGCCTTGCTGTACCAGGAAAGGTTCTGAACAACGGGAGATGAAAAAGTGCTTGTCCAAAGGGCATTCCAGGGCAGTCATCTGCAGTCTCCCCAGCCCGCTTTACGAAGCAAGGGAGAGTTCAGGAAACTGGTGTGCCTTTTGCTATGGCTAAAGCCTGGCAAGAATTGGGGGTCCAATCTTCAAACCTAGGTACTTTGACTCCAAATCCATCAATCTGGGCACCACAGAGTGCCAACGGTCATGATGATTTACATTAAAATACTACAGCCCTTCTGTTGTATTTTTATAATTCTAAAGGTAGCAAGCAACTGCTGGGATGCCGATTAATTAATAAAATTAGACCAGATGGCCCTTGAGGTCTTTTACAACTCTGGGATTCAATAGTTCTGATATGGCATACACAGGTACCAGTAAACTACACAAGAAGAGAGAACGTGTAATTCTATCTTTATGCTACCTCTTATAAGCATATAAATGATTCATTATAATCACATGGAAGAAGTAAGAAAATATATCTAACTTTAAGATTCAAAATCATCTTTTCCCTTTTCTCCTAAGTAATAAGATCTTTTTTTTTTAATTGATTCACTGAATTTGCTTAAATGACGTAAATGTTAGAAATGGGCCAAAGATCAAAGGCATTTTTGTGCCAACACATGAAAAATTTCACACAGACTTGTTTTTCCCTTTCAAATACACATAAAAATCTATGAAAATTCAAATCAAAATCACACCTGAAGGTAAACTAATCCGATGTCCATCTTTCAGTTTTAAACGGCTTCTCTTAAATTTTCCTTTCCTCTTTTTTACATTAGGCTTCCCTTGATTTAATTGAAATATCAAAATATTAAGTTCTCGCTCTAAAACATCAATTTCTCGTTCTGCTAGCTGTTGCTCACGCCTCTTTAACAATTCTTCCTGAGACTTCTGCTGAAGAGCTGCTCTAGTGAGCTCCTCTTCACGGGATCGCAGCTCCTAAAACAAGAAAAAAAAACACATTTGTAAGTAGCTATGTATATACATATATAGTAAATTGGATTAAAATATACAAAAATCATATTTCTGATCTTTTATTTATCCAAATAAATTGCTATTTCTACCAAGAAGCCTTATCCCATGCAAATTTGAAATGCTGAAATCTCTCTTCCCTCCCCCTCAACTACACAAGTCATCCCAATCTTCAAAGGGCAGATTTCTTTGCAGGTAAGAAAGTAAGAGCTAAGACATTTTCAGTGCATAATTATTAACTTAGGCTAAACTCAAATGCCTCTGCACAGGCTCAGTCTTGTTCTTTGCTATTCTCTAATATGCACAAACTCTCTTGACCTGGCCCCTCTCATGCAGGTGATAAATACTAACAGTTCACCGAGTTCCATTTTAAAGAAACCCAAAAAACAAAAATCCAGAGTTACAAAACAGATACATTTTGGGAATTTATTCACATTACAAAAGGATTATTTTCAGACATACTGGACTCAAAAGAACTTCCTTAATTGTTAGCAACTTAAGTTTTTGTTCATAGAACTGCTTAAAGAGAAAGGAAACTTAAAACTAAAGTGTAGTGATCCTGATCACAGTACGGCACCTCAGAATTTCACATATATGTCTAAGACAAGGGGACACTTATGTGCAAAGTTCACCTTTATTTCCAAATCTTTATGGGTTAAAACAGTAGATAATAAAATTCTATTAAAATGCTTTAGGATTTATTTTATTAAAATTAATATTTTTAAAAGGAAAATGTATGAACTAAAGAAAATCCATAGAGTGTTTCATCTTACTAATTACTAATTCAATATTATAGCTAAGTAATTCTAATTAATTAACAAGTAATTTTAGACAACATTCCCTCTCTCAACTTTTGCACCATGTTTTGGTCTTTAGCTAGAACATTAGTACCCCCTTTGGTGCTATACCATTTTTACTTCCTTTTCTAGATTACCCCACTAATAAATCAAGCACTGGCAGAGAAAAGCAGGACGTGGATAAGCTTCCATTTACACAGCTCCAGTCACATTTCATCTTAGAACAGTATATTAAGAGTATTTGTTAGAAACCACAGCTATCTTTTCAACTTAAATGTTAGTCAGAAATGTAGCTATACACTTTGTATTCTAGTTTCTCATGCAATATAAACAGGTCAATTTTTAAATATGCACCCCTGTTTAAGGAATGAAATTTGTGGAGAACCATATCACACAAGACAGATTCACAAAAAGAACTGCAGCTGAAGGAACTCAAATAACATTCATATCCCCTAAATAAATCCCTTTTCCAGAGAGTATCTGTAAACAGATTCAAATGAAAATCTAGTCCCAAATCTTCACAGAAAAGAATACTAGAAAACCCTGCTCCCACCAAAAAATAAAAATAAACAAATAAACAAATATTATAGCAAATCAGTACAAAATATTTTCCCCTATTTTAGATACAACTAACTCTACCTTAGAAGTTTACTTTTTCAATAGCAATGGGGAAAGTGTGGGGAAGATTTCTCAAAAGGCAATATAAATAAGATTGCAGGGCAGAAGGGCAAATTTATTTAAAATGCTTTAAGGCACTCTAGCTTTATTCAAATGACTTCTGGTTACAAAATACCATTCATCTTTTTTTTTTTTTTTTAAGTGAGGCAATTGGGGTTAAGTGACTTGCCCAGGGTCACACAGCTAGTAAGTGTTAAGTGTCTGAGGCCAGATTTGAACTCGGGTACTCCTGACTCCAGGCTCGGTGCTTTATCCACTGCACCACCTAGCTGCTCCTAATACCATTCATCTTTAGCAATTGATTAATTCAACTTAAGAATTCTACTAAATAACACGTTGGTAAATGTTAATTGCTGTTTATGAATTAAATTTGTTTCTTTAAAATATTTTATAATTCGACCTGTTCATTTTTTCAATCTGAACTTTTCCCAGTTATTTCAAGTTAGTTTTACTCTAGCTTAGTTATACTTAGATGGTTTTTATTCAGCTTCCTAATTTAATTCAGCATCATATCTCCTTAAAAGGCTTTGGGGGAGGCAGCTAGGTGGCACAGTGGGTAGAGCACTGGCCCTGGATTCAGGAGGACCTGAGTTCAAATCTGGCCTCAGACACTTGACACTTACTAGCTGTGTGACCCTGGGCAAGTCACTTAATCCTCATTTCCCCACCAAAAAGAAAAAAAAAAGAGCTTTTAGGCGACAGAAAACTGGCCTTGGAGTCAGGAAGACCTGAGTTCCAATCCGGACTTTGACACATAATGGCTGTGTGATTCAGAAGCAAATCACTTAAGCTCTTCAGGGTTCTAATCAACTCTCTAAGATTATAAATTGCAGACAAGGTTCCAATCTATATTAGTAAAGAGAGGAATTCCCTATACCAATGAAATAACAGCTCCTGTCCCTACCTCTGTTCCTACTGTCCTACTGTTTATTGACCAGCAATGTTTTGTTTTGTTTTTTATCAATATGTTAGTGTTAAATTAGATGCTGTATAATAGAAACAGGTAGAGAAAGGACTAAATTTTGCTTTTTTGGGGGGAGTCATAGTTGGAAATTCAAAGAGTAGTAATTTTATGAAAACCTGAGCTAAGGAAATGTCATCTCCAAAATGTGGATCTCTGGTAATGAGAAAGACTAGATAGGTAAGAGGAAATAGGAAAAAAAAAAAGTTACCCTCTCCCTAAAATGAAAGGTTCTGTGGGGGAAAAAAAGCTGCTTTTTAAAAACTCTGTTGAAGAGAAAATAGAAGATCAAAAAGTTAAGCAAGAGGAAAAAAATCTTTCCTCTAAGGGGATTTTAAACATTCAAAAAGTAATCAAAAAGCTCTGTGAGTATTAGAGCCTTTCTGAATACTTTCAAATTATAAAGCACACAGAGAATTAGTTTTTTTAGTTGGTCAGATTACCAGTAGTAATATTTATTTAACTGCTTGGCACTGGTCATTCTAGTAATGGAAAATCCAGGTTCCTGGCAACAAATGTTAATCATTAACAGTAACATTATTTCTCACAGGGGTTCAAAGACAGGTGCATGCCTGCATGCACAAAGACAGACACACACACAGAGATAAGAAGCCAAGAATCTCAGGAGGAACCAGTATCTATGGAGGTTTAGAGTTTATTGAATAACACAGTGCCAAGAACTAAGTTACTGAACATTAATTCAAAGTCTTATATCTCCTACCTTAAGAAATATATGAACAAGAAAAGGAGATAGGACACATACATGATACTTTTTATACCATCTAAAAAAAAGATAAAATTTTACAAATTGGAAAAAAAAAGTACTGTAAATTCCTAACTACAAATAAATTTAGAAGTCTGCAAAAAACTTCATTTTTGTTTCTTATAATATAGCTAAAAAATGAAAAGAAAGGCAAAAATACACAATCAAAAATCTAAAAAGTAAACAAGGCAGATATCTAAATTCTTTCTATTTTTTTCTCAAAATATACATCCAGTTACTTTTTCTATTTTCACAACCAAATTCTTAGGAAAAGCTGTCTGTATACATTGTCTCTACTGTCTCATGCACCACTGACTTCTAAACCACTTGCAGCCTGGCTTTTGACACTATCACAACTGAAACCATTCTCACCAATGTTACTAATGATGTCTTTATTGCTAAATCCAATGTAAGTGCTCCTTATTTGTTTGGTTTTTTCTTTTTGCAGGGAAATGAGGGTTAAGTGACTTGCCCACAGTCACACAGCTAGTAAGTGTCAAGTGTGTAAGGCCAGATTTGAACTCAGGTCCTCCTGACTCCAGGGCCGGTGCTCTATCCACTGCGCCATCTAGCTGCCCCGCTACATTATTTATTGACCAGTCTCTAGCTTTCTTCTGGATACTCCATACTCCCTGGGTTTTTGTGCCACCGACTTCTCCCAGTTCTCCTACCTGTCTAGGCACTCTTTCTCAGTTTCTCTTCAAGGATTATCATCCTTATCCTGCCGCTAATGCTTGTGTGTAAACATAGGGCTTCATCCCAGGTGCTCTTTCTTTGCTTTCTCTCCACTCTCAGTGATCATGTCACCAAATAACTGGATTCAACAGCATTGCTATAAAGACAACCCTCAGAGCTATATATTCAGCTATCATCTCTCTCCTGAGCTTTCATCCCGAATCTCCAATTGACTGATGGACATCTATCTTGACCTAGATATCCCATAAGTATCAAACTCAACATGTCTAAAGCCAAATTCATCACCTTTCCCCTAAACCATTTTCTCCTCCCAACTTCTCCATTTCTCCTGAGGATGCCATCACCCAGTCAGGTCCCCATATCTGACTCTTCTGTCTTCCTTACCTCTGCCTAGGAACTTGTCTCTTGGTGTCAGTGGATCAACATTTGAATGAAACAAGACACAGAAGACACTAAAGAACTGTGTCTTCAGGCTAAGAAAGATCAGCAACATGAACACTGTATCCTCTGGGGAGGATGAAACCAGATGTGGCAGAGAGGAGAAGGTGAGCAAAGAATTAATATGCTGATATAGTTAGAAGAACGAGTTGGAGTTCAGTAAATGATATCAACAAAGATGGGGACGGAAGGTATAAACAAATTTCATGGAACTCCAAAAGAAGCATGATCACTGAAGGATGGCTGCATGTCCCAGAAGCAGCAATGGAGCACAAGTAGTCTGCTCCCTTTTCCCTTGTCCCTAGGGGTCAGGGTGGGTGCAAGGATTTAGGGACCCAGTGGGATGAAGTCCAAGAGATGAGGTCCTGGTTTCAGTTACAAAGAACAAGTAAAAGGAATGTTAATTGCAAAGTTCAAGGACACAGAGAAGTTTGTTTAGAATAGAGCAAGGGTTTCGAAGAGCACTGAGGAATATACTATTGTACTGTGTCTTTTAATACTCAGCTTGGAGTAGGTCTGAGAAGGAGGAGGGCTTTGTCAAGAGTAAGGGCTCAAGAAGACATAATATGGGTATATTGTTTGCAACTAAATATGGAACAATTCTGTAAGACCATTAAGTTGCATAACAGTTGCAATTATCTATTGGTGAAAGAAGTTTCCTCACCAGTAATTTTCTACAGTGAAGATCTTTAATGTCACAAGATGAAGTAAATTTCCTGACTGTAGCCTAGATACTTATTGTACTTAGCATAGATCAGGGGCTTCTTAACACACTTGACTTTTTTTTTTTTTTAAAAGACTGGATGTCTCCATTTCACCCAAGATGGAAGTGCAAGGGCCACCCACATGCTGTTCTTTGTGCTTGTTCTTAAAAATCTATATCTAGGATATTTAATATAGTCTTGAAAAGACTGCACCTTTCTTTGCAGAACTGAGAGAAAAGATGAAGAGATTTATTGAGGCATGAAGGTGATGGAAAAGAACAAAAATTCAAACAAAATTAAAAAAAAATTAAAATAAAGAATAAAACAAGACTGCATTTAAATCTTTTCCCACTAAGACATCTATTCTGATTGAGAAATTAGGCTATGTAAGCAAACCTATCTTCTCCAATAACTTAACTTTGTCCTTATAATTTCTTATCTCCTTTTGTATTTTATGACACCAATTCTTAATAGTCTGTAGATTTTTCTTCTTCGATTTTTCTTTCAGAGCATATGCTGATGAATTTATCATCCTACTTCATTAAAAACTTTACATATTCTGGGTAAAGAGGTTTTACATGAAAACTGATCAGTAAAGCTGTCTGGGATTACTGTGGGTTAAAATTAACAAAAGTTATCAACTTGTAATTTCCTTAGAGATTTAAAATATATACATTCCTTAATTAGAAAATTTATTCCACTTACCTTTTCCTTAGTTCTCAATTCATCAAACATTTGCTGAATTTCTAGTTTCCAGTCATCTTGCATAGAATGGAAGGATTCTTGAGGCATTTCAGTCATAACTGCCCCTTCAATGGCAGTTAGCTGTTCAAGAATTAAAGCAAATGATGGTCGAATATGAGGATCTTGCTCCCAGCATTCTATAATAAATCAGAATTGCATCAATTCCATAGCCTGTAAAAAATCAGTTTATTTACAAGATGACTCCCCTATTTCGGAACAAAAGGTTGATTTAACTAAAATGTTTTCACTTTATCTGCCTTCAATACTAAGACATGTTGATAATTTCCTGGCTAAAACAATAAAATAATTTGTTTTGCACAGTGCCCAAGTAGTACCATACATAATTATCATTTGATAGTGATGTTGCTATAAATTATTTAATTTAAGGATATAGGTCTTTCATGACATAAAATGAATATCTGAAATTTTACCATCTAAGTCACCATGACCCAAATAATATTGTATGAATCCAAACAAAAGACATGGAAGTTCTACAACCACAAAGGAATCTTTAGGAAATAAATCACCTAACAATCCCTTGCTAAGAAGTGTTAGGCAATTACAAAAGGAGAAAGGATCAAATAACCTACATTGTACAACCTACACTGATGTTGAGATTTTAAAGCAGCTTTTTGTTCCGTAGGAGGAATTTTAAATGATAGCTTTAGGAATACATTGATATTGTGTTAGAACTATACAATAATTGATGTATAATTTACCTAAATTTGATAACAAAATATTCTTCTATAAATGAATCAATGATATAGCTAGATTTTTTAAAGGAACAGTTCCCTAAAGACATTATATCATATATCAAAGAGTAGGAACTACATTAAAGTAGCATAAATAATTGATATTTACTTACTACCATTAAAATAAATCTAAATCACAAGCTTAATTTCCTTAACAGCAACAAATCTAATAAGCTATTTCCATTTCCCCCATAAATACACAAGACACAGAAGCTGCAAAGATACCTTTCATTAGCTTAGCAAATGGCTCAGGACAGGTAGATGGAATGGGTAAGGTGAGCTTATTGACAGCTACTCCATAAGCCACAGCAAGGCCATCAATGCCGCGATAGGGAACTTCTCCTGTAAGTAGTTCCCACAGCAACACTCCGTAACTGCAAAGCAAATTTTAACACTTATATTAAAATAGTTAAATGAAGGAATTAGATGGTGTCTTCCCGACAGTGATATAAAATTTGGCAGTCATCACCTTTCTTTGGCTAATCTACAATCTCTTCCTCTCCAGTGGCTTTATCACTGCTGCTTATAAAAAAGTTCAGGTTTCCTGCGTCTTAGAACAAACAAAAACTCCCCAACCTTTCCTTGATCCTAGCATTCCCCTAAGCTCTCATCCAAGATGTCTCCATCTTTTTCCAGCCCAACTTCTAAAAAAACCCATCTGGGGGGGGGGGTGGAGCCAAGATGGTGGAGGAAAGACATTAAACCCACAGGGCTCTTGATACAATAACCCCAAAAATAGCAATAAAAGAACCCTTGGGGCAGAAAAAACCCACAAAATTACGGGCTGAGTTTTGTACAGCTATAGATAGATTTCAGGGGGCCGTGCTGGGCCACGAATAAAGCCTAACCCTGCAATCCAGCCAACACACCAGACACCTGCCAGAGGAATTTGCCCCAGTGCCTCTGAATTGGCTGCAGCACCAGCGTCTTCTGGAACTGAGCGCACAGTCAGACTGAATGGCTGGGGGGGGGGGGGTTAAGTGCAGGGGTACAATTGGGCTGGGGGGAAGGATTTGACTGTCCCACCCCAGCAAGGAACCAGGAAGAAATCCTGAGTGGCAGGAGACCCAGGTGAGGGAGGGGAGCAGGGGAGCAGTCTCATCAGAAGCTGAGAACCACACCACAGAAAGCTTTGCTGGTTGGTTGCTTAGTAAAGTAGGCCTGAGGTTATCTCCGGACCTGAGAACAGGCCAGGTGAGATTAAAGCCTGCCCCCCCCCAACCCAAAACACCTGGGACCCTCTGAAGCTGAGAACAGGAGTGGAGCCGAGAAGCAGCCACAGCCCCACACCCCCCAGTGGAGAGTTTAAAATCAAATGAAAGTGAGGCCAGGCAGGCTGAGATGAAGCCCAACCATCCCCCAGGCCACGCTATAGCTTGAACAGTGTGTGTCCTGTAAGCAGCGCCACACTTTAAGAAAGAGTTAAAAGCCAAGAAATAGTAAGCCAGGATGAGTAGGCAGAGAAAGCAGAAGACCATCGAAAACTTCTTTGGGGGTAAGGTAGACCACAATACAACCTCTGAAGAAGAAGATAATAACAGGGTCAAAGCTCCAACATCCAAAGCTTCCAAGAAAAATATGAACTGGTCTCAGGCCATGGAAGCTCTCAAAAGGGACTTTGAAGAGAAAGTAGGAGAAATAGAAAGAAGATATAGAGAAAAGGAGGAAAGAATGGAAAGGAAAATGAGAGTGATGCAGGAAAGTCGTGAGAAAAAAGTCAGCAGTTTGAAAAGCCAAATGGAAAAGGAGATTAAAAAACTGTCTGATGAAAATAACTGCCTAAGAATCAGGATTGAACAAATGGAAGCTAGTGACCTTATGAGAAACCAAGACACAGTAAAACAAATCCAATTGAATGAAAAAATAGAGGGCAATGTGAAATAACTCCTTGGAAAAACAGCTGACCTAGAAAATAAATCTAGAAGAGATCATTTGAAAATCAGTGGACTACCTGAAAACCATGACCAAAACAATAGCTTAGACACCATCCTCCAAGATATTGTGAGGGAAAATTGCCCTGATATTCTAGAAACAGAAGCTAAAATAGAAATTGAAAGAATCCATCGATCACCTCCTGAAAGAGATCCCAAAAGGAAAACCTCCAGGAATATTATAGCCAAATTCCAGAACTCCTAGGTCAAGGAGAAAATATTGCAAGCAGCTATAAAAAAGGAATTCAAATACTGTGGAACTCCAATAAGGATAAAGCAAGATCTAGCAGCTTCTACATTAAAGGACCGAAGGGCATGGAATATGATATTCCGGAGGGCAAAGGAACTGGGACTTCAGCCAAAAATCACGTACCCAGCAAAACTGAGTATAATTTTTCAGAAGCAAAAATGGGATTTCAATGAGAAAGAGGTCTTTCAAGCATTTGTGATGAAAAGACCTGAACTGAATAGAAAATTTGACTTTCAAATACAAGATCCTGGAAAAGCATAAAAAGGTAAACAGGAAAAAGACTTTATGAGGGATATTAAAAGATCAAACTGTTTACATTCCTATATGGGAAGATAATACTTTGAAATCATAAGAACTATCTCAGTAAGAAATTCACAGAAGACAGGGCTGAACTGAATATGAAGGGATGATACTGGTAAAGTGTTTATGTTTTGTTCCTTGTAGGGCAGACAGGGTGGGGTGTCTTATGTCTGGGGCTGGATTTGGGCTTGGGGCCTTCTGGGTCCAGGGCTGGTGACATCATTAAAATAGGGTTGAGGTGTAGGAAGAATAAACTGCGGGAGGGAGAAGGGGAGAGATGGTCTGGGGAGAGGTAGTTCACATGAAGGAAACAAGAAAAAAGTTTATGGAGGGGAGAGAAAGAGGGGGAAGGAGTTGAGGAATGAGTGAACCTTAATATCATCAGAATTGGCTCAAAGAAGGACTAACATACATACTCAAGTAGATATAGTAATATATTTTTGCCCTGGGGGGGAGGGAGAAAAGGGGTGGGGGAAGAAGGGAAGGAGGAAAGGGCAGATTGGGGGAGAGAGCAGTAAAAAGCAAAACAATTTCAAGGAAGATGAAGATGTTCTACATTACTGCACCAGTATGACATACTGAATTGCTTGATCTCATAGGGAGGGTTGAGGAGGGAGGGAGGAAGAAAAATTTAGAACAGAATTAGCTCAGGGACCCTGATCTCATTGGAGTGGGCTCATGGAGGGAATAGCTTTCATACCCAATTGGGAGGAGCAATCTATTTAACCCTGCAGGAAAATAGGAGGGGAAGAGGATAAGGAAGGAAGGGTGAAAAAAGGGAGTGCAGAGTGAGGGAGAGGATAGTCAGAAGTAAGGCACCTCTGAGGAGGAATAGGTAAAAAGAAGATAGAGTAAATGTCATGGGAAGGGAGTGGGATGGAGGGAAATAGTTATGATGATTGATTATAATGGCAAAACATATGGTACCTACTTTGCCGGGCTTTTATGAGGAAAATTCTCTGTCAAGCTTAAGGTACTATATACAGGTTATGATGAACAGGATACTATCAGGAAAACCTGGAAAGACCTACATGAACTGAAGCAGAGTGAAATGTACTGTATAGAAAATAACAGCAATAGTGGGGGATGATCTGCGGGGAAGCATGTGGTTATTTTCAGCAAGGCAATGATCCAATATAACCCTGAAGGACTTATGAAGATTGCAGCCCATCTGCAGAGAAAGAACTGATAGTATCTGAAAACAGATGGAAACACATTTAAAATTTTTTTTCATTTCCTCTTTGACAATTCCTTAATATGGAATTTTGGTTTTTTTGACTGTTTTCTCTCAAAACTAGATAATATGGGAAATTTTCCATGACTACTCATGTATAATTTCTTTTGAATTGCTTGAGTTCTTGTGGGTGGGGGGTGGGAATAGAGGGGGGAAGAGAAGTTGGAACACAAAGTTTTTTAAAAATTGATGTTAAAATTTTGTTTTTACATATAATTTGGAAAATAAAATTCTATTCAGAATAAAAAAAACAATTTAAAAAACCCCATCTATGCTCTTAGCTCTACGTCCTCACCCCTCACTTACTTCTCAGCCTCTTTTAATCTGAATTGCAATTTTCTTCTCCTGTAATCCTGTCTTCTCCCTTCAAAAAGTTTCTGTGGCTCCCTATTGCCTCTGGTACTAAGACAAAGTGCTTTGCTTGGCATTTATACTGCCTTCACGATCAGAGTCTGGCCTACAACCTTTCCAAGCTGGTTATAAATTACTGCCCTTCACAAACTATACTTCAACCAAGTGGCTCCACTTGATTTTCCTGTATTCACACAAATCAGTGTATCTCCCTCTCTGTGTCTTTGCACAAGCGCTCGTGCGCTCTCTCTCTCTCTCTCTTTCTCTCATATGCCTGGAATGCATTTCTTTTTTTTTTTTTTTTTTTTTTTTCTTAGTGAGGCAATTGGGGTTAAGTGACTTGCCCAGGGTCACACAGCTAATAAGTGTAAGTGTCTGAGGCCGGATTTGAACTCAGGTACTCCTGACTCCAGGGCCGGTGCTCTATCCACTGCGCCATCTAGCTGCCCCTTGGAATGCATTTCTTACTGGCTTACAGCTCTCAGAAGAACTAGTTCCCTTCAGAATTTAGCACAAGTGCCTCCTCCCATATGAAGCCTTTTCTGATCCCTTCAGCAACTAATAATCCCCGCCTTCCAAAAAGTATTTTTTATTAACGTTGTACATATTTTGCATCATGAATAGAGAGCTGGCCTTGGAGACAAAAGACCTGAGCTCAAATCTCACCTCTGACTTATGCTGGCTGAGAGATCACTCACAGCTAAGTCATTTAAACCTCTCAATAGTCTAGGCTAGGAGTGTCAAACTCAAATAGAAATATGGGCCACTAAACTGTATAAAAGACTCCCTATAGGCCTCATACTAACTTAGAAAACCATATATTTTATATACACATATGTAAAAATTATTATTACTACATTAACATATTAAGATCAATTACAAACTAGGTTCTAATCAGGTTTGGGACATACTTGAGACATGTGGACCACATGGCATCCACAGGCCATGTATCTGTCACTTCTGGTCTAAGCAGCTCTCTAAAGACTATGAATAAGGTATTGCTGATATAAATGGGGAGAACTTCATTACCTGGGAGTTGTCTATACCAGTGAAATAACAGGTTCAATCCCTATCCCTATCTTATATTTTGCATTTACTTATATATGCTGGTGTGTTTCCTCTGATAGAATATAAGCTCCTTGAAGGGAGGAGCCATTTCATTATTGTCTTTGTATGAGGTTCTCCAGTACCTCACATGGTGCCTGGCCTATAGTTGGTACTTACTACTTATTAACTGATTGATTAGACAGAATGGGTAAGACTTGGCAAATGACTGGCTATAAGGGTAGACTTAGGTGAAGAATAGGCTTAGCAGAGGGAAAGGAGGTTCATTTGGAACAGGCTGGGTTTTGAGAATCTGACAGAACTAGGTAGAGCTATCTAGCAGGAAGCTTGCAATGTGAGCCTACAGTTGAGGAGAATTATTGGAGACAGAGGAAGATTTGGGAGTCACTGAGACAGTGACTATTCCCACAGGCACTAAGATTACCATAAGAGAAGTTAAAATGAGAAAAGAATGCTCAGGACACAGTCTTGGAGACACACAACATTGAGGGCAAAATGATACATGATGATCCAGCAAAGGAGAATAAGAAAGAATAGTCACTGAAAGGGAGCAGGTGAAAGTGAAAGTAAGGTTCTATAAATGTTTTTTTTAAAACTTCTAAAAATAAGAGGTTGAGGAAGATGCTACAGCTGTGAAACATTGTTGCATGTACTTTTAGGTGAGATCACTCTTGCTAGTTTTGATTAGTGGTTTTACTTTGGTGCAAGAGAGTTCTCACTGAGGGGAAATAATCTAGAAATCTAGAAAAGCAAACATATCAACATTCTTTTAGAAAAAGAGGCCACATAGAACAGGCTTGAATGAGTTCAGATGTCTTTATTTTTTTTAAGGAAGATAAAAGAATCTACAAGTGTATGTCAGTAGGTTTTGCCTTGATTTTTGACAAAATTCTAGAATATATCATTTAAGAAATGGTAAAGAAAGTAGTGATAGCAAAGAGCCAAAATGACTTTATCAAAAACAGACTAATTTAATTTCCTTTTTTGACAAGGATACTAAACTGGTAGATCATGGAAATGATGGAAATACAGTATATCTGGATTTTAGAAAAATATTTAACAATGTCTGTTATATTATTCTTATGGGAAAGGTAAGTGATGTGGGCTGATTGTTCAATTGGGTAGATTCAGAAGTAGCTGAATGGTCATACTCAGGAAGATGTTATTAATGGTTCTATATCAACTTGGGAGGACTTTGGTGGTAAAATGAAGGGATCTGTACTTGGCCCTGTACTGTTTTAACAGTTTTTAACAGTGAGTTAAATAAAGACATTGACAGCATGCTTATCAAATCTGCAGATGACAGAAATCTGGGGGGGGGGGCGTTGCTAACAGGTTAGATAAGTCAAAATGCAAAAAAGTTTCAATAGGTTAGTAAAATCAACCTATCAAAAAGCATTTATTAAGTGCATAATACTTACTAGATGCTAGGGATACAAATACAAAAGTGAAACAGTGTCTGAACTCATCTGGCCAGGAGAGAAATCCTGTGCGTGCGCGCGCGCGCGCACACACACACACACACACACACACACACACACACACACACACACACACACACAGATAGAAGACAATTTTGTACAAAAGGAACAAACAACTGAGAGGAACCTGAAAGCTTTCATGTCATAGTACCATCTAAGTGAAGCCTTGAAAAAAGGTGTAGGTGTACCAAGGATAAACGTATAAAGACTTAAATTTGTACTTTGGGGGGGGGGATGGCAATGGAGGTTAAATGACTTGCCCAGGGTCACACAGCTAGTAAGTGTCAAGTGTCTGAGGCCGGTGCTCTATCCACTGCGCCACCTAGCTGCCCCTCTAAACTTGTATTTTTTAAAACCACCTTCAAGGGCAGCTAGGTGGCGCAGTGGATAGAGCACCGGCCCTGGAGTCAGGAGTACCTGAGTTCAAATCCGGCCTCAGACACTTGACACTTACTAGCTGTGTGACCCTGGGCAAGTCACTTAACCCCAATTGCCTCACTAAAAAAAAACCAAAAAAAACCCACCTTCACAAGCATAAGATGGGGGTGATAGTATGCTAAAAGATCAATGAGTCAACAATGTGATATGGGAGCCAAGAAAACTGACACTTGCAAGAAAGTAACCCTGTATGCCAGACTCTGCTGCAGTCAGATCATATCTGCGTGCAATATTCTAGGAAGGCTATTGATAAGATGAAGAACATCTAAAGGAGGGCAAATAGGATTGTAAAGGGCCTCAAGCTCCTACCATGCAAGTACTACTGATCCTTATCCCGAAGAAAATGAAATTTAGGCAATGCTGGCTATCTTCAAGCATTGGAAAGTGTCATGAGGAAAGGAGATTATACTTGTTCTGCCTAGCTGTAGCAGACACAACCAGAAGCAGTGAGGGGTAGTGGCAAAGAAGCAAATTTAGGCTTGATACATGGGAAAACCTTCCTAACAAATGGATCTATAAAAGAAGAATGGGCTTTCTTATGAGGTAAGTTTGCTATCACAGGAGGCTTTTAAAAAACTTTATTATGAGTTTAATCATCAACTAACAACCATTTCAGTAAACAAAAAATAACAACCAAAAGGGTGATCTATGACAGGACAGACCTGCTGGAAAGTCATAAGCATCTATAAACCTGAACAGAGTAACAACAGAATTTGTTTGTGTCTCCTGAATTTCAATTTTTCCTCTTCTGGTCATTTGCAATGTGATACTTTTCTTTTTTTCCCCTCTTTTTGCATTTCCTAATTCATTTTCCTCTTTTCCTCTCCTCCGGAACCCCTCTTTTATAACAAATAAGGACGGTAAAGGAGAACACAGCAATATGTTGACCACATGTGAAAATCTTGCTCAGGCAAAAGATATGCTGGATACACCAAGATTCTCTTTCAGGTACAGGTTGTATTAGATGTCTTAAGAAGTCCCTTATGGGGGTAGCTAGGTGGCACAGTAGATAAAGCACCAGCCCTGGATTCAGGACGACCTGAGTTCAAATCCAGCCTCAGACACTTGACATTTACTAGCTGTGT
This sequence comes from Dromiciops gliroides, assembly GCF_019393635.1. Taxonomy (NCBI): domain Eukaryota; kingdom Metazoa; phylum Chordata; class Mammalia; order Microbiotheria; family Microbiotheriidae; genus Dromiciops; species Dromiciops gliroides. The sequence continues at coordinate 146,846,595 of NC_057864.1, forward strand.
GACCCTGGGCAAGTCACTTAACCCTCATTGCCCTGCACCCCCCCCCAAAAAAAAGACTTCCCTTAAAGCCCTGAGATTCTGTAGAGGGGTAAGAAATAAGATTGCCAGTAGTACAGAGAGAGTAGAAAATATGGAAGTGGCAACGACTACTCTAGCTATTTTTTCCGCTAGAAGTTTGACTGTGAAAGGGCAGAGAGAGGATAGGGATAAAGATTTTTTAAGGATATGAACGATCTGGCTGTTTGTAGGCAGCAGTGAAGAAGACAATATGTAAGATATACACATGGGAGACTGCTACAGAAGAAAGTGAAAATGACTGAAGGGGGCAGCTCCCAGAAGAGATAGAAAGAGAGGATCAAAGGCACAGGATTTGTCCTTATCAAGAAAGGTGTTGCTTCTTCAGTAACTGAAACAAAGAAGATACATATGGGAAATGATGTAAAGTTGTGGAATGAGACAAAGTCAGAATTCACAATAGATGCTTTTAATTAAGGTAAGGAATATAGTGGCATGGGGGACTTGGAGAAAGAATATAAGGTTTTCAACAACCACTGTATTAAGTGTGATGAGGCATGAACATATTAAAAGAATACTGCGGGGCAGCTAGGTGGCGCAGTGGATAGAGCACCGGCCCTGGAGTCAGGAGTACCTGAGTTCAAATCCGGCCTCCGACACTTAACACTTACTAGCTGTGTGACCCTGGGCAAGTCACTTAACCCCAATTGCCTCACTTAAAAAAAAAAAAGAATACTGCTATTTATGAAGCATTTTAGATACAATGGTATTGTTCTCAAGCAAAGTTTCCAATTTGTTGTTATATGTGGATATGTGATTCAGAATGTTTATATAACTCTCCCAAATATTTTCCATTTCTATTTCCTGGCCAATTCTTTAGTTTTCCTTCCAATTTCTATAAAACCTCTGGTACACTAGAAATATATTTTTGGTTTTTGGGGTTTTTTTTTAGTGAGGCAATTGGGGTTAAGTGACTTGCCCAGGGTCACACAGCTAGTAAGTGTTAAGTGTCTGAGGCCAGATTTGAACTCAGGTACTCCTGACTCCAGGGCCAGTGCTCCATCCACTACGCCACCTAGCTGCCCCTAGAAATATGGTGAGGCAATTGGGGTTAAATGACTTGTTTTACGTTTTAAAATAAATTGAAAAGGAAATGTCAATGTACAGAATAATTTATATCTGCCCTCAGAAAGCCTAAAATACCTATGCTAGCATGAATATAAGCCATGGTGCTAAAATGAAATTTCTTTGAAAAGAAAAAAAATACAGATAAACACTGAAAAATAAAATTACCAGAGAATATATAATCCCAATCAAAATGGTACTGGTATATTCTTAAAACATTTTTTAATTAAAAATGAATAAAATATCATTATTTGATATTTAGCACTTTGTCTTCATAACTTTTCTTAAAATTGTTTATGCAAGTCAGACTTTGGGATAAAGTGCAGCCTATATTAGAAAACATGGTATAACTGAACATGAAGAATATTATTAACACAGTTTTTTAAAAATTCTAACAGTAATCTTCTGACTGCTGGGTTCCAGTCCAGCCTTTGACACATACTGGCTTTTTGACCACTGAGCAAGTAACATAACTTCTTAGTTCTCCAGGCCAATGGTGTCAAACTAAAATAGAAAGGGATCTCTGTGGGCAGCATATAGATTTAGAGAATGCTAATGTATGATTTTCTGTGTTGTACAGTATTTTTATTTATTTTGTTAAATATTTCCCAATTATATTTTGTTTGGTCTTTTTGGTGAGGTAATTGGGGTTAAGTGACTTGCCCAGGGTCACACAGCTAGTAATTGTTAAGTGTCTGAGGCTGGATTTGAACTCGGGTCCTCCTGAATGCAGAGCCAGTGCTCTATCCACTGCGCCACCTAGCTGCCCCCCCAATTATATTTTAATATGCTTCAGGCTGCATTCAGGAACTCTGAGCAGAAGTTTGATACCTCTGCTGTAGGCCACTATCTAACACTCTTAAGTGGAAGAGAAGGTTTTGAATTTCATCAGTAGAGTGAGTTTTGTCAGCTGGGATCTCCCTACACCAGTGAAGTCAAAGATCCACTTCCTATTCCTAACCCAATTTGGAAGCTGTGTGGAAGAATGATGGGAAAGAAGAGAAACTTGATGCAGAAAAAAAATTGGGAAGCTAATGCAATAGTCTAGGCAAAAGGAGATGGAGGTCTTAACTGTAATAGTGGCCATGGAAGGGAACAGATATGTAATGATTGGAATGATGCCACCTGCTGGAGAGTTACTGCAGGAAAACTCCACCATGAGGAGAAGGAGTCTGAGGGCAAGCCATGTGGCTTTCCTTGGTGTCAGGAAGTGATGTTTGCTCGTGGGTACTGTCATTCAAGGCTACCAGCCAATTAGCTTGGAGATGTGTGTGTGCGCGAGTGGATGGAATGTTCCCAGTTTCACAGGAGGCTTGTGGGATGAAGGAGGTGTGGCTCACTCTCTTTCGTCAGGACTCTCATGGAGAGTGGAGCTAAAATGCGCTCTCCCTTTGATAGATAGATGAATCTAGGCCTCTTTCTCTCTTCACCAAATTCTTATTCTCCTTAATAAATGCTTCAAAGTCTAAACTCTTGCTAAAGCTTCTAATTTAATGGTGACCACTCATTAGATATTTTAGACAGACTAGCTAGAAATTCAGCCCCTTACAGGTAGAATCAACACAACTTGGTAAACGACTGAAAATAGGTTAGGATTAAATACATGAAGAGTCAGAGATGACTTCAACCTAGTTGACTACAATTAAGGTGGTGACCTTAACAGAGAGAAGTCAGGAAGAGCCTGAGGTTTTATAGCACCAATAGAATGTAAGCTCTCCTAAACCATTTGATGTTTATCTTTGCAGCCTGGGCACCTAGAACTATGTCTTGCACATAGTAGGTATATAAGCATTTAGCTCACTGAACTGAAGTGAATTTCAGGATCAGTTAGAACTACCTGGCAATCCAATCAAGACAAATCACTGATGACAAACACAAAAACTCATAGACAGATGTTCTCAGCTACAGCCAAAGGAAGAAGAAAATGGAAACTTCATTACTGGAGCCAATCCCAAAAAGAGGCACTGGTAACAAGAAGCAGTTAAAATAAGAGGCTACCAGGTGGCAGTAAGACAAGTTCTCCTCCTGTCCATCCTGCTTTCCCTGCAATAGTTTCCTCAAGAGGACCTTACAACAGGACCAGTTGGGTTAATTGCCCTGGGGGTTTGGGGGGAATTCCTAGGTCCAGCTCTGGCCAATATAAAGAGAGTAGGGCTACAGGGCTACAGATTTCCAAAATGAAATGCATCTGTTAGGAGATTCTCTGGAAGCAATTGTGGTTGAATTGCAACAGCAATGGCTCACCAGAATCATTAGTGGCTCATATGAACCTAGAAGGTCTCCAGTGGAGTACCCACGGAATCTGTTTTTGGTATTGTGTTCAATAATTACAAGTGATTTAGATAAAGACACAGATTACTAAATCTGCAGATGATGAGAAGCTAATAAGGAAAGCTAATAGTTTGGATGAGAAGTCAGGCTTCCAAAAGACCCTGATAGGCTAGAATATTGGACTGAATCTAAGAATATGAAGTTTAAGAAGATTAAGTGTCAAGTCTTATACTTTTATTCAAAAAATCTACTTCACAAGTACAAGACAGAGAAGGCAAGACTGAATAAAAACTTGTCTGAAAAAAGGCATGAGTCAATAGCATGATACAAAAATCAAGAAAGCAAATGCAATTTTAAACTATATTAGAAGTGAGACATAGCTTCCAAAACTAATATAATTCTGCTGTATGAACATCGGTAAGCTCATATCTGTAGCACCGTGTTCTATTTCTGGGTATCACATGTCAGGAAGGACTTTGAAAAGCTCTAAAGTACCTGGAGGAAGGTAAGCAGGATGGTGAAGAACTCCAGTTCATGGCCATATGAAGATTGGTTAAAAGGAAATGAGGGCATGTGGCCTGGAGAAGATTCAGTGGGTACATGATAGTCATCTTGAGGTATCTTGCAGTTTGTCATATGGAAGGGGGATTAGATTTATTCTGCTTGGCCCCAGAAGGCAAAACCAGAAGCAATGGGTACTATTTGCCAAGATGGAAATTTAGGATTGATGGCAGGAAAAGACTCCTGATGATCAGAGCTGTTCAAAAGTAGAATGAGCTGTTTTAAGAAGTGGTGAGTTTGGGGCAGCTAGATGGCGCAGTGGTTAAAGCACCGGCCCTGGAGTCAGGAGTACCTGAGTTCAAATCCGGCCTCAGACACTTGACACTTACTAGCTGTGTGACCCTGGGCAAGTCACTTAACCCCCATTGCCTGCAAAACAAAACAAAACCAAAACCAAAAAAAAAAAAAAGAAGAAGTGGTGAGTTTCCCTTTTAATGGAGCTCTTCAAGCTAATGCCAGATGACCGCTTGTTAGATGTGTTATCAGGAAATTTTTTCAGGTATTAGTTGCTCATGTTGCTTTCAACTCTGAAATTCTGTAACTAATCTTATGAATCTGTGTGCTAAAATAGTTGTATATTAGGCAAATCATTAATCTCTCTTGGTTTTAGTTTATTTATCTATAAAATGGGGGGGGGCTTGCATTAAATTATTTCAAAGGTCATTTCCTTTTTCTTTTTTCTTTTTTTTTTTTTAGTGAGGCAATTGGGGGTAAGTGACTTGCCCAGGGTAACACAGCTAGTAAGTGTTAAGTGTCTGAGGCCAGATTTGAACTCAGGTACTCCTGACTCCAGGGCCGGTGCTCTATCCACTGCGCAACCTAGCTGCCCCTCAAAGGTCATTTCCTAGCTCTAAAATGGGTCTATGAATATCTAGAGATTTTCTAAGTCTAAAGACACCAAACCCCTATTCCAATTAGTGAGTACAATAAAACCTTAATTATGCAGAATCCTTGAGAAAGAAATTATTCCCTGAGAGAGCAAAGTCCTTCTTTAAATAATTTTAAAAATTTGAATAATGATGAAAATCTTTCTAAAATGTATTACACATATCCTTGAGTTTTTAAACCACCTATACTCAACATATTTCAATAGATGACTACAACTCATCACTAGGAGCTATCAATAATTGTCAATACATCACAGTCATAGGATTTTGTAGGTATAGACATTATTTCTAGCAAGACAGATTATAACTATCTATGACTTTGTAGGTAAGGGAATTTCCTGATGCTGAGAGGTGCGGACACTTTAATTGTCATGGGTCACATTTGAACATAGGTTTCCCCGATTCCTCATCCAGTATGCAAAGTCACAATGCCCCCCCCTTCAAAAACAATAACTATACCAAGTTGTAATACAGCGATGTCCTCAGAGCTTGTTGGGATATATAAGATTGGATGCTATTACTAGGTTGCTATACTTTTTAGATTCTTTCATTTGCTTTCTACGTAGTTTTTTGCCACTCCAGTGCAGTTAAGGATGCCAAGGAACATTTGCTCTCTGCTATCATTATGCTTACCTCTATTGTAGGCCCTCTCCCTTGCTCTAATCTGTTGCTTTTCAACTGCTGTGTTTGAAAATAAAATAAACTGATGTATATTAGAACAGTTTCTAAGATAAGTAGATAATCTAAGTAAAGGCTTGGGGAGAACATGGACTACAAGATGGGTACTTTGGGGAATCTATTTTGGTTACTCAGAAGCTTTTTTGCTTACTTCCTAATTCTTGGTTCTTTGATCAATCTACAGGATAACCAAGTTCCAGAAACATTGTGTATTTCTTATATAATAAAGAAACTTCTAACATCGTCACACTAACAGGCGGAGAACAGAATTACTAGACTGCTAGCAGGATCAAAGTTATTTACGTAAGTATTTTTTTAAATTTTTATAATCTCAATTTATTAAATTGTTTTTGCAACAATATTCATTAGGGAAATTGGTCTGTAATTTTCTTTCTCTGTTTTAGCTCTTCCTGATTTAGGTAATAGCAACATATTTGCATCATAAAAGGAATTTGGTAGGAATCTTTCTTTACCTATTTTTCAAATAATTTATGTAGTATCGGAATTGTTCTTTAAATGCTTAGTAGAATTCACTTGGGAACCCATCTGGCGCAGGGAATTTTTTCTTAGGGAGTTCTTGATAGCTTACTAAATTTCTCTTTCTAAAAGGAGATTATATAGGTACTCTGTTTCCTCTTCTATTAATCATTTGACAATTTACATTTTTGAAAATATTCATTAATTTAGCTTAGATGGTCAAATTTATTGACATTATTGGGCAAAAGAGTTCCTAATAATTGCTTTGATTTCATCTTCATTGGTGGTGAATTTTCCGTTCTCATTTTTGATACTGGTAATTTGGTTTTCCTTTTTCTTTTTTAAAGACAAATTAACCAATGGTTTATCTTATGTTTTCGTTTCCCGCCCCCATAAAACCAACTCCTAGTTTTACATGTTAGCTCAATAGTTTCCTTACTTTCAATTGTATTAATCTCATCTTTAGTTTGCAGGATTTCCAATTTGGTGTTTAATTGTAATTTGTAATTGGCTCTTCTAGTTTTTTTTTCCCCAGTTGCATGCCCAATTCATTAACTTGCACTTTATTTATTCATGTGTGAATTTAGAGATATAAATTTTCCCCAAGTGTTGCTCTGGCTACATCCCATAAATTCTGGTATGTTGTCTCATCATCATTGTTCTCAAGTGAAATTTATTGATGTTTTCTGTGATTTGTTCTTTGACCCACTCATTCTTTAATAGGATTAGATTATTTAGTTTCCAATTAATTTTTATCTTTCCACTGTCTTTTATGGAATGTAATTTTATTGTATTATGATCTGAAAAGGATGTATTTAATATTTCTGCCTTTCTGCATTTGATTGTGAGTTTTTTCTGTCCTAATAGTCCATTTTTGTGTAGGTGCCATGTACCACTAAGAAAAAGGTATATTTTTTTCTACCCCTATTCAGTTTTCCCCAGAGGTCTATCATATGTAACTTTCCTAAAATTCTATTCACCTCCCTAATCCTTTTTTATTTTGTGGTTAGTTTTATCTAGGTGTGAGAGGGGAAAGTTGAGGTCTCCCAATAGTATAGTTCTACTGTCTATTTCCTCCTGTAACTCATTTAACTTCTTTAAGAATTTGGATTATATACCACATATATGTGCTTAATATTGATATTACTTGTCTATGGTACCTTTTAGCAAGATGTAGTTTTCCTTCCTTATCTCTCTCTTTTTTTTTTCCCATTTAAGTATTTCATTATTTTCCAGTTACATATAAGGATAGTTTTCAACATTTGTTTTCATAGGATTTTCTGTTCCAAATTTTTCTCCCACCAGTCCTTCCCTCCCTCCTCCCCAGGACAGAAAGCAATCTAATATAGGTTCTATATGTACAATCACATGGTGACAGACTTGGCTCTTTTTATGGTCCAAAACAATTTCAAAGAACTTCATAATAGAAAATGTTCTCAACATCCAGAAAAAAAAGAATTGTGGTTTAGGAATGCAGATTGAACCATACTGTTGGGCTGTTTTTTTTTTTTTTTAATTCTTTTTGTGTGTTATTTCCCTTGTGCTCTGACTCTTCTGTCACAATATGACTGATGCAGAATTATGTTTAATGTGATTGCAGATATATAACCTTGCTTATCTCTTAATTAGATCTGTTTTTGCTTTTGCTTTGTCTGAAATCATGCTTACTATCCCTACTTTTTTTTTAACTTCAGCCAAAGCATAATAGAATCTGTTCCAGCACCTTACCTTTACTCTGTGTTTCTCTGCCTCGAGTGTGTTTCTTGTAAACAAGGTATTGTAGGATTCTGTTTTTTAATCCATTCTGCTATCAGCTTTTGTTTTATGGTTGAGTTCATCCCACTGACACTTAGAGTTAAGATTTCTAACTATGCTATATCAGATTACCTGCTGTCTAGGGGAGGGGGGAGGGAGGGAGAAAAATCTGAAATTGGAAAGCCTGTATAAACAAAAGTTGAGAACTATCTTTACATGTAATGGGAAAAAAATAAAATACTTTATTAATTAAAAAAAAATTGTTTAGAGAAAGTAAGAAATAATAGGATAGTAGAAAAGTGTTCTTGTTTACTGTATATAGTCTAGGAAAACACATTCTCTTGTGAATTTATTTTATATCTAATAATTTTAATAGCAATATTAAATAGATTCTCTAGTCATGATAGTTTTCAACATTTGTAAAGATTATAATCTAATATGAAAATGGGCTCATTTTTGGAAAAAAAATTAATATTTAGAGTGATAGTGCTGAAATCCAAATAACAGTTCAGATATTATTTTAGTTGATTTCTTATAAAATAAATAATAAAATATATTTTTAAATTTAAAAAAAAGATTTCTAACTATGGATTTCCCTCCATCCTCTTTTTCCTCCTTTCTCCCTTTCCCTCCTCACCAGTGTTCTTCTGCTCCTTATCAATGCCTCCCCCAATCTGCCCTTTTGTCAGTCCCTCCCCCTCCCTTCTTAACCTCCTCCGCTCCCACTTCCCTATATGGTAAAATAGATTTCTATACCTAACTTATTATGTATGTTATTTCCTTTTTGAGCCAATTCTGATGACAGTAAGGTTCAAACAATGTCCACTGCCCTGCCTCACATCTTCTCCTCCACTGTAATAGGTCTTTCACACCTCTTTATATGAGATAATTTACCCCATTCTATCTCTCCCTTCCTTCTTCTCCCAGTGTAGTCCCCTTTCTCACTCCCTAAGTTTTTGGGGGGAGAGGCATATCATTCTATCAAAGTCACATTATATCTACACCCTCTGTCTATGTATATTACTAACTACAAACTGTATCATACAGTTCTTAAAAGTTATCAGTATCATCTTCCCACATAGGGATGCAAACAGTTTAGTCTTATTGAATTCCTTGTTTTCTCTTTTGTTTTTGGCTTTTTATGTTTCTCTTGAGTCTTGTATTTGAAGATCAATTTATTTTTGTTCAGCTCTGGACTTTTCATCAAGAGAACTTGAAACTTCTCTATTTCACTGAATGACCATTTTTTTTTCCTCTGAAGGATTACATTTAGTTTCACTGAGTAAGGTAGGTGATTCTTGGTTATAGTAGTGCTAGCTCCTTTGCGTTCTGGAATATCATATTCCATATCCTCTGATACCTTCATGTAGAACCCACTAAAACCTGTGTAATCCTAACTGTGGGACCACGTTATCTGAACTGTTTCTTTCTGACTGCATGTAATATTTTCTCTTTCACCTGGGAAGTCTGGAATTTGGTTATATTGCTGGGAGTTTTCATTTTGGGATCTCTTTTAGGAGCGAATAGACTCTTTCCATGTCTAGTTTACCCTCTGGTTCTAGAACAGCAGGGCAGTTTTCTTTGATAATTTCTTGAAGTGTGATGGCCAGGTCCCTTTTATGATCATGGCTTTTAAGTACTGCAATAATTCTTAAATTATCTCTCCCGGATCTACTTTTTAGGTCAGTTGTTTTTCCAATGAGATATTTTACATTTTCTTCTACTTTTTTCATTCTTTTGATTTTGTTTTGTTGCTTTTGATGTCTCATGGAATCATTAGCTTCTGCTTTTCCAATTCTAATTTTTAGGGAGTTATTTTCTTTAGTTAGCTTTTTACATCCTTTTCCATTTGGCCAATTCTACCTTTATAGGAGATGTTTTCTTCAATATTTTTTTTATATCTTTTCCCATTTTTTGTGTTTCCTCTGTCAAGTTGCTAGCTCTTTTTTCATGATTCTCTTGCTTCATTCTCATTTCTTTTCCCAATTTTTCTTTTCTCTTATTTTTAAAGTCCTTTTTGAGCTCTTCCATGACTTCTTTTTGGGACTGAGACAAATTCTCATTTTTCTTTGAGACTTTAAATTTAGGTATTTTAACATCAATGTCCTCTTCTGAGTCTGTGTTTTGATCTTCCCTATCATCATAATAACTTTTTATGGCCAGGTTATTTTTTTTGTGGATTTTTTTCTAGCCTATTTCATTACTTTTAAAGTTGAATTCTGTTCCTGCAGTAGAGAGGGCACTGTCCCAAATTTCTTGTGCCAGAAACTGTAGGCCTTGGATGCTACTAATCTAGTGTTACACAGGTGATAGGATGCTGTGCTAGGGAATGTAGGGGGCCTGGAGCTGTACTGAGGCCCAAGGGGAGGGGCCCCAGTACTGTGTTAGGACCTTGAGAGGGTGTAAGGAGTGAACCTGGTGCGGGGCTCTGGGGACAGGTGGTAGAGGGGGCAGGGGTTGGCCTCTTACCTACTGCAGGACCAAGGCCACAAGGCCTTGTTCACTGACCTGTACTAGATCTCAGGGCTTCCTGCTGGCTTGCTGATGTAGGGTCTGCTACTGGCTTGCCAGGACACTGACTACCTAGGACTGTGCTTCCCTTTTACCCAAGTGGGATAGACCTTTCCTGCTGACCTCCTAAGTTGTCTTGGGCTGGAAAATTGTTTCACCCTTTCTTTCTGTTATTTCTGCCTTACCAGAATTTGTTTGAGGTGCTATTTTATAGTTGTTGGAGGTGAATTTGATAAAGTTCAGTTGATTTCCATCTGACTCTACTATCTTGGCTTCCAGAAGTTTGAGGTAGTTTTTAAAAAGCGGTATGCATTTCATACATTTGCCACTTAAAGGAATTATGTGAAAAACCTTTTCTGAAGTGAATAATCATTCTCTTGTAAATTCTAACTTGTTTAAAGTAAAGCATACTGCTATTCTCTACCTAGATGTCCCACCAGAATATCAAGTTCCAAAGATACAAAACTGAATTCAGGATCTTACTTTTTAAACCAAGATATTTCTTCCAACATCACTATTTGTCTGTGGTATTATTTCCTCTTTCTCTCAAATTCCAAGCCTCGGACTCTTCTTCTTAACCTCTTATCTAATCCATTACCAATTCCTGCTGATGGAGGGCTATCTTTGGATGTACCAATCAACTCATGATATGAGGAGTCTCTCCTATCCATTTGCCCTTCTCTATTCTTATGGCTATTATCCTAGTACAAATTCCCGGGACCAGCTCTCTATACTACTGCAATAGCCTATTAATAAGTCTTTCTAACTCTACTCTCCCTATTCCAATAACAAGTACCTGAGATTTATATTGCATTTTAAGGTGCACTTTAATAACCCCCTGTGATTTAAGTAGTATATATCCATTTTATAGATGAGGAAACTGAGGCTCTAAGAAATTAAGTGACTTTCCCATCATCACATAGCTACTAAGTCTAAAAGCCAAAATTTGGAACACTTTACTTCAAGTTGAGGGCTCTATTTGCTATCATGCTGCTTTTATTTTTTATAAAACTGGCAGATTAATCTTCCTTGTGACTAGCCATTGTGTATTATCACCTGCTTTGCCACTGTACCCTAAAGACCATAAAACATTTCCATTTGACTTGTAGCTGAAACCTTCTATATGTGCAGTGCCTCCCATTAGAATGTGAGTTCCCTGAGAGCAGAAATTGCCTTACTTTTCCATTTGTATCCCCAAGGCTTACCATAGTGCATTGCTCATGGTAAACACTTAATAAATGCTTAATTCATTCATTTATACCTCTCTGTTCAAAAGTCTACAATAGTTCCTTCTGTTGCCTAGCTTGCCTCATAGTCAATTTGCCTTGCCTGACATTTTAGGCCCTCCTATACATGGCACCCCCCAACTATATAAGCTTTAAAGTATGATACTCATGTACTCCTTTCCCCATACTCTATTTTCTAGCTAAATGGACTTTTTGCTTCAATCCCATATACCACACACTTGCTCACCATTGTGCTTTTGGTCACGTAACAAAGAGTTCTGTACTTAGTAGATACTTAACAAATATTTGTTCAAGTAAACTGAATTCAATCCAAAAACTTGCACTTTATGATGAAGAGACACTCAAGACAACGTCTCATCCATTATGAGCAAACTCACAACTTGGAAAAATACTACATGGCACTAGTAAGATTATACCAACAAGTAAAGATTTTCTGAAAATAAAAACCTCAAGTTATTTATTCTTGTCATGTTTTGAATTGGCTTAAAAGTTTGATAGGAGACATCATAAACAGAAAGTATTCCTGGAAAAGAAGGGTTTTATGTGTGCTTAAAGCTATTGGATACATTAACATCCTCCTTTTAAAAAGCACAGGAGCTAACTTCCATGGAGCAGTGTGTAAAAGCCAAATGAATATGGGTACTCACCTCCAGATGTCACTTCCTTTAGAAAACAAGGATGACTTGATAACTTCAGGTGCCATCCATGCATATGTACCGGCCGCACTCATTTTGGTTGTTCTATGCCATTCCCTAGCCAGACCAAAATCTGTAATCTTCAGTGTTTTATTGCAGATGTCATCATGCTCTATCTTCTCAAGGAGTAAAACTGCAAAGAGCACACGAATAGGGAGATTTCAATATGCCAACAAAACTGTCAAATATGCTTTGACATTTTAAATCTCCCTCTCTATTGACTACTTCACATTTGTTTAGGTTTCACAATTCCCAATTAAAAAAAAAACAAAGAAAAAGAAAACAACAACAACAAAAAAACCTTCCTAGGTTCCTCTACCTCATGAAGCTACTATCCACCTACTCATCCTTTCAAACACAAATATCCTTTGGATACCCTTCCCCCTATAACAACCTACAAACCTAATGGGATAGAGCCCTAAGCAACCTACCACTAAACAGCCCACCAGACCCAGAGGATGCATAACACTATGAGTCAACACTGGGGGTGCATTTTATTGTCTTCTACAATTGTACCTAAAAAGTGTGGCACACTACCACTCCTAGGTTCCCTTTTCTTCCCCTCCAAAAACTACAGCCATGAAGTCTACTACTATGGTGTCCGCATTCTGCCTTCTGGATTTCTAGACCCAATACAACCTCTTTCTGAGGACCAAAGCCAATAAAAATGCTAGTGGCAGCAATCTACATACTCAGGTCATTATTTCTTTCTCAAAAAGTTTACCTGGGATGGGGGCGGCTAGGTGGCACAGTGAATAAAGCACTGGCCCTGGATTCAGGAGGAACTGAGTTCAAATCCAGCCTCAGACACTTGACACTAACTATGTGACCCTGGGCAAGTCACTTGACCCTTGTTGCAACCCCACCCCCCCCCAAAAGTTTACCTGGGTCATTTATTTTTCTTTTTCTAAACATCTTAACCCCTGCCCTTATACTTAGGGATTTCAATATCCAAATTCATTTTACCTCAAACATACTAGCAGTTCATCAGCCTCCTCAACTCCCTATAACTTATCTTCACAACCTGGCCATACACAGAGATGGCAATACCCTTGATTTCTTCCATGATCCAAAAGTCTGAAATTCCTACATCTGACTACAACCTCCTGCTAGCCTACCTCTCCCTGTACCTCACCTCTCCTAAAACTATCTCCTCAATACAAGGCCTAGTCACTTTACTTCTTCCTGCTTCCCCAATCTACATCTCTGGCCCAGCCTTACAATCCTCCAATCTCACTTTCCTTCAGTAGCAACCTGGGACCAGAGTTAATCAGAGTAACTCTATACCATTCGCTACAAATCTCTTTCCTTGAGAAATTCCAGTAACTGTAGACAATATAAAATACTTGGAAGTCTACCTGCCAAGACAAACCCAGGAACTCTATGAACACAATTATAAAACACTGTCCACACATATCAAATTAGACCTAAATAATTGGAAAAATATCAATTGCTCATGGATAGGCCAAACTAATATAATAAAAATGACAATTCTACCTAAATTAACTTACCATAATTTGCCATACCAATCAGACTACCTAAAATAATTTTATAGAGCTAGAAAAAAATAATAAAATTCATCTGGAAGAACAAAAGGTCAAGAATATCAAGGGAACTAATGAAAACAAATGCACAGAAAGGTGGGCTAGCTGTACCAAATCTGAAGCTGTACTATAAAGCAGCAGTCATTTTGGCACTATTTGGTACTGGCCAAGAAATAGAGTGATGGATCAATAGAACATGTTAGGCACAGGAGACACAGTCGTAAATGACTACAGTAATCTACTGTTTGATAAACCCAAAGACTCCAACTTCTGGGATAGCAACTCAGTATCTGACAAAAACTTCTGGGAAAAATAGAAAATAGTATGACAGAAACTAGGCATAGATCAACATCTTACACCTTATACTAAAATAAGGTCAAAATGGGTAGATGATTTAGACATAAAGGATGATACCATAGATAAATTAGGAAGGAATAGTTTACCTCTCAGATCTATGGAGAGGAGAACAATTTATGACCAAACAAGAGATAGAGAATATTATGAAATGCAAAATGGATTTTGATTACATTAAACTAAAATGTTTTTTTACAAACAGAAGCAATGCAGCCAAAATTAAAAAGGAAGCAGAAAGCTGGGAAACAGTTTTTACAGCCAATGTTTCTGATAAAGGCCTCATTTCTAAAATATACAGGGAACTATATATTTTATGTGTATATAGTTGATAAAGCACTGTGGATAAAGCACTGGCCCTGGATTCAGGACGACCTGAATTCAAATCTGACCTCAGACCCTTGACACTAGCTCTGTGACCATGAGCAAGTCACTTAGCCCTCATTACCCCGGAAAAAAAAAAAAAGGAAACGAGAAATGGTCAAAACAGGCAATTTTCAGATGAAGAAATCAAAGCCATCTATTGCCATATGAAACAATGCTCTAAATCACTACTGATTAGAGAAATGCAAATTTAAAAAAAACTCTGAGGTGCCACCTCACACCTATCAAATTGGCTAACATGACAAAAAAGGGAATTAATAAATGTTGGAGAAGCTGTGGAAAAATTGGAATACTAATGCATTTTTGGTGGAGTTGTGAACCATTCTGCAACCATTCCAACCATTCTGGAGAGCCATTTGGAATAATGCCCAAAGGGCTATGGGACTGTGCATATCCTTTGACCCAGTAATACCACTACTAGGTCTGTATCCCAAAGAGATCATAGAAAAGGGAAAAGGACCCATATGTAAAAAAATATTTATAGCAGCTCTCTTTGTGGTGGCAAAGAATTGGAAATTGAGAGAATGCCCATCAATTGGGGAATGGCTGAACAAGCTGTGGTATATGAATGTAATAGAATACTATTGTGCTGTAAGAAATAACAAGCAAGCAAATTTCAGAAAAACCTGGAAAGACTTAAGTTCCTTGATGCTAAGTGAAGTGAGCAGAACCAGAAGAACACTGTACACAGTAACAGCAACATTGTGTGATAATCAACTGTGACAGACTTGGCTCTTCTCAGCAATGCAATGATCCAAGACAATTCCAAAGAACTCATGATGGAAAATCTCCAAATCCAGAAAAAACAATTGTGGATTCTGAATGCAAATTGAACCATATTTTTCTACTTTTTTGGTTTTTTTTTCTTTTTTGAGGTTTTACCCTTTTGTTCTGATTCTTCTTTCACAACATGACTAATGCAGAAATGTTTAATGTGATTATACATATATAACCTATATCAGATTGCTTTTTGTCTTAGGGAGGGGGGGAGGGAAGGAGAGAGAAAAATTTAGACTCAAAAATCTTATGAAAACAAATGTTGATAACTATTTTACATGTAAATGGAAAATAATAAAGTACTTTTATGATTAAAAATTGTTTTAAATCTCTTTCCTCTAGTCTTATCTCCATTCATCACTTTTCTAACCTAAACTTTAGATTATCCCAGTCCTCTATGCCTTCTCACCTCCTATTTGGGTGCACTACAAACTTATGTTATCTATTAACAACTGCTCCATAACAGCTGCATAGCAATCCTTTTACTCATTCTTGATTGACTCACAATCCACTGAACATCTATCCTCAACAAAAGAGGTTACCTGCTCCCTTACTGAAAAATCAAGGAATCTGTCACAAGTTACCTCTCCTAGTTAGGCATTCTGTACTTCAGATGCTCTCAACATCCCCTTTATGTGGGCATACTCCAGGGCTCTGTTCTGGGCCCTATCTTCTCTTTACTTTCTCTCTTGGTGACTTCATAGCTCTCATGAGTTCAATTACCATCTATACACAGATAGCTCCCAAATCTACTTATCCCAGACTTAATCCCTCTCTTGAGTTCCAATCCATCTCCAACTCAAGATATCCAATACAGATTTCTTTTTCCTTTTTCCAAAACCTGCTCCTCATACTAATTTATTTATTTCTGTCAGGGGCATCATCATTCTTCCAATCATCTAGGTCCACAGGCTTGCAACTATTTTTGACTCTTTCTTCTCCCTCACCTCCATCACCAAGTTTTATTAAATTTCCCTCCACGGGTTTATCCTCTTTTCTTTTGTCATATAACAAACTACCTTAGATCAAGCCCTAATCATCTTTCACCTTTATTGCTGCCAACTGACTCTTAATCAGCCTTTCTACCTCCAGATACTTCCCCCTTGTAATCCATCCTCTAGCTCCTAAACTGAAATTCCTAAAAACCAGTTCAGAACACATCGCTCCTTCCCCACTCCCCCACCCCCCAAAAGCTTAAATGGTTCCCTTATTCCCTTACTATCACCAAAATAAAACAGAAACTACTCTTTTGGATCCAAGTTATGAAGAGCTATCTTTCTAGACTCTATTCACATTACTCACCTTTACATATTTTAAGTTTTTTAAGTCAAACTGGACTGCTTGTTGTTGCCTATATATAACCTGCCATCTCCTACTTCTGTACCTTTGCAAGAGTGGTTCCCCAAGCCAGGAATGCTCTTCCACTTCAACTTTACCACTGGCAATAGTAAACTCCATTCTAAGCTCTGTTCAATTGCTACCTTCACCAGGCCTTCCCTGATTTTCCCAGTTGTTAGAGCTACCTCCTCCCCAATTTTTTAGTATACATACTACATTCACTTATCTATATACATATTGTGCCCTCCATCCTCAAGGTCAGGTCAAGGGCCATTTCATTGTTGATCTTTGTGTCCCTATGCCTGACAATGCCTGAAACATAGCAAATATGTGATAAATACTTATTGAATTGATTTGAATAAGTAATCCATACTTGATGCCTCTATTCATGCCACAATACGCTATAATCTGGCTCATGTCCTCCACCCATCCCCAACTCTACTAAATACGTACTCTCTTTATTATTATGTGTACCCTAATTGTTGTCTTATTGCCAGACTCAGATACCTTTTCTTAGTATTCCATCTATTTAACATCTCTGCCATTTTTGACACAGGAGACCAGAGAGGTCAAAATCCCTATGGGCTACAAACAAGCAAAACTCCAGGCTGCAGCCTCAACCAGATTAAAATGTAATTGGTAAACGTTTAACAAAAATTTTCTAAATATAATCCAACATAGATAATGTTCATTTGTGGTTTTCTAAGTCAATATGAAACCTGCACGGATCTGTTTCTATTAGTTTAATACCACTGCTGTAGAACATGACCCTTTTTTTTCTGAGTACACTCTTTTCCCAAGATATAGACACTATCCTCTCCTAGTTTTCTTCCTAACTCTTTAATCACTCTTCTTAATGTGTTATTACCCAAGGTTCCAACATCAGACTTCTTTTCTTTCTAAATTCTCCTTAGTCATCAATTTGTTTCAATGGGCTCAACTATCAACTCCAAATTATCAACTCATATCTATACCGTTAAGCCTGATTTTTCTCCTAAGCTTTAAAAACCAAATCTCCAACTGCTTACAAGCATGGCAAATATTGAATTTCCACATTTTTATCCATCTGTTCACCCCTACAGCCTTTTCTATTTGCCAATAATAATACCATTTACCTGGTCATCTATAATCTAAACACTGGTGTTATAATCAGTAGTTAAGACTTATAATATCTATTCTCTTCCTACTTCTTTTTTTTTTTCTTGGTGAGGCAATTGGGGTTAAGTGACTTGCCCGGGGTCACAGAGCTAGTTAAGTGCTAAGTGTCTGAGGCCGGATTTGAACTCAGGTACTCCTGAATCCAGGGCCAGTGCTTTATCCACTGCACCATCTAGCTGCCCCACTTCCTACTTCTACCATAAATCTAGTACTGGTTCTCATAAGTAACCACCCAAATTATTTCAAAATTTAACAGCTGATTATAACACCAATGTTAGCTGAGAAACAGCTTAGGTAAAAGGAGGAAGTAATGGGAATGTAGTAAAATGAAAGGATGCTTTCATTGTCAACAGCTCAAATGAGTCAACTACACATGTTCTCCCCCTTTCTTCACCACCTACTCACTTATGAAATCCTCACAATCAATGTTCCCTCACCATCATTCTTATTAAATTTTCACTCACTAAGTCCAAAAGTTTTTATCTCAGTTCTTATTGTAACTGCACTCTCCATATCTTGGCACTGTTGCTTTTTCTTTATGAAATTCTTTATCCCTACTTTCAATGACATTAGACTATCCTGCTTCTTCTATTAACAGAATTATCAATAGAGAGATAGTTCTTGCTGACTTATCTCCTTGGCAACATTTCTTCCTTACCTATAAATGTAGATGTTTTCTCTGTCTGTCTCTCATCTGTTTTGCTTGGAAACCTCACTTCTTGTGATTTAAACTGTCTGTTAATGCCTCTGAAGTTTAAGCAGATAACCCCAACCTCTCTCCCCAAGTTTCAGGCCCATGTTTCCAACACATCTTTACCAAGTATTTCCACTTATATATCTCACTGTCTAAAATTGAAATAATTTTAGCCCTGAAACCTGCCCTCTCTCACTTTTCTATTCTGACTAATAACACAATTCTTCCCAGTTATTCATATATGAAAGTTGTCTTAACTATTCCCTTGCTTTCCTCTATCCAGCCATCTAGTTGTCAGCTCCTCTAAAATGTCTCTTACATTCAGTTCTTTCCTCATTTTTATTGCCATCATCCTAGTTTGGACCCTTATTTTACATCTGAATTACAACTATCTCTTATTTCCTAGTCTTAGGTCTTTCAACTCTCCTAATGCTTCCTGCAGATTGTTTCCAAATTAGTTTTAAAATAGTCTTCATTATGTCACCTCCCTATTTGGAAATCTTCAATAGCTCCCCACTTTCTAGAGAAATGTGTAAACCCCTAAGCCTGGAAATTTAGAGTTTTCACAATTTCACCCTAACCAACCTTTCCAACTTCATCTCCTACTATTCCGACAACACAAACACTCCATTCAAGACAGGCTGGTCTAGTATTACTGAATCTTGACAATCTACACTCCCTTGTCCAGCCCTACCTATTCCATACTTAGAAGACTCTTCCCTCCCCCTTCCACAAATCCCACCTATTGGTCAAAGTCAAGGTCAAGTTTCACTTTGCCAGTAAAGGCTCCCTGACCACAGTAGTTCAACTTGACCTTTCCCAGCTTTGAATAACTATCACACTCGCCTACTTCATTGTATCCTCTATACAACCTAGTATAACACCTTGTACATAATACTCAGTAAATCAGTTATTAGTGACAAGTAAGAAAGAACAGGTAGAGTCCATGTGTTCCCACTGGTATTCACAAAAATTAAAAAGTTGAATGGGGGTCAGCTAGGTGGTGCCGTAGACAAAGCACAGCCTGTGGATTCAGGAGGACCTGAGTTCAAATAAGACCTCAGACACTTGACACTTACTAGCTGTGTGACCCTGAGCAAGTCACTCGATCCTCATTGCTCCAGGGGAAAAAAAAAAGAGTTGAATGGGCATCCTAAGTAATATTTATGGGAAGATATGAACAAGAGTAACAAAGGATGAGAAGGCATGAATGAACTGGGAGGAATACCCACAATGATGAGATCATAGATCCATCAAAGAATGAAAAAGTGATCACAATAACTGTTACAGCTACTAATAAAGCTTTGTATATAAATATAACTTCCCAAAACACAGGATTTTAAGTGTGTACATTTAATACTTCTTTCCTAATCCCAATTCCTCAAAAAAAATCTACAGAAAAAGGTTTAGCCCTGATAGTCCACATAATTAGATCCTAAATGTGACCTAATTTTTAAAAAAAAGCAATTAAACAGAATGCAGTAGGATTGGTAGGACTGGACCTTTCATTTATTATATATTTTTCTTTTTTCTTATTTTTAATGTCCAACATTTTCAAATACCCAAATGAATGTTTGATAACATCCATTCAGGAGTTTGCACTAACAATACAAATCACAACCTATCATACCTGCTGATTCGATGAAACTCTTGTTCTTTCAAAACTTTGCCATAGATGGTCTACCCAACATCCCATGTTCAAACTTACTCTTTAACAAACTTCTTTCCCCACCAAACAAAACTACATTCAAACTGATATCTTGTTTTTTACGTAGGACTCTACATTTTTCAAACCATTATCTCATTTATTTCATACTCAGTCAACAAGCATTTATGAAGTACTGACTCTTCTGTGCCAGGCACAGAGCTCAGCAGTGAGAAGATAAAGAAAGGTTAAAAAACAGTTCCTGCCCACAAAGAGTTCACTTTCTAAGGTGGAAGACAATGTGAAAACTGTGGTAGCTTGTTGGAGCTGTGGATACAGCACCAGGTCTGGAATCAGGAAGACCTGAATTCAAATCCCACCTGAGAAACTTACTAGCTGTGAGACCTTGGACAAGTCACTTACCCCTGTTTGCCTCAGTTCCTCATCTGTCAAATAAGCTGGAGGAGATGGTAAACCACTCCAGCATCTTTAACAAGAAAACCACAAAGTGTGTGTGTGGGGGGGGGGGGGGGTATACAACAACGACACAAAGAATCAGACACAAGTACAACAACTGAACAATGGCAATAACTATGTATATTCAAGACACAGTGTAAAGGAAAGGATACAGTGTCATATTTGAACTGAGTGTTGAAAGCTGCAGGGAGGCAAGGAACAAAAAGTGAGGAAGAAGAAATTCATTATAAGTATAGGGGACAGCCAGGGCAAAAGCATAGATGATAATATTATCAAAGAAGGCAGTAAAACTAGTATAATATAATTGAAAGCCCATTGGATTTGGGGGTCAGAGAAGATGAATACTACCTCTGTGGTACTGGTCAAGTCATTTAAATTATCTGAGCATCAACTTCCTTATTTGTAAAATGAGGATCTTGAACCAGATGTTCTCTTAACTATGGCTTTATCCCCTCACCTCAAAATCCAATGAAGATTTTGCATTACTGAAAACAGCAGTATTACTCCCCACCTCCTACTCCCAGGGAATAGATCTAGCAACATTAGATAGCATAAAAACCATGAAAAACTTATGGATTGGAAAAAAGACAAGCAAAAAACTGAGAAAAATTGATAACTGCATATTAAAAGCAAATTTTACTTAAACATTCTTGAAAGGCCCACTGTTTTAAAATATACCTTCTTTTCTCCCAGATACAAAGTTTACATACAAACTGGATTTCGATACTTTATACTATTCCTGTTCTTCTGAAAAGTTAAAATAACAAATTAAAGTTATGCCTTTAGAACAGTATGAAAGGCCCATTGTTTTGGATTCCTTTGTAAATGCATTGAAAATTCCTGACATTCCTTATCTTTTGGGTCATGTGACTGAAACCAAAAAATAGCCAGCCTAACAACAGGTAATGTAATTGGGCACTCTTCCAGGTTTCAATCTGTGAAAGGACATAAGGTTACAGCAAACTTCCACTTCCTGTCATTAAAGCAGGAAGAACTACAGAATATTAGTTACCCACCAGAAACTACAATGTACAAACTAGTCAAATGAGTTTGTTGCTCCCAGATATGGGAAATTCTTCTTTGTTAGTAACCTAGCAACTCCTGCTTAACCATCCTTTTGTGCTGACTTCTGCTAAGATTTTTTAACCCTCATTAGCTTCATTCTTTTAACAATTGGCCTTTACAACCTTGTACTTAGCCTATTCAACCACTGGCTACTAAATATTTTTAGTCTTTTAAAAGTTTGGAATTGTTTTTAAAAGCCAAATAATTCACAATAGATACATAATGCTGCATGAAAAGATTTTAACTTACCACAGGCCAGTTTATTAACATCTAAGGATTTTTTTTCATTAAAAAGACAACATTGGTTTGGTATAAATTAATAATTAATTAGTAAAATCTTATCTAAAAATCTTAAGAAAAATGCAGAACTACAATTTGAAGAAAGGCACCTAGCTACCTCTAAAATTTAGTTTTCATCACTCATACAGTATTTATCACATACTTTCTATTATCCCAGATACTTGGGTATAACTGTATTCCATGAAGCACCTAAAAATGCCATACATAAATAGAATTAGATGTATATACACACATAACATATGTAATGTGTCATAGATTTGTCACACAGATTACATAACTGACAATATAAAATATAACACATTGTGCCAAGTATGTAAATATTCTGGTGTGTGCCTATTATGTACAATATGTATATATCATATAACATATACCACACCAGATGTGTACAGTTATTTGATATATGTGAAACATGTACTATATGCCATATGGTATATATATGGCATGCTATGTATAGATATCATACATATATTATGCATATCCATGCATATGTATATTCCACACTTAGTAAATATTTGTGGAATAAATGAACGGGAGTTTGAAAAGCTAATGGAGAACAGGGGCACTATCAATTGCATATTTAAAATGTTATTTTAATTTCATGCAAGAAGAAAAGTTTCTGGAAATGAAAAGTAAAAGTAATGTCATATATGGGGCTAAACAATATAATTAATTATAGAAATAAGTATTTGCATTGCTTAGCTTTAATGACAAAGGCTCTCTACATGAAGTCCAGAACTGCCTTCCTTAAACAACCCAGTTTTTTTTTTTAACATTCATACATTAAAGTACAGGTATAAAGGAACTCTTCTAACTCTTCTAAATTCTCAATAGATCAATAACGAGTTAAAGGGTAAATGTCTCCTGCTGTGTTTAATCACAGAAAACTTTAATACAATAATGTTTGTTTAACCTGATGATCAAGCAAAATCTTCAGAAAGAGCTATACAACAAATTATTAAAAATAAAAACTAAAATTTAAAAAATCAGTAAATTAGCTTTTTACCAGTAATTTTTAAAAGCACATATAAAAACGAAATGCAGCAATGAAACAGTTACCAAAGCAATTTCATAGTATACCCCTTCCCCCCAACTTATCAGTCCAAAGTTAAAAGCAAACCTGCCAAAGCACACAGATCTCAGCAGCTATGCAGAGAACAAAGCACAAGACTGTGTTACTAACAAGCCTGGCTGGACAAAATCAACCCAAGCTATGATCCTTAATCAAAAGCAGTCATTTTATAAGGAGACTGCAGAGTAGGGGTGGTGGCAGGTTAAGTGTATATATGATAAGAAGACTATATTTGAAAGAGCTATTAGTAGTATGTTTTTCACTAAATTAAGACAAAGAGTTTCAATGTTCAAAAAAAAGTGAAGAAAATTTTAAAGTTCTTTGTTATTTCTGTACAATATAAAAACAATTTCTATTAAAAAAAGAAAATTAAAAAAAACTCACCTCCACAATGGGGAGAAGAGTTTTTCTATGTGTAAAGCTCAGACTCAGAAGGAATTTGAATTTTATACTTCTTTTCATTCTCATACCTACCCTTCCTTCTTCATAGGTACTACAGTGGTCAGAGAGGGAATAAGAGGGAGAAAAGATAAAGAGCGTAGAATGAATCACAAAATCATTAGGTCTGAAAGGAGATCTCAGAAGTCATCTAGCTCACATCCCAACTCAAACCTAAATTGCCTTTTATAGTATCCTTTGACAAGTGGATGTCTAGCCTCTGGCTTAATTAAGACTTCCAGAGACAATGGCCTTATTCCCTCCTCATTTCATAAAATCAAGGAGTTAGAGAGCAGGCTCTTTCCTAAATCAAATCACCTTCTCTTAACTTTCACCTATCAATTCTATTTTCATCCTCTAGGGCCAAACAGATAAGTCTAGTATTTATTCCTGCGTGCCAACTCTTCAAAAATTTTAACATAAGAAATCATTACTTTCTTCTCCCTTCCCACCAAAAATCTTCTCTTCTCCCCTTTACTTCAAAATGCTCATATGGCATAACTGTAAGTCCCCTCATCAACCTGATCATTCTCCCCTAGAGGTGCTCAAAATTAGTCAGTCCTTCCTAAAATAGGGCACCCAGAAATGGGCTTCAGATGTGGTCTGACTAGAGAAAATACATTGGAACTAGTATTCCCCTTATTCTGGACATTATACTTCTATTAAGACACCTGAGCACTGGGTTAGCTTTTCTGACTGCCACGCCACAGGACACTGGTTCTAAGATACTGTCCATAGATACTGTCACATAAACTTATTTCTAGCAACATTTCTTTCATCTTATATACTTGGAAGGGGAATTTTTTTGAACCAAAATGTAAGACTTTAAATTTCATCTTGAGATGATGGTTGATCTGTCCTCTTGAGTTGCTTGGTCAATAGTCATCTGGACTTGCAGTCAGGAATGCCTGAATTTAAATACTGCCTTTGATACATACTGGCCATATACCCATCTCTCAGTTATCCCCAGGGAACTCACTATGAGCCAATCTACATCAATGGAGGCAGTTCTCTCTATCAGATCATCTACAGAGAAGTAATACATAGGTCCAGATCCCACTCCCCCCTCCCCCAAATAAACACCTGATCTATCTTCTTTCAGTCTTTTTAGATCTTTTCCAATATCAATTCTTCCATTGCTCTGAGCTATCATCTGAAAGTCTGATTAGCATGCTATCTTATTACTGTTCATTAACTTAAGTGACAAGTCATTTAACCCCTTGGATACCTCAGCTTCCCTCCCCCCATTCTCAGAATGGGGATTCCATCTACTTCACAAGTTTGTTGCAAAGATCAAATGGGATAATATAGGTAAACCATTTGCCTAAATTTAAAGTACTATAACAACATCACATATTTAGCCTTGTCATTGATTTTTTTTTTAATGTTAAACAGAACAGGGCCAAAGACACAGAGCCCTGAGATACATCAATAGAGAACTCCCAAAAGACTAAATTAGTAACTCTTTTTTTGGGTCCTATTGGTCTACTAATTCTGATTCCCCTCCTTTGCCCCTCACCTATCTTCCAGGTTACAGTTTTTCCTCTGCTCCAATGAAATATTACTTTGGCTTACCTTGAAGCTGCCCAAACACAACTTCATTTTCCCATTCAAAACTCTGTGCTCTTTCCTACACCTTGAAATGTTCTATTCTCACTCTTCCTCCCAAACACTCAGTCATTTGGGCTTTGAAAGACTTTGCTAGCTGAGTGTTTGGGAATGGGAGATAGTAAAGAGTAGCTTCAAAAAGAAAACTTTTTTGTACATCTAAAGACTACACTTTACTGACACTACCACCACCCTGATGCACCCCCACATCACCTTACACTTGGGCTACTGCAATAGCCTGTTGGTCTCCCTGCCTTCACTGAACTTCCTAATGCTTCATGTCTGACCATTTTATCTCTTGAATTCTAGCATTTTCAGTGGTTGTCCCAATGTGTGGAATTTCCCTCTTCATCTCCACCTCCTAACTTCTCTGGTTTTCTTCAAGTCCCAGATAAAATCCCACCTGCTACAGCAGGGTGACAAAGTAAGGTCTATTAACCGAATCCCTTTTAGCCTGCCTGGAGCATGGTTTTTACATTTGTAAATAAAGTTTTATCCTATTTAAAGGGCCCTATTCTACAGGAAGTTTTCCCTGACTCCTTTAATTCTATTGCCTTCCTTCTACTTATTATTTCCAATTTATAGTCTAGCTTGTTTGTAGCACTGTTTGCATGTTGTCTCCCCTATTAAATTTTGAACTCCTTGAGAGCAGGGATTATTTTCTGCCTTTCTTGGTATCCCCATCGCTTGGCACAGGGGTCACCTAATACATATGTGACTAAATGTTTCAGAACTGTATGCTATTGGCCAAAAGGTGTGGTCCATGAAAGAAAATAGGTAGAATACCACTGGCAAATCAGGGAATAAAAGAATCACCTGACTTTGTTTTATATATTTATTTGTCTGTTTGTTCATTTATTTATTTATTTAGTGGGGGGCAATAACAGTTAAGTGACTTGCCCAGGGTCACACAGCTAGTAAATGTCAAGTGTCTGAGACCGGATTTGAACTCAGGTCCTCCTGAATCCAGGGCCAGTTCTTTATCCATTGTGCCACCTAGCTGCCCCGAATCACCTGACTTTGGAAATATAGAATACTAGAATTTTTTTTTAACTTTTAGTCCTAGTCTCTGTCCTGAATTTCAGTCACACACTACTGCCAATTACATATTTCAAATTAGATGTCCCACAGGCATATCAAACTCAACAGATCTGAAACAGAAAACTCATTGTACTTCCTTCAAAAAATACCTGTCTAAACCAACTTCTCTATTTCTATGGAGGGCACCACAATTATACCAGTCACATAGGTTCATAACCTGGGTGCTATTCCTTACTCTTCCCTCACTCCACATAGCTCTAACTTCTCACAACTGTTAGTTTCATTCTCTCCTCACGTGGCCCATCTTTAGGTCAGGCCTTCCTGACTATTGTCTCCAAACTGAGCTTCAGGCTTAAGTCTTTCTCCTCTACTCCAATTCATTCTCTGCAAGGATGCTAAAATGATTTTCCTAAAGCCCAGAACTAACCAAGTCACTCCCCTAAGGGACTCCCACTGCCTTTAGGCTCAAATAGAAATTCAACTGTTACTTATATAGTCCTTCACAACTTGGGCCCAACCTCTTTCCAACCTTGTTAAACATTATTCTCCCTCCCACTCTCTATAGTCCAGCCAAACTGGCCTTCTCTTTGTTCCTCTCATAAAACACTCCTCCTGTCTCCACTCCTTTGCATTAACTGACCCCATGTCTAGAAAGCACTCCCCAGAGTGCACCTCTTAAAATTCCATTTCATTCAAAACCCAGTTCGAGACCAACTTCTACACAAAGTCCACCACCTACTAGTGCCTTCTCCTACAAAATTAATATTTACTGTGTTTATGTGTGTGTCTTGCTACATAGAATGTCCTTGAGGTCAACTATTGTTCCATTTTTGTCTTAGAGCCTAGCACACTGCCTGGAACATAGTAGGTACTTAATAAATGCTTGTTGATTGTTTTATATTAATTTTAAAAATACTATTTTATAAGTCAAACTTATAATTGAAAGTAAAATCACAACTATTTTACATTATACAATAAATGCTGCAAAATCTGGGTACAACGTTTTAGGAAGAGATCAGATAATCTAAAATGTGTAGCAAAAAACAACAAATTGGTAAAATGCTTTAAAATAATGATTTACATAGATCTGTAGAAAGAACTAGAGAACAGAAAAGGGAAGACATCAAAAGCCAAATTCAAGTAGTTAGGGGCTATAAGGTGGAAGAATGGTTAAATTTGTTCTGTTTGGATTCATAGGGCAGAATTAGGAACAGTAGAATGGCAGATAGAGACTTGATGGAATGAAAACTTCCTAATAATGAAAACTATATAAAAATTAAATAGCCTATATTAGTATATGGTGATTTTCCTTTCATTATAGGTTTTCAAATAATCACTAGATAACCACTTTTGGATGAATAAAGGAATGAATCAAACAGCATTTCTTAAGTACTCAGTATGTCCAAAGCACTGACTGAATATGTTGTTGACAGACACTTTTATTCATTTATGACTTGGATTAGATGCCCTCTAAAACCTAGAATTTTAAACTGTAGGTCATGACCCACATGGGGTCATGTAATTGAATGTGGAGGTCATGAAAAATTTGGCAACAGTAAAAGGTTATGTATATCTATTTTATATACCTATATACTCAGGGTCACATAAAAATTCCTCAGGCAAAATGGGGTCACAAGTGGAAAAAGTTTAAGAAGCCCTCCTGTAAAGTAGTACCTCCAACATAAGATTATGTGATTATACTGACTTTACCCCAGATTCTGATAAGTCCTTATCCCAAACCTGAACTGATTATTCACCCTAAACACTCTGCCCTTCCCAACTTGCCTATTACTGTAGAGGGCAGTACCATTCTCCCATCTTTTAGATCTGAAACCTAGGTGTCATCCTCAACTCCTCACTATCTGCTAAAGCCTGTCAATTTCACCTTTGAAAAATCCCAGGGGCAGCTAGGTGGCGCAGTGGATAGAGCACCAGCTCTGGAGTCAGGAGGACCTGAGTCAGACACTTAACACTTACTAGCTGTGTGACCCTGGGCAAGTCACTTGACCCCAATTGCTTCACCAAAAAAAAAAAAAAGAAAGAAAAATGCCTCCATTATGTTCCCTTATCTCCTCCAACACTGCCACCACTTGGGTATGGACCTTCATCACCTCACATCTAGACTCTTGCTGATAGGTCTCTCTGATTCAAGTTTCCTGCTCTCCCCAGCACCCCACCCCCCTTCCAACCTATGCTACATTCAGCCAGCAAAATGATTTTCCTAAAGCACAAATCTAGCTCCTACTCGATAAATTCCAGTGGCTCTCTCCTGGCCACCAAGATAAAAAATACAAAATCTCTTTAATGTTGAAAGTTCTTTATAATATTTACCCCTCCTAGTTTTCCAGTCACATACTCTTTGATCCAGTGACTTAGATCTCCTTGCTGTTCCCTAAAGAACACACTCCGTCTTTTGGCTCTGGGTATCTTCCCTGGCTATCCTCCATGCCTGGAATGCTCTCCTTCCTCACCTCTGCCTACTGCTTTCCTGGTTTCCTTTAAATCCCATCTAAAATCCTATCTACATGAAGTCTTCTTCAGCCCCTCTTAATTCTAGTCTCTTCTATCTTTAAATTATTTTCTATTTATCCTGTCGTTTGTACATATCTGTTTGCTTGTTGTCTCCCCCATTAGATTGTGAGTTACTTGAGGTCAGGGATTATCTTTTGCCTTTTTGTTTTTTTGTATCCCCAGTGCTTAGCACAATGCCTGGCACATAGCAAGCACTTAAAAAATCTGACTGACAGATTTAGTCATCTGCTACATTTTGTGGTTCTTATCTTAGAAAAGTAAAATGTTACACGATTCAAGCAATGTGTTTCAGTAAAGGAGCCAAGAGTGGAATTTGGCAGAGGGTGTAGTCAAGAAAAAGAAAAGAAGTATAACCACTCAGAGCCAGAGCCCAAGTGTAAGGCAAGTAAAACCCAATGCTCCATCCATTGTTACTACTGAGCAGCCTCCAACCCCATAATATTATACAGAATTTTCTCTATTTTTCATGTATGCATGGGGACAAATCAATTAGCATAATAGTAGAGAGGTCTTGATGTCTTTTTGGAGGAAAAACTCTACAGAAAGCTGAGCAAGAGACCCAAATAAGACATGTTATCCTGAGAATTCACACACAAAACTGAAAGGAAAATAGAGAATATAACAAATTCGTAAATACTTTTATAACAACCTAGTTGATAAAAGAACCACCTCAATATCTTATGTATTATTCTAATCAATAGAAATGAGAATGAGGAAAACAAAGTCAGGAAGAATGCATGGATCAAATAAGTACATACTGATAAAATCCATGCTAGAGGTGACAATATTGAAAGCATAAGAAAATGGAAACCACCAAAAGAATGGGGCTATGGAGAAGGGGAGAGAGAGAAATAATAGATATTAATTCTTTAAAAAAAAAAAAAAAAGCAATTGAGAGCAAAAACATTAATAACCAATGATTCACATGAGAACGTTCTTAACCTCCCCATACAAAAAGGTCAACATGTCTTTCTATAGTATCCTCATTCAAAATATGAGAAGATAACAGCCAGAATTTCACAAATAACTGGCTGAAAGTTACACAGAATCATGGGTCCTGCTTTGTTTGTTGTTTACCAAAAAGCATTTCAAACCTTAAAGTCTTTCCTTGAATAAGGACTCTCTCATGTATCTGTTAAAATCATCCAAGATTTCTTAGTAAACATAATCACAGAGATAATTCTGTAACAACCACCTGATTATAAATGTCAAGCAAGATATAAGAGAGGGAGATGCATACTCCCCAAAGGTGTTCTCCACTGTCATGGAGAATGGCTTTCCCAAGGACCATCAAAATATCTTTTTTAAAGATAAAGTCCTCCAGAAACTTCTATTTGAGTATAATATTGTACTGACTACATCAAACCCCAAGACATTACAAAAGATCTAATTTTGATTCCTTCAAACAGAGAATAAGACATTACCTCTTCTCAGCATAAAGATGGAGAACTAAAGGGACAGAATGGTACACACTGTCAGATTTGGCTGCTGTAACTACTGTTTCTCTTTGTTGAAGGAGAAAACCTTATGGAAAATTGGGACTATACTGAGACATGTGATTAAAAAAAACACGTAAGAATAAAACATTCAATTTACTTACATATGTTTAATAATCCACATAGGAAAAAGCAAATGGAGGAGATAGGCAGCTCACTGACAACTCAACAGTACATATGTATTTGGGACACGACTACAGATAGAGTTCAATGAGTTAGTTCAACAGTACATGAATATTTGGGCTATACTCTACAGATCAATAAGATTTAAGAAATGAATAGGAGGAAACCAGCATACTGGATTACATTTAGAAAAGCACTTTTGATACCAAGATGCTCCTCTGTGAAAAGACTTTTTCAACACAAATATTTTCTTTTTTCTTTTTTTGGTGAGGCAATGAGGGGTAAGTGACTTGCCCAGGGTCACACAGCTAGTAAGTGTTAGGTGTCTGAGGCCAGATTTGAACTCAGGTCCTCCTGAATCCAAGGCCCGTGCTTTATCCACTGCACCACCTAGCTAACCCTCAACACAAATATTTTCAAGGCCACAGTTATAAATCTTACAATACTATAATCTCTAGGGAATCAAAGCTGTAAACAATGCAAAAGTCACTATTTCTAATGATGACCTACACTAACAAAGTGACCTGAGGCACATAATATAATAAAGGAAATTTATGAATAGAAAAGGCAATTAACCAGTCACTTGACAAAAGCAAAAGGATAACAGATGGACATGAAATCTAACATAACTATAGGTTACAGAGGAAGGCCTTCAGCATGTTAGGAGGCCTGTCTTTGAAAATACACAGGCAAGATTTGAACTAAATGAGGTGTAGATAGCTTGCAGTTTGTATCAAGGGAGGTAATACTCATATCAGAGAAAAGAGCTTGAATATTAATTATTTCTAGGGTTGTTTTGCTAGTGATACTGTTGCTTGGTGATGGCTATTTTGCCATCTGTTTAAAATAATAATTTTTAGATAATATAAGAAGTTGATAAGAAAGACACACAGCATGGTACAAATGCAAAGAGCATGGGAATTTGAGTCAAATGACTAGATTTGAATCCTGCTTCTACCACTTGGCACTTTTGTGAGCTTGGGAGTCATATCTTCTGTAAGCCTCAGTTTCTTCATCTGTAAAACGAGAGGGCGAGATGATCTCTAAGGTCTCATCGTTATAAATGCCATGATTCTATGATATTAGACATTTTAAAAGGATGTGCATTGATTTAGCCCTGAGTCAGCTGCTACTAGAAATGTATCAAATGTTCCTATTATATACCTCTTTGATTAGGAAAAAGGCTTCTGCAAGAGACAACATTCCTTAAGTGGAAAAGGAAAAAGAATAAAGTAGAGAATGAAGATAACTTTAATTAAAAAGAATTAGTAATTTTCCCAGATAATTCTCTCAATCTAAGCAATTTATCCAGAAATGTTAATTCCTATCATATATTCAAATAAATGCTTTCTTCATACTTAAACATTCAAATATCAAAATAAATCTGGGACCTCATTGATATGGTTATCCCCTGCAATGGTATAAATTACAATCTATCTGTGCCTGCTATCCATGAACTCCCATAAGTTTGTCACAGAGTGTCCATCCAACGTGCTGACACCCTAAGAGAGCCAAAGAAATATGTGGGCTAGCCAGTGATTATTCCTTGTTCTTGGCATGTGACCAGCTCATCTTTTCATTGACTGATTTTTTAAATTATGTATTTCTTTGATGATATCCTTTACACCAAAGGCATGAAACTCAAAGCCTATTGGCCACAAGGGGCCTACAAGTGAAGGCTCAACCCAACTTAAATGTAACTGGGAAATGTTTAACGAGATAAATAAAAATATAATGCATGGATAATGTTTTTTTTTTTTATTTTTTTTTTGCCGGGCAATTGGGGTTAAGTGACTTGCCCAAGGTCATACAGCTAGTAAGTGTCAAGTGTCTGAGGTCGGATTTGAACTCAGGAACTCCTGAGTCCAGGGCCGGTGCTTTATCCACTGCGCCACCTAGCTGCCCCCATGGATAATGTTAATCTTTGGTTTTCTACATCAATATACAGCTCCACGGACCTATTTATATTTGATTTTGACATCACTTCTTTATGCTACTTCACCTTCACCTTCTACCACCACTTCCACAACCACCACTGGCTGCTCATGGCCCCTCCCCTACTACAGGTGGTGCAGTACCACCTTCCTCTATTGAGGGAAACATTCCCTTTCCCAACCCAATTCACCTCCTCCTCAAATCTCAAGCAGTTCTCTCAATGAGCTAGGAACCTGGCCTTGTATTTCACTGAAAAAATTGAGGATATTTGCTGAAAGTTCCCTCTTGTCCCCTGTTCCTCATCTCATATCACTCAGATGTTTTGTGCCACTATTTCCTTTACCCATTTCACAGACAGAGGTGGTCCTTCTTTTTGAAGACAAACCCTGCTGCATGCACAAATAATCCCATTCCATTATCTCTTCTCTGGCAGATTGCCCCTCTATCATCCCCACTCTCTCGCTAATCTTTAATTACTTCCAGTCTGTTGGCTGCTTCCCTACTGCCTTCAAACATGTCCATGTCTCCCTCATCCTCAAAAAACCCATTTGAAGCATCCATCCCCACTAGCTACTATCCTATCACTGTCCTTTCTTTTATGGGTCAACCCGCTTGAGAAGGTCCTCCACTTCCTTTCCTCTCCCTCTCAATTCTGTGAAATCTGGTTTCTGACTTCATCATTCAACCCAAATTGCTCTCTACAAAATGACTAATGAGCCAATGGCCTTTTCCTCAAACCTCGTCTCTCTTGACTAGCCTGTGACACTGGCATTTACCCTCTTCTCATCTCTGGGTTTTTAAGACGCTGCTAATTCCTGTCTTTCTTCCTACCTGATTGCTCCTTCTCTGTTTTCTTTGATGAATTTTCTTTTTTTTGTTTGTTTTTTGTTTTTTTGCAGGCAATGGGGGTTAAGTGACTTGCCCAGGGTCACACAGCTAGTAAGTGTCAAGTGTCTGAGGCCAGATTTGAACTCAGGTACTCCTGAATCCAGGGCTGGTGCTTTAACCACTGCGCCATCTAGCTGCCCCCTTTGATGAATTTTCATCCACTGGGAGTCCCCCCAAGGCTCACTCCTGTGTCTCTTCTCTTTTCCTGTAATCCTATTTCCCTTAGTGTTATCAGTATCTATGATTTCAGTAATCATCTTTATGCAGATGACTCTTAGATCTTTGTTTATCCCTGATCTCCAGTCTTGTGCTCCAACTGCTTATGAGACATCTCAAAATGTATGTTCCACAGACATCTTAAACAAAAAATGAACTTGTTTCCTTTCACTGAAACTTTCCATTCTTCTTAACTTCTTCCTTATTGTCAAGGGTACTACAATCTTCCCAGTCACCCAGGCTCACAACCTGGTTGTCAACCTCAACTCCTCACTGGTTCACGCTCAATATCTAATCTGTGCCCAAGGCCTGTCAATTTTATCTTCATAACATCTCTTATATACCCTCTTCTCTCCTGACACTGCTGAAATCCTGGTGCAGGTCTCAGTCACCTCATCCCTGGACTACTGAAATAGTCTTCTGGTGGGTCACCTACCTCAAGTGTCTCCTCACTCCAATCTATCCTCCACTTAGCTTTCAAATTGATCTTCCTAAAATTCAGGTCTGGCCATATCAGCTAATAAACTCCAAGGGCTCCCTAGTACCTCCAGAATGAAAGAAAATCCTCTGGCTTTCAAAGCCCTTCATATCCTAATCCCTTCCTCCCTTTCCAGTCTTCTTACCCCTTACTTCCTTCCATGAACTCTGTGTTCGAATCACAAGGGCCTTCTTGCTTTTCCTCCCATGTGACACTCCATCTCCCAATGATGAGAGTTTTCACTGGTTTGTCATCCCCAAGCCTGTACAGTCCTCACTCCTTATCTTTAAAGTCACACCTTCTGCAGGAAACTTTTGCCAGGCCTTAATGTTAGTGCCATCCCCTACAGATTATCCTCAGTGCTTCCCAAAGTATCTATCACATAGTAGCTACTTAACAGATGTTAGCTGACTGGTTCTCCTTTCCAAAAAGAACTATGGTGAAATTTCTACCGCTGATTTCTTCTCTCTCTCTCTCTCTCTCTAGCTTGCTCTCTCTCTCTGTGTATGTGTACACACACACACACACACACGTATCATGAGTAAATAATGCTACTGTCCTTTATGTGGTACTTAACCAGGAACCCAAACTCATAATACCCCTGCAGACATTAATATGCTTGAAGAGACTGAATAAGTATTATGGTTTAAGTGATAGATTTGGTTCAGGAAAACTTAGGTTCAAATACTGCCTCAGATACCTGCTACCTTTGTGACTAAGGACAAATCCCCTAAGTTCTCAGAACCTCAGTTAACTCACTTGTAAGCAGAAAGAGGGGACTTGAATTACATGGCTTCTAAGTTCCTTTCCTGCGATGTCTGCATGACAGACTGGAGCAAAGAAGTTAACAGCTAATTTTTAATAAATAATTATCTCTAAAAATAAAAAGTTAATAAACACAGAATTCACTTCTCATAATAAAACTAGCTTTCAAAGGTCAAATGTAGCTCCAATGACGAAAACATTGGCCCAGTCATTCTCGAAAACATCCCTACAAGGCAGTTTTCAATATCAAACTTTAAAAAATGCGCGCGCGCACACACACACACACACACACACACACACACACACACACACACACACACACACACACAACCTTGTCACTCTTCTTCTAGCAAACTTAGAAAAGTAGTACAAGTTCCAGTTTGATTTAGCACTTGTTCCAGCAGGTCTTCCAAAATTGAGAGACACCTAACTGTGGTAGGCTAGCGCTAGTGCTAGTTTTGTGTTACATTCTGATAATTCTTTAACAAGACTGCTTAATCTTAGATTATTAAAATAAAATGAAACTTTTAACCACTAAAAAATAATTTCAAGTAGCATTTCTCTTTTCTTTCCAATGATACCTAATAAGATTTGTATTTAAGTTATTTCCCCATGCTTTACTGACAGGCCTGAAAAATATATCGTAATTTATATTTAAATAAACTTCATTATAGAGATCAAATCCTTATGACAGTGAAATGCCCATGCACAGAAACAGCTTTCAAAAAAAGTTTGTTATACACAAGTACCAAGAACATTCCTGAGTTATGGCACCAATAATGTCTCCAAGTGCTATCTTTTTGATGAAGAGTGCACCATGCACAGAACTAGCTCTCAGAAAAGTTTATCTACTAGTACCAAGAACAATGCTGAGCTAGGGAACTAATAATGTCTCCAACTGTGATCATTTTGATGGAGTGCTTTTACAGAAAGGGGAAAAAAGGCAGAGAAAACTTTTGTGAAATCATCTTCAGAATGGCAAGAAAAGATAACTATCAAGAAGTGCAACTAAAACTGGTAAAGGGGTGGGAAGGGAGTGACAGGTCAATCCCCATCTTCATGCGTGGTCCACGATTCACTAATATCTGGCGAGAGCTTTGCATTTCAAGGACCCATCCCAACAAGACTACTCTTCTAGCTGCTCTTTCTCCCTGTGCTTGAATGGAAAAGGACCTCCTGACCACTGTGAACCCCCTAGCTTGGATTCTATGTAGTCGCTGGGTGAGTACCCCTAGGCCCCCAGAACCGTAGAGTTAAGTCAAAGGAAGTGTATTACATGTTCCAAAGCTGGTTACTAGGGGGCCCAGGAATACAAGGATTCAAGGTGTTTCCAGGTAAGCAGGCCCCTAAATTCCAGGAGTAGTAACTCCCAGGCTGGTTGACCCTAAGATGTCTTCGGTGACCTCCCCGCCCTAGCGGAGCCCTGATTACCCCTGCCCAGGAATGCCCCCACCCCACCTTCTACTTACTGTTGCTGGACTTGAGGTCCCGGTGCAGAATGGGCACGACGGCCTCTTCGTGGAGGTAGAGCATCCCTCGGGCGATCTGCACGGCCCAATTGACCAGGATGTGGGGAGGGATGCGGCGGGCTGGGCGCGAGGCGGGCGTGGTGCCCGAAGGCTCGGGGGTCCCGGAGGCCATGGAGGGCGGGCAGGAGGGGGAGGGCGCGGCGGCGTTGGTGGAGGCGGCGGCGGCCAGGGCCCGGTTGAGTGCCCCTCCGCGGGCGAACTCGAGGACGAGGCAGAGGTTAGGCTGCTGCAGGCAAACGCCGCGCAGCTGGATGATGTTGGGGTGCCGCAACATGGAAAAAAGCTTGGCCTCCCGGAGCACGCTCTCGGCCGCCGCCGCAGGGTCCTGCTCGGGGTCCCGCCGCGCCGCCTTCACCGCCACCTCTTGGCCGCCCCAGGTGGCCCGGTACACCTGCCCGAAACCGCCGGCGCCGATCAGCTCTTTCAGCTCTAGCCACTCGAACTGGATCTGCATCGGGGAGCCGGGACGCGGGGCGTCGGGCGGGGAAGGCGGCGGCGGCGGCGGCGGGGGCGCGGGCGGCGGCGGGGGTTGGCGGGGCCGCGGGCGGGCGGGCTCGGGCGGCCGCGGCGGGTAGCAAGGAGCCACGTAGTTGGCGGGGAAGATACCGAGGCGCCGCTGCACCTGGCCGGTCCACCAGCCCTCGTCGCCCGACACGGCGGCGTCCTGCGACAGCACCTCCACCAGCTGGCCCCGCCGCAGGCTCAGCTCGTCTTCGCCGCTCGCCTCGTAGTCGTAGATGGCTGCCCAGAGCCGGCTGCCTCCGGCCACCCAGGATGAGGACGAGCAGCAGGAGGAGGCGGAGGAAGACGAGGACGAGCCGCCCGCGCTCGCCGCGGGCGCCTCCCGGGCAGGGCCGGCAGGCCCATCGGCCGCTCCCTCGGTACCCGGGAAGGCCATGGTGAGGGTGAAGGGAAAGAGAGGACGGGGACGACGAGGAGCGGGGCGAGAGGAGGGAGGGGAGCCCCGGGCTCAGCCGCCCGGCAGGCGCATCGTTCCCCCGGGCCTCTCTTGCTCAGCTTTCCCGCCGCCCCGCTGGGAGAGTTGGTCACTGCTGCCGCTGCTGCTGCGGGGGAGCCCGGCGGCGAGCTGGGGGAGACGAGGGAGGCAGGAGGCGTGGAGGGGACGGGGCAGCTGCTGAGCTGCTGGAGGGGAGTGGGGGGCTCACAGCGCGCCCGGGGGGCAGTGGGCCCGAGCGGCGTGGGCCCCCAGCTCTTCCTCGGCCGCTCCTGCTGCCTCCGCCGCCTCCACCGCAGCAGCAGCGGCCGCTGGCACGGGCGCTGTCACCACCATGGTCCACTCCGGCCTGTCTCTCAACTCGCTTCCCGGCCTCAGCAGCGGCCGCCGCTAGAGCCACGGGGGCCCCTCCGAGCGCCTCCCCTCATTGGAGCGCCCTCCTCACGTGACCGGAGAGACTGGGAGCAGGGAGGAGGAAGCTGGGAGACCAGATAAGTTTTCAGGAAAGTTTAAGAGACTCGTGGAGAGCTGTGGAGCAGACCAACTCGGGACCCAGGGCTGGGGGGAACAGGTGGAAATCTCCCCAGGGTGCTTAATGTATTTTGATTTGCTTTATATTGGGGGCGAGGGCTGAGAGAAGTGCGGAAATAAGCGCCTCCAGAACAAATGTGCTGCTGTAGGTTAATTGTCTAGGAGCAAATCGCGTTTCAGAGCCAGGGCGGATCACCTCGCCAGATCACTAAGCCCACAGCATTTCGGCTCCAAAGTGCATTTCGAGCCCGAGAAGGTTACTAATCACAGGACAGAGTGCATGGTAGATCTTTTTTTTTCTTTTTTTTAATCCAAGAACCGCCCTTCTCCGAGACAGTAAATCTCCTGTTTGCCCTTTCTTCCTGTGCTTGAATGGGAAAAGACCTCCTGTCCTCCTGTGAACCCACTGACTTGGATTTATGTGATAGTGGCAGTGATTGGATTACTAGAGTTTCTGGCCTTTTACTGTATCGTCCTCTCCCAACCCTAGACACTCCCATTCCCAAGGAAGGAGACTAGACTGGTAGTTTTATTCTGATACAGTGTACAAATGATCTACGGGGGATGCACTGTGACCCATAAGGGACCAATATGTGATGAACACATGTTCTACATCTTGGACATGCGTGTGGCATACATATCTTCACATAGTATTTATTCCCTCAATAGCGATTAACAGTGATTGACAATTGAGCAATCTGTGGTATACATTGATCTGATGTGATTTACACCTGTTGTCTATCAAGTGCAAGTGATCAGAATGTGGTGCTCATGTAGCCAGTGTATGTTGTGCATATGATTTTCATGTGATACATACTGATGTTTTTGTGATCAATAAGCATGAGTGGGTACAAAAATGAAGTTCAATATACAAGAATTGCTTTAGAAACACTCAACTGTTACACAAAATCCAAATCTGTTTCAAGAGCACACACATTAATCCTGTGTCTGAGGTCTTAAATAGATTAGGCAGCCCAGAGGTATATGTCCCATATGCAAAGGCAGCACAAGGGGAATAGCTGGGTATAGGAATTCCAGCCTTGTGGGGGCTTTTCTTAAGAAGACAGTCTCAGGCAGCAGTTCTTCTCTGTTCTCTTCATAAGGGGCCCATCACCTACACATATCTGATGGAGGTTCATCTTGCTTTGACAAAATGATGGAAGACCAGATAACTCAGACTTTTATGTGAAATCCAGAAGGTTCCCAGTCTGATGCAGCTCAAGATAACCAGAGCATATGCAAATTCAAGGTTTGCCCTATTGGCTTGGTTCTGATCATGTCGGGACCTGCAGCTAGCTGTAGGGCACTCACCTCCGTGCTGTATCACCAGGCAGAAGGCTGCAGATTAGACCTTATCTAGCACCAAATGCTAGCCCACCAAGTTCCAGGCCTAGCCCTATGGCAGCAGATACCAGGGCTTGTATTCTGCTGCTCAGAACAAGGGGAGGAATGAGGGCACTGGCATCACCGTATTTCACTCCCAGGAATGTTCCAAGATAGAATTCTGTAGCTCAGAAATAGCAACTGACATAGGCCCCAGTCTTCAGTAGCAGGACATCTCAGGCTGTCTCTGCTGTGCACCATGATTGTAGAAGAGACCTAAGCAGGATGTGCATCTGATGCACAAGTAACCTTATCCAAGGCACCTAACCTTTTGGTGCTCTCAGCAGCTCTCTAAGACTGGAAACTGCAGCAAATGTGTCAATCCTCATTCATTGCTAGATTGTTTCCTTACTTCAGAGTTTTCTATAACAATGAAATCACAGGTCCAGTCTCTATCTCTTATAAGAATAATTGTGGTGGTTCACAAATAGTACTTTCATGCTTACAAAACACTTTACTCAAAATAACCCTGTGATATATAGAAGGTGCTTAATAAATGTGGATTGATATAGGCATTGTAAATATTAATCCCTACTTTATTGATGAACAAAGTGAGTCCCTGAGAATTGACATGGCTTTGTCCAAGGTTACTCAGCTAATACCAGAACTTGGACTCAAATCCAGATCTTAAAATCTAGAATCTTGGGTTACACTTTCATGCTTACCAAGGCTAACCCCTCTGTTCAAGTGATCCCAGTCCATGCAATCTTCAACAGTTTGCCCCACCTGTCATCCCCATTCT
This sequence comes from Dromiciops gliroides, assembly GCF_019393635.1. Lineage (NCBI taxonomy): Eukaryota > Metazoa > Chordata > Mammalia > Microbiotheria > Microbiotheriidae > Dromiciops > Dromiciops gliroides. The sequence goes on from NC_057864.1 coordinate 146,886,279, forward strand.
ATGATTTCTTTTCAGTTTCTCCCTGTATGCTGGCTTATTCCCTACTGCCTATAAACATTCCCACGTCTTCCCCATCCTCAAAAACCCCTCATTTGATCTTTAAATCCCCACTACCATCCTATAGCTCATTTGCCTTTGTGATTCCACTCCTTGAAAAAGCCATCTATGATCGTGTTGATACTTTCTCTACTCTCACTCTCTTCTTACCCCTTATAATCCAGCTTCCAGTCTCATCATTCCAACAAAACTGCTCTTTCCAATGATGTCCTAATTCTTAAATCCAATGACTTTTTCTCAATCCTCATTCTCTTCAACTTCTCAGTGTCTTTGACACTGTCTTCTTTCTACATTTTGAGACACTACTCTCTCCTGGTCCTCCTACCTATATGACTACTCCTTTGGAGCCTTTTTTGCAGTATCCACATCCAGATCACACCTTCTAACCATTGGTGTCCCACAGAGTTCTGTACTAGGCTCTCTTTGCTTTTCATTCTGCACTATACTTGGTGATCTCAACAACTCCCATGGATTTAATTACCATCTCGAGGCTGATGATTTTCATATCTACCTTTCCTTCCCTAGCTTCTCTCTGACCTCCATTTTCACACATCCAAATGCCTTTGAGACATCTTGAACTGGCTGTCCAGTAGACAGCTTAACTCAATATGTCCAAAACAAAACTCGTTATCTTTCCCCCTAAACTTTTCCCACCTCCTACCTCCCCTATTACTGTTGAGGGCAATACCATCCTCCCAGTCCCTCAGGTCCCCCTTAGGTATCATCATCCTTGACTCTTTTCCCTACTCTCCTATCCAATCCAAGACCTGTTTATTTCACCTTTACAAAATATCTCAAATATGTCTTCTCTTCTCCTCTGATAGTACCACCACTCTGGTGAAGGTCATCACTCCTTGCCTAGACTATATCAGTAGCCTGATGGTGGGTATGTATGCCTCAAGTCTCTCCCCAATCCAATCCATCCTCCATTCACCAAAGTGATTTTCTTAAAGCATAGGTCAGATCCTCTTACCCCCTTGCTCAGTAAACTCTACTGGTTCCCTATTGCCTTCAAAATCAAATGCAAAATCCTCTGTTTGGTGTTCTAGGCCCCTTATAACATAGTTTTCTAGTCTTCTTGTACCTTACTCCCTGACACATGATCTTTGACTCAGAGACACTGACTCCTTGCTGTTCCATGAAGAAGATACTTCATTTTTTCTCTCCAGGCATTTTCTCTGGCTATCGACTATGCCTGATACATTCTTCCTCCTCATTTCTGCCTACTGACCCCCATATTTCCCCAAATAAACCCCATTTTCTATAGAGTGATTCTGGGGGGGGGGGTGGAGGGCAGCTAGGTGGTAAGCAGATAGAGCACCAGCCCTGGACTCAGGAGGACCCGAGTTCAAATCCAGCCTCAGACACTTAACACTTACTATCTGTGTGACCCTGGGCAAGTCACTTAACCCCAATTGCCTCAAACCCACCCCCCAAAAAAAAACAGGGGAAAAAAAGAGTGATTCTAGGGGCAGCTAGGTAGCACAGTTGATAGAACACTGGATGGACCTGGAGTCAGGAAGTGCTGAATTCAAATCTGGCCTCAGGCACTTACTAGCTATGTGACACTGGGCAAGTCACTTAACCCTGTTTGACTCAGTTTCTTCATCTGCAAAATGATCTAGAGAAGGAAATGGCAAAACACTTCAGTATCTTTGCCAAAAAACAAATGAGATCACAGAGTTGGACATGATCGAATGACTGAACAGCAAAAGGAGCAGTTCTGTTATACTTTAATAATCAACGAATTTTTAAAAGGGGGAGAGGAATATACTAGAGAGAGAAGAGAAAGGAAAGTTAGGGGAAATTACCTCACATACCAAGTAGACATCTATACAAACAAGGAAGAAGAAGTAGGTAGAGTGACTGACATTTGAACTCAACTATCATCTGAAATGGTCAAAGGAGGGAAGAACATACACAATCTCTGTCTCTGGAACAGAGAACTGGATTCATAAATATATTTCATTGAACAAGGAAATAGGAGAGAAAGGAATGAAAAGAGAATTAGAGGGAGGACAGAATAAAGAGGGAGTTAGTCTTAAGGATATGGAAAATATGTCTCTTTTTGAGATGGCAAAGAATGGGAATTTTAGGAGGAACCTATAAATCGAAAAATGGCTGAACCAGTTATGGTATATAAAGACTGCACTGTAAGAAATGAATAAGGGAATGATTTCAGGAAAAAAAACTGGGAAGACATAAGAACTTATGCAAAGTGAAATGAATAGATACATGAGAACAATTTAAATAATAACTTTGAAAGAATTAGGAGCTCCAATCATTTTATTGAAGAATGACAATTCTAAGGAATTATGATGAAATATGCTATCCATATTCTGAGGAAAAACATAAAGGACTCAGAGTTCAGGATGAGACCTTTTTTTTTAAAATTGCAGAGCAATATAGAAATTTATTTTGCTTGACTTACCACATTTTTACAGGTTTGTGTGTGTGTGTGTGTGTGTGTGTGTGTGTATCTTTAATTTTCAATTATGGAAAGGGATTCATGTGGGAAGGAAAAAAGATTTTTGATGATTCAAAATATAAAATATTTTTAAAAGAAAAAAATGGAAATGAAAACTTTATTCCACTCTTGCTGTCACGGTACAATTTTTCAAGACACTAGTAAGTAAAAGTGTAATATTTTTGGCCATGACAACTTTTTAGTTCTTTCATTCTGTATTTTCTATAGTTTTATCTAGTTATTATTCTCTTTAACATTAAAATTTCAGTTTAAGATCATTTGGCCAACAAGATAGAGGACTAGATAATTTCTTTGATTCTCATAACCTCTTAAACCTCTCCAAAACAGGAGCTATATGCAAAAGATAAAGCAATGTCAGTTGTCTCTATCGTCTAAGATACCAAGATCTCTAATGACATAAAAATTTCCCAACAACAACAACAACAGCAAGCAACAGCAACAACCCAATGAGCTATCATCAAAGAAGGCTAATCCTAAACCTCTAACTCAGTCATGCAGCATGTTTCTCCCACCAATTACTGGTGAGGGCAATAGTACATAAGCCAATCCATTGGCCTGCCTCAGAAGTCAATTCTGCCCTCCACTCCTCTCTGTGCCATGAAAAACCCAAAGAAGCTTGATCTGGCTACAGTTTAGAAGAACTCTATGCTTCATCATATCTCAGCTAGAGAAGAGAAGAATAGAATTGGTTCAGGATGCTAGCAAAGGGTAGTGTGTGTGTCTGTTTGGGGGGGGGGGCTCTCCTCTAATCGCTATCCAGATAGGGCCAGCTCTGTCCTCCCAAAAGTCACTTGAGGCAAAGGCTGAGGTGTCAATGAAATGTCATTTGCATAGTATAGAAGGCTGACACAGCCTTTAGGTCCACCTTATGATGGAACCACTATCAAAGCAGGAATCAGGAATGTGAGCAAGGTAGGACTATAAGGGGGAAAACTGAAATTATCAAAGCTATCAGGAGGAAGAAACTCAGTTAAAGAGCTTGAGCATAATCAGACAAACTAATAGAGAAGATGTTAATAACAGAAAAGAATATGACCTCCAGGTCAAATGAAAAAGTCCAGGCATCTAGAAATAAAATATTTCAAGGTAAAGGAAGCTGAATGAATACTTGATAAGGCAGAGGGTCCTATGTATTCTGAAGAGCTTGGAATCACAGTAGGATGTTTAAAAAAGAAATAAGAAATGTGAGAGCAGATTGTATAGCCTGCACATGAGATATACTCAGAAGAAGTGGTAAACCTCATGAAAGAAAAGAAATTCAAAACAAATAATTGTTAATGTGAATACACAGCAATGAAGTACAATCTGGGAGAAGTAAAAAGCAATAACTTTAAAACAAAATCTCCATATAAACAAAACATATTGATCTCAAAAGACTTTAAGGATTAAAGGTCTTCCAGATTAACATAAAAAATAGCTAGCTAGCCAGCTACACACACACACACACACACACACACACCAAAATTCAAGAAAACTGCACAGAGCTTCTGAACACTTATGTCAATCAAAAGAATTCATAGATTGTCTTTAAAAAAAAAAAAAGCTACAAACTTCAAGATACACAATGGTGAGATTTAATTCCAAGGGCAAGCAGCAAATTTTGCAAGCAATAAGGAGAAATAGCTCCAAATAAAGGAAATAAAATTAAAACAACATGAGTTTGTTCTTTACCTACCAGAAATCACAGGAGAGAATAGAATAACAAAATCTTTTCAGAAGAGAAAATGAGCTCAAAATTCAACCCAATGGGGTCAGCTAAGTAGCACAGTGGATAAAGCATCAGCCCTGGATTCAGGAGAACCTGGGTTCAAATCTGGCCTCAGAAATTTGACACTTACTAGCTGTGAGACCCTGGGCAAGTCACTTAACCCTCATTGCTCCGCAAAAGACAGAAAGAAAGAAAGAAATGCAACTCAAAGTAAAATTCCCTGCATACCTGAAAGTAACCAGTAATGAAAAAGATGGACAGTCAATTTAAAAAGAAAGTGATTAAAGCATTTCTAGAAAGAAAACCAGTTGTGAACAAATTATATGCTTTTCAAATACCCCAGATAACAGAAATACAAATGTATCAAACAAGGACAGATATAAAAATAACATAGAAAGAGATTTCTTTCTAAATGCATATAAGGAAACAATGGTAAAAGCAGAAGTCAAATAGAATTAATGGTGGGAAAAAAATACCAGAAACATTGTGGACTAAATCTCACAACACAGTCATGGACTAAATTTCACAATATCCCACATATAGATGAATTAGTGGTTTTTTGTGGTACTAAATTACCATATGGGTAGATTTGTAAAAGGAGAGAGGGAAAGAAGAAAATAGAGGGGAGCATGTAATGTATCCTATTCAAATCAAAGGCTGACAATAATGGGGAAATAATTCCTGTAGCTACTCAAAAAGGAGAAACCCTACAATAGAAACGTCAATGGACAAAAGGATGGTCTGAAACAAAAGAAAAGAATGAAGATATAAAAGTGGGTTCAATTGAAGAATACTTCCATGAGAAGGAGAGATAATGCTATAAAGGGAGATAGAAACATTAAAATGGGCACAATCTGATTAGATAGCCCACTTGTCTTTCCCCAGGAGAAGGGAGTCAGAGCTCACAGGGGCAACTGACACTCAGAAAAGTAGGAGGGCACAAACACAGAGAATTCATGATAAATGGGAAAAAATTATCATGAGGTCAAGGGTTAATAATGAACTGCACCATCAAGGACATAAGAAAAGTCCTACCATGGGTCAATACTTTTATCTTTCCCTTCATCTGCAGAAATTGGTATTTCTAAGAGTGAGGGAAAACAGAAAAATGGGACTTGGAAAAATATCTGTAAGACAATAACAAAGAAACTATTTAGAAGAGGGAATCCAAAATAAACATCTTTGAAACTTTAATTTTATAAGGAATACAGAGAGTTAAGGAATAAATGAGAATAAAGGTCATGAATCAAAGAAAAAGTCTAGAATTGACAGAAAAAGAAGATAAATAGTAAAGAAAATGAGGAAAACATCCATTTTAGAAAAAGATGAAGAAATTAAATTTAAAAACTAATCAATGAAGCAAGTGGAAGGCGAGGCAAGGGAATTAGATAGCTAATTTAAAGGAAGAATGAAAAAGGAATGTTAAGTTAAGCAAAGCTCCAAAACTAGAGAAAGAGGTAACAAATGGAAGGTGGACTGGGACTAGAAGGTGAGAGGAAGAGAACCTCTGGAAACAGGATTGCCTTTGTAACCAAGGGCTCAATGCCTATTTACAGAAGTCTTTCCTCATTGGTGGAGATTAATTTACTCAGAGAGCTTGGACACACATTGGAACAAAAAACCTAATTGAAAAGATGGGTAACTGATGAGAAATTTATGATAAGACTTCTTGCACCACCAAAAGAATGTCCAAAAAAAATTTGACCACATAATTTGTCCTGTAGACAGTTGCCTCAATTTGAAGCCTGGCACACATGAATTCCAAAAGCCTTCAGAAGATCTCTGCAATGGAATATATTTTCAATATTTAGAATTTTATTTCCCCAAATTACATGTAAAATACAAATTTTGACATAAATTTTTTAAAAACTTTATTTTCCAAATTCTCTTCCTCCTTCCCTCCCTACACCCCACCAAGATCTCAAGCAACTCAATATAAGCTATACATGAATAGTAATGCAAAACATTTCCACATTAGCGAGGTTGTGAAAGAAAACAGACAAAACCAAAACTTCAGATAAAGGAACTAACAAAGAAATTATGCTTCAATCTGTATTCAGATACCATCAGTTCTCTCACTGTAGATGGACTGCATTTTTCATAAGACCTTCAGAGTTGTCTTGGATCATTGCATTGTTGAAAATATTGATTCATAGCTGATCATCTTACAATATCTGCAATGGAATATAAATAAACAGAGGCTAAATGACAGATATTTTTGAAATGCTTTTTTGAAACCACATTACAGTTTTATGCAAGCCCAATAAAGGTTGATATAATTGAACTGTGATACCACTGATTTTTTTTATTTGCTGGTTTTTGAGACTACTATATAAAATAAACTGAACACTATATACCCTTGCTTATTTATGGAAATAGGATGATAAACATGCAATAAGATTAGACCAGATATTCAGACAGATGAGTTCAGATTAGGTTTCCTTTTTATCTTCCCAGTTTTCAAAAGTAAATTGAAATGAACATTTAGATTGAGGTCAGACTTTCAGCAGAGTTGGGCAACTATGTGGAAATATAGATAAAAATCATTGTTTGAAATTCTATCTGCATATCTTCAAATGCTCCATCATAGGATTCTGTGCAAGATATATTTCTATGACATCCCTGTGATGAGTTAATATAACTAGGGTTCAATGTATCAAATGTGCCTATAAATCTGAAAATCAGTTAGCATATTTTTAGTAATTTTCAGTTCTCTATCTCTCAGTGGTTTCCGCCAAACTTTTCTGAAGCTTTAGGCAGAGAATGTGGTTTCAAAACCCTCCACTCATTTTAGTCACTGAAACAAGTCTGGACCACTGTCTTCCTGTTAGTGGTTAAAGTTACAGATTTCAGCCTGTAGTTCACAGGACTGCCAATTCAAACAATGAAAGACTTTACTAAATATTGCAACTATGTGAAAACTAGAGGGGATTTAGAAAGCCAAGGTCTTAGAATCTTGAAGATATCTAGGCTGAAATAACCACATAAAGTCAGTGACCCTGAGTTTAAGATAGGAAGACTGCTTTTTCCCTCTGAATTATACATTTTTTATCACTCTCTTTAAAAAAAAATTAGCACTTGCTAGACCATTTGAAAATATAATGGCATCACTCATGAAGTGTTAGAAAAGTTGGATTACGTAATTATTTTTCCTTCCCAGATGAGAAAATCAAGGTAGAAATGGGGTATGTTATCTGCCCAAGGTCACAGAGAGTCAATGGTAGTAATGGATTTACAGTCATTATTTTTGTTGAATTCCAACAACATACTAATTATGTTAGAGAATGTACAAATAAGTTATTATTCTGTTTCTGTTTTATTTATCCTCAGAATTCCTAAATAAAGGGCTAGAGGGCATAATGCCTCTTTATTTTTAGGTGATTTTTCTTGCCTGAACAAATTAATTGACCACCTTTCCCCCACACTTCTTTTCCTCGTGGTGTTTTATTATGTCAGTTTTATTTTTGGTTCTTTATAGGTCATGTTTTTCTAGCATCATAGTTTAAAGGAAAGGACTTTAAAGAATAAAGGTCAAAAGGTGTTGGTCCTAAGCCATCTTTGCTGAGTAATCTTGAGCTAGTAATTTCAATTCTCTGGGTTTCAGGTCCCTCATTCACAAAAGAGTATTAATACCAGGTATTTACCTTACTCTGAGGAATAAGCTAAGGATAAATGAGATTAGGTCAGTAAAATAATGTTCATTTTAAAGGACCATGGCATGGGGAGCCACCATTTATTATTATTCTGATTACTAAACAAAAACACCTGCTAATTCAGCTTTTTTAGTTCTAGGTTTCTTCCCAATAGCCATTTCCTTTTGTCAGTCTTGCTCAGTATCTTGCTTAGAATTCTACAATTCACCTTGCTAACCTTTGTTTCTTTTTCACTCAGTTGTGGCATATACCAGTTCTGACTACTCTGGTTTCACTTTTTCCTGTTCTTGCCTCCATTTCTCTAGTGTCAATGTTAGCTTTATTCTCTGCAAAATTTTCCAGTGCCAAGAACCATGTGTCACGATGACTCCTTCCTGATTGGCATTATTTTCTGGCTACTTCCTTGCCAGATATTCTTTTTGTTTTCTTTTGTTTAATGTTTGTCCTAGGTACCACAAGGAGTTGTTAAGAGGTCCAAAAGAGATAATTAATGGGGAAAAGCTTTTAAAATTGTGAAGTGCTATGCAAATGTATAGTACTATCATTATTATTTAATTGTAGGAATATTAAAGGTCTTCTAGGTGTTTCATAATGCCACTATCTGTTTGGATTTGGGTCTAAAATATTTCTGTCTCTTTCACTGACCCTTCTGCATCTCTCTCTATTATGTTGTATCCACTTATCTCTCATTGGAGCAGATCAGATTTCTTAGAGGCAAGTAAGATTTAATTATTCGATGCATAATATCCTCTCATAGTATCAGTCTGCTCCCCCTTCTCACCTCCAATGTAAAAAATTAACCATCTTGGAAGGAAAAAAAAAACTAGAAAATTCTGATTTTACTGAGCAGTTAAATTTTAGGTAGCAAGGTAGTAATAGTTGATAATATGCTGGAATTGGAGTCAGGAAGACCTGAGTTTCAATCCTGCTTCCATCACTTATTAGCTGTGTGAACTTGCATAATTCCCTTAAACTTTCTCAGTCTCACTTTCCTCATCTGTAAAACTGACATTCTAGCACCTACCTGATAGAGTTGTGAGGATTTAAAGAGACAACTTTTTAAAAATTTAGCCTTCAATTGACAACTTGCAAACTTTAAAGTGCTTTATAAATCTCTCACTATTATTACTGTGACTACGATGAGGCCTGTTTAAAGGAAAATACTTTTAAGACTAAAGGTCAAAAGGTGTTGGTTCTAAATCATCTTTGCTGAATAACCTTGAGCTAGTAATTTCAGTTCTCTGGGTTTCGGTTCCCTCATTCATAAAAAAAAACAGAGTTAATGCCAGATATTTACCTTAATACTTCTCCTACTCCTCAAATGTCTATTTTTTTATATTCAGTAGCCTTCTTTCTTTATCAATCACATCTTGAAAACCCTTTTGCTGGCATCACAATTTTGTCTTACTAGGGGTTTTTTATTTCTGTATTTGCATACTTCAAACCTTCTGATAGTATTTTAGGTGAACAACATCCCCCCCCACCACCACCAAATTAAATCTAGAAGATATGAATAATAGTCAACAAGGATTTCCAAAAGTAAGTTCTAAAATGAATGATTGACCACACCCCCAAAAAACAACACCCTTACCTTCTTGTGGAATCATCCTAGTAACTAATGAATCCACAAATGTTCACCTTGAGCAAAATGTAGAATTGTACACAATTTAGTGGTTTCAGCAATATTTTTTCAAGTAATTTATTTTCAAAAACCTTGCTATGGTGTAAACAAATTCTTTCCAATCATATATTTCATACCATTATGTGTTTTGTCTCCCTCTAGTGATATGTGAGATTTAAAATTGGATATAAGAGCATTAAACTCTCCTTTAACCTTTCCCTTATATATCTCCCAGACCAGTAAGAGAAAGAAGCCTCTGAGCTTTAATTAGAGAGGGATTAATTAGCTTTTATTGTTTGCAAATTAATTAGCCAACAAAACAGGTGGTACTGATTAGGGAAATAGGAAAGTAGAAATACAAATGAAGAGTCTTATATCTAAGCTTAGTCTATATTGTTTTATAAAACTCACAGAATCCCAAAACTACCTCTCAGGCTGAGAACCAGAGTCAAACACCGAGAACCAGAGCCGATCATCCGAACGCACAGTCAAACCCTAGCCAGAGTGTGTGAGCCGAGAGAGAGCACTTCCATTCTCTCCTCATTTTTAAGATGGTGTCCCAGAAGTCTGGCATGCTTGGCCACGCTCTCCCGGGCAGCAGCAGGCACACGGCTTTTCGTCACAGTCTCCTCCCCAAAAGGGCGGTCCTTCAAAAACCGTTTCAGTAGTATGCGTTCAACTCTTAAATTTTAGGTAAAAACTTCCATTTTTTTTTTACCACAGATACAAATAGGATTTAGTTTTTTTCAGTGTTTATCCAACAATTTTTCCTTCTTGTTTAGTACCTGCTATATGAAAACATACAACATTTCTGAAATGAGTGCAAGAAATCATTTAGTAGTTAATGTCATTGATTCCAAGAAGGACTAAATGTGAATGGAAAAGTTGAAGCTTTCTAAGATTATAGGGAGAGTTAGCATACAACCTATTATTTTAATAGTTGCCCTCTGACAGTTAACTCTAAATAACCAGAACTCAAGAGTTGGGAGGCACCACAGAGGCTTATTTAGATCAATCCTTTCCATAATGTAATTCAATTTGGCTTGCATTTATCAAGTTACTGCTTTGTACAATGCACTGTGGTGTGTTCTGAGAATACAAAGACTAAATAAAAACAATACTTGCCCTATAAAAGCTTTTAGTCTACTGTGCTGACAATTTATAGAGATAATAGTAGTCTATTGTGGTGATAGAAAATTTACATAGATAACTGAATATAAGCTAATTTGAGCAAGGAACGAACACTACCAATTAGGAGACATGTAGAATATAGGAACAGGTGTTAACTGGCAGCATTACTACCAAGTTATTTGTCATAGATCCCAGGCAGTTTGAGAAGGAAATCTGAATGCTGGAGTGGCATTCCATAGTGAGGGCCCTAGGCTATGTACTAAGCAAAAAATTAAGTTTAGAAAGTAGTAAAAGCTATATGTGACTCTGGGCAAGTCATTTAAATTCCCAGAACTCTAGACAGTGCTTTGATACAATCAGTAACTGCAGAGTTCTCCACCAGTATTGTAGGAGGGAAGTCCCATTATAGATGAATGATGAGCTGGGCCCAGAATGAAAAGGAGGGTTCAGTTTGCTTGGATTACATTTGGGAAATTGTATGGAACTTTGAATGAGACTAAGCTATTCCTTTCCACCAAAGACTGATTTTCAAAGTAGTAACATTTTGTGAGTCATGTCAGAAAAAAAATCAAAGTTGAGAGTGACCCATAAAGTAATGAAAAGATGTATGGTGGGTGTAACTAAGATGTAGCATATTATCAGTTATGATTTGTGGTCAGAAAGTGGCACAAAAAACATCATCAAAGATATATAGGCCTGAAAAAGAAAATGGGCCAGTAATGTAGCAAGAGTGCTAGATACCAGATGGATTTTCCAAGGGTTTCAATGGTATCCAATGTAAAGAATTAATTGTTATTTGAGGTTTTTATGCCTCAGCGCACACTGGCCTGGGGTTCCGCAAACCGAACACTGGTTGTAGCCATTGCCATGGTGCTGGCACCTCATGTCATCACCACTTGCTGACACCTACATGGGCCTGGCAAAATTATAATGATTGGAAGCCTAGTGAGGACAGTCATGTGACTGTCAGAGTGGTCATCCAATTGGCTGCTGGGGGCTGTGTGGAGTGCGTGGGGAGGAAGGAATTTTTTTGTTTGTTTGTTTTTGTTTTTTTTCTGGCATTCTAGTTGGAAGCTGGAAGGCAACAGGAGCTCTGCTGTGTTTTTTCAGCTGATTCCTGGGTGGCAGTATTTTTCAGGTTGTATAATCTCCGTTTCCCCATTTTATTTCCTTTCCCTTGATCCTACTGATCCTGTTTGTGGTTTGTTTTTTTTTTAAAGTTTGTTCTTGTTAAATAAATCCTGCTTTGTTTTGAGGGAGGCTGCCGGTCTCCTTCCTTGCCCCAATATTGCGGTGAGCCGCTTAGCTAACACTCCCCAATTAAAAATTGGTCCCCACACCATGAAATGTTAAAAGAATTAGAATAAGACTTTCAATGTTGGGATTCTCTATGAAGGATCTACTCAGCATTATGGACTTAGATGAGTAGGCATGGGCAGGTGGCAATTTGTGCCAGTGAAAGGAATAGATACATCAATCACATCACAGCTGCTTTGGAATATTGCAGTACTTAATCCATGCTTCCCACCCCCCCACCCCCAATATGTTATACTGGACCCATTTCCCACACTCCATTTAGAAGAAAACAGCAATATATTAATTTTTTACCATATAAATATTTTATTATTTTCCAGTTACACCTAGAGATAGTTTTCAACATTTGTTTTTATAAGATTTCTTGTTTCAAATTTTTCTCCCTCCCTTCCCTCCCTCCCCCCTCCCCAAGACAGCAAGTAATCTGATATAGGTTATATATGTACAATCACATTAAACATTTTTGCATTAGTCATGTAATGAGAGAAGAATCAGAGCAAAAAGGAAAAACCTCAAAAAAGAAAAACAACAACAAAAACAATAGAAATAGTATGGTTTGATCTGCATCCAAATTCAACAGGTTTTTTTTTTCTGGTTTTGGAGAGCATTTTCCATCCTGAGTCCTTTGGAACTATCTTGGACCATTGTATTAACAGCAATATATTTAACCACTTTTAGAACTCTCACTATTTTTTTTAAATGTTTTGGCATCATTGATGATTATTTGAATTAATTTTGGAATTAGAATTTAATATGCTACATTTAAAAAATACTAGTCAAATATCTTAATGCAACATAATCTACATTTGTAATTCTACTTTAGCATGGATCATAATCCTGGAGTCTAAAATTTACATATTGGAAGTGTAAAGAATTAATTGTTATTTGGAGTTTTTATGCCTCGGCATGCACTAGCCTGGGGCTCCGCAAACCACATGGTGCTCCATGCACTGGTTGTAGCCGTTGCCAGGGCTCTGGCACCTCATGTCATCATCACTCCCTGACACCTGCATGGGCCTGGCAAAATTATAATGATTGGAAGCCTAGTGAGGGCAGTCATGTGACTGTCAGAGTGGTCATCCCATTGGCTGGGACTGTGTGGGGCATTTCTAGGTTTGGGGGAGGAGAATTGGGCATTCTAGGTGGAAGCTGGAAAGCGATAGGTGTTCTGCTGCGTATTTTCTGCTGATTCCTGGGCGGTGGTATTTTTTCAGGTATTATAATTTCCCTTTCCCCATTTTATTTCCTTTCCCTTGATCCTACTGATCCTGTTTGTGTTTTGTTTTGTTTTTTTTTTTAAGTTCATTCTTGTTAAAATAAATCTTGTTCTGTTTTGAGGGAGGCTGCCGGTCTCCTTCCTTGCCCCAATATTGCGGCAAGCCACTTAGCTAGCACTCCCCAATTAAAAATTGGTCCCCACAGAAGCAATAAGAATGGTTAGCATTTATATGGTACTATAAGGGATCCAAAGAACTTTACCTATGTTAGTTCATTTTATGTGATCCTCACAACAACCCTTTGAGATAGATATTATTATCTCCATTTTACATATTAGGAAACTGAGGTTGAAAAAGGTTAAGTGACTTTCTGGGGGATACAAAGCTCAAAAATATTTGACTCCAAGTCTAGTACTTTTTCCACTATGCCTTCTAGTTGACTTAAGTATCTGTCTGGCAAATGGAACTGCTGTTAACGGCATGAAGTATCATTATAAATTTTTTTTAATTAAAAAAAAAACTGCTTTAGAGATAAAGGGCACCTCAGAAGCCATCTAGTCCAAAGATCAAAGGAAACCATATATGCATACCAGACAAGTGATCATCCTATATCTGCTTAAAGGTCTCCAATGAGGGGAACGCTTCAGAGGCAACCCATTCCACTTTTGGACAGTTCTCAATTACCAGGAATTTTTTCTTGACCTCAAGTTTAAGTTGACTTTTTTCAACATCTACTCATGACTACTAGTTTGACTTTTTGGGGCCACAGAAAAAGTCTAGTCCCTCTTCCATATGATAACCTTTCAAATACTTGAAAACATCTATCATCTTGGATGTACATATTATTTTATATGTTGCATCTCTAATTAGAATGTAATGTCCTCATGTACAGGAATCATTTTTGCCCTTTTTTTTGTACTTGCAGCATTTATCATTAGTATCTGGTATATGATAAATGTTTAAGAAATGTGTTTTGATTATCTAACTGGTCATGTCCTCCTTGAGTATTCTCTTATTTTCAAAATTTTCCCAGTTTTTTCAACCTATTCCCATAATGACATGGACTCAAAAGAACCTTTACTGCATTTGCTCTCTACTCTGGATACTCTCCAATTTATCAATGCCCTTCTTACACTGTGGTGCCCAAAACTGAGTACAGTACTCTCTATGTTGTCTGACTAGGGCAGAGTACAGAGGGGCTATCCTTTCTCTTTTTCTTGGAAATTATGTCACTTATAATGCATCCCAAGACTGCATTAGTGTTTGGGTTTTGTTTGTTTGTTTGTTTGTTTATTCATTTGTTTGAATTTTTGGCCTTAAAGATGGATTTTGTAACAAGTAGACAAAAGAGGCCACATTTGATGAAAAAAGTTAGGGGGTCAATCTGCTTTCTTTTAAATGTGAGTGTAAAATTTGGAGACTGATTTTTCTCTCAGGTTTTAAATTGGCACTGTGGCTGATCTAACCTCTCCTGTTTTCTCCCTAACTTTGCTACATCAGTCATTCCCCCATTCAGCTTTCTTCTCTTCTCCTTAGTTTACAAATGTACACAAAATTTTCCTAACCTAAAAAGACCCCTGTAATTCCCTTCAAGCTAGTATACCATCTCTCTCCTTATTCACTACCAATTTTTTAGAAATATCTGTTTTTATTCAATGACTCACTCCTTCATCACCCACTCACTCTTTAGCCTCTTATAATCTGGTTTCTTTTTCCGCCACTCCACATCATCATCATCAACAACAATAATAAATGCTATAGTACATAGAGTCCTGGACTCAGAGTCAGAAAGACCTGAATTGGATTCCCGCTTCAGTGATTTACTAATTTTATGACCCTGGACAAGTCACTCAACATATCTCAGCTCCAGTTTCCTTATCCCAATGAGAACAAAAATGACATTTGCCTTTCAGGTTGTTGTTGGTGGTGGGTTGTGTGTGTGTGTGTGTGTGTGTGTGTGTGTGTGTGTGTGTGTTTGTGTGTGTGTGTGAGAGAGAGAGAGAGAGAGAGCGCAAATCATCAATAAACATATAAAGTATTTGCTTTACAAATATACTTTACAAGTATTTGATATACATATATACATACATATATATGTGTAAAGGTTTGCTATACAAACCTTAAAACACTACATAAATGTTAAACTGTTCACTGTGCTTATTATTTCTTTAGCACTTTAAGCTTTGCAAAGCATGTTACATATATAATCTCATTTGTCTTAAGGAAGATTGTGAGGCAGGTGTTAGTTGCATTTCTTTTGTTACCAACAACCTCCTCCTCATCAAAACCAATGGTCATTTTTTTCTGTCCTCATTTTCCCTTCCTCATTGTAGCATCTGATATCACCCCCTTCTTCATATGCTCTCTGACTTTGACTTCTATTATGGTTTTTCTCTGATGACCCCTCCATTTCTTTTGCTGGCTCCTCATTCCCCCTTTTCCTCCTTAAATGTCTATGATATTCTTCCCTCAACTTTCTTTCTCTGAATTTTTATTAACCATATTGTCTACTCCCATTGCTTTCATTATCACCTTGATGCAGATACAGTCTGAATATTTCCATTTCCAATCTCTTCCAAGAATTCCAGCTCCGTGTTTCTGTCAGCTTGATATATTCTGAATGACCTGTTGGTACCCTTTTCATTGGCCGCATAGCCAGAAAAGGCTGCATATTTTAAATATTCAGACTGGAACAGTCTCACTCCCTCTTTCCAGCAGTGCCCAGGATTGGGGTGGGTGGGGGTTAAGATCCTATTCTCCCATATCATGGGCATAATGGAATACACTGGGCTGGGGAAGTAGCCACCTTTGCCCTCCTTTAGTCACTGCCATCTTGAGTAACAGGTTTAGGGGTTTGGAGTCTATTTTGTTTGTCTGCTTCAGTCATGGGTGTGAGTGGTAGAGTCCCTAGACTTGGGAGCTCAAGCCATGATGGCACTGGAGTCAATTTTCTGAACCAGGTATTGCTGTCAGTTCATATAGAAAGCCCTGTGAAGCCAAGGCACCAAGACATGAGTCCAAGGGCACTTTGATGGAACCGTATTATATATAGGCTAAGTTAAGCTGTGACCCTACTTCTCCTATATTCCCTCAAAACTTAAATGGTATAGGGATAATTATATTTCCTGGGGGAGTAGAGGAATATTTTTACATTTCTTCTTGATATGACTTTGAAGAAAATATTCCCTTATAAAACCCAATACTACTCTTAAGTGGTTAAATGAAACTTGGGTAAAGAGGATTCTTAAAACTGAGGGGACACATTCAATGGGGGCTTGAGCCAATGGTAGAGACAGCTCCAAAACCTCCTTCAGGTTACTAGAGAATCCTGGATTTCAGGTTAAATTGGGGGAAGGGGATACTAGATGATGGAAACCCAGTTCGGAGGATCAAAAAGAAGTTCTAACATGACACATTGAGTCCTTGAACTAACGTAGTAGCAGTGGGAATGGGAAAACGGGGAGTGGGGGGGGCAGTGATGGATGTAAGAAACATTTTAAAGGAAGAATTAATAAGGATTGGTGATTTGTTGGGATATTGGGACATGAAAGAGAGGAAAAATATAAACAGGACTCCAAGATTTCACATGGTAATGACTAAGAGAATGTTGGTACCATTAAAAAACCTAGACAATGGAAAAGGAAGGTATAATAGGTCTGGAATCTAGGAAGAGATTATGGACAGAAAGTATCAAGAACCCTGCCATGGTCTGGACAATAAGTATAATGCTGCTACAGCAACAAAAAGCTTTGATTTTGGACCAATGCTATTGCCCCCATCACAGAAGCTTTCCTACCCTCTTGCTTAGAGCAGAAACCAATCTCTAAACATGATTGACTTGTACTCTTTAGGGAGAGGTGTATATATATATAACTGTAATCTGAAGAGTGAGTGATAGGAACTAGGGAAAAGATGGGCAGCAAGTGATAGGCAGCACCTAACACAGATCAATCCTAATTTTCACAGTGAAGTTGTTGATGTCATTGTGTGATTCCAGGTGACTTGAACTGTGCTTGAATCTTTTAAAGGACTCAATCACATTTCATTTCCTTCACATAAAAATTGCCAATCTGTTGTCATCTAAAGTGCACACTCCCTTGTGTTGTGATTCACATTATAAATGGATAATGGCCAAGAATACTTAATATAAAGTCTGTTCCTCTCCCCACTCCCTCCCCTGACCACACCACCAGACAAGTTTTACCAACTCACTAAACCTCCCAACCCCATTACATATTTTGGTTTTGGGTGAGCAGTAGCTGTACATATAGTAATATAATACTATGGTAATTTGGTAAATTACTATGGTAATATAGTAAATTACCATGGTAATGGTAAATTTATTTAACACCTCACTTCTCTATAATGATTTCTTTCTTTTGTTTTTTTTAGAAATTGCTACTACTGATCAATATGATTTTTGAGTGACTGAATTCATCTGGGATGTTTAAAAATATAATTATCTTCATGTTAAAATGCATCAAATGAAAGTTCATGAGATACCACATTCTTCAAGTTCATTTGTGCTTTGGAAGCTCTTAACAACACCAGGAACATTATGAAAGCTCTGATGACATGAAATGTCTTCCATTAGTGTGATAATGGCCTTAACTTGTCATAAATTTAAAATACTTACTGAGACACATGGCTGAGTTCTATAAATAATGTTTTAATGAAATATAGCATGTATATATGAAAGCTGACTTTATATTATGCAGTTTTATATTGCTATGTTTACACAATTACATATTATAGTGATGTTGATATTATACATGGGATGCTTCTAATGCATTGCAAATTAGGAACAGTTTTTATTTAATAAGAATGATAATTATTTAAAAGTATTCTTATTAATAACCCTGGCAACATGTAATCTTTTAGATGAGTAAATAAGGGAAATGGACTTTCGACTCCATGTCACTATACTTTTATGGATCGCAAATGCATAGAGGTATACTATAGCAGTATCATGCTTACCTTAAATGAGCTTACTGATTAGTTGAAAGTGTTGCTTCTATATATATTTAAATATATATAGATAACAAATATATATATATATATAATTCCCTAGCCATTATCATAATGACTTTTAACTAAAAGTCAACACAAAGCTAAGCTTATTCCTCTCATCAAGGATACCCTTGGTGCATATGTAGATTATTCAATTTTTTGTATTGGTGGGAGACTAATCACATAGGTCAGTATTTATTGATTTTATTTCAATTGCTTTTTTAAACTGTTACGTCTGAGATTTCTTTTAGACTTTTGGCACCTTTCCTTCTTTCTGAAACCTTGAGAACTTATTTTGAACCACTGTCAAAATTGTGTCACTTCTGGCCCCAAACTTCTCTCTGTATACTTGGTTAATTCTAGCTATTTTTCCTTTTTATATCTTAAGTGACATTTCCATCTCCTCTAGAAATATCTAAAACTGGGGTGTTAGAATCCAAATGTAGTAACTTTATTGCCTTTGAAGTTAAAAAGAGTTTTTTACAACTTGATCTTAACATACAAAACTCAAGAGAAGTTTCAAAAGGTAAACAGGGGGAAAGGTACTCAATAAGGTTAAACTGTTTGCATCCCTACACGGGAAAATAATACTTATAATGCTTGAGAATTGTAAATGTATTTGGACAGACAGAAGGATTATACACAGAGGGTATAAATATAAATTGTTTTTGATGTAATGATATAAAGAAAATTAAGGGGTTAAAAGGGAGTTTATGGGGAGAAAAGGAAAGGGGAGGTGGAATGGAGTGAATTACATCATATGAAGAGGTGCAAAAAACTATTACAATAGAGGGAAAGAAGGGAGGGGTGAACATTGTTTCAACCTTACTCTCACTAGATTAGATTCAAAGAGGAAATAACATATACATTCATTTGGATAAAGAAATTTAGCTTATTCTTTAGGGAAATAAAAGGGTAAGGGGAAAAGGGGGTACTGATAAAAGGGAGGGCAGAAGCAAGGGAGAAAAAGGAAGGGGGTGATAAAAGGGAGGGCAGATTGGGGGAGGCAGGGATAAGAAGCAAAACATTGGTGAGGAGGAATAGAGGGTGAAAGAACTGGGGTAAAGTACAAAGTGGGTGTGAATGGGATGAACTCTGCCATAAAACGGAAGCAAATAGCAGAGTTGATTAAAAACCAGAAACCTACAATATGCTGCTTACAAGAAACACATTTGGAGCAGAGTGATACACACAGAGTAAAGGTAAAAGGCTGGAGCAGAATATATTATGTTTCAGCTAAAGTAAAAAAAGCAGAAGTAGCAATCTTTATCTCAGAAAAAGCAAAGGCAAAAATAGATCTAATTAAAAGAGATAAGGAAGGAAATTACATCTTGCTAAAAGGCACTGTAGATAATGAAGTAATATCAATACTAAACATGTATGCACCAAGTGGCATAGCATCCAAATTCTGAGAGAAGTTAAATGAGTTACAAGAGGAAATAGATGACAAAACTCTACTAGTGGGGGATCTGAATCTTCCACTCTCAGAATTAGATAAATCCAGCCACAAAATAAATAAGAATGAATAAATATTTCTCATAGTCTTTCACTATTTTTGTTTATAGTTTGTTGTTGTTGTTGTTGTTTTTACCAGAAACATAATTTATTTGTATAAAATTAACAAAAACCAGCTGAGCTGCATATTACTTCTTTTCCTGAATGGATATCTGGGCAATTGTTTTCTGTGCTTCATGTGTAGCATCAGGAGAGGCCAGTGGATACCATCTGATAATACATTCAACCAGTTCTTTTGATCTTATTCTACAATGATGACTTCCCAAAACTAGGACCTCTGCTTTTTTGGGCTTTTCACCATTTTCCTCTGGATTGAATAGATCTGTATTAATCTGAGCTCCCAAAAGGGTCTCCATTGCTCGAATCCTTGATCCTTTCATCCATATGAGGGCCCCCACAAGCCAAGCCTTGATCAGGAACCGTAGAGGGCCTTTTTCTTGAGTCTTGGACCTCCGAAGACGGGGCTAATTATCATCTATGGGGTTTTATAAATGAATTTATATTTTAAGTCAATGTTATACTTGGATGCTATATTTCTCTGCTTGACAAATAAGTAAAGTGTTTGTTAATTAAAACAATTTTTAAGGCTCTTTTGGTCTTAGCTTGTGGTCATGAGTTTACATTAGTTAAATTTCTATAGGAAATTTATAATCACAATATACATCTTTTCTTCCCCATATTATCCAATTTTCAGCATTAATAACTTGTTTAACTAGGTCAGGGTGTAGTTGGCTTAATTATACAGCATATATTTTCTCATTTTTATTCTAGCTTCATATTAATTTTAATCTTCGATCTAACAAGACAGGAATTAGACTATATACAAATAGCTGATATGGGAATGACTCCTACATTAGCAATGAGTCATTTCCTGTGCTTCAAAATATAATCAATTTCATTTATCATAAACTTATTCAGTTATCATGCCTGGTGCCTGCTGATTTTTTTTAAAGAAAATATTTATGATAAATAGACAAAGATTCCATATATTCTGAAAGTCTTTGTCCTTATTCCTTACTCCTAAAGTATATTTTCTAAAGTACTTTCACCATAATTCACTATTCTGTCCTTTGCATTGATATTATAAAGCTTTATAGTATGAATTTAAGTTGAAGATCTTGTTAAGTTTGGAATCTTTCTATTTTTTTCATCCCCTGTAAGAGGTGTTGCTACATAAGCTACACTTATTTCCATGTGGCCTTTTTGAAACTGATTATCATTAGCACTGAAGTACTAGATGACTAAATGTCCTTATAAAATAATGTTTCTTGTTGCCTTTTGTTACACAATAAAATAAACTGTCATTTTGATTTTCCTCTCCAAGAAGCACTTGTTAACTCTCCTTTCATTTAGCTACAACTTGTTTCTATCTTTTGGATAACTGATTACAAGAATGTAAATGAATACAATTCAAGTCCTTTGGTAACAGGTTTGTTTAGCCCTTGGGCAAGGGGCTCACATTTATATCATCAAAAGTGTCATTGATCTTTATAGTCAACAAACATTTATTATGTGCCAGGCATTGTACTAAATATATAGTGTCAGGATTAAGTCTTAGCATTCTGTTACCCTTTTACAGACCTTCAATAGAGAAGTCACACAGGGCTAAGGACCAATTTGTATTCAGTAGTTTATCATAGTCAAAGAATTCATCACCAAGTGACCAGGCTATTAGTAATCAGTCTTTCCATACTTAATGTAGGCTAGTCTTTGGAAAGTAGATATAACTTATTTATTCATGGGTATGCCAAGACAATATAATAAAAAATAATCATTCTACCTAAATTTATTTGCTTATTCAGTGCCATAACAATCAAACTACCTAAGAATTATTTTATAGAGCAAGAAAAAATTACAAAATTCAAATAGAAGAACAAAAGCTCAAGAATATCAAGGAAATCAATGAAAAAAACATGTGACTTAAGGCAACCTAGCGATACCAGATCTCAAAGTAGTAATCATCAAAATAATCCAGTACTGGCTAAGAAATAGAGTAGTGGCTTAGTGGAATAGATCAGGCATCCAATACAAAATAATAAATGACCATAGTAATCTAGTGTTTATTAAACCAAAAGACACACATTTCTGGGGTAAGTGAAGGGTGAGTTGTCCATCTGAATCAGTAGAAAATGAGAATTATAACTATAGAATTTACCTCGCAGAATTAGGAGGCTCATATAATGTATATGCATTTGTATAATTTATGTAAATTATTATTATTAAGCATACTACAAGCTTTAAAGAGTTAGAGCTGTTATTATTGTTACTTTGTACAAAACTCTGCCTGAGGAACTCTCAGTGTCAAAACTCTCTCTACTGATTCAGATGGACAACTCATCAACTTCACTTAGAAAGTTACCTGATGTATCTTTTGAGTTCAGGAATTCTGAGCTGTAGTAGGCTAAGTCAATTAGGTGTCCACCCTAAGTTCAGCATTATTATGGGGGTCTGAACCTGCTTACCATTTATAGACATCTGGTTGTTCATTATATCTTACCAGTTAACCTGTGACATATTCTGCTCCCCTAGATAGTCATCCTCTGCCGGAACAATATTGTGATGGTGGATGCCAGGGGAGGAAACCAAGGAGGTAGTTGGAGTGGAAAGAAAGTGTTAAAGATAGGGAGGCATAGCAGAAGTCTAAGGAAGACAGGAAGATGAACTTATTGGTTATAGGAACTAGAGCAACAGAGTTATTGCTAAATAGGGTAGATAGACTATTATATATTCCTGGAATTCTTTTCCTCCTTGTCTCTACCTCCTGGCCTCCTTTATGTCCCAGCTAAAATCCCATATTCTTCACAAAATCTTTCCTGTTCCCTCTTAATGCTAATGTCTCCCTTCTAAGATTATCTAAAATTTATCCTGTATTTATGTTGATTGTCTATAGCTGTTTCAAAGGTGTCAATCTCATTACATTGCCCCCTCGAAGGCAGAACTATTTCTGCCTTTCTTTGTATCCCCAGGATTCAGTCCAGTGCCTGGAATTTAACAAATGTTCATTGATGACTTGACTAGATAGCATTATCTCTGTGCTACCATTGAAATAAAGGAATCTGAGAAACATGCCCAAAGTCACATAATTAATGAGAGGTGGAACTAAGACAAGAACCTAGGTATACTGACACCAAAACCTGTCCTTTCTTTAGACAGTATAACCATTATAGATTGTTCAAGTTGGAAAGAACCTTACAGTTCATTTAGTCCAGCATATGCCAGCAAGGTAGAGCAGTAGACAGAACAATGGACTTGGAGTCAGGAAGGTCTAAGTTCAAATCTTGTTATAGCTGTTTGACCCTGGGGTCAAGTCTCTAAACCTTTTTCGTTCTGTTTATTCATCTGTTAAATGTATACAATAACAGCAAATACAATAGTAATAATTTATGATCATACTTTTTATCAGCCTTTATACCACTTCTGAGTGATTGCTTATTTGTATTGTGTTATAGTTTCATCATATCCACCGTGTGCCTCTCCAATGACCTTTGAATGATCTACCACTTCAATTTGTCATCGGTTGTAATGTTCCATGACTCATAGACATTAAACATCACCAGAAGGATGTTGCCATTGAAAATATGGGAAAATAATTCAGGGATAAGGCTGGAGCCATTAAAAACTTGGCACAATTTGCCAAAGGAAATTTAGCTTACCATATTCCTCTTGTTCAATTTAGGCTTAGCTTTTTAAAAAATATATCTGCAGTGTCTGTTCAGCCAACTCTATGGGCTCTTCATCAAATTACATATCATAGTATGGACAACAGGCATTCTTCACATACACATATATCACATATACATACCTATATATGTGTATGTATATTATATATACATATATGTATACATACATATATGTGTGTATGTGTATGTGTATATATATATACTCTTTTTGGAAAATTACATCAAGGTCTTTTGAGTGATTATTTATCTCATTTGGGAAGCTAGGTAATCTTGAATCTCAAGAGTGGCAAATAGGGTCACCTGGAACTGTGACACAGATTCAGAGCCCCAATCTGACATCATATGTCATGGGAGGACATGCAGCCAGACTTCCCTGAGGAATGTTAAACAGTATTTGCTAGAATTGAGAAGAAAGTATGTATGTGTGGTGAGGGAGGGGCATGGCATGTTTAAAAGCATGTCCACTCTAACTAGAATGGAGTCATTCCTTTGGGATGTCAGCAGTGTGATCTAATCCATTATTAGAGCCATCCAGAGGTGTTGTGTTGTTGTTGTTGGGGTTTTTTGTCTTTTTGTTTGTTTGTTTTTTGTTTTTGCAGGGCAATGAGGGTTAAGTGACTTGCCCAGGGTCACACAGCTAGTAAGTGTCAAGAGTCTGAGGCTGGATTTGAACTCAGGTCCTCCTGAATTCAGGGCCAATGCTTTATCCACGGCCCCACCTAGCTGCTCCCGGTGTTGTGTTGTTTTAAGAGTTCATAGCTGAGGGAAGAGGGGCAGCATCATGGCTTCACTATGAGATCTCTCACTTTGGGGTAGACTTTATTGAAGCAAAATTATCAATGACTTCATGACAAAGACAGGGCTGCCATAGTTCTCAAACAATGGTGTGGAATTTCTTAAACATCCCATGCTTCTTCTCCTTCCTAAGGCCAATATGACTGCATCACTTCCCAAACAACCTTCCCAGGTAGGGCATATGCCCTGAATGACAGATGTAGCAGCCAATAGAACCATGTTCCTTCCTCTGCCAAGTGGCTTTTTACTGCTGGGATAGTAGTTGACTGGGACAGTGGGTATGCTTGTCCCTTTCAAAGAAGTTTTGTTAGCAGCCTAGTCAGGCTTGAGAGACTGAAATTCTTCAGTTGCAATATCACTTACACAAGAGGCTGGAAGTAGAGAGGTAGGTGGAATTTACTTTAGCTTTCAAGAGATAGCACCTGCTCACTAATTGCAAGGATCTGGGAAATAAACAGTAGAAAAGCTGAACCTGTCGAAAAAAACAGCACACTCCTTATCTGCTGCTAATCTAATTTTCTAGTATGTTGGATATATTCCAGATTCTCAGGATCTGATTAGATTACTATGGATTCTGTACCACCCCTCTATGAGACTGCACCAAACCTTAGATGTTGTCTTAACTCTTAGTAGTTCTTTCTTCTATGTTCTGTAATTTCTTCATTCTACTTAGAATTTCACCCCAAAACATGCACAGAAATTAAGTACATCAGTATTATTGCAGAATAACCCCTCTTACCCTGTGAGAGGCATCTGTCTTCATCAAAAATCTGTGGGTCTACATGTGTCAGCATCAGATCAATGATAAACTACCATTCTAAATCCAGAGAGACTAGAAAGAGACTGAACCTATGAGTAATTGGTAATAGAGACCTCCCTTATGAGGAGACAGAGAGGGGAGGGAGCACACTTCAACAGAGGTTCTCAGTTAAGTCTATGGTGATGGGTCCTTTTGTCCTTTCTTAATTACATATCAACTCAGAGCAAACATTCCTTTAGAATGCAAAAAAAAGTCAACTTCGTTTTTCCCCTGGGGACAGAACCCATTATAATAACATAGAGAATAAATAGATAAGATTTAAGAATAACTGGCATCAATGAGTCAGGGCAGGGAAGGAAGTGAGAGGGCATAAATTCAGCAGTTACCAATAATGGTGAAAATCAGTAAAAGAACAAAATTCTTTCCCAACAGATCAGGGTAGTGAGCCAGGCAGAATCTAACCTCTCATGATTATATACAGCTCAAGGTAGGCACACCCTTCACCTATAATTCACTGACTGCTGTAACTGGCATGATTCTGTACCTCCTAGGATCCTCTCCTCAATTTCCAACTCCCATCATCCTTTAATCCTTCTTTTCAGCAGAAAAGACTACACAGCCAATTAGTTAACAGATAGGTACTAAGCACTCACTATGTGGACGATCCAAGTATAGGTGGCTTTCCAAACTGCATTGAGGGGGCAGCTAGGTAGCGCAGTGGATAAAGAACTGGCCCTGGATTCAGGGATTCAGAGTTCAAATCCTACCTCAGACACTTGACACTGACTAGCTGTGTGACCCTGGGCAAGTCACTTAATCCTCACTGCCCCCCCACCCCCCCCCAAAAAAAAACTGCATGGAGAACATGAAGATTATTTTCTCTTGGAGCAGGAGCTATTAACCTGTTTAATGCTATAGATCTCTCTGGCAGTCTGGTGAAGTCTATGGAGTCCTTCTTAAAATTATATTTTTAAATGTGTAAAATAGAATATGTAGGATGACATATATATGTGTATATATATTTGTGTGTATATATATATATATATATATATATATATATATATATATAATTTATAGATCCTAATATAAGAACTTCTACCATAGAGAACAGCATTCAGTGCATTGGGCTGTTCTGCCTTGAAATATTTAAGGGATGATAGAATTTAGACCTGGAAGGGATCTTAGAAGTCATTTAGTCTAAACACTTTTTCCTACAGATGAGGGATCTGAGGTCCAGGGTAGTTGAGTGGCTTGTCCAAAGTCACACAGGTAACAAGTAGCAGAAATAGAATTCAAACTCAGGGCCTCTGACTTCAAATCCTGAGCTCTTTCTTTCCTTTCCATACTATTCAGCCTCCTGGCATGTTTATTTAGGTCAAGGGGCAGAAACTAGTGGGACAACAGATATCAGATAAAATAGCATAGAGAAGTTGCATATCTTTGAAGGACATACCAGCAGGGATCAGATTCTAGAGCCACTGAAGTCTTGTATCCAGCCAACCCCACTCTTCAGCTTTCTCCTAATTTTCTATTTCTCCATGTTACTGTCTTTGGTTGCTTCCACTCCCATTGTAACTGTTGGACAGTGTACCAATAAGAATCCTTCTCCCCAAGTTTCTTCTCAATCAATATTTCTACTTTTATTTTTTCCATTAATTTTCCTTCTTTTCCTTAATCCTATTCACTTCTGGCTTCCGTATCCATTTCCACTCCATATTAAAAAGTACTACTGAAACTTATCCTGTCATTGTATTCTCATTTATTTTTGATTTAACAGAATTTCTTTGTTCACTTACATTTGGGTACTTTAGAGGAGAAATGGATGTGTCATCTGGTAATATACTTTACTACAATCAGTCCTCTTATACCATAGTGATATGTGCTTAGAGCAAAGGGAATGTAAGGTAACAATGCTAAAACGGATGGGATTGGTGGAACTTCTTTCTGTGAAGTGCACCGTAAAGAGTATGATTTTAGCAGATTATACACACTTTTTTTTTCTTTTTAAAAATTCACTATTTATTTATTTAGAACATTCTTTTGTTGTTGTTATTTTTAGTTCCAAATTCTCTTCCTCCGTCCAGCCTCTCTCCCACCCATTAAAAAGAAAAGGGCAGGGGCAGCTAGATGGCGCAGTGGATAAAGCACCGGCCCTGGATTCAGGAGGACCTGAGTTCAAATCCGGATTCAGACACTTGACATTTACTAGCTGTATGACCCTGGGCAAGTCACTTAATCCCAATTGCCTCACCAAAAAAAAAAAGAAAAAGAAAAAGAAAAGGGCAATTATATCAAGTATACAATGCAAACATATGTATAAATGACTGGTGCTCTCCAAAACTGAGTTTAAAAATGATTTCTTTCACCTTCCCTTCCCTTCCTATGAAGATCCTCATTAGTCCATCAACAGTTATCAACAATAACAATATTAATAATTATATAATACTCTTTAAAATGGACAATTATATAGCACTTTATATTCTGTGCAATGCTTAATATGCATTCTCATTTGACCCTCTCAATAACTCTATGAAGTAAGTACTACAGAAATGATTATCTTAGATGGAACAGTGTATAGAGTGCTGGACCTGTAGTTAGGAAGGCCTAAATCCAAATCTGGCCTTACATATTTACTTGCTGTGTGACCCTGGGAAAGTCTATGCTTCCATCTCCTGATATGTAAAATGGGGATAAAAAGAGCACTTATATCCCAGGGCTATTTTGAGGATCAAATTAGATAATAATTGTTATGTACTTAGCCTGGTGTCTGGCACAGCGGCAGTCATTATAATTCCCATTTTGTATATGAGGAAACTGAGGATCAGAGAGCTTAAGTGACTTGCCCATGTTCACACAGCTAGCATTTATCAGAGACAGGATTTTAACTCATCTTACTGGCTCTCAAATCTAGCATTCTTTCTACTACATTTTATTTTCATTTTATTTACCCTATTCAAGTATTGCAAAAAAAAAAATCAAATGATTTTGTCTTGCAAATGGCCTTTGGTACCTTGAAGAACATTTTGTAACAGCTCTGCTATCAGTACAAATATGTACTCTATGACC
Organism: Dromiciops gliroides; assembly: GCF_019393635.1. Classification (NCBI taxonomy): domain Eukaryota; kingdom Metazoa; phylum Chordata; class Mammalia; order Microbiotheria; family Microbiotheriidae; genus Dromiciops; species Dromiciops gliroides. The sequence continues at coordinate 146,914,294 of NC_057864.1, forward strand.
ATTTAGTTAGATAAGGTTCCATTATCTATGTGCCAAGTTATGGAAGATAAAATACTGTCTGGCTACCTGACTTTTCCCCTGGATAACTTGAGAGGGTGTGGTCTCACCTGTTCTAGGAAATAGTGGCACCTAGAAATGTATATCATTCATTACTTGTACTTTAGAAATTAAATATTCTTGCTAGTTAGAAGTAAAATGTCTGCTTTCAGAGGCATAAGTTGTTTCTTGAGAGTGCATCTGTTTCCCTCTAAGATCTATTTCTTGAGACTAACAGAGTAACTTTATGAAATTCCCCTTTAAATGATTTGTAAATGAGGTTTTGGGGGGAATCATGGAGAATTCTGCCACTTCAGTGATTTATTTGGGTAAACAAAATATATATGATACACTTCCTGTCTCCTGTGATAATATAAATCACAGAGGCAGAATCATATCCACTAAAATGGCAAAGATCTGCATATATAGATAGTCTCCCCCAGAAGATGCTGGGGAAGCAGTTAAAGCAATGCCATCTGCTTTATTCATGCTCAGGAGAAAACACTTCAACTCCATGTAAAACCAGATGCTCTTCTGGAATTTCATCTGCTCTGTGGCTTTGGGGTTCTGAATATTTTAATAAGCTTAAATTTCTCCCAGGGCTCCTTGAATTGGAAAGTTGTGCCACATGTCTTCAGGATGCTAATTTCCTTGGATTTGCAATAAACTCTGGATTTTGTATAAGTCCATGATGATATAATGATCTGTACATTCTTAAAGAAATGACATAAAATGCAGAAAAAATATATTTTAAAATATAGAAACTGAGGAAGTTTTTACATCATCCAGTTCCAATGTTGAACAATAATAAATGCTATTGATGGATTGCTTTGTCAAAAGGACAATTTAAAATGATTAACAACCTTATTAAAGAATGCTCCCTATAAAAAGAAGAAAAGGATTCTGTGTACACACTTGTGCACACATACAAAGAGAATAGCTTTTTTTTTGTAGTGGCAAAGAACTTAAAACAAAGTAGTCGCTCATCAATTAGAGTATGGCTAAACAAATTAAGGTATATTAATGTGATGGCCTACTATTGTTTTATAAGAAATGGTGAAAGTGACTGATTCAGAGAAATCTGGGAAAACATAATTGTGGCAGAGTGAAGTGAACTGAATCAGGAAAAACAGTATAGAAATCCTGTCTGATACTTACTAGCTGTCTGACTATAGGCAACTCACTTATCCTCTCTGATCTTCAGTTTCCTCATATGCAAAATGGTGATTATAATAGTGGACTCCGTGCCAGACACTGTGCTAAGTACCTAACATAGATAGATAGATGGTAGATAGATAGATAGATAGATAGGTAGATAGAAAGATAGATGATAGATATGATAGACATACAAAGTGTTATACATATATACATTATATGTGTGTATACATACACGTGCATGTACATACCTACACACGTGTGTGTATATATGTATATTTATATCTGTTTCCTACTTAGCACAGTGTCTGGTACATAGTCTGTGATATATATGTGTGTGTTTTATACATATACATACACATACACATACATACATACATACACACACATATTAGGTACTTAATGCAGTGTCTGGCACATTGTCTAGGGTATGTGTATATATATATATGTATGTGTCATATCTAGGGTGTATGTTTATATTAATATACATCTGTGTATATACAGACACACATGTATACATACATATACATATACACAGTCCCACTCTAGGTATATATCACAAAGAGGTTACTGGCAAAAGGAAAATTTCCATATACACCAAGATAAGTAGTATAACAATGTGTTTTGTGGTAATAAAAAACTGGAAATAAAACAGATCAATTGGGTGAATGTCTAAATAAATTGTGGTACATGAATATAATGAAATATTACCATGCTCTAAGAAACAATGAATATGAAGAAAAGTGAAGAAAAATGAAGTAAGCAGAACCCAAAGACCCCAATATATACAATGATCCCAACAATATAAATGGAACCAGCACCAACAAAACAATCAAATCTGAATGTTGTGAAATTATAAAGACGAGCTTAGCCCCAAAGAAGAGATATGAGAAGACACTTCCCTTTGCTCCTTAGATGAGTGGCCAACATTTCATATAATAATATTTTTTTTCAATATGTTGACTGGTTTTATTGAATTCCCCTCCCACACTTTCTTATCTTTTTCATTGTTGTTATGACTGATGGTTCTCTGAGAGGGGATTCAAGAGAAACATAGGGAGGAATAAAAGTGACATAAAACCAGAAACTAACAATAAAAATCTACATTTATAAAAAAATAATTGTGGCTCCAAGAATCTCTCCCTTAGAGAGACAAGTGTGTCAAGGCATATCTTCTGTGCCTCTCTAAGAGAGGCAGCCTAATGGCATTTTAATCATTTCTTAATATAGGTACTGAGGGTAGCTAAGTGGTGCAGTGGATAAAGCACTGGCTCTGGATTGAGGAGGACCTGAGTTCAAATACAGCCTCAGACACTTACTAGCTATGTGACCCTGGGCAAGTCATTTAACCCTCATTGCCCCACCCCACCCCCCAAATTAAAAAAAAATAGGTACTGAAGACATACGTCTTGGTATCTATAACTAAATGTGTGCCCAGAGCACTGAGGAGACCAGTATTATAATTTCAAGCAGACTGACTAGGCCAGACTATGGAAGACCTTGAATGACAAATTGAGGAGTCTGAAGTTTATAAAGTTAAAAAGGAAAGTATTGAGTAGCAAATAGAACATATTGACTTTCTTTTGAAAATTCATTAATGTGTTTCATGACTATCCTGATAGCAAGGGTAGGCTGGAATTTAGGTGACAACAGTTAGCCTTATATTAAGGCTCTTGACCATAAGGTATTACCCAATCCCCTTTTACGGGCAAGGAAAAAGGGACCCGAAATTATTAAATGACTAATTCATCATAAAACCAGAATCACAGTTTCAAATCACATCTTCTAGTTGAATGCTCTATGAAGGAAGTGGCTCCCTATGTCAGTGTCGCAGTTTAAGATCTTGGATTTGATTTATGTGTTAGCCATGGCGACTAGGAATTCTGGGAAAAAGATGGAGACTGAGCTTTATATGTACTTTAAATCTGGTGTTCCTGACTAAATAATAATGGTGATTTCAGAACTTTATTTATATGAGCTACTTTATTAGAGTTCAAATAGCCATTAATTATTTGTACAGAGATTATATACTGTACTCTATTATCCTAGCATCAACAACATCGTTTGTGTAAGTGCTTTAATGTGATGTTTCTGGTTTTTAGTGCCATCAGGTTCTGACCTCCCCCCACCACTGTAAACAGAGACCTTGACTTTGAACTTGTGGGGAAATTCTAGCTGAGACCATTTATAAGCAATTCAACCCTGGATGGTATCACAAAAACAGTTTCTCCTCTGTAAGGTGAATTAAATGACTGGGACAGCCTCCAGCTATGCCATTAAGCTGCTGATTCTTAATATGGGTGAACAGACCAGTCTTCTTTCCCATTGTTAAAACTTTGTTGCCATGTGACAGTTTTATGCCCATGAATGGAGAAAATTGTATGCAATGTAACTTCCATTGTCTCTTTCTGGATTCATGAAAGAAACGAGGAGAGTAAACAAATTGTCATTGTGAGGACAAATATATGATTTTGTTGACTGCCAAAGAAATATAAACATGTTTTTGTACTTATGATAGCTGTCCTTAAAGTCAGGTACTTTTACTAATATTATCTAATGCTGTTCTCCTTGACCGCAGTGGTGAAAGGAAAGAAAGCATGGCTTGGATTCAGAGCACTGAGGCAATGCTTCTCAAAAATTTCATAGAATATATACTCTCTAGTGTTTGGAAATACAGTCCATTTTGGTGCTTGTCATACAGTCAAGAAGTTTCCAAAGCTTCCTAGATGAAAAAGCCTCAGAGATTCTGCTTTGTTCCACAGGTTATCACTAATTGTGTGTGGTTAAGGGAGAAGGGAAGGAGATTCTTTTATGTAACTCCTGCTCCTTAATGAGTTGTGTTTAGTGCTTCTATAAGCATTGCAACAAAATGGAATGGTTCAATGGTTCAGTCTAATGAGACTGAAATTCTTGAACCCCAAAACTACACTTCTTGAACCAAGAAACCCCTTTAAGTAATATAATAATATTTAACAATTATATAGCACTTTAAGGTTTCCACAACATTTATGTCATCTCATGTATGAGTCACAATAATCCTGAAGTGTACCTTTCTATATACATACACATACTTACACATACATAAAAACAGGATACTGTATCATAGGTTTGTGTTTACTGTGCCAGACAACTAGGTGATATAGTCAATAGAGCACCACACTTGGAGGCAGGAAGACCTGAGAACAAATCTTGCCTCAGATACTTATTAAATGTGTAACCCTGGTTAAATCATTTAAATTCTCTCTGGCTCAGCAAACACAAATAAATGACATAGTTTCCTCTCATTACACACACACACACACACACACACACACACACACACACACACACACACACACGTATGTATGTGCGATAGATATGCATGTATGCACATATACATCTCTATCTATAATATTTTATTTATATTTCATATTCATGTTTCTAAACAAAGCCTTTGTCATCAGAGATCATAAGGAGTCCAATGGGACCCCAAGTGAACTGGATGCACTGGATGAAATGAGAGAGATATGTGTGTGTGTATATATAAGTATATATGTATTATAAGTGTATATATATATATATATGTGTGTGTGTGTATATAATAAGTGTGTATGTATATATATATATATGTATATATATGTATGTATATGTATATATATATATGTATGTATATATATATATATATATATATATATATATATATATATATATATATATATATATATACACTTAACTCCATGTTGAAGACCTACTCTCCAAAAAGGCAAGGTATTCAACAATCTGAATTGAATGTTCATTTAAAAAAATTAATTGATTAACTCATTCATTCATTTAGAAATTTTCCCCACTTTACATGTAAAAACAAATTGTAACATTGATTTTTAAAAGTTTGTGTTTCAAATTCTCTTCCTCCCTCCCTACCCTACCTTAAGAACTCAAGCCATTCATTATGTTATATATGTGCAGTCATGCAAAACATAGCAGACAAAAAAAAACTTTAGAAAAGGGAACTAACAAAAACAATTAAAAAATCTACTTCCATCTGTATTCAGGTATCATCAGTTCTTTCTCTGTAGATAGATTGCATTTTTCATAAGTCCTTCAAAGTTGTCTTGGATCATTGCATTTCTGAAAATAACTAAATCACATCAGATCATCTTACAATATTGCTATTATTTTGTATACAATACATTTCACTTTGCATCAGCTCATGTAAGTCTTTCCAGGTTTTTCTGATAGCATCCTGCTCATAATTTTTTTAATAGTAAACTACATTTTTCTAGTACTTTAAAGAGAGATTTCCTTGCAATACACATTATGAGGTTGATTATTGCAACAACAATAATAGCTAACATTTATATGGTACCTTATGCCTGACAAAGAATTTTCTTCACAATAGCCCAGCAAAGTACCATCTTCATCACCATCACCATCATCACCACCACCACCACCATCATCATCTTCTTCTTCCATTGCTCTTGCCTATGCTTCAAATTTTTTCCCAGTTATTATTGCTGTGTTTCCCTCCATCTTATTCACTCCCCATATTTACTCTATTTTCTATCTTCTTTTACCCTATCCCTCCTCAAAAGTGTTATGCTTCTGAGTGCCCCTTCCCCAATCTGCCTTGTCTTCCTTCACCCCTCCCCTTTTTTACCCTCCCCCTCCCACTTTCCTGCAGGGCAAGATATATTACTATACCCACTTGAGTGTGTATATTATTCCCTCTTTGAGCCAATTATGATGAGACTAAGGGTCATTCACTCCCCTACTCCTTCCCCATTTTCCCCTTCACTCCATAAGCTTTTTCTTGTTTCTTCTATGTGAGATATTTTACCCTATCCCAATTCTCCCTTTCTCTTTCTCCATGTGCAATACTCTCACCAATTAATTTTGTTTTAAAGATGTTATCATGTGGCAATTAGGTGACACAGTGGACAAAGCACCCACCCTGGACCCAGGAAGATCTGAGCCCAAATCCAGCTATGTGACCCTGGGCAAGCCATTCAACCCTGACTGGCCCACAAAAAAGGATAAACAAAAAATAAATGCTTTAAAGGTATCATCCCTTCGTCAATTCACACATGTGCCCTCTGTTTACATACGTTCCATTCAGCTGTATTAAAAATGAGAAAGTTCTTATGAGTTAGAAGTATCATCTTCCCATGTAAGAATATAAACTGTTTAACCTTTTAATATCCCTCATGATTTCTTTTTCCTGTGTGCCTTTTTATATTTCTCTAGGGTCTTGTTTTTGAAAGTCAAATTTTCTATTTAGTTCAGGTCTTTTCATCATGACTACCTAAAAGTCCTCTTTTTCATTGAAGTTCCATTTTTTCCCCTGAAAGGTTATATGCAGTTTTGCTGGGTAGGTGATTCTTGGTTGTAATCCTAGTTTCTTTGCCCTCCAGAATATCATATTCCATGCCCTCCGATCCTTTAATATAGAAGCTGCTAGATCTTGTGCTATCCTGACTGGGGCTCCACAGTACTTGAATTTGAATCTTTCTGGCTGCTTGCAATATTTTCTCTTTGACCTGGGGTCTCTGGAATTTGGCTATAATATTCCTGGAAGTTGTCATTTTGGGATCTCTTTCAGAAGGTGATGGGTGGATTCTTTCAATTTCTATTTTACTTCTGTTTCTAGAATATCAGAGCAATTTTATCTGATAATTTCTTGGAAAATGATGTTTAAGCTCTTTTTTTTTATCATGGCTTTCAGGTAGTCCAATAATTTTCAAATTATCTCTCCCGGATCTATTTTCCAGGTGAGTTGTTTTTCCAAGGAGATATTTCATATCGCCCTCTATTTTTTTCATTCATTTGGATTTGTGTTATTGTGTCTTGATTTCTCATAAAGTCATTAGCTTCCATTTGCTTAATCCTAGTTCTTAAGTATTTTTTTTTTTCAGAGAGCTTTTGTATCTCCTTTTCCATTTGGCTTTTCAAGTTGGTGACTTTTTTTCACGACTTTCCTGCATCACTCTCATTTCTCTTTCCATTTTTTCCTCTACCTCTCTTATCTTATCTTCAAAGTCCTTATTGATTGTTTCTATGACCCAAGACCAATTCATATTTGTCTTAGAAGCTTTGTATTGAGGAGCTAACTTTTAGGAGATAACTTTGTTATCTTCTTCTGAGTGTGTATTTTGATCTTCCTTGTCACTAAAGAATCTTTCTAGGGTCAGCATCTTTTTCTGTCTGTTCATTTTGCCAGCCTATTTCTTGACTTTTAACTTCTTCTTAAAATGGGACACTGCTTCCAGGGTACACTGTCCCAAGCTTTAGGGGATCTCACAATTTAAGGAGAGACAAGTTCTACACTCCCCTGGCCTGTGCTCTAGTCTGTAAGTAACCACAGGCCTTCTTGCTCTTTAACCCGGGAACAGAATTCTGTTTCACTAAGGTTGCAAGCTAGGTCATGCCTGTGCCCCTCCCCAACATGGGCTGCCACTCAAGACTGCTTCCTAGTTATAAGCATGGACAACAAAACAGAGTTCCACCTCAGTGCCATCAGAGACTCCTTAAATCTCCTGCTGGCCAACCACTTGACCCCCTCACCAGACCATGAGCTGAGTTCTAAAACCTGATTTAGAGGTTCTGGAAGCATGTTTCTCTGGAGCGGCCTGCCTGGGGCTGAGTCTATGCTGGTATGGCCCAGGTCTGGACTCCACTCTCACCCCAGTACAACAGACCTTTCCTGCCAAACTTCTAAGCCATATTTGGCTGGGAAATAATCTCCACCCCATCTTTTTGTGAGTTCTGCTGCTCCAGGAATTGTCTTATGGAATTATTTGGAGGGATTGTAGAGAGTGGTCCAGAAAGTCACTGCCTTTCCTCCACCATCTTACTGCTTCATTTTCTTACAAATTTTGTTATAAATTCAACATGTAATAAATTCAACTTTCAAATCTGTCCTATTTCTCTCTCCTTTTGGCCTTCCTTTCTGACCCCTGTGCATTTAACAAATGCTTCAATGATAACCTTTTTACTTTTTTGAGGGACATACCTATTAGCAGCTACTCCCTTTCCCCTTCTAACTCTACCCTGTATCAAATATGCACAAACAAAACAAATTCCTACATTGGCACTGTGCTGAAATGCATGTGTCATTCTATATCTTGACTTCATCATCTTTCGGTGAAGAATTAGGTAGTACATTTCATTAGCAGACTTCTGGAATCATAGGTGGCCATGTTACAGATTGGAGTTTTTAATTCTTTCAAAATTCCCCAAGTATTTGAATAGATTGAAGAGATTTGAGAATGAAAGGGATATGATGTTTGATAAGCTATTTTAGTGACAGCACACAGTACAGCATAAAGTATGACCTAAAGATACATTAATTTATGCCTTGAGTTCATCATAGGCTAAAAGCAATTGGTGATGTAAATGGGAAAGTGGGGGAGCATTTATTAAGCACTTTCTGATTCCAGGTCCAGTGCTCTATTCACTGAATCACTTAACAGCCTTACTAGAAAGGGATAGACCAAAGAGATGTTACTAGAGATGAAGTGGCACAGTTTGGTCACAGAAAAGCTTACAAAGTGAAAGATAAAAGATGTTAAATATATGGGAGGATGGTGATGATGCCAATAGTAATGGGGAAGCTGGATAATGGCTTAAGTAGAAAGATTTTTTTCTTTGATATTAATATCAAGCTGAAAACATATAATTTTTAAAGGTAGTAGGATTTGTTATGGTTCCAGTGCCAATGTAATTAAGAAGGTAAAATTTCTTAATGCCCCAAATTAAATTTTGATATAGGAAATCATTAAAGAATTGAGCAGAAGCTGACTTGAAAAGGGAAGAATTTTTTTTTATCTTTGTAATCTATTTTACAATTAGTATTCTTTTGCCTTTCCTCTTTATTACAACTATCGAGGTAAATCAGGGAAATTGAAGGATAAGATTTAAATTTAGAAAACTCTCCTACTAAAGACCTATTTGAGCTTTATTTGTTGAGATATTTGTTGAGATAAGAGGATATAAAACTCATCTATCTGCATGAGAAGGGCATCTAGTATGTGAATATTACATTTGGAATTAGCTTCTCATAAAAATGCTGAAATCCCAATTTCTCTATAAGAACTTTTCAGATTCACCTGAAAAGAATATGCAGTTTGCCCTCTCCTCACATAGATGTGGAGTTCTTCATCCGCTTTAACTCATTCCAATTATAAACTTAGTTTTCTTTGCCATCACTAAAATGTACTAACTACTGCTTTCATCTATGAGGATGTAACGATTGGAATGACGCCACCTGCTGGATACTTACTGTAGAGGAGCCCTCAAAGACCTTCGCTTCATGGGCAGAACTCTTCTACAGTAAGTATCCAGCAGGTGGCGTCATTCCAATCGTTACAAGGAATATGCTAATGTATTTGTGTGTGGTTCTATATATATGCTCAATGTTTCAAGTCCAATGTTCAATTGGAAAGGGCTGGGAGCCCTGCTGTCTGGGAGACCTGCACACCTACACTCTTGTTTGGGTGGAAAAACTACAGTATTTCTAGTTTTTTAAAACTAATATGTTTTACATTTTATATTATAAATAGATTAGGTTGTTGTTTAAGTCATTTCAATCATGTCTAAATCTTCATGACTACTTTTGAGTTTTCTTGGCCAAGATAATGGAGTGGTTTGCCATTTTCTTCTCCAGCTCACTTTATATAAGTACTGAGGCAAACAGGGTTAAATGACTTACCCAGTATCACACAGCCAGTAAGCTTCTGAGGTCAGATTTGTACTCCGGTACCCCTGACTCCAGGGTCAACATGCTATCTGCTGAACCACCTAGCTGCCCTTAAATAGCTTAGGTAAAAGAACTGAATAATACCATTAAAAATTTCAGGGCAGTGAGGTGGCACAGTGCATAGAGTACCCACTACATTGCATAGCTTCAACTTCTGACAGTACTTAAAACTGGCAATAATATATAAAAACCTTAGCTGATATGTGCTAAAGAGAGTAAAGCCTGGTGCATGTGTAAAACAGATTTAACATGTAACATGTGCTTATTAGGGTCAATGAAAAATGAGTAAGACTTACAACTCCTATTTATCACCACAGTTGTCTGTGGATGAGTGATATTGAGAACAGATGGCTGATGAAGGACAAAGGAGTAATAAAAGTAAAAATCACACTAATGATCCTAAACATGCTAAATTACAGAAAATAGTAGGTACCTTACTTTGGAAGTCATTTCACAAGTTGGAGCTGTGCAATGGAGTGCAGTATTGGACTGAGATTAATCTCACACATGGATCCAGGAAGCAGCTAGTGTTACCCAAAGCATGCCACTCAATAGCCGTCTTACATTATGATTTTTATCATGTGGGCCAAGAAAGGACCCTAGAAGTCATAATAACCTAGGCAATTTTTCTTTTGCCAATTTTAAACCCTTATTCACATTCAATCTCTTCAATGTAATCCTTCAGTGAAAGGGAATAATTTCTGCAGAATCTCAGTAAAATGTAGTCAAATCCTAAAACTTTTTATCTCTTCCCCTCCCCCAAAAAGTTTATATATAGGTTGGACATTATTCTTGTAGTTTTATATGTCTCATCAAATGGGTTCTAAAGTCCTTTAGGGATTTATTAAGTATCTAACTGAAGTAAGGACTATTCTAGATGATGTTAAGATAGAATTAGGTGTACATAGTCTCTGTCCTTTTAGGAGCTTTGAATTGAAGTCAAGGATGATGGTGACAAACATGAATAGGATATTCAGATGGTACATTCAGATTAGGAACTAGAAAAGAGATTTGTTACTAAAAATAAAGGGAAGGGAAGGTGGAAGAGGTGAAATAAACTCGGAGAATCTTACAATAATAAGCTGTGAAGATCTACCCCAAACTCCTCTCTTGCATATGAAGAAACTGCAGTTCTGAAAAGCCAAACGACTAACCCAAAGACACACAGTTTAGGGGCCAGAACTAGTACCTAGGTCTTTCAAATCCAGTGCCACCTTTCTTGGTTTGTATTAGGCTTTTATTTTTCTGTTTTTAACCATTAATAATTATATATAATTGAATATTAAATGCAAAAAACCTTAAATATATTTTGAAAACTCTTCTAGTCACTTGGGATCAATATTATTATTATTATTATTAGTAATAATAATAATAATAATAATAATTTATTTAGCACTTTTCAATTTACTAAGTGCTATCCTCCCAAAAACCTTGTGAGGCTGGTACTGAAATTTATTTTCTCCATATTTCAGGTGAGAAAATAAAGGCCCATTCTGGTCATATTACTCAATGTAACTTAGCCAATGCAGTCAGCATCTTTACTATATGCCCATTAGAATAGCATTGTTGCCCTTCTGGTGAGGAAAAAAAAAGAATAGTGCTACTGTTTAGCTAGAACTGGAGTCAGCTCTTTTGGATTTGATAATACTTGATGGACTCATCCCAGAAGGCTCTTCATTTTATGTGTCTTTTCCTTCAAGGTTTTCTATTTTTCTCCTCATTTCTTTTCCCTAAGTGAACTGCTAAATAAATTTGAGAATGAATCTCCATTCATAGGTAGTGGGTTTTGGATGAGTTTGGAAGAAACCATTCCACTTAGGGGGAGTTGGGAAAGTTGGAGCCTCTTCTAGCCACAAGATGGCAGTCATAATTTAGTTAGGACTGGAAAGGCTGTTGCTAGATATTTCACAAAATATATGGGAACACTTTGTCACCACATGTTTGGAGGCCTTAAGAATGAGTGGTCCTCTTGAAATTTCCCCAAATTGAAGGGGGGTGGATTCAAGATAGCCAAGTAAAATCAGGGACTCAACAGAACTCTTCCAAATTTCCCTCGAAACTACTTTAAAATAAAACCTCAAAATTTATTCTGTAGTGGCAGAACCAACAAAATTTTGGGGTGAAACAGTTTTTTAGCAAAAGATAACTAAGACAGTCAGCAGGAAAGATCTGTCTCATTTTGATGAATGTGGAACACAGTCCAACACATATTATCAAGTCGCAAGCCAACAGAAGGCCTTCAGGGTGACTGAATCTGAAGTGGCTGCTACAGAGTTTCAGCCCACAGACAGTAGAAGGGTTGGACAATTAGTTAGAAGGAAAATTACAGAGGACTCTTTGCTGTCCCAAGGTGCAGGACTTTATTTAATTGGATATATGTAGATCTAGGTCACAAGCTCAGGGTAAGGAGAAGCACCAGCAGGAGTTGGGCTCCTGGTCACAGTTTAGAGGTAGGAAAAAAGTATTTGTGATTGCTCACAAACCAGAGCACAGGCTAGGAGAGCAGTGATCACACCTCCCATTAGATCATACTACTTTGGAAAAACTGAAAACTTATGGATTCCCCAAAGTAGCTCTGAAAACAGAAGTCAGAAAAACCTGAAGCATGGAACAGCCCAGGAGAAGAACTCAACTTTAACATGAAGTTTTAAAAAATCAAGAAAAAGGCTGAAAAATGAGCAAACAACAAGCAAACAACAAAAAAGGAACCTGATCATAAAAGGTACTATAGTGATAAGGAAGATCAAAACACGAACTCAGAAGAAGACAACACAGTCAAAATGGCTACATCCAAAGCCTCAAAAAAATTCGAATTAGTCTCAGGCCCAAAAAGAATTATTGGAAGAGGTCAAAAAGGATTTTAAAAATTAAATAAGACAGGTAGAGAACAATTGGGGAGAAAAAATGAGAGTGATGTAAAAAAATCATGAAAAAAAGTGTTAACAGCTTGGTAAAGAAGGCAAAAAAATACTTAATAAAAGAACACCTTAAAAACATAATTGGCCAAAAGGAAAAAGAAGTAGAAAAGTTTACTGAAGAAAGTAATTCCTTAAAAAATTAGATTTGGGCAAGTAGAAACTAATGACTTCATGAGACATCAAGAAACAATAAAACAAAATCAAAAGAAGAAAAAATAGAAAAAATTGTGAAGTATCTCATTAGAAAAACAACTGACTTGGAAAAGAGATCCAGGAGAGATAATTTCAGAATTATTATATTACCTGAGAGCCATGATAAAAAAAAAATAGTCTAGACATTGTATTTCAAGAAATTATCATGGATAACTGTCCTGATATGGTAGAACCAGAGGGAAAAATAGAAATTTGTAAGAATCCATCAATCACCACCTGAAAGAGATCCCAAAATGAAAACTCCCAGGAATATTATAGCCAAATTACAGACCTCCCAGGTCAAGGAGGAAGTATATTGCAAGCAGCCAGAAAGAAACAATTCAAATATAATGGAGCCAGAGTCAGGATAACAAAAGATTTAGCAGCTTCTACAATAAAGGGTTGGAGGGCTTGGAAAATGATATTATGGAGGGTAAAGGAGCTAAGATTACAACTAAGAATCACATATCCAGCAAGACTGAGTATAGTCTTTCAGGGAAAAAATGGAAATTTGATGAAATTGAGGATTTTCAAGTATTCCTTATGAAAAGACCAGAGTTGAACAGAAAATTTGACTTTCAAATACAAGACTCAAGAGAAGCATACAAAGGTAAACTATGAAGAGAAGTCATGAGGTATTCAAAAAAGTTAAAGTGTTTACATTCCTACATCGGAAGAAAATACTTTTAACTTCTAAGAACACTCTTATTACTAGGGCAATTAGGAGTGTACATAGACAGAGAGCACATATGTGAGTTAAATATTATGAGACGATAGGAAAAAAATAAAATTAAGGGATGCGAAAGAGGGATGCTTTTGGAGAACGGGAAGGGAAAGGTAGAATGTGGTAAATTATGTGACGTAAAAGGCACAAAGGAGCGTTTACAGTGGAGGGGAAGATGGAAGTGGTGATGTACAACACTTGAATCTTACTCTCATGAGAATTGGCTGAAAAAGAGAATAACATACATACTTGGTTAGGTATAGTAATCTATCTTACCCTACAGTGAAGCAGAAAGGGAATGAAATAGGAGAAGAGTGGAGAGGGCCAACAGAAGAGAGGGAGAGTTGAGGGAGGTGGTGGTCAGAAGCAAAATCTTTGAAGGATGGACATCATGAAGAGTGAGAGCGTGAGACTGAGTGATGGAGGGAGGGAGGGAGAGAGAGAGAGAGCACAAAAGACAGAGACAGAGAGAGACAGAAAGGGGGAAATATGATAGAGGGAAATAGTAATCACAACTGTGAAATAATTTTACATCAACTTTCTCTAAGGCCTCATTTATCAAATATAAAGAGAGCTGAACCAAAATTTTTGGGAATACAAATCATTCCCCAATTGATGAATGGTCAAAGGATATGAAAAGGCAGTTTTCAGATGAAGAAATCAATGCTATTTATAATAATATGAAATAATGCTCTAAATCAATATTAAAGAAATGCAAATTGAGGTACTACCTCACATCTATCAGACTGACTAATATGACAGAAAAGGACACTGACAAATATTACAGGGCATGTGGGAAAACTGGGACCCTGATGCACTGCTGGTGGAACTGTGAACTGCTTCAACCATTCTGGGAAGCAATTTGGAACTATGTCCAAAGGTCTAGAAAACCATTCATACCTTTTGACACAGCAATATCACTACTAGATCTGTATTCCAAAGAGATTTTAAAAAGAAAAAGAAAGGCACTTATTTGTACAAAAATATTTATAGCAGTCTTTTTGTTGTGGCAAAGAATTGGATATTGAGGCTATGCCCATCAACTGAAAAATGGTTGAACAAATTGTGGTATATGATTGTAATAGAATATTATAGTGCTATAGTAAATGATGAGTAGGATGATTTCAGAAAAACCTGGAAAGACTTACATCAGCTGGTGCAGAGTGAAGTGATCAGAACCAGAAGAACATTGTATACAGTAACACAATGTTATATGATCATCATCTTTGAATAAGTTAGCTATTCTCAGCAACACAATGATCCAAGACAATTCTGAAGGACTAATGATGAAAAATGTTATCCATCTCCAGAGAAAGGACTGCTAATGTCTGAGTATAGAACAAAGAATACTTTTTTATAACTTACTTTTTTCTTGGGGGTTTTTTGGTCTATTTTTTCTTTCAAAATATGACTGATATGAAAATATGTTTTACAAGACAGTATATATATATATATATAATTGCTTGCTTTCCCAATGAGTGGGGAGGGGCTTGAGGAGTGAGATAATTTGGAAATAAAATTTTTTTTAGAAAATAAATCTTAAATATTATTTTTGCATGTAATGGGGAAAAATAAATATTTAAAATATAAATTTCCACAAATATTCCAAGATGGAGGTATCAGTTAGCTTTGTGTTGTGTGTTTGTGTATGTGTGTGTGTGTATGTGTGTGTGTGTATGTGTGTGTGTATGTGTGTGTGGTGCCCACATTAAATTTTTTTCTACTACTCTCATTTTTAATCCAAAAATTCCAAATTATTTCTAGAAATCCTCTTCTGGGATGCAGGATTTTGTCTTAAGGCATACTAAATATGGGTAAGATAGAAATGGCCCTTTGTTAATATCTTGTGTATGTTTATAAGACTGAGAGGCTTATATTAGGGATATGTTGATAAATATTATATAGTTGGCTCTCCATAATTTCAGTACATAATTTTAATTTTAATCTGGATTATTAACATTTTTCCTATAATTTTTTACAAGTTTAGACAATCAAGAAAAACAAAAGCTAACCCTGATTTGTCATATTTGTTGCTTTCAGGCCTGTGAAAGCTCACATTGAAAATTAAACAAATGTTTCTAAGGAAAACCAGTTTGAGCTGATTCCAGCATACCCCTAGAGATATGAGAATTTTAGAATATACTTTCCCATGCCAGAAGCAGAATATATTTCAATTTTAAACATTTAGATTATTTAGCATAAACAAATGCATTTGGTAGACTATCTTGCCTTCTACTTTTTCTTACCCTCCCCTATTCCCTGGCACCAGACCTATCTAGCTTCCAGTCTTAACTACACTTCCATTATTCCCTAAACCCAGGCCAATATACCCTTGCATTCCATTTTCTGCTTATTTTTCATCTCTACCTTGACCCCAGATCAATTTAAATTCAGATAACCTTTTGCTTTGCACTTGGGATTTCAGCAGTGTAGAGAAATCCTAGTGAGAAAACTTCCTCTACCAAGGCAAATTACAGATTATAGTTTTATAGAATGATATGAAGTATCAAGATCTTAAATGACTTACCTAAACTACCAAATCAGTACATGTCAGAAATGAGACTTTAGCCCCCAAGGTTTTCCTGGGGCTTTAAGACCTGACTATAAAATCTGAGTCAAAGTCATTTCAGATAAACCAAAGTCTAAATAACTGGAGCTAGATGTGTTATTTATTATTGTCACATTGTGCCTGGTATTTTTCCAATTCCACATCAATTCCAGAGGGGAAAAATCCATAAGAACTTGGCACTTCTGTATTAAGCTTCACAACAAGTAGCAATTGATAGGGAAGAAATATCAGTTTGTTTGTTGTTGTTGTTTTTAATTATTTTTCTGGAATTTTTTAACCAACCCCTGTATTCATTGGTATAGGGGAATTCCCTGCACCAAAGTAGGTCTGCAATTGCTATTAATGTCTAATCTTAGCAAGTTGCCTGAGGCAGAGTGGTCACAAAGGGTAACAAAGTCTCTATGTGTTCCAGGTGAGACTTGGGCCTAGACCCTCCTGACTTTGCCACTTCCATATCTACTAGAAAAGCAGGGTCAAATTCAAATAGAAAGGGGGCCACTGATCCATACATAAGGTTCCCTGCAGGCTGGATATACTTAGTTTTCTTTTTTTTTATTTAAAATTTTATTTTTCCCAAATTACATGCAAAAATGAATTTTAAAATCAATTTTTCGAACTTTGTGTTTCAAATTCTCTTCCTCCCACCTCCCCTTAAGAACTTAGGCAATTCAATGTAAGTTATACATGTGTAGTCATGCAAACATTTCCACATTAGTCAGGTTGTGAAAGAAAACAGACAAAAAAACTTTGGAAAAAGGAACTAGACTTGGTTGTGTGTAATTTAAGATTCTAAATGTGGATTCTAATCTGTTCCCCCAGTTTGGGGAAACTGACTAAAAATCACTGATAAAACGAGTTTAGGTTTTTAAGGGTTTATTGGAAAATAGAAAGAAAAAGATTGAGAACAGAATTCTAACAGCCTGGCATTCCTATCTTTCCTCAAATTTCCTGTGAAGTCCTCTGCCGCCACCACCATCAAGTCAGGAAGCCAAAAAGCCCAGCGCTCTCTGCACAGGCTCCCTTTCCTCCTTCCTGTCTCCTCCCAGACCATAGGAGGCTCCTCAAGTTGATTGGCTGGTAGCCTTGATAGACAGCACCCATGAGCAAACGTCATTTCCTGACGCCAAGGAAAAGCCACAATGCCTCTGAGGCATTTTCCTCATGGTGGAGCTTTCCCACAGCAAGTCTCCAGTAGGTGGCGTCATTCCAATCATTACAGTTGTAAAATGCAATGTTATCTATGTTTTATTGTATTTTTACTAATGTTGTTAAATATCTCCCAACTCCATTTTAACCTAGGCTGGATCTCACTGAAGAGTGTTGTGGCTGAACACAGCGCTATGGGTGGCTTGTTTTATGACTCTATCCTAGACCATAGCTTCTCCATAATGTGTTAAAGCTGGTAGAATTCTAAGAACTCTTAAGTAAGAAGCTGACCAATTCTCCACTACTGTTGAAATACAATGTAGTTGAAATCTGTGGAAAGAGTAAAAGGTACTTGGGTATGTGATATTTAACAAGTGCATATTCAGGCTACATTAGATGGGAAGAAAAGACTATCACCTTTAGTTACTATAATGAGTTTCTATAATAATTATAGAATAAGCTGCTTTTTTAAGGTTTGAGCAAACAGGAATATGTATAATGTGTATAAAGATTTGTGTTCAATCTTGTCTATGATGCTTACCCTTGGTTTGACTTTGGACAAATATAACCTCCTTGCATCTTGTTTTGAAAGGAGGAAACTAAAGTCCAAGAAGATTAAGTGACTTGCTCTGGGTCACATTGGTAGTAAACATTGATTATGGAAACTGAATCTAGCTCTTCCAAGTCCAGAGCCAGAGTTCTTTCCAATGGCCCATGATGATATGAGCTTATGAAATGTATCAACATTACAAGAATACAGGTTCCCAGAAAGATATGTGAGGGAAACATAATATCTACAGTAACTGGGGAGTGTCTAATATCAACATTCCTCTCTGTATAGTGTATATTACACACAAGTTATTACAGGCAAGATAACCAAAGAAATTGACATACCCTGGTTATCAAACCCAGCTTGTGTTAATAATGTTAAAGTGTAGTTCATTAATCTCATCTTTATGAAACAAAAGAAAACAGAAAATTAAGTAATGAAAGAAGAAAATCACTTGTTTACCTGCTTCCAGTTCTTGGAGAGAACTTCAAATCAACGCCAAACTTATGTAAAGGAGATGGGCAGAGAGAAGAGGAATATTACTGATTAATACAAAGATAATAAAAGTCATGAGAATCAGCATGGTACTGTGTGTAGGATCAAGAAGCCCTGGGTTTAGGTCCTAACTTTGACACATATTGACCATGTAACACCCCTCAGTGCCCAAAACAACTCTCTAAGACTAAATAAGTTGAACAAAAGGTACTACTCCACATTGATTGAAGGAGTTTCCTTGCTGGTGAGATAAAATAATGGGATTTAGCAGATATTCAAAGGCCCACCTGGAAATTAATCTAAACTGATTGAATTAAGTGAGAGTGATTGACTGCTGATTAGCCTACTTCAGGTTAACTAGATTGTAATCACACCTGGCTAGTCCTTAAGAAGGTATTATTCTCAGAAGCTAGACTAGTGCTAAAGCTTCTAATTTAAGGCGATCACACAATTTAGATTATAAACATCACACTGGGAACCCCCAGCCTACAAACATGAGTGTAAAACAATAGGGCCTGAGGTTGATTGGGGGATATATAACAAAATAGTTAAAAATATAATAGGACATAATATTAATATGTACTTACTTTCTTTCATTAGGGTTAAGTGACTTGCCCAGGGTCACACAGCTAGTAAGTATCAAGTGTCTGAAGCTGGATTTGAACTCAGGTCCTCCTGAATCTAGGGCTGGTGCTTTATCCATTGTGCCAACTAGCTGCCCCTATATGTGCTTTTCTTTTTTTTTTTGAAAATTTTTTTTTATTATTTTTTTTAGTGAGGCAATTGGGGTCAAGTGACTTGCCTAAGGTCACACAGCTAGTAAGTGTTAAGTGTCTGAGGCCGGATTTGAACTCAGGTACTCCTGACTCCAGGGCCGGTGCTCTATCCACTGAGCAACCTAGATGCCCCTATATGTGCTTTTCTAAGTCAATATGTAGTCCATCCTAAAGTATGGCCTAAAGAATTTTATACCATGGCCCCACAACAATGAAATCATAGGTCTAGTCCAAAAAATAAAAATGAATTGAGGATTAGAGTTGTACCCTTTATTCATGGAAAGTTAACAGAAAAAATTACATTTAAATGCATGTGTTTGTTATTAGTCTTTCAATATAAATCTACTTATCCTAATCAAATTTTGAAAATTAAATATGGGATCAGGGCTCAAGAAATTAAGATATTTCTCCAAGGCTATACAGCTAGATGGCAGAGCTGTTACTTGAACTTAGGTCTGCTAACTCCCAGTGCAAGGCTCTCTTCACTACCTCTTATGTTATCTCATAGATGCATAAGTCCACATAACTTTAAATTTGGAAGAAAATGTAGAAGTCATTTGGTTCTACCTTTCATGTAATGTAGGACTTTTAAAAAGTAATTCTTTTGGGGGCGGCTAGGTGGCAAAGTGGATAAAGCACCTGCCCTGGATTCAGGAGGATCTTAGTTCAAATCCAGCCTCAGACACTTGACACTTACTAGCTGTGTGACCCTGGGCAAGTCACTTAACCCCCTGTTGCCCTGCCAAAAAAAAAAAAGAAAGTAAGCTCTTTGAGAACAAAAAAAAACGTAATTCTTTTACAAACGTTGGGAATAATCAATGTTAGAGAGGCTATGGGAAGACAGGAAAATCTGTGCATTGTTATGGGAGCTGTGAATTTGTACAACCAGTTGTGAATTATGCAAATAAGGTGACTAAACTATTCATATCCTTTGACCCACAGATTCAATTACTAGGCATATTCCCCAAGGAGGTCATTGATAAGAAAGTCCCCACCTACACCAAAACATTTAAAGCAGCACTTTTTGTAATCACAAAAATATTGTAAAAAAAGTAGGTGCCCACTAATTGTGGAATGACTAAACAATTCTGGCATTTGAATGGAGGATATTATAGTGTAGAGAGAAATGACAACTGGCATGAATACAGAGAAACATGGAAAGGTCTACATGAACTGATGCAGAATGAATTAAGTAGATTCAAGAAAATAAAACATATAAAGAATACAATATAGACAGAACAACTGTTAAAAATAAAAATGCAAAATTATAAAGAACAACCATATCTTGAAAAGAGATACTAAAAGACATATCCAGTCTAACCTTTTGCTGAGATGGGCATCCCATAAGTATTGTACATGGCATGTATTTTCAGCTGTTTTTAATATATTGATAAAATATGATGATTTTTGTGCCTCTCTTTTCCTTTTTGTCTGTAAAATACTATTTGTTTTATGGGATATATATATCCCATATATCCCTCCTCTGGGAAAGGGAGGGGGGACCGCTGGGGAAAATTATGATGATATGGAAAAAAACAAAAGCCATCAATAAAAACTTATTTTTAAAATCAAAAAGCAATATTTAACAACTGTTCAACTTGGCTCTGCTTGAATACTTTCAAGAACAGAGACCACACTTCTTAAAGAGTAAGCAGGGTGATTCTCAAACTACTACTACTGAAGTTGACAGTTTCATCAAAGATGATCTGTGAAAAATAACAATTAAGTTAAAATCCTACTTCACTATTGGGTAATTCTATTATCAAAAATTTCTATCTTATTCCAAGCCAAAATCTGCCTTCTTGTAATTTCTAGGCATTGATTCCCAGTCTGTTGAAGACACCAGATCCTGCTGCTATACTTCTGTTAATACTGTGGCTTTTTTTTCTTGTCCCTGAAAGATCTGGGTGATAAATATGTAGGTGCCTGAAAATAATGAATGAAGAACTTTCATAGGAAGGAAACCTTCTTTATCCTCTACTTCCTGGCCCTCTTTATATTATATAGAAGGAAAGTATGACATATAATGTCTGACATGTAATGGATCTTTTTCATATCTAATTGTGGTAGATTCCTTTTCATTATCACTAGGGCATCTTCCATATTTCTCACATACACAGCAAGTGTTAATCCTTCAACTGTGATTTATTTATCTGCAAGGGGTGGTGAATAGCAAATAAACTCATTTATCCAAGTCAAGAACAAATAGAAATCAGAGAAGGAATCTAAATGAATATATATGTACACACATACATACACATGTGTGTATGCACTATATACAGGTGCATGTATATTACATGTGCAAGACAACATATAGGTATATGGTATATGCATGTACACTGTGCATGTATATATACATATGGTACATATATAATGTGCACATATATCCATATGTGTGTATATATGTGTGTATATGTGTATATAGTTATCCAATGCTCCTCAGATAGTCACCACCCAAACATGAAATTAGACCCCATGTCTCAGACATACTGTTCTGGGTGGAATTTGATCTTACAATTTTTTATAATTGTTCACTTCATACTGCTGAAAGGGATCACTAGAACTCAGGTTACAGACATATATGTTGCTTTATAAAACTCTAGATTGCTCAGTGGATTTAGTGCTACACTTGAAGTCAGGAAGACATGAGTTCAAATCCTAATTCTGACATTAACTACTGTGTGATGCTGACACTGGGCAAGTTATTCAACCATCTCAGCCTCAATATTGTCATATCTATAATGGGGATAATAATAAGATTTTTCCCAGACTGTTGTGAAAATCAAATAAGATAATATGTGTAAAGTTTTTTGAAAACCTTAAAGCACAACATAAATGTTATCATTAGAACTATTCTCACTCAATTGCCCTCCCCCCCCATTGGCCACTCCCCAAATATACCATGCTAACTCAAGCTCTTAGCTGCACCTATACTCACTTTCAGGTAAGTCATCTTTTTCTTTTTTCTTTTTTTTCAGTTTCCTAAGTTTTATTAAAATACAGCGAGGCCACAGAGAAACACTAAGGAGAAAAGTGTCTCAGTTTGGGAGATGGAAAATGGTTGTATTTATAGTGACAAAAAGAAGTAGGTTATCTCATTATCTAAATCTCCTCCTTAAGGAGGTACCTGGGAGGGCTTATCCTAATTTGCACTTCCTGGGGTCCTAAAGATGTTCTAGTCTTCTTGTTCTAATGCCAAATGCTAAATACCAGCTTCCAAGTTCTACCCTCACCCATACCCACACTGACTTCTCCCAGAGGTAACATATGCTAAGGAAGGGATTACATTTAAACAAAATAAACTCTAAGGATGTACAAAAATATGCATAACTTTTTCCAGTGACTAAGAATTGGAAACCAAAGGTACTGTCTCTGGAATCATGGTTACTTTGAAAACGTTTTGTTCCATGTATTATTATAGCTTGGAGTTTATTAATATTTAGTGTGGTGATAGCTATAAAAATGTTATTAAATATTTGTGAATTAGTATCATATGTGAGCAATTATGGACAACACTATAGTCTGTGATAATGGTCTAGTCAGTTTTGAGTTCTATATTTGTAGTTTAGAAATTTTTTGTCAGTCTGTGAGAGAAAGCTTGTATTGGTCATATCTTGCTAAGTATTTGGAAATTGTTACAATTTTACATCATTCAATTATGCGTTGCACCATTTCTGCCATTTCCCTGAATAATATGATTTATCACAAAGTCCAGTCTCCTTAATGATAACTTTTATATTATTTATGCTGGCAATGATATGGTCCTGAATCACCATCATAACCTTATCCATTTCTGAAAACATATTCATATGACTCAGCTATTTGTTCAACAGTTCTTTGTCAACATGTTGTTAGCTGAGTTTATAAGGATGTTGCCTATGTAGAGCCTTTGATTTCCACTAAGATCTTAGCCATTTCATAAGTTTCATCCAGAGGTAAATAACTGTCAGTTATATATGGCAAATTCAGTGGCACATGCCTATTATCTGTCTCTACTATTCTTGGTGAGATTCTGTTTATTTGTTCCAAAAGTATTTCCATCAATTTTTACCTGTTTATCACATGCTCTAAGAATATCTATAAATTTTCTTCTTCCTGGGAGAGGTTCTGAGAAGATGGTGGAATAAGGCAGAAAGTTGCCAGGCTCTCCCACATTCCCCCACAAACAATTTTAAATAATGCTTCAAAGTGAATTTTGAGTGACAGAAATTATTAAAAGTGAGGCAAAGCAGTTGTCCACCTAAGAAAATGTTGCTGTTTGTCTTTTGTTCTCAAATAGGATCATGACATCTGGGTGATGTCATGACTTGAAGTGAATTAGATTTAAGTGAGAAAGGGCTGTGCAAAGTCACAAGCTTCACTCTTTCCTCCAAAGCCATCTGGGTCCAGTGGTAAGATATACATCAAGATGACTAAAAATGGCCCTGGATATTTGAAGCAATTGGGGTTAAGTGACTTATCCAGCATTATACAACTAGTAAGTTTCA
Organism: Dromiciops gliroides; assembly: GCF_019393635.1. Lineage (NCBI taxonomy): Eukaryota > Metazoa > Chordata > Mammalia > Microbiotheria > Microbiotheriidae > Dromiciops > Dromiciops gliroides. The sequence goes on from NC_057864.1 coordinate 146,938,076, forward strand.
AGTGTCTGAGGCCAGATTTTAAATCTAGTCCTCCAGACTTCAGGGCCAGGGCTCTATCCACTGTGCCATCTACTACTTTCCCCACCCAACCCTGACCTCCTTACTGAGAGTAGGCAAGTATCCCACCTTGTATTCAAAACACATAAAAATGTACAAAAGCTTCTACAAAGATAGTTCCACTCACCATGAGTACATAGAATATGTGTACACTTATGGACAATATGAATCCCAGTAGACCTGAAAGGTAAGCAGCTATTGTTGCAAGAGAATTTAGCAGGTATCACACCCAAATAGTATCCCTGAGTAAAACAAGGATGGCAAATGAAGGCCAGCTTATTGAAATCAAAGCTGGATACACACTATTTTTCTAGAACAGCTGCAGTGAAGAGGAGCATTGTGAAGCTGGCATAGGTTTTGCAATCAAAACTAATCTAGTCAACAAGTTTGTATGCTTACCAAAAGGAGTGAATGGCAGGCTCATGACAATTCCATGGCCAATTGCAGGAAAGTGTCACATGACCATTATCATTGCCTGTGCTCCCACCATGAAACTCTGATAAGGTCAAAGAAAAATTTTATGAAGATCTGGAGACCCTTATTATCAATGTGCCAAAAGAGGGCAAGCTTATAATTTTGGATGACTTTAATGCAAGAGTTGGCACAGACTATCAGATATGGCAGAGAGTGCTTGAGAAAAATGAAGTCAGAAACAGCAATGGCAATTGTCATTTACTAATGAAGAGTACTGTGTCTCATGACCTTCTCATCACCAACACTGTCTTATTTACCTTAATGTAATAAAACTTTATGGATGTACCCTTGCCACAAACATTAGCATTTAATAGACTATGTCATTGTTAGGAGAAGAAACAGACTGGATGTGAGAGTGATGAAGGCAATGTGTGGTACAGAGTGCTGGACTGATCAAAGATTTATCCTCTCCAAGATAAATATTTGCATTCAACAAAAGTATGGCCCTAAGGCAAGACTACTACCAGAAGACTTAATATCACTAGAGTGCTTCTCTGAGTTGGAACAGTTGCTAATTTGGAAGGAAAACTGAGCCAACATATGATTGTCAACAGTGGAGCAGAAAAGGGGTAGGCAGTTTTCAGAGATTTGGTACAGCACTGCATTTACTCATCTGGGCCAAAACACTTGAAAACATTAAGATTGCTTTGATAAAAATTATGGGGAAATTCAGAAGCTGCTAAACAAAAACAAGAACTACACAGGGTTTACCAGTAGGAAGGTTCATCTGTCTCTAAGAAGGCAGTATTTAACTCTATCAAAAGTAAAATGCAAGCAAATCTTAGAGAGATGTAGGATTCTTGGCTCAGTAAGAAGGCAGATGAAATTCAGTTTTATGTTGATTTCAAAATCCAAATAATTTTTATGATGCCTTGAAGGCTATTCATGGGCCAAAGACCCATGGTGTATCATGCTCAGTGCTGATGGAACCACATTGATTAGTGACAAGAACACGATCTTGGAGAGATGAGCTGAACATTTCCATAGTGTTCTTAACAGATCATCAAAAATCAATGCCAAAACCACTGACCATATACCTCAGTTTGAAGTCAGTCCCTCTCTAGTCAAATTCCCAACTGAAGAAGAAGTTTTGAATACCATTAGGCTCCTCTCATGTGACAAAGTGCTTAGATAATAAAGTTGGCAAACACATTGACAGAGCTAGCTCAATGTTTGGGAGGCTCTCAAGAAAAGTGTGGGAAAGAAGAGGTATTAGATGACCTATCAAAGTGAAAGTCTACAGAGTCATTGTTCTGGTGTCATTATTGTGTGTCTGTGAAACCTGGACAGTCTATCAGCACCATTCCAGGAAACTGAATTGCTTCCATTTTAATTGTCTTACGAAGATTCTGAAGATTATCTGACAAGATACAGTACTAGACACTGAGGTCTCTTTTTTTTTTAATGATTAACTCTTTTTTTGGGGGGGGAAGGGTGAGGCAATCAGGGTTAAGTGACTTTACCAGGGTCACACAGCTAGTAAGTGTCAAGTGTTTGAGACTGGATTTGAATTCAGGTCCTCCTGAATCCAGGGCTGGTGCTTTATTCACTGTGCCACCTAGCTGCCCCCTTGCTAAAAGATTTTTACAGTGAACTCATGCAAGGAAGGCACTCACCTGGAGGTCAGAAGAAGTGGTACAAATACACTCTCAAGGTCTCTCTGAAGAACTTTGGAATTAATTGTGTGATATGGGAGGCACTGGCAAAGGATCACCAAGCATGGTGTACATATATATAAGGAGATGCCATGCTCTATGAGCCAAGCATAATTGAAGTATTAGAAAAGAACCATGAGATGCACAGATTTAGAGAGATCTCCACTCCAAATTTTCATATAGACTAGTTTTGCCCGACATGTGGTAGAGATTTCCAAGGTCATATTGGTCTGATCAGCCAGTCAGATACACTGTACTGTAACGATTGGGATGACGCCACCTGCTGGAGACATACTGTAGGAAAGCTCTGCCATGAGGAGAAGGTGCCTGAGTGCAAGACATGTGGCTTTTCTTTGGCATCAAGAAGTGACATTTGTGTGTGGGAGGAAGAGGGGGTGAGACTGGAGCTCTCGGTTTCTTTCGTCAGGACTCTGGTGGAGAGTGGAGCTAGAAATGTGCTTTCTCTTTAATAGATAGATGAATCTAGGCCTTTCTCTCTTTCTTCACCAAATTCTTATTCTCCTTAATAAATGCTTAAAAATCTAAACTCTTGCTAAAGCTTATAATTTATTCACAACCACTCATTAGATATTTTAGATAGACTAGCTAGAGTTTTAGCCCCTTACAGTACCTTGACTCCAAAATAGAGATGTCATTTTGGTTCTCTGTGAAAATGAAAGACAATAACTAATCAAATATTGCTATCTCCTTCTCTTTCTTCCTCTTCTACTAATCCAGGATTTCAAAGCTGTGGAGAATTCACATTCTAAAAACTCCATTTACCAATGCAGAATCTCAACTTGCCTATAACTTATAGTCTTAGTTTCCTGAGACGACGAGAGGTTAACTGACTTGCCCAGAATTACACAGCCAGTAGGTAAGAGAAGCAGGAAATGAACCCAGGTCTTTTTAACTCCAGTCTTACATCTACCACAACCTAAATGCCTCTCACTACTATCATTATCATTATTATTCAGCCTATGGTTTCGGCTGTCAACACCTATAGCCTTCTTCCAAATGATTTTCTCACTCTGGAAAATCATCTTCCCTCTCATCTGGGCAATCTGCCTTATCAGAACTGTTAAAACATTTTATGATAGCTGCATTACTAACAAATAGACCCACAGGCACCTGCTTATAAACTTGCACCCACACTTTTATCTCATTTGCATTATTTGTTCATGGAGTGTGAACAAGTTTCCCTTAGCAGTTTAAGATTCTGTGCCAGGGTATTTGGGAGAGGTCTTACTCTGACAACTACAAATCATTAGAAAATAACACTTCTACTAACATGATTAGGCCTCCTTAATGTCTGCCTTTAGGGAAGAATTAATTTATTAAGCAATGCAAAAAATCACATCTTTAATGTTATAACATTGAAAGTCCTTTATGGTCTTTGGATAATGAATCACCTTTATCATAGACCCTCTTCTATAACAATATTTTATATTTTAGATAGTACCACAGTGTACAGGTTGAAGTAATCAGCAAAATAAAATTGGGGTTCAGAAAGATACTTACCAGAAAACCTTATAAGACTATAAAACACTAGTCCTATTTACTTAGAAAAACTTTGCTCTACTTACTTAAACCTAGAGTTCTGGAATGATACCTCACTTAAGATATCAGACAAAGGAATGAACACTCAACTTTCTTTTTTACATATCTACAAATTAACTTACACTGTTTAAACAATATAAAAACAAGGGATTTCTTTGAAAACTCTAGAATGATGATTTCCAATCACCAAAGATGGCTGCAACAGAAGAACATGTGAGGGGGCAGCTAGGTGGTGCAGTGGATAAAGCACCAGCCCTGGACTCAGGAGGACCTGAGTTCAAATCTGGCCTCAGACACTTGACACTTACTAGCTGTGTGACCATGGGCAAGTCACTTAACCCTCATTGCCCCTAAAAAGAAAAAAAAAAAGAATATGTGAGGAAAATCAACAGTTTCTGCTTCCACTTAATCCTAGCTCACTTTATTCACTGGCACCTGCCAAAAAGATGCTGTCAATCATCACCAAGGGACTGATTTCTTCATCATTACAAGGCAGTTCAATGAGAGTTTTATGAAAAATCCACACAATTCATTCATAAGAATTTTAAGGCCCTCTTTCCCTCACTTTGTTTAACATTATAGTGCTCTAATATTTTGAAATAGCAAAGCTACCCTTCTGAAAGTGCATACATCTCAATTAACTACATTTGCTCTTTAAAAACAGTTTTCCCTTTAAATGAATATTGGGTCATAGCTAGGAAAATCCTTAGCTGTTTTAATTAAGGATCATTCAGATAAAATACAATCCAGGTGGCCTGATTTAGGGAGAAATCCACCATGTGTCACTGTTTCTGCTTTGTATGACTTGTTCAAACGGTTTGTATTCTTCATAATCCCATTTAGGGTTTTCTTGGAGTGGTTTGCCATTTCCTTCTCCAGCTCTTTTTACAAATGAGGAAACTGAAGCAAACAGAGTTAAGTGACTTGCCCAGAGTTACAAAGCTTGTAAGTGTCTGAGGCTAGGTTTGAATTCACGAAGATGAATCTTTATGATTTCAGCCCTTCTACCCACTCTATCCATTGTGCCACCTAGCTTCCCCTTGGATGACTTAGAAATCAACAAAAGCAATAAAGCACTTGCACTTTCACAGTTCTGATATCAATTAGGTAGATAAACCAACAAATATTTGTTCAGCAATTATGATGTCCTGAATAAAAAATAACAAATATCATAATGATATTATAACAAATAATAATATAACATCACATAATGATTAATATATTATAATCTACAGATAAGTATTATATAATAATGCTATCATTAAAATATTAATAATCATAATAGAGTAATGATCCATATTATTTATAACATTGCTTATCAATATTATTTGATCATAGTAATTACAATAACATAATTATGAATAAATAATGAAAAACAGAGTGAGTGTTATAGGGTACCCATCATGATCTCTAGTCCCTAGGGGTACAAAGAGAGAAGTGTAATAATTTCTGCCCTAATGAGGTCACATTCTACTTAAAGAGGGAACATTTGCACCTGTAAGAATGTGTAAAATAAATATATGAGATTTTTTTTTTCACTGTGAGCCATTAGCAGTTAGGGAAGTCTTCATGCAGAAGATGACACGCCAGTTGAGATTTGAGGAAAACCAATTATGTATCATTTCCATTTGATTATTAAAGGTTTAGCACAATAATTTTGTAAAGAGTTCTTTTGCCTTTTATGGGAAGAAGTTTGGAATTAATATCAAGATATGGTTTTTGATGACACACTGGACTACTTATGTGTATACTCTTTGTTTAACTTATTATATACTAAGATATCACTGCTTAGCTATTACTGTAACATACTATCATACTTTGACTGTAAGTCTCCTCCCCTGACCACAGTTGCTGACTTCTGATCAGCATCTCATCAGCATATCTTAATGAAACCTTCAAGAGCTAATAAAATGCAGCACAGAGAGTTAGTTATTACCCACATTGCTCCTCACTTTCCTCCCAGAAAATAGAGTTCTCTAACTCTTCATCCCTTGGTTTCTTTTCTTCTATGGTTAGAGTGTTTGCCGCTTGTTATCTATCACTCATTCTAAATGACACCATAATGGATACTCCCAGTGCTAGCATTCACTGCTACTTTCTTCTTTCTTTCATTTTTTTGTTCTAGTTTCTTTCATCACTTGTCACTTTTCCCATTATTTTCATCACAGAAAGGCTTATAGGCAGTACCAGTCAATCTGAGTATGCTTTTCCTTTTATTCAAATAACTCACCAATCACAGCATATCAACTATGATCTTAAAGACTTGGGTTCTTGTGAGCTCTGATCATTTATTTCTAAGCATTCAAGAGTAGCTTCTTTGCCTACAAAGAGATTTGACAGATATATTTTCCCACCTTCTTACATCCCACTCCTACTTCTGAGACCCAAGCTATCACAAAAACCTAAAGAACATGAGAACTGTAGTTGAGATTTGACTGTATTTTGTTGCTGTGTTGATCCTTTCTGTTAAGTATAGCGATAATAACAGCTAACATTTATGTCCTGCTTTTAGGTTCACAAAGTGTTCTACATTTGTAATCCCATTTAATCCTCTCATTATGTCTGAGAGTTAGGTGCTTTGATTTTCCCCATATTTAAGGATAAGGACATTGAGGCTGAGAGATAGTAAGTGACTTACCTAGGGTCTCACAACTAGGAGATATCTAAGACAAATTTCAAATTCAAATCTTAACTTTTTTTTAGCTGTGTCACCTAGGTGTAATAAGCAATAAATTACTTATTCACAGGTTACTTGTTTCATAATCTCAGTTCTTTAGAACATAGCCTGAGTTCTGAAAACAACCAAAAAAGATCCTCTGGGAAGATATGATAGGTGTTACAAAAATATAAACTAAAATTCATTCATTTTACTCACAAAATATGAACTTTATAGACATTCATTCAGAACATATTAATTACCACTTAATATATCCCTTGTTATCAAGTGTCCTAGCACACTGCAAATTAGAAACAAAAAAATAAAAGTAGGGCTGGGGATAATCAACAACAGATGGGGATATCAGTTGACAATTTGACAGGAATTTAAGAAATTCAATTCAACTCAAATTTTTATTAAAATTTATCACTGTGATAAGTACTAGAGATATAGAGGCACAATTAAGAATTGGTTGACAGTTGGACACCAAAGGTGGATCATCAGCCCTGAAAAGGGCTCACTCCAATTTCCAAAACAGGTGCTATGGAGCACTTGGAGCTTGGTCAGACATCAAAGAGGCCTAGGTCATCCACTGAATCCCTGGCCATCACTAGTTGTCTTGACTTTTGTCCTGCATTGGTCTTTGATGACTCTTGAAGAGAGTGAGGGTGAAAATTTTGCATGACTCTGTCTCACTTAAATCCAATTCACATTAATTCAAGACATCACCCCATAATGTCATTGGTCCTCTCCAAAAATTAAGTATGAACAACAATAAAAATAGTTCCCTAAATAGCAAAATATAATAGTTGGTATTTATTGTGATTACTATGAGTCATGAAGGAAATATTAAATTATATATATTTCATAGGTATTAATCAATGCTGACAGGGGAAATAGTTTGATTGGTATGGCCTCAGTTTTCTTCCCTTGTGAGTACTAATACAATTTCTTGAAGCTTTCTCTGTGTTGGCTGATGCTTTTCTTTTGGACTCTTTTGAGCTACAAATTGTTTTTAAAAGTGGGAAATGGGAGGACCTGAGTTCAAATCCAGCCTCAGATACTTGACATTTACTAGCTGTGTGACCCTGGGCAAGTCACTTAACCCTCATTGCCTGGCAAAAGCCAAAAACAAACAAAAGTGGGATATGAAAAGTGAATTCCTGAAATTAACTTTTTTTCTTTCTTTTTGGTAGCTTGCAATATTTTCTCCTTGACCTGAGAGCTCTGGAATTTAGCTATAATATTCCTAGAAGTTTTGGAGAGCTCTTTCAGGAGGTAATTGGTGTATTCTTTCAATTTCTATTTTACCTTCTGCTTCCAGAATATCCGGGCAATTTTCCCTGACAATTTCTTGGAAGATGATGTCTAAGCACTTTCCTTGATCATGGTTTTCAGGCAGACCAATAATTTTAAAATTGTCTCTCCTGGACCTATTTTCCAGGTCAGCAGTTTCTCCAAGAAGACATTTCACATTGCCCTCTATTTTTTTATTCATTTGAATTTGCTTTATTGTGCCTTGGTTTCTCATAAAGTCACTAGCTTCCATTTGTTCAATCCTAGTTCTTAGGCAATTATTTTCATCAGAGAGCTTTTGGACCTCCTTTTCCATTTGGTCAATTTGGTTTTTCAAGCTGTTGACTTTTTTCTCATATCTTTCCTGCATCACCCCCATTTTTCTTTCCATTTTTCCTCTATCTCTCTAACTTTATCTTCAAAGTTCTTTTTTAGTGTCTCTATGGACCAAGACCAATCTATATTTTTCTTGGAAGCTTTAGATATAGGGGCCCTGATGTTGACATCTTCCTCTGAGGGTGCACCTCGATCTTCCTTGTCACCAAATAAACTTTCTATGGTCCTCACCTTTCTCTGTCTGCTCATTTTGCCTTTCTTTTACTTGCCTTTTAGCTCCTTAAAGTGGGGCACTGTTTCCAGGCTGCATTATACTAAGCTTCAGAAGGTCCCAGGTGGTATGATTTAAGGAGGAAAAGGTTCTTCACTAGTCTGGCCTGTTCCCTGGTCTGTAGATGACCCCAAGCCAACATGCTAAACAACCAGTTTTGTGTGTTGTGGTTGTCAGCTCTGACAAGCCTATGCTGCTCTCCCACCTGGGCCACTGCTACTCAAGCCTACTTTCTGGTTCTCAACAGGGGTGAAAAACCCAAGTTCTGCCTCAGCACCAGCATAGACCCCTGTAATCTCCCCCCTGCCAAGGGGCTCAGCCCTCTCACCAGATTGTGAGTTTAGTTCCAGATGCCACTGGCCCTGAAGCTGATTCAGAGTCTGGGGGGGGGGGGTCTTTCTCATCATCAATCAATCCTCATCTTCCTTCAATCCATCAATCAGTCCATCATCATCAACATCACCAATCATTATCATCATCTTATATTACTCTTGCCTCTGCTTCAAAAATTTTTTCACAAGTACTATTGTTAACTGTTTTCCTCCATCCTATTCCCTCCCCATGATATTTACTCTATTTTCCATCTTGTTTTATCCTATCCCTCTTCAAAAGTGTTTTGCTTCTGACTGCCCCCTCCCCTGCTCTGCCCTCCCTCCTTTCAGGTCTCCCTCCTTATCCCTTTCCCCTCCTACTTTCCTGCAGGGTTGGATAGATTACTCCACCCAATTGAGTGGGTATGTTATTCCCTCCTTGAGCCAACTCTGATGAGATTAAGGTCTCTGAGCTAATTCTTATGATTGTAAGGCTCATTCACTTCCCCACTTCCATGTGCATTTTGAAAGAACACTCTTTTTTTTTTTTTTGTGGGGCAATGGGGGTTAAGTGACTTGCCCAGGGTCACACAGCTAGTAAGTGTTAAGTGTCTGAGGCCGGATTTGAACTCAGGTACTCCTGAATCCAGGGCCGGTGCTTTATCCACTGCGCCACCTAGCTGCCAACTGAAAGAACACTCTTAATGGTCTCTCAGTTGTTATTTTGTTGTTGTTCTTTAATGTGGTTACTGTATTTGTTTATCCTTTTATTTCTATTTTCTGGATTTCTTTTTTTTATTTTTGAGAAGATGATAAGTATTTCAGGTCTGGTTTTCTTCCTAGGGATGTTTTGGATTCCTCTTTTTATTGAACTTTCTTTTTTTTTTTTTTCATTTGTGATTTGACTCATTTTCAAGGTAGGTCAAATAGGGATGCATTTTGAGGTTCTTTCCTCTTTGGAACACTTTATTCCATTCCCCCTGCTGTTTCTGGTGGATGAAGAATGGTTGTGTTATTTGAATGTTATTTGAATGTTCTTTTCTTTATATTTGAAGGTCTTTCTCCTGGCCACTTGTGAAATTTGTTGTTTGCTGGTGAAATTATTGAATCTAACCACTACACCTTTTGAAGGATTTATGTTACAGACCACAAATTTTGCTTTCACAATTCTCATTTCTCGTTTTATCATTCAGGAACATATTATTGTGGTTCTATACTCTTGAGAATTCATAAAGTTCTCTGCCTCATTAGATCTTGAACTATTTTCCTTTGTCTTGCAAAACTTATTCATCAATATCTAAATTTTTTCCCTTGATCAGGAGGCAATTTTACTTTTTTTTGTTAACAACTTCCATATTGCTTTGACTATTTATACTCAAAGGCTTTCTTCTAAGATATTTTTATTTAGTTCATTAAGTATTTCCCAATTATACATAAAACTCAGATCTTGATTTCAGGTTTAGCCCTCTATCCGCTGTACCAACCAGGTGCCAATGTGTGAACATACTATCATCTCTTTATAAACTGTGAAAATATTTCCACAATTGAATTGGAAGGACGTCTGGTCATTGGCTAGAAAAGGCTTGCCCCCAACCATGGTAAACGTTAAAAAACTAAACCTGTCAGCACTGGCATTCATTCTGGAGAGGAGATTTGGGAGATTTGTGGAATATAACTCTCATTTTTCTATTATACTGAAGTGAAGAGAAGGAAGTTTTTATTTTCTCTCTTGTCCTCTTCCCCCATGATGGTCATGGTTATTTTCAGTAGAGTTAATCTCCCAGAAACAGACACTGTATCTGCTGAAGAGAAATTTACAAAATATATAGGAATAGGAAATAATACAAAGTATAATGACCACTGTCAGCTGAGGAGAGAACTATGGATTAAAGGGATAACTAGCTCTCGAAGTTTAGAAAGGAGCTGAGAAGGGGAGAAAATCCAGGCAGCCCAGAAGAATGATTTGCTCAGCAGAGACATGGAAAACAAGGGGAAGCTATGGGACACCAGAAGAAAAGAAATGACAACAGTGCTTTATTGCACTAAAGGCAGGAAATTAGTTGGCCACTTGTATAGAATACATGCATATTCCATTACCAGTATGTTCTAAGTTTATGTCCACTCTTCCCATTGACATTGTTTGCATTTGTGGGAAAGTTTCCTTCCAAGGTAAGGACGGGAGTAGGGATGTTTTGTAGATACTGTTTTTCCTATTTCATCTTAGTAAATGCTTTTATTTTGAGTTAATTGTATCTACTGGCTAACCATTAAAGATCTATGTGTGCATTTTTATATGCATATATGGGGATATATACACATATGTAATCACATATATGGCACATGTACATGTATTTCATATGTGTGTATAGATATAGGTATAGGTATAGATAGATTATAGATAGTTTAGATATAGATTACATATGTATATAGATAAAACCTAGATCACCTAGAATGGACACACCCATATAGGAGATACCAAGTACCTACTTCTGGGAGGACACATTTTGTGGTCCCACACCACATGGGCTGGAGAAGTTTCTTTCCATTGGCCATATAGCTGAAACTTGCTGCATTTTAAAAAGCTACTTGTTGTTTTTCTAACAAGATGTTTCAGATTCTCTTCTATTTTTTCTAGTTTTATTATATCTTGGTGAAAGAAATAAAGTAAAAATAGCATGTTTCAGTCTGTGTTCAATCACTATCCATTCTTTCTCTGGGGGTGGACAGCATGCTTCATCATTAGTCCTTTGGGATTGTCTTGGATCCTTGCATTGCTGAGAGTAGTTAAGTCATTCATAATGGCTCATGGAACAATAGTTCTGTCACTGTGCACAATGTTCTCCTGGTTCTGTTCACTTCACTACACATAAGTTCATATGAGTCTTTCCAGGTTTTTCTGAAATCATCCTGCTTGTCATTTCTTATAGCAAAATAATATTCCATTATAATCATATGCCACAGCTCATTCAGTCATTCTACAATTGACGGACATTCCTTTGATTTCCAATTCTTAGGCACCACAAAAGTTGCTACAAATATTTTTGTTCTGTACAATTTGTTTTCCTTTTCTCTTTTTCACAGTTACTATTATTGTTTCCCTCCATCCTATTCCCTTCCCCATTATATTTACTCTATTATCTATCTTCTTTCAACCTATCCCTCTTCAAAAGGGATTTGCTTCTGACTGCCCCCTCCCCCAATCTGCCCTCCATTCTTTTACCCCTCCCTCCTTAACCCCTTCCCCTCCTGGTTTCCTGCAGGGTTAGATAGATTACTCCACCCAATTCAGTGTGTATGTTATTCCTTCCTTGAGCCAACTCTGATGAGATTAAGGTATTTGAGTCAATTCTGATGATTATAAGGCTCATTCACTGTCCTGCTTAGATAGGCTACTCCACCCAATTGGGTGTGTGTGTTAATCATTCCTTGAGCCAACTCTGATGAAATTGAGGTCTTTGAGACTATTTTGATTAGTATAGGGTTCATTTACTTCCTGGCTCCTTCCCATCTCCCCCCCCCACACACACACTTCAAAAGCCCTTTCCTGTTTCTTTCATATGGATTTTACCCCCATTCTACTTCTCCCATTTCCCCTCCCCCTGTGCATTCCTCTCACCCCTCAATTTTACCCTAAAGATGTCATCATGAGGCACCTAGATGACACAGTGGAAAAGCATCCACCCTGGACCCAGGAGGACACAAGCCCAAATCCAGCCTCAGACATAAGGCATTCACTGTACTTGAATTGTTTCTTTTTGGCAGCTTGCAATATTTTCTCCTTGACCTTGGAGCTCTTGAATTTGGCTATAATATTCCTGGGAGTTTTACTTTTGTGGTCTCTTTCAGGAGGTGATCAGTGAATTCTTTCAATTTCTACTTTACCTTCTGCTTCTAGAATATCAGGTCATTTTTCCCTGACAATTTCATGGAAGATGATATCTAAGCTCTTTCCTTGATCATGGTTTTCAGGTTTTCCAATAATTTTCAAATTGATTCACCTGGATCTATTTTCCAGGTAAGATATTTCACATTGCCCTGTATTTTATTTTTATTATTATTATTCATCTGGATTTGTTTTACTGTGTCTTGATTTCTCATAAAGTCATCAGGTTCTATTTGTTCAAACCTAATTTTTAAGCAATGATTTTCTTCAGAGAGCTTTTGTACCGCCTTGGCCATTTGGCCAATTTGGTCTTTCAAGCTGTTGACTTTTTTTCATGACCCTCCGGTATCACTCTCATTTCTCTTTCCATTTTTTCCTCTACCTCTCTTACTTTATCTTCAAAGTCCTTCTTAAGCACCTCTATGGCCTGAGACCAATTCATATTCTTCTTGGAAGCTTTGGATATAGGAGTCCTGACATTGCTATCCTCTTCTGAGGGTGCACCTCAATCTTCCTTGTCACTAAAGAAACTTTCTATGGATTTCACCTTTCTATGTCTGCTCATCTTGCCTGTCTTTTTCTTGACTTTTAACTCCTTAAAATGGGGCACTGTTTCCAGGTTGCACTGTCCCAAGCTTCAAGGGGTCCCAAGTAGGATGATTAAGGAGGGGGAGGTTTTTTACTTGCCTGACCTGTTCCCTGGTCTGTAGATAACCCCAGGCCAACTTGCTAATTAACCAGACAGCAAAACTTTGTGTGCTGTGGTTGTTAGCTCCAATGAGCCTGTTCCCCTCCCTGACCTGGGTCACTGCCACTCAAGCCTACTTCCTGGTTCCCAGCATGGGTGTAACACACAAGTTCCACCTCAGCACCAGCAGAGACCCCTGTAATCTACCTCCTGCCAGTCGCTCAGCCCTCTCACCAGACTGTGAGATTAGTTTCAGATGACACTGGTGCTGCAGCTGATTCAGAGGCTCTTGGGGTCTCTTTCCCTGGTTTGGCCTGCCTGGGACTAGATCGTGGTCAGAGAGTTGGGCTCTATTCATGCCTTGGCACAGCAGCCCCCTCCTGCCAACCTTCTAAGCCATCTTTGGTTGGAAAATGATCTTAGCCTGTTCTTTTGTGGGATTTGTTGCTCCAGGAATTGTCCTATGGTATTATTTGGAGGTTTTTTAGAGCCATCATGTTGTGAATTCTGAGAGTTTACTGCCTTATGATAACAGCTTCTTTTAAAAAATTAAATATATATATATATATATATATATATGACACATTATCTCATTAAACTTTTCCATCACTTTCTTATATCTAGGCTGTCAACAAAACAATACATCAAGCCTTATTTGTAACATTTAGTGATTTCCCAGGTATCAATGCTCACAATGAAAAACAATAATCCACTTTTGTGAGATAGTATGATCTGGCTTCAACATATTTTTAAATAGTAAAGTATAGTTGAAAGAAAAACAACACCAAGAACTGATAAACTATTGCCATGAAAAAACTTAATTTTCAAAAAATTTGTGAAGATGGACCTGGCAGTTGGAGGGCTTGTTACTGATTTCTACACTATGCAGCTTAGATTTCTTGAAGAAAGGATAGCTAAATGGCATGGTAAATAAAGATATAAATTTGAAATACGGAAGTTCTTATTTCAAATTCTTTCCCAGAAATTCACTAGCTATGTGACTCTGAACAAGTCACTTAACCTCTGTCTCAGTTTTCTCATCTATAAAATGGCAATAATAATAAACCATATCACAGGATTGCTGGGAGGATCAAATAAGATAATATAAATAAAGTACTTTGCAAAACTTAAAGTTCTATATAAATGCTATCTATTATTAGTATTAGAATGGGCATACCATTAACAATTAACTACTAACTCTACAAAGATTAGAGCACCAGAGTTTCAAAAAAGGTAACTTTTTTCTGATGAAACATCTTATTATATATGTCATTAGGTCTAATTAGTTTATAATTTTCCAAGTACTTTATGCACGATACTATACTTACACACAATCTATTTCTAGAATGAAAAATTATAATATTTTTCTGCCCACATGCAGGAGCTTCCATATAACCTTTATTATTTTAGCCTCTTGGAATTCTCCATCTCTACGATGTTTTTCTTAACATGTACTAGCTGTGTGACCCTGGGCAAGTCACTTAACCACAATTGCCTCACAAAAAACAAAAACAAAAACAAAATTATATGAAGCACAACTCTTATGGCTAATCTTTGGCTTGATGGTTTTTTAGAAGGACGGGTTTGGGGTTGGCCTGAATGTTTTTGTTTTCTATTTTGGCCAAAGAGATATTCCATTTTTTATTTCTAAAAGCCAAATGTGGACTGTTTTTTTTAAAAAAGTATCTACTTAAGCATAAATGTATTTTTAAAATTCAATTTATTTTCAGATCTGTATTCTCTTCCTATTAACCTCTCTCTACCCCACTCAGAAATCAGGAAAAACAAAACTTCTTATAAAAACTATGGTTAAGCAAAACAAATCCCCACATTAGTCATGACATACATATGTATTTGTGTATGTGTGCATGTATCGGTTTGTACACATTCACACGTGTATATATGCATGCATATATATGCACTTGGGTATGCTTGTGTACATGTCTGTATGCATGTATGTATGTATGTATGCATGTTTCTTCCCTGAGTCCATTATCTCTATCTGGACATGGATAGTATGATTCTCCATGAATCTTCTGGAATTGTGACTGTTCTTTTCAAAGTTTCTAAGTCTTACAAAGTCTTCTATATGTACAATATTGTTGTGGTTGCATAAGTTGTTCTACTGGTTATCTTCCCTTCCCTGTGCATCAGTTCGTATATGTCTTCCTAGGTTTTTCCCCCCAGAAATATCATTTTCATCATTTCTTTACCACCATAGTATTTCATCACAGTCATATACCATAACTTGTTCAGCCATTCCCCAATTCATGTAGACATCCTCATTTTCCAGTTCTTTGCCACCACAAAAAGAACTGCTATAAATATTTTAGTATATATGGGTTCTTTTCCTTTTTCTTTGATCTCTTTCAGGTGTAGTCCTAGTAGCAGTTTTGCTGAGTCAAGGTAGGTATATTTATTAGTTTTGGGGACATAATTCCAAATGCTCTCAAGAATGGTGGGGCCAGTTCACATCAAGAGTGAATTAATATGCCTCTTTTCCAATATACTGCCTGCATTTGCTATTTTCCTTGTTTGTCAAATTTGCTAATCTGATGAGTGAAAGATGAATCCTGAGTCACTATAATTTGCATTCCTCTTATTATTAGTGATTTAGAACATTTTATATGGTTATTGATAGTTTGTATTTCTTCTTCTGAAAGCTGGCTATTCATATCTTTTGACCATTTATCAATTAAGAAATGTCTCTTGTCCTTAAAATTTTGAATGTTTCCTATGTATCTTAGAAGTGAAACCTATACCTGAAAAACTTGCTGCACATATTTTCCCCCACTTACCTGCTTTTCTTCTAACTTTAGTTGGGTCAGTTTTGTTTGTGCAAAAAAAAATAAATTTCATTAACTAGAATTGTCCTTTTACCTTCTGTGATTCTCTCTACCTCTTTAGTAACAAACTCTTCCCTTATCCATAGACCTGACATATAATTTCTTACGTGTTTTAATTTGTTTAAAATAAAATACTACCTTCTATGTATAAATCATGTATCCTTTTTGAGCTCATCTTGGTATATATTATAAAATTATGATCCAAATGTAATTTTTGCTAGACTGTTCTCCAGTTTTCCCAACAGTTTTTATTAAACAGTGAGTTCATGCCCCAGTAGCTATAATCTTTGGGTTTATCAACACTAGGCTATTGTGCTCATTTGATTCAGTGTATAGTGTACCTAATGTATTCCATTGATCAATCTCTCATGTCTTAACTAGTACCAAATATGTTGATGACAATTGCTTTGTAGTGTAGTTTAACATCTGATATTATCAGGCCCCCTTCCCTCCCACATTTTTCTCATTAATTCTCTTGATATCCTTAATCTTTTGTTCTTCCAGATCAATTTTGTTATTTTTCTAACCCTATAATGTAATTCTTTGGTAGTTTGGTAGATATGGTAGTAAATAAATAGATTATTTGGGGTAGTATTGCCATTGTTATCATTTTGGCTCAGCTTACCCATAAGGAATTAATTTTTCTCCAATTATTTAGGTTTTTGCATAAAGAATATTTTGTTATTACGTCCAGATAGTTCCTGTGTGTGTCTTGGCAGGTAAATTTTCAAATGTTTTATACTTTCTGTATTAATTTTAGATTGAATTTTTTCTTATCTCTTCCTGTTGTATTTTGTTGGTAATATCTATATCTATATATCTATCTATCATCTATCTGATTTATGTGTGTTTATTTTATTCCCTGAAGTTAATTGGTTCAATTAGCTTTTAGTTGATTCTTTAGGGTTTTCTAAGCAAAACATCATATCATCTGCCAAAAAAGGAAAAAAAAAGAAAAAGAAAAGATATTTTTGCTTCCTCATTACCTATATTAAGCAGAAATGTATCAAGGCACATCAGCACAGAGAAGGATCATCAAAATTTAAGGGGGGAAGAGTTGGAGAAAATGCTGTAATGAGTATGGGGCCAGTCCTAGGAGGGGAAATGTAAAGTAGGAGAACTCTGCCTTAGTTGTCCCAATCTGTATATTGCCTCAGTCCCAGGATAGTGTTTCCTTTTCTCCCCTCAGGAAATAGCCCTTCTTTTCCCTTTCAAACCTTGTGCCTGGGAGAATACCTAATTCTTTCATACTCAAGTGAAAATGTTAGGAAATGTTAAAGCAAAAGGAAAAAAAATCCAACATTGGAATTTCAGACAGAAAGCACTTAGAGGAATTATTTTCCCGGGGACAGTCGGATCTTTCTGATATCCCTGAAAATGTAATAAGCCATCAACTACTCAGCAGCTTCAAGGAAAGCAGCTTTTAGGTGATCAATTGAGGAAATTTATAATAATAACAATGTCAACAAAATAATAATAATACAGCATGCATATTGCATTTAAAATCAGTATGTTACCAACCACTTTATTAAGCTGCTTACTGTATACAAGGCACTGTGCTAAGCAATGGAGATACAAGAAAAAAAAAAGAGGCAAGAACAGTCACTTTACTTTTGAGCTTCACATTCCAATGGGGGAGGCAACCTGCAAACAACTTTAAGATTTGCAGTGTATTACTTGCATTGTCTCGTTTCATATGAACAAAAGATTAAAAAAAAAAAAAAGAAAAAACAACCAGGGCTAAGAGGGTGCAGAACAGAGAAGAGTTTGGGGAGGGGGAATTTTCTGAGAGCTCCTAGGGACCTGATATGTACTAAGAAAGCCACTCATCCAACGAATGGGAAAAGAAATTGCAGTGGGAGGTATGCAGCGGGATCTCATGTCCAGGATGCTATTTGATCCTAGGAACAAGGGAATGAGTCCAAAACAACATGAACTCAACTATCGTTGCTGAAAGAGAGCAGCTCTTTCTATTTTATTTTGCCCATGCGAGCTTGATTAGCAGAAAGGAATGTGCTAGCTGAGGAAATGAGAGCAGGGGACTGGAAGCGACCTGGACACGACTCCCTCCCCCTACAGCTGCCGCGGTACTGGGAGGAGTCCCGGAGGAGGGCAAGAGGGGAGGAGCCTCCTGAGCATCTGCAGCCGCCTCTGAGGACGATGGGAAAATCCTTCCTTCCTCGGACATGGCGCCCACCTGCCCGGCGGCAGCAGCCGGCGCCGGCACCCGCATCTGTGGGTCCCGGCAGAAGAACAGTACCAGCTCCAGTCGAGGGGGAGTAGGAGGAGGTGGTGGAGGAGGAGGCGGTGGAGGTGGGGGTAGGACGCGGGACACCCTTTGCTAAGATTAGGGAGTCCGGTGAGCAGCGTGGGGGTGCTCAGAAGGGAACCTGAGGGCCCTGGGCCATCGGGCTACAGCAGGCATGGTGTCCCAGGTGTTGCAATTACTCCGGCAGGGAGTGTGGGCTGCGCTCACCGGAGGTTGGTACCACGATCCGGAGCAGAGCAAGTTCACCAACAGCTGTCACCTCTACCTGTGGCTGTTCCTGCTGCTGCTGCCCCTGACGCTGCACCTGGTAAGTGAGGAGGACTTTGAGAAGGAGAGTGGAAGGAGAAAGGGAAGAGGAGGGACAGGTTCAGCAGTGGAATTTACTGAGAAATAGAAGTCTAGAAAACAAGGGAAGAGAAAACTAGACTGTGGAAGCAAACATTGCAGGAGAGAGAGAGGAGAGAGAGAGAGAGCGAGAGAGAGCAGAAAGGACTGCTGGGGCCTTGAGACTCATTAACATTTGATGCAGGATGTAAGGATGAGTCACCAAGCTTCATGTTGCTTTTTTGCCTGGATTTGATTGGTTTGTAGATAATGTGAACCCTATTTGATGGATGGGAAATTTTTGGTTTCCTCAATATTTAGTATGAGAATACAGTAAATATAAATATATAATAACCCAAATGATAAATAAAATTTCAAAACAGAACATGTATCTGTTGTTGATCTGGTTTTTTTAGAAGAAAAATTACCAATTCTTAATTACCTAGTTCGTAATTTTTCTAACCATTTTTTCTAGGCCAGTGAAAACAGAAACCTATGAGAAAGTATGTTATTAGATATAATTAGAAATACTCTATGTTTAAGCAATTGGATGACCTACTTAGGAAAATGAAATGTAAATACTAGTAGTATTCATAGATAAAAAAAGAGTAGAAATCAATCTTTTTCCAAAATGAAACCTTATTTCATAATTAAAGTTTCACATATCGGAACAGCTAGGTGGTACAGTGGATAAAGCACCCACCCTGGATTCAGGAGGACCTGAGTTCAAGTCCAGCCTTGGACACTTGACACTTACTAGCTGTGTGACCCTGGGCAGGTCACTTAACCCTCATTGCCCTGAAAAAAACAAAAGTTTCATATGTCTAAATTTATACACTCTGGAACCCAAATTTTGGTCAATGCCACTCTTTCAATATTCATTCTGGTGAACATGAGATTGGCATATATCACTTTCTTCACTCAACACTGTATCTTCTATTTTCTTGTCAGTGTATCTGCCTGTACATCATGGGAATAGAAAATATTTGGAATTTCTTCAGCCATATGATCTACCTAATTCCACTTTGGGTGAATGTGTAATTTCATTGGATATCTGTGGATAGCAAATTGTCTTTCTCTGGTAGTTTCCCTTCCAACTTTTTTGATCATTGCTTTTGCTAAGTTTATTTTAGAAAATATAAAACCTGATATTATTTGCTGATTTTAATCTTACTTTGGGGTCTTTGGTTAATGAAAATAATATCTGTGGGCATTTTACCATTAAAAAACATCTTATATTCAGGAGAAAATTGGTATCTTTTCTTGTTGTGTTTTGATCTTTTTGGTTCCATGGGTGACCTTAAGAATACAAAATGGTGCTGTAGCTCAGTACTCTTGCCCTTTAAATCTGATTGAGAACGTATGGTGTTAAGCAACAATGACAACTAATTCCTTTTTCAGTTCCACTGCCGTGATCTTGACTGTAATAGATAGGATCATAGATTTATGTTGTTCAGGGACCTCAGAAATGATTTAGTCCAGCACCCTCATTTTGTGGATTAGAATATCTTGGCCATGGTGACTTATCTAAGAGGAGAAGAGCTGGGAATTGAACTCAAAATGCTTCACACCTTGCTATCCTCTAATACATGGTGATTCATTGACAGAAGGCCCCATTTAGCTTCAAATTATCTAGGATCTATTCTGAATGGGCTATTTCAAATTTAGTTTTGGGGGTCTAGTTTAAAAGGAAATATACCAAATCATAATTGCTTAACTTCATAAATCCATTTTATAATCCACTTGGTCAAATTAAGAAATGAATCATATTCTAAGGGTCAAAACTGAAAAGGCAAATGATTTCTGTACAATTAACTTAGTACTGTGCTCTGTATAATCAAAGCAATTATTGTCATTTATGTCAAATATGTCATTCATATTTGTTAGATATACTTTAAAATACTAGGAATGTGCATTAAATCAATTTGATTATTGTTGGTAGAAATTCATCTTGCATTTTTATCAATATCAGCTTACTTTGGGAAAATAAAGAGATAATAACAATAATTACATTTCTACTGAGCTTTAAGGTTTAAACACTATGCACAATGCTCCTATGAGGTGGATATGACAAGTATTATTACATACAATTCACGTATTAGGAAAATGAAGCTCATCAAGATAAAGTAATTTGCTCAAGGTCATATTGCTAGTAAGGCACAAAATCGGGACTCCAACATAGGCCTTGTGACACCAAAACTAGTGCTCCTCCCAGTATATCAGGGTTCATTTGTTTTAGGGATACTTAAGGTTTTCTTCCATACATGTATGAATTGACAACTATAACAAACTATTAGTCCATGTTTTCTGTTATTAAGGATACAAGTCAGAAAGTAGGCTGATATACTGATTACTGTTTACATAGTATGAATACCAACATACATTATGAAGAGGACTGTATAGTTATTATTATTATTATTATTAATTTTTGTGGGGCAATTGGGGTTAAGTGACTTGCCCAGGGTCACACAGCTAGTAAGTGTTAAGTGTCTGAGGTCGGATTTGAACTCAGGTACTCCTGAATCCAGGGCCGGTGCTCTATCCACTGCGCCACCTACCTGCTCCTGCATAGTTATTATTAAGAACTGAAGAGTGGAAAGAAGAGGGAAACCTTCCAGATTGGAGGTCACAGAGCCCATTTCCTGAATCTGCTGCCCCGTGTGGGTATAGTTATGCATTTGACAACATTGAATCCATGGCCAACTGTCTTTTCTTTACTTCTTATAAAGTAAAGCCTTCTTTTATTTTTGGCAGATGTTCTTGACAGAGCCTAATAATATTTGAAGCACTAGGGTTTTTTTAATCTTACAGTCTTTAGTTGATAAGAATTTCTCCCTCCCTAATTATGATGCATTTTACAGATTAAGAAACTGATATTCCATGAGGCTGATCCCAGTAACTGGCTAGTAAGCATCTGAAGTGGGATTCAGACTTGGGTTTCCTCACACCAAGTTGAGGGGTCTTTCATATTATACCATACTATATATATCTCTAATTACTATTCATCTGGTTTGTGGCTTTTCTTCTGGGTTTTGTAGCCACCCAGTAACATCCCATATTTTGGGATTGCCTGCTTTTTCTGGTGTTTTGCCCTCTTTCTGTTTGATTCTTCTTCTTCCCCAAAATCTACTTCATCCAGTAAATAGAGTCATAGGATTTGTTTCTAAGGCTCTTATGGTGAAAAACTTATTTCCAATACCTCTTTAATTTCATCCTCTTTCCTATAGCTCCTACTTATAGCTTTTGTTGATATATTATGCTGTACACACACGCACGTGCACACACACACACACACACACACACACACACACACACACACGAGATCCCAGAAATTAGCTAGTAAGCTAGCTGTAGAGTATATAGTATAGTATAGTATAGTATAGTATAGTATAGTATAGTATAGTACTATATAGTATGTAGTAGCTAGCTCTGTGTTCATCCTTTTTATTTCCTTAGAATTTTAGAATGCCAGGCCTGACCTCAATCTTTATCTCCTCTCCACATTTATTAAGCATCTACAATGTGCCAAGCACTGTGCTAAATAATGGGCATACAGATTAGGAAAAGAAAGACAGGAGCTTACAATCAATTGGAGAAAGACAACACAGAAAAAGAAGTTAAAAACTGTGTGTGTGGTGGGGTCTACCAGCAGGACTACCTGCCATGGAGACATGATGTTCTGTGCAACTGAGACCAAGCAGAGCTGCTGATGGAAAATTGAGGGTCCTGGTGCTTTCACTTAATTGTTTCCATCCTTACTCTCAGAGCTGCCATAATGTGATAAGACCTTAAAGCAACTCTGGTAATACTTTTTAACTGATATTTCTTGGACCACGAGGAGAACTTGATTAGAAGTACAAACCCAACCCTTCTAGTCGAGCTAAATGCCATTCCCTGAAACTTCCCTGATAATTGTGCTGCTTCAAAAGTCTGTTTGGCCTGCCTGTACAGTCAGCACTGTTGGGTGCTTACCCTTTTCTAACATCAGCAGATTCATGTCTAGCTTATCCTTGAGGTGTGCTAGGCTGAGTTAGTCTTATTTAGTCTTATTGATCTTATTTCATTTTTGCATCTTTTTTCCTTGATACATGGTTATTTCCTTTCTACAAATATATTCTATTTTATATTCATACATACTCATTCTGGCTTATGGAGTGTGTGCATGATATTTTGACAGAGTTTTATGGAGAAAGAACTACCACTTGTCTGTGCTATTATTTCCTTTTATATGCAATCCCCAATTGGTACTATATAATTTTGATAATACAGGTTTAACTTAATTACTCTTTTGATTTTTCCTGTTAGAATTTTCCCAAGTTTATCCTTGTACTTGTATTGGAGGCTGACTACATTTCAGGAAATTTTCTTCTTAGACACAACAATAGAAGTAATTAAAAGATTAATCATTGAATTTAAGAAATTTAAAATACATTTACTAATCAACGAGTGTGTCTAATTCCCTGTGCTCTTTCTTTTCCTTGCTATTCTCTATTCCCTATGTTCTTATATGAATTTGATGTCTCTCATTCTTTAGTATTATGTTTATGATGTTGATTTCATATAACACCTATAGTTTAGTATCATTTACTAATTTTATTAACTCAGATGGATAATGAGATGCCGTGGCCTCTGAGTTCAAGTCAAATCAATGATATTAGTTTTGTGACCTTGGCCAAGTCACTTAACTTCTTAGGGTACTGGACAACTCTCTAAAAGTATCAGGAACTGTAGGGTTGCCCACCTACGTCTTCTTTTTTTTTTTTCCGGGGCAATGGGAGTTAAGTAACTTGCCCAGGGTCACACAGCTAGTAAGTATCAAGTGTCTGAGGCCGGATTTGAACTCAGGTACTCCTGAATCCAGGGCCGGCGCTTTACCCCCTGCGCCATCTAGCTGCCCCCTCCACCTATATCTTCTAAGGGAGGTCTCATTGCAGATGAATGATGAGTTAGACCCAGAATGAAATAGGAAAAGTCAGTGGTTGAATCCCATTTGAGAGTCTGTGTGACATTTGGTATGATCCCAAGTTTTTCTTTACCACCAAAGTCCATCTTTTTCTTAAATTAAATTTTACTTTTTTGCAATCAGCAAAAATCTGACTTCTTTCCCTTTCACCTTTTACCACTAAATAAGAAAGAAAAAAAAACAGTGTTATATGCATGTATAGTTAAACAAAACAAATTTCTATATTGTCCATGTCCAAAAATAGATGTTATTCCATACTCAGAATTCATTACTTTTCTACCAGGAGTTGGGCAGCATGTGTCTTCATGAATGCTCTGGAATGTATTTGGTCATTGTGCTAATCAGAGTTCCTAAATCTTTCAAAGTTGTTTATTTCTTTATAATATTGCTGTTATCCTATGAATGCTTCTCTTGTCTCTGTTCACTTCACTCTGTATCAGTCATCCATGTTTCCCTGAAACCATCCTCTTCGTCATTTCTTACAGCACAATGATATTCTATCATATTTTGGTTTTTTGTTCTTGGTGGTGTTCCAGTCATGTCCAACTCTTTGTGACCCCATTTGGGGTTTTCTTGGCAAAGATAATGGAGTAGTTTGCTATTTCCTTCGTCAGGTCGTTTTGCATATGGGGAACTAGTCAAACAGTGTTGTTACCAAGTTTACCTAAAAGTGGTGGGTTTTTTTTAAAGTTCTATGACTCATTATGTGTTATAGTTTAGCATGAAATAAATTTTAACCATCTAGACTTGAAAAGTTGGGAGAAATCACAAAATTAGCAAGTATATAGTGCTTTTAAAGTTTTCAAAATACTTTCTGTATGTTAGCTTACTGGATTTAATCCTCAAGAAACACTATGAGATAGACACTAGTATTATCTCAATTTTACATGTGAGGAAATTGAGGCTTAAAGATGTTAATTGACTTGCCTAGGGTCACACAATTCAAAAGTGTGTAAGTATTCAAACACTGCTCTTCCTGACTCCAAGGCCACCATTCTAACCATTATACCACCTAGTTACCTTGAGTACCTATCTAGGAGGTGGAAGTGCTATTGACAATTTGATGTATGACTATAAAGTAAAGAGACTGATTTAGAGATGGAAAAGTTCTCAGCAGTCATCTAGCCCATGCCATACCTCAAAGAAATCCATATATGCATAGCAGGAAGTGAGCATCTTATATCTGTTTAAAGACCTCCAATGAGTGAGAACCTCCAGAGGTGGATCATTCCACTTTTGGACAGCCTTCATTTGGTAGGAAGATGTTTGTTTGGTTGTTTTTCCTGACATCAAGTTTAAGTTTTCTTCTTTCCAACTTCTAGTTCTTGTTCCCAGTTCTACTCTCTGGGACCACAGGGAAAAGTCTAGTCCCTCTTTCATCTGGCAACACTTCAAATAAACTTGAAAACATATAACTTGTCTTATGTGTACCTATTTCTTCCCATGTTGTCTTCCCCATAAGAACATAAGCTCCGTGAGGATAGGGTTTGTTTTTGTCCTTTTGTGTGCTCCCAGCCCTTCTCATAGTGCCTGGCATATAAGAGCCCAATAAATGTGTTGATTATGTCCTTTTCCAAGTTAAGTATCCTTATTTCTCTTCTTTCTTTCTGTGGGGCAATGAGGGTTAAGTGACTTGCCCAGGGTCACACAGCTAGTAAGTGTCAAGTGTCTGAGGTCCGATTTGAACTCAGGTCCTCCTGAATCCAGGGCTGGTGCTTTATCCACTGTGCCATCTAGCTGCCCCCCCCCCTTATTTCTTTTAACCTGTTCTTCTACATCAAGGACTTTCACCATATTTTTTGCCTCTCCAATTTATCAGTTTCCTTCTTAAACTGTGGTGTCTAAAATTAAAGACGTCATTCTTGATTTGGTCTGATAAGGGCAGAGTACAGAGGGCCTATCCCTTCTTTATTCCTTGATCTGTTCTTGGGAAATTATCCCTCATATAATGAAGTCCAAAATTTCATTGGATTTCTTTTCCCCTTAAGCATAGATTTAATTTGCGGATTCTGTAGAAAGAGGTTAAGTTTGGTGGGAAAAGGCCAGGGTCCAATCTACTTTTTTTTTTTAAAGCATGATTGAAAGAAATGGAGGCAGTTTTCATGAAGTGTTTAAATGTGAACTAAGCGTCATCCTTCTTTTCTTGACTTCTCCCCAACTGTGTTCCATAAATGTTTTCCATTCATACAGCTTCAGTCTCTCCTTTTTTTCCTCCTTAGCTTCCAATTATACCTCAGTCTTCCTAATCTTAAAAAAGAAAAGTTTTCCTCAGTCCTGACATTCCCTTTAAGCTAGTGTCTGATCTCCTTACCTTTCCGTGAAAAATTTGAGAAAATGGGGTCACTATTCAATTCTCTTATCACCATCTTTCCTTAACCTCTCATGATCAAGCTTCTGTCTTCACCACTTACTTTTAAACTTTGGTGGTGGTGATAATGATGATAATAAATGCCACAGTACAGAGAATGAACCGGAAGAACTGAGTTCAAATCCAACCTCAGACACTAAATTAGCTGCAACTCACCTTGGATAAATCACTTAACTTCTTTTAGATTCAGCTTCCTGATTCCAATAAGTATAATCATAGCATCTATATTATATGATCATTGTGATGACTGAAGGAGAAATATATACAAGTAAAGTGCTCTGTAAACCTAATAGCATGATATAAATGTTATTTACATAGTGCTTTGATGTTTGCAAAGCATTTTATATCTACATCTACATCTATGCCTATAACTATCTCAATCTCTATCTCTATCTCTGTCTATCTATGTATCTATCTATCTAGTTTAATTTGATGCTTAGGGGAACCCTCAGTAGGTTATTAGTCCCCCCATTTCCAATTTTAATAACAACCTCTTTATCATCAAAACCAATGGGCTTTTTTTCCCTGTTCTCACTTCTTGACTTCTTCGCAGCATTTTTTTTTTTTTTTGGTGAGGCAATTGGGGTTAAGTGACTTGCCCAGGGTCACACAGCTAGTAAGTGTGTGTTAAGTGTCTGAGGCCAGATTTGAACTCAGGTCCTCCTGAATCCAGGGCTGGTGCTCTATCCACTGTGCCACCTAGCTGCCCCTTCTTCACAGCATTTTGATAACAGATTACCTCCCTCAATATACTATTTTTGACCTTCAAGTAATTTTCTTCTGGTAACTGCCTAGTCTCCTTTGTTGGTTCCTCATCCTCTTTCCAGGGCAGCTAGGTGGCAGATCACCCAGCCTAGAGTCAGGAAGACCTGGGTTCAAATCTGACCTCAGACATTTACTAGCTGTGTGACCCTGGACAAGTCACTTAACCTTGTTTGCCTCAGTTTCCTTATCTGCAAGATGAACTGGAGAAGGAAATGACAAACCATTCCAGTATCTTTGCCGAGAAAACTCCAAATGGGGTCATGAAACATCAGGCACAACTGAAATACATACATACAGCAACAACTTCCTCTTTCCACTCCTTAAACATCTATAAGTTTTTTTCCCTTGACCTTCTTATCTCCCTGTATTTGTATTAATTATATTGCATACTCCTACAGCTTTTATCATTATCTTGCCACAGACTAATTCTGAATTTTTTTTCAGCCCCAGTCTCTATTTAGAATTCCAACTCCACTATTCTATCTGTTTACTCAGTATCTTTTTTGGATGGCCTACTGGCATCTCAAACTAAACAGGCCCAAAATTTTACCTGTAATTCCCCTCTTCCCCTCCTCAAACTACTATTCTAATGTCCTTGTCTCTTTTGTGGGCACCACTATCTTCCTAATCATTCAAAATCATAGTGGTAAATTTGTCTTTGACTCCTGCACCTTACTGTACACATCTAATCAATCGTCATGTCTTTCTGCTTCTATTATTTCTACAATATCTTTTTCATCTTCTTTTAGTTAGCACTGTAATCATCCTTAGTCATTCTATCTAAATTTCTCATCTAGAAAAAAATTTAATTACATTTTTTTTTTCGTGAGGCAATTGGAGTTAAGTGACTTGCCCAGGGTCACACAGCTAGTAAGTATTAAGTGTCTGAAGCCGGATTTGAACTCAGGTACTCCTGACTCCAGGCCCAGCGCTCTATCCATTGCACCACCTAGCTGCCCCCTACATTTTGTTTTAATTTCAGATCTGCATTTTATTCCTCCTACCTATCCTCCACCCTACCAACTGAGAAATCAAGAAAAAAAAATCTGTAACAAACATGTAGAGTTAAGTAAAACAAATTCCTAATTTGGTCACATGCAAAAAATATGTCTTAATTGGGAGTTTGAATCTGTAGCCTCTCCTAACTGTATGCCTTAAAGAGATCAAGGAGAGAGGAAAGGGTCCAATGTTTACAAAGATATTTATTGCATCTCCTTTTGTATTCACGAAAAACTAGAAACTTAAGAAGGTGCTCAAGAATTGGGGAATGGCTAAAGTATATTGGTGATCATGGTTTCAGTCTCTGTAATCTACCTCTAATTTATTTTTTATCCATATTTGATATTCTAATATCCATACGATGATCCCTATTTGATATTACAATCCACATACTCGACATTATAACCAAATTGAGCTACTTTTTGTCTTCTGTTCTCATCATTTCCTCTATCCTAACTCCATGCTTTTGCTCGTTATGTCCTTTATGGTTGGAGTCTACTCCCTCTGCCATCTTTATGTCTTGAAGGGCTTCCCTTCATTCAAAGTCCATTTCATGTATCACCTCAATGAACTATTCCCTGACTTTTCCAATTTTCATGTCCTCCTGGAGTGAAAATGATGTCTCCCCCTCAAATTCCCCATACTATTGTTTCAGCCCCTCTTCTTGGCATATATCTCATTCTTTCTTGTATTTAATATGTTTGTATGCATGTCTTTTCTCTATTTGTTAAAACCTTTTTGACAACAAGATCTGTCATAATTAACTTTGTATTCCTATGCTAGCATAATACATTGCACATTTAAAGTTGTGTGTGTGTGTGTGTGTGTGTAATTGAGTTGAAATTAAAAATACCAATAGGGAAAAGATATTATTTCAAAGGAGAATGACCCCCACATGCAAAGACTTCGAAAACATTATCACACAACACAATTACATAGTTAGCACTTTGCAGAAGACACCTAAACCCATGTATTCACTTTTCTCCTAAGACACACATTTCATTGGCTGATCTAAAACACTTTTACTTTCCAAGAATGTACATTTTTGAGGTAAGAAGAAAGGAGACATTATTTCTATAGGGAAAAGAAGATCTAACTCAGAGTCAGTAGAAATCTGGGTTCAAATCTATCTTTGAAAATTACTAGCTGTGTGACCACAGGCAAGTTATTTAACTTCCATGAGCCTCCATTTCTTCTAGAAGTTGAAGGTAATCTTGCCCGTAGTCCTTGCTTCATTGAGTTGTTTGGAAAATAAAATGGGTGTATGTATGTAAAATGCCATATCAGTGTCATATAGTAGTGTTTTTATAAGACAGCTAAGAAAAACATTAGTGAAATGTTTTCTGACTATATCACAATCTTCATTTCTCTAATCTCTCATGGTTCATATATCTAAGTAATAATGGAACTCTGGGAGATAGTTACTTGCTAAGAGCTCTCCATACATGTTTCCCCTCTTAGAAGTGTCTCTTCAAGGAGAGGCAAGAGGCCTAAAGATGTATCCAGCTTTTAGATTGAGGTTTCTGGAGATGACTATATCTTAAAGTAGATTTCCATAAGGTAATTCCTGATTATGAACATACCATTGCCTTTATTTGTTTGGACATTGGCAGGAGCCTCCAAATGTGCAAGTAAATGTTGTATGTCTACATGTTTATTAGAAAATGTCTCATGAGGAGAGATTTAAAAAAAAAAAAGACAAAGTGGGACAGCTAAGTGGTGCAGTGAATAAAGCACCGGCCCTGGATTCAGGAGGACCTGAGTTCAAATCCGGTCTCAGACACTTGACACTTACTAGCAGTATGACCTTGGGCAAGTCACTTAACCCTCATTGCCCCGTGCAAAACAAACAAACAAAAAGACAAAGTGGTGAAATGGGGAATAAGGATTATGTAAAACCTACTATGTACCAAGTACCATGGTAAGTGATTTTTACAAATATTATCTCATGTGATCTTCCCAACAATCCTATGAGATAGGTGCTATTATCATTCCCATTTTTTAATTGGGAAAACTGAGGCAGACAGGGTTTATGGGACTTGCCCAGGGTCATAAATTCAGTAACTGTCTGAGGTTGTATTTGAACTCTTGGCTTCCTGACTGAAGACCCAGCACTCTATCCACTGTGTCAACAGCTGCCTCTATGTTTGGGCTTCCTTTGAAGTCAATAATAAAGATTTTCCAGAATATCTCCTGTTATAGGAGTACCAACTCATTTATCTTGTATGGTATATGTGAAAACTGAGGCACAGAGAAATCTACATCCTACAAGATGAATCCACTTTGGACCTATCACTGATAATTAAAACATGTGACTGACAGTCAAGCTCAACAGATTAGATCCTAATGTTGGAACTTCACAACTTCATTTGGGAAGAGAGATTAAAAATATGAGTTATAGACACATTATTGATTCTAGTCAGAATTTGTGGAGAACTATCAAATTTGTTAGAGCAAGAGAGTGATTCATTTAGGAGGCAATTTACTTAGATCAGTCTTGTTTGCAAGAATTGGATTGGAGAGAGGAGATACTAGATGATGGGAGCCCAGTTAAGAGAGCACAGCAGTATTTCTGAAAAAGGGACAATGAGCAATTAAACTAGAGTGGTAGTAGTGGAAGCTGAAAAGAAGATATGAGAAACATTTTGAAGGAAGAATTAATAGAACCTGGGGATTTGATTGGATTGGTGATTAGAGCATGAAGAAGAAAAAGTTGTAAAGATGACTAAAGTTATAAGTGAAAATGACTGGGCTAATATTGGTACCACCAATAAAGATTGGACAGTGAGGAGAAGAAAGTCCAATAGGTCTGGAATCTAGGGAGGGAGTGTAGGCAGGAGAAATCAAGAACTCTGGCAGGGTCTGGACAATGAGTACGATGCTCCTACCAAAACAAAAATCTTGACATTAAACCAACACTGCTTCTATCCCAGAAGGTTTCTTGCCTTGTTTTTTGGTTTTGTTTTTTTAGATCAGCATCCAGTCCTCAAACATGATTGACTTGGATCCATCGGGGAGAGGTAAATAGGGATATATGGCTGTAGTCTGGGGAGTGAGTGATGAGGTGGGGAAAAGAAAGGCAACCCCAAATGGTGATCAATCCTGATTCTCACAGAGCATTTATTCCTGTCATTGAGTGATTCCAGATGACTGAACTGTGTATTAGATCTTTTAGAGGACTCAATCACAATTCATTAGATTCAACTTCAAACTATCAATCTGCTGTCATCTAAAGTGCACACTCCCTTCTACTTTTTCACATCATACAGGGAAGATAGCTAAGAATGCTTTACATAAAATGTAGAACACCCCTTCCCCCCAACTCAGACATTTTTATGATTTCAGTGAGCCTTAGAGAATCATCTTTTGTGGGATTCCTAACACTATAGAGACAGATTCAGCAGGTTCTGTACACATACCAAGGTTAAGTCTGTTTATTTAGCATCTTGTTCTTAATCTAATCAGTTCATTTTAGAAAGTACTTTGATCAGTGTGATGTTTTTAGAGTAATACATTTTAAGGTACATTGCTTTAAAATAGCTAAATATTTTGATATTAAATGCATTAAATCTAATGTTAATTGGTGGGAAGTTTTGGAATTTCATAATTTCTCATATTCCCCACATTCACTTGTGGTTTGGAAGCACTTAAGAAGAATAGAAACATTATGAGAGCTCTGCTGAGGTGAACTCATGCCTTAGTGTGTTAATAGTTTTGCTTTCTCAGAAGCCTAGTTAAGCTTTGTCCAGAGAAATTAATATCTGAGTTCTCTATTTAATATACTTTACAAAATGTAATGTGCATATATAATAATTTAGATTTATATCATTAAATGCTATTTCCTATTTATATAATTATGTATTTACATATTATTTATATCATACTTCCAATGCAGTACAGATCAGGTATAAGTTTCATTTAATTATAATACTCATTATTAACATGACTCTTATTCCTAACTTTTCTTTCTTTCTTTTTTTTTTTTTTGGTGAGGCAATTGGGGTTAAGTGACTTGCCCAGGGTCACACAGCTAGTAAGTGTTAAGTGTCTGAGGCCGGATTTGAACTCAGGTCCTCCTGAATCCAGGGCCGGTGCTCTATCCACTGAGCCACCTAGCTGCCCCCAGACATTTACTTTCAAACCCATATAACTGTAGTTTAGCAGATACGAATCTAAGTGCATAAAAGTATATACAGTGTGACTCCAAGTAGCAACACTACACTTGCCTTTAAATGAATTTATTGATTGACTGGAGTCATTCTTTCTGTGTGAACATTTGAAAATATAGATTATTTTTAAAAGTTTGCTATCCATTAGCATAATGACTTTTAACCTAAAAGATGACACGCGGCCAGTACTCATACCAGCTACAAAAAATCCCAGCCATCATTGGATCGTACATCATTGTCCTCTGCTTTGTGCCCAGAAGGGAACCTTATCATGGATGCTAGAGAAATCGATAATATTTGGATGCTACAAGAGTTTATTTCACTTGACTCTAGTAGGGTGGAGGTCTTTTCTACCTGACACATTTCCATGTGATACATATCCCAAGGATCCTGTCAGATTCACGAGTATAACTTTTATATGTATCATTATCTTTCAATGCATGCCCCCTTAGAATTACATATCTCCTTCCCTATTAAATATCCTGTCTTTATTCACTTTTAGCCATGTTTTGTTGGAGAGTTTAGGTGCTGAGGTGATTCATGCATGTTTTATACTAGTATTGAAAAATAAAAGTCTTCTGTATTATTATAACGTCTTACTCAGTGGTTTGATTCATGTTTCCTTTTCCTTCATGTATTATAGTTTCTGTTGTTGTTGTTGTTGTTGTTTTGCAGGGCAATGTGTATTATAGTTTCTAATGGTTTTGCCTGGCATCTTCATTCCAGTAGAAGGTATATGTCACTATTGTGATATCTAATACTGGGGGCATCTTAACCAGATACTGTCTAACAAGAAGCAACTAGGCAGCAATAAGGAAGGACTGGGCTAAGGACACCTTTCTGTGCCTTTTCTGGTCAAGTTCTTTGTGCAAATGTGCCATTTGTACTTCTCAAGTTATAACACTCTAATAACAGCCACTAATAACAGGAGTCAGCTAGGTGGCTCAGTGGACAGAGTGATGGTCCTGGTGTCAGGAAGACCTGAATTCAAATCCAGCCTCAGATAGTGAACTGTGTGACCCTGGAGGAGTCATTTAACCACTCTCTGCCTCAGTTTCCTTAACTGTAAAATGGAGATAAATTACCTCACAGGGTTATTAAAGTTAGGATCAAATGAAACAATATTTATGAAGTGTGTATCACCATGCTTGGCAAACAATAGACATTTACTAAATGCTTATTCCTCTTCCTCTACTTTCTAAATGGAATGAAAAAATGAAAGAGAATTAAGACAATGTCTACAGAAAGTTTGCCTGGCCTATCAAAATTTCAGTGCCTCTATGACTACTAGGCAATGCCCACCTCTACTACTCAGCTATTCCAGGATATGATCTCCTGCTCCACATGTTACTACTACACTGAGGGTACAGGCCAGGCTGTTATTTGCTTTAGTCAATTTAGTGGAAGTAACTTCCACAAAAGTCATAAAGAAAAGACTGAAGGAAATAACTTTATTGGAGGTTCCTTCCATTAATGAAAGAAAAGCATGTACAGGCATGCTCTTTAATAGCATGTCACTGGTTTGTAAACTAGGAACACTGCTCAGGGTAGAACAATTACTGCAGTGCCTCATTGTGATATGGAGATGTTCCTGAGCTCTTGAAAACTATGCCACCATCGCTTCACCTCTGGTGAGTGCTACAAGGCAGGAAAGGTTTAAGTTTAGGCCCAGAAGATGGACTGTGGGACTAGCTTAGTTTAGAAAGTCTCATTTCTAGACTGGTTAATGGGTGGTGAATTTTTTATCCACAGCAATTCCAAAAGAACATTTCCTAAGTCCTGCAGTCTATAGCAGTGGAGTAAAGCACCTATACCAGCAAAATGATATGTACTACCCCCTGTCTGCCCTGCTCCCTTCCCTCACCAAATGTGCATGTATAGAAACAAGGCCACGCTGAGCTTCCATAGGCTTTAACTAGAATATCTAGTAAGCATGTTCCAGAAGGCATGGTTCATGCTCAATGAGCATTCCAGTCAAGCACATAGAAACTGGGTAGGACAAGTGCAGAGATGGGAAGAAGCAAGAGTCCTATATCCAACTCTCTGAAATTCTAAAGTGAACAAATACAGTTCAGAGTTACTTACACAAATAAAGAAACACAAAACAAAGATGCTTTCTGGACCCTAGAAGAAGTCAGAGCAGATCTTTGACATGGCACAAGATTCTCATGCTCTTTGAGGGATTTCAAACTATCGCCAAACACCATTTTCTGTGTCACTCTGTGTGTGTGGTCTTTCAAAAACACAAAAAAGGGACATCTCTACATGTAGAACTTTTAAACTGTTTTTTGAGTATTTTAAAATTATAGGATCCTATATTGAGGACCTGAAGTCCAGAATAGTAAGCAAAGACAGGAAAATATGACCTTCTAGATTTCCTCCTCAGATGTCTGAATTTACATAGTCTTCATTAGTTAATTAGAGGTCAGATATCTGTAACACAAAGAAGAACTAGGGACAAAAAAAAATTTCCACATAGCCAGGACAATTCCCTCATATTAATAATGGGGCTCATAGAGGAGGTCAAGTGACTTGCTCAGGGCCATACAGTTAATAAGTTGTTGAGTTGGGATTTGAACCTAGTTTTCTAATGCCTAATCCAGTATTCTTTTCCCTGTACCACAAAATCATTAACTAAAATTCCAAATGTAGATACTAACCTAGTTATAATTTTTATATTGATGATTCATTTGCCTGGGCATCATAAGAGGAGTGAAACTTCATAAGTTAATTTTCTGGATAATTTGGCACTTATTTTATTTGAACTGTTGTTGGAGAAAATGTTTCTAAAATGCATCACATATTTCTCTTCTAGTTTGAAGGTTGTTAAGCTTAGTTTACCATTTTCTTGATGATTATGGCTCATTATTCCTAAACTCATTTCTTATATTGCATTACAATATGATGATGGGGCTTTGGGAGTTTATGGGAGTTCCCTTAAAAGTGGTTTGTTTGGGGTTTTTTTGCTTTCTTGTTCATCATCAGACTGTCAGCTGATAATTTTTGCTCTTACCGGTCTTCTAATACAATGTCACATCTTAAATTACTGATTCTAATCTTCTGTGGACTGAGGAACCAGATAAGTATACTTATTAAAATGGAACTATATCTAAAGTTAGAACAAATAGGTTCTGAGTGAGGGCCCTGAGTGCCTTTTCTTTGAGTAAAGGAATCGTTGAGATTTTACCAGCACTTTGCAAATCTGTCCTGGCTATGTGGAAATTTTTTTTTGTCCCTAGTTCTTCTTTGTGTTACAGATATCTGACCTCTAATTAACTAATGAAGACTATGTACATTCAGACATCTGAGGAGGAAATCTAGAAGGTCATATTTTCCTGTCTTTGCTTACTATTCTGGAAACTACTAAAGTGGCTTTGTAATTTCATCAATGATCGGAATTCTTTACAATAATAAAGATGCCTACCCATCTTATGCTATTCTTGTCTATGTCAGGGCATAAATTTGCCACAGGGCATCAACCCAATGTGCTGGAAACCTTCGCTGTTCTTTTTTTCATC
Organism: Dromiciops gliroides; assembly: GCF_019393635.1. Classification (NCBI taxonomy): domain Eukaryota; kingdom Metazoa; phylum Chordata; class Mammalia; order Microbiotheria; family Microbiotheriidae; genus Dromiciops; species Dromiciops gliroides. The sequence goes on from NC_057864.1 coordinate 146,973,484, forward strand.
CAGCATTATGAAAATATCATTGTAACATTCTGACAGTTCACATTATCCCTTGCGATGTGACAAGCCCATCTTTTCTTCCTATCATATAATTCTTTGATACCATCATTTATTCCTATTCTTTGAAATTATTCAGTGGTTATATGTTGTCACCTACTCACATTCACATTGTGCTTTTCCATTGTCCTCTTTCTGGTACTTATTTTTAGTTTTGAGGAGGTAGCAATATCCTATGTCCCACTACCTTTTAGCAACATTGATAAAATGTTAATAATAAAAAGATGGAGACTTGGGGGCAGAAAATAACTGCATTTTCCTGAAAGCAATCTTGCCCACTCTCTTTTTCTTTTCCAATTCTGGGTCCAATCTATTTAGCTTCATCATTACCGGTTCACCATACCAGTAGTACATGAGGGAAGCAGCCAGGTAGGGTAGAAGAAATCCTACCACTGTTATTAGAAGACCTGGGTCAAAATCCTGTATTTGACATTATTATCTATGTGACCCTGGGGAATTCAACCACTTTGGGACTCACTTTCCCCATCAGAAAAAGAAAAGGGATGGATTTTCATTATCTCTTGGGTCCATTTTAGCTTTCTATCTATGAAATATGACTTGTTGGGCTTTATAGCAACACAAAGAAGGACCTGTAAAAACAAAAAGACCCACGAAAATTCTGATATGCCCCAGTAACTACATTTTGGGAAAGAATATCTGAAGCAAACACTGTGAGCACTACTACTGATTTGTACCTCCCAGCTTCTCCAACCTCTTCCTTACCATTAACTTCTTTAACTCTGATCAAATTTTCTGTGCATAACATATTTTATGACTGTGAAAAAGTCTTCATTTAGCACTAAACGACCTGTGCTTCAGAAGTCCTTCCTATTATCTAGTATTTCAACAAAATATATCCCTGCTTCTCTCTAAAGCTGTTCTACCCAAAGTCATTTTCTTGGAATCAATTAAAGACATCAGGTGGATATATCTGTAAGGCATTTGTCTTGTATATGTCTAAACCTGCTCTCAAATGTTTAAGGAAATAGGAAAAGGATTTGATTCAAACTACACAAAATCATAGGAAATCTTCTCTTAATGCAACATAATGGATGGAACTCTTTTTATTATCAATTATTTCCATTAGGATTTTCCTAAGGGTTATGGTACCCTCTTTGGTCTCTAAAATGGCTAAGTGGTGGTATCAAAACTAATATACTTTGAGAACAGGGATAAGAATGAAGTTGTTATGGTCCCTCCTTCATCTCCTTTAGTTACTCTGTAAATGATGTTTTTCCCACTATTCAGCATCCCCTGATGTCATTTGGATGAACGTTCCCCCACAAAGTGAAACTTCCCAATGTAACAATAGAAAAATAGAAAGATTTTGTTGTAGAATAAAGTTGACAGCATTCAGATATGTTTTATGTGTAACTAAATAAATTGGGTAGCCTAATTCTTTTTTGGGGGGAGGGATAGCCTATTCTTAAGAATTTTGCAAGCTACAATTGAATTAATGCTTCATTGCAGATTGTCTCTTGTGTTCCTCTTTCCTTCCCTTCTCCCTCCCCTTTCTCTCTCTCTCTCTCTCTCTCTCTCTCTCTCTCTCTCTCTCTCTCTCTATATATATATATATATATATATATATATATATAAAATAGATTTATGTATTTTTACAAATATGTATATGACAGAGAGGCAAACATGTAAAACTGGAGGAGGGATGAGTGATAGTGAAAAGTCAATAGTAATTTTATTGAGTTATAATGGCCTCTAGATCTCTGCTTGAACCCTGCTCTAAGTATTTCAGATGATATAAGTAGTAAAAATGTTTCTGCCACGTATTTTCTTATGGAAATGGAAGCTCATTCATTTGTACATTTTTAACCTCCTAAAAGTAAGAACAAGTAGGATGTGATGAAGGATCTTTTTTTTCACCTGTTATTTTATATTGGTCAAAGTTTTTTCCTTTCTATTTCCTCTTGTTGGGTTGGTTGAAGTGAATTATTTCTTGGGAAGCCCAATGAGAATATGTCTGTTTATTTAGTATATATAAGATATAGATTGAGCCATACTGTACATGGGTTATCTATTTACTTCAAATATAGAACAAAGATGAATGTCCAAGGACAGGAGATATGTATCACAATCAAAATTCTCACCCCAGTCCGTGTAACCTATCAAGTACTTGTTTACGGAATTCCAAATTAAATGTTATAAGAAAAAAGGGTGAGCTGTTCAGAAGACCATGAAGAAAGCCATGTGATTTTATTATGTAAAGGAGCTGTCTGTCATTTAATGAGTTAACAAGATTGATTTGTGCTCCATGAAAAGCTGTGGTGTTTCTGTCTCCAAATCAAATGTTTATCCATCAATCTAGTTAGTATTATTCCCGCATCAAGGGATAATGAATGGGCAACTAGGTGGCACAGTGGATAAAGCACCAGCCCTGCATTCAGGAGGACCTGAGTTCAAATCCGGTCTCAGACTCTTGACACTTACTAGTTGTGTGACCCTGGACAAGTCACTTAACCCTCACTGCCCCCCGCCAAAAAAAGGTATAATGAGTGATGTCCTGCTAACCTCAGAGCCAAAAGTCCTCAGTTCTATTTCTGACCCTTCCATAAGCAATGTAATCAATTTAGACAATTCAGTTAAATTCTTGGAGTTCCAATTTCTTCATATGAAAAAAGGAGTTGTATTATATGATCCCTAAGGTTCCTTCCATTGCTATCTTTAACTGTCTAATAAACCTTGCTGAATTTTCTTATCTTCATAAATAGCTGGCTGATTTATTTTTAGAAAGCTGCTGGAATCTTCTTCTGTACTCTTTCTATTCCTGACTGCCAGAAAAAAATCATCAAATTTGAAATTCTATTAAATTCTAGCTATGTTATTAGACTTAGAAATACCTCTAGACTGGGTTTCATAGGGTGATATAACCATCACCAAATGGCCAGTCTACTGAATGACATTTCCATAAATTCCTTGCCTGTTGTTAGAACTCTTTTTTCTAGCATATTTGATGCTATTCTAGAGCAAAGATAAAACAAAACAATTGAATAGAGTTTTAGATATCAATGTCACATGAGTAGGAATTGAAGTAGGAAAGAATTTTATCTGGCTGTAAGGAAATAATGTTGTTGGGGACACATTAACCTTGGATTCATCCTGATTTCTTGTTTTCTTCCTCAGGCTTTCCCTCCAAATGCAATCACCATCTTCATTTATTGCAGTTCTGTGACCATATTCTTCACAGTAATAAAGTTGATCAGTTATCGCCTGCACCTTATGTTTGATGAAGGAGAAGTGATTCAGCAAAAGAGCTCCTTAAATACTGAAAAACAAAGTAAAGACAAAGAGGCCAATAGAGACAATGTAATTCATCACAAGAGTCCAAGGTAACTATAGCAACTTATAGAATTATTCAATGATGGAATATACTTCTTATTTTTATGGTTTCTTTTTTCCTTATCTATTGATACAGTTTGTAAATCTATACTCAGTGAGCAGACATGTCTATTTACACATATCTCATGTTAATTATGTACATATGTATATATGACATGTATTCACAAATGGATATGTCGAATTATACACATATGTGCATATATGCATAGACATATATACACATGCACATAGTTACACACGTGTGTATTTATGTATATACATGTGTGTATTTACATATATACACATATGCACACACACATACCACCCTTGTTTTTTCCCCCAGCAAAATCATATACATAGGAAGTATCTTTTCAGCAAACTGATCTGGTTACTTATGACAAGGCTTAGAATTTGACCTAAAAAATTGTTTGTGACAGACTATTTTATTTTGAGATCATCACTTTTCTAATTTAGTGCTTAGAATTAACCTTGGAATTCTAAAGAGTAAGAACAAAGTACCTGTTTGTGTTTATATATGATGACAAAATAGACTGGGAGAAACTGGTTTTGTTACAGCACCATGAAAATTTAATCATGGAATCTTTAGCAATATCTTTGCTTTATTTTTTTCTCTTCTTGTTTTTGTATCAGCAATAATAGACAGACCAATAATGGAAAAGTGGAAGAGGGCAATCGAAATCTCTCTACACCTCCACTCCACTGTAGCTCAAGAGGGCACAGCATAAATTCCCATCATTCTTCTGGCCTATTGGTTAGTATTTTCTTTTCCAATATCATTGTTTTTACTTTGTTACAGAGTTCATTTCTATATTTTAACAAAAGTATGTGTTGGAGATTTATGCTATGTGTTCTTATATGTGTATCCTGATTTGTATTCATATGAAGACAAAAGCATCTGCCTCTGAAATAAAAGCAGACTCACGTAGCCATCAGTGTCAGTCTCAAAGTCAGGAAGACTTGAGCTCAAATGCCACCTTTGACACAAACTAGACAGTAAGCAGTGTGTAGATTTGTATCTTGTTTTTATGAACTTCAGCTCACATTTAACCTTTTAGAGCCCCTGTTTTCATAAATGTAAAATGGGGATAATATTACCAGTAATAACAACTTCCAGGCCAACGGTGAGACTCAAATGTGAGAATATCTGTAAAACACTGCAAATTTCACAGAAGTATATTTGGTTGGAATGTGTGATTAGTGGCATAGTAGTAGCCCTTGGAGTCAGAATGACCTGTCTTACAGTCCTATCGCTCACATATACTGGCTATGTAACCCTGGGCAAGTCACTAAAAACCTCTCAATGCTCCAAGTGACATTGTGACTACAAGTTGCAGAGCAAATGTCAATCTGCATTGGTGGAAAGAATTTCCTCATTCAGGGGTTCCCTTCATCAATGAAATCATGGACCCAGACCAAAAAATGTACAGAAGTAAATTATTATTATTGTTATCTAAAAAGATTGATTTTTTTCTGCCATGTAAAGAGAGGAAATGAGTCTGCAAGGAGTTTTTCACATACTAAATTACTAGTCATGGACTTTTAGGCCTTCTACACTATTAATGTACAGTGTCCACAAATTCTCAAGCTATTAAAGTTTAAAACTATACTAAGATTTTGGGGATACTCCTTTTATTTTCTTCTACATTCTTTCAGTGCTTGCAAATTTGACAAGGAAAAGTTACCTATGATCCTTCACATTCTCCTCTCTCTCACCTTGGAATCATTAATTATGCAAATCCTTCTACTTAGAATGCCTCCTGTACTTCTTTTCATAAAGCCATATTCCTTCTTTCCTTCAAAATCCTACACTTTACATTCTTTCAAAAATAACTCCTGGTTCTCATTCCTATAAATCACTTCACTATATTTCTGTTCCATCCTTTTTCCTTCTCACTTCTTAAAATAATTTGTGCATGCCTCTATATTGGTACAGCTATAATTAATTGTGTGAATATGAATATATCTGTGGAAGCCTTGCTTTACTCACTGGATCATAAGTTTGTCAGTGACAGGGACTATACTCTCTGCCCCCTATAGCACTTTGCAAACACCATCTGCTCAATAAATGGCTTGTAAGCTTATGATAAAAATATATTCAATTTAAGTAATATTGATTTTTTTCATTTCCTTTGTATAGGAATTGCCAGCACAAGAGACTGTTGAAGATCTGAAAGGTATAGTGTCTTCATTGTCCATAGGTAGACAGAAAAATAGAACATTTATTAAATATTTACTATATGCAAGGCATTGTGCTAAGTACTGGGGATACAAATATAAAGCTTAAAAGAAGACAGATCTTACCCTCAAGGAGTTTACATTTTTTTGTTTGTTTGTTTGTTTGTTTTGTGAGGCAATTGGGGTTAAGTGACTTGCCCAGGGTCACACAGCTAGTAAGTGTTAAGTGTCTGAGGCTGGATTTGAACTCAGGTACTCTTGACTCCAGGGCCAGTGCTCTATCCACTGCGCCATCTAGCTGCCCCCAAGGAGTTTACATTTTAATGAAAGAAGAAAAGACATACAAGGGGACTGAAAAATTGAGAGGAAGGGATGCTCCTGTAGAGAAAGGCAAGATGCAAAGTCCTGAAAATCAGGAGGAGAGTCAGGCGAGGCATGAGTTCAATGGTGAATAATTATTTTAGTTCTTTTAAAAATTTTTAGTATTCACTTTAAGGGCAGCTAGGTGATGCAATGGATAGAGTACTGGGCCTGGAATCAGGAAGACTTATATTTCTGAATTCAAATATAGCCTCAGACACTTACTAGCTGTGTGACTGTAGGCAAGTCACCTAACCATTCTCCTCTGTTCCTCATCTGTAACTTAAGCTGGAGAAGGAAACAACAAACTATTCCAGTATCTTTGCAAAGAAAACCCCAAATAAAGTTATGAAGAGTCAGACATGACTGAAATGACTGAACAAACAAACAAGAAAAATTCAGTTTAAACTTTCCTCATCAGAAATTATATGGAATGTTCAGGTTTCATATTTATTTAGATCATTAAAGTGACTAGTCAAAATTATTGCCTCAGAAACACTGTTCAATGACAAATGAAAATAGTCACTAAGTCACTGAGGTCAAATATTTTTTCCTGTTGTATCTGCTTTGAAAAAAGAGTGGGACAAATTGCTTGGCATTCTGGTTACTCAGTTTTTAAAAGTTTATTGTTTCTACCTGTCTCTGAAAATTTTCCTTATTTAAAAACATAATTTTGCACAGATACATAAGTCTTGAGAGGTGGCATTGAGAAGTAGACATAGAGCTGGCCTCAGAATCAGGATGAGCTGGTTTCAAGGCCTGCTTCCAAAACCTAATAGCTGTGGCCATGACCAAGTGATTTAACCTCTTTGTGGCTCCAGGCATCTGCTTGGGATCTTTACAATCCCAAACAGCTTCTCCTTCCTACTATTATTAACTGTTCATTCTACCATCCTTTATTTCACTAAAAAAGCAGTTTGTTTTGGTTCATTCTCAAATAATACCATGCTAACTGAAAAGAGATTCCTTCTACTACCAGGAGACATGGTGTTTTTTCTTCACATAATCTCCTTTTTGAGGTATGAGTATGTGAGTGAGTACATTGATTTGCAGCAGAATGCACACAAGATTCAGGGGCTACCTCCCTCTCTATATATTGCCAGGGAAGATCTTTATTGTTGTGTAGTTCTTCTCAAGTAAATGTAGACCCAAGTTCCAAATTTTTTTTTTTGGATTATCAATCTGCAGATATATACAGTTTCAAAATAAATTCACATTTTTTGCTGCTTATCTTTATATTTCTGGGATAAACTCATCAGTATACAGTGATTAAAAAAATAAATCTCTTAACGTCTGCCATGGAACATTATGGTCTGTTAAGGGAGAAGAGCTTGTTTCCAAATGATTTAAAATATATTTACTCACCAACTTCCTTGTCACATCCTTGAGTATATCTGTTTACAAAAATAAATTCACTGAAGCCTGTCAGTCCATTGATCTTGGGGAAGTGGTCAGGCTCTCATGTCATCAATACAAATGGAATATTAACATGTGACTACATATTAACAGCATAGCTTTGTGGTGCTATTGAATTCATTGAAGTCAACTATGTTATATCAACAGAAAACTGATGGCAAGATTAGAAATATTGAAGATTAGTTGATTTGGTGCTATTGCATTGTTTTAGAATGATCAATATAGCCATGTTTATCAAAGTCAGCCAAACTGACATATTCAGCAGTCATTCCACAAGTTTCTAATGAGTCCCTACTATGTACCCAACCCTGTCTTAGGCCCTAGGATGATTGAAAAGTAATATAAAATAGTTGGTTTACTAATTATTGTAGTTAGGGAGACAAGAAACACATGCACAAAATAGTCTCAGCATGGTGCAAGAGATTGGGAGGCAAAATTCCTTGATTCAAATCCAGATTCAATCACATGCACTCTGTTTGACCTTAGGCAAGTCATGTGGCTTCTTGGGGCCCCAGTTTTCTCATCTTAAAAAGAAGTGGAGTAGTTGTAAAATGATATGACCACTAAGAACACTTGAACCGATCATTTGAACAAACCAATAATTCAGTAGGTGACACAAGGGCAGTACATTATTAAAGACAAATCAATGGACAAAAATACCTATCTCCTACAATGTGTATTACTCCATTTTAAGTCATCCTCTATTCTCATTATATATGCTCTCATTTTTTAAAAAAATCATCATCTCCCATAGATTTAGTTACTATCTCCATGTAGATGATTCTTAAACATATATGTATATATGTGTGTATACATATATATGTATGTGTGTATGTGTGCATACACACACATTTGTATGTATTCTTAGTCTCTCTGCTGGGGTCCATCCCTGTAACTCCAACTGACTTTTGGATATCCCACAGGCACTTCAGACTCATCATATCTAAAAAAAATAATAACTCATTATAATTTTTTCCCAAACCCATTACCAATTTCCAAACTTCTTTTTTTCTATCAATGATAATGCTACCCTTTCAGTTAGCCAAATTCATGACCTTGGTGTCATCCTTGATTCCTCCTCTTCCTTCATGCCACAAATCTGTTTTATTTGTTAAATTTTGCTATTTTTACCTCCATGCTATCTTTCAGATTCGCCCTTCTCTGAATTCACAAAGCCACCTTATTGTTTCCTTCTCTTATCATTTCTTACCTAGACTATTGCAGTAGAATTCTAATTGATTGGATGTGAGCTCATTTAAAGTGATAATTTTCTTTCTTTCCTTCCTTCCTTCCCTCTTGTTTGATATATATATATATATATGTATATATATATATATATATACATACATACATACACACATACATAGTAGTAAACTCCAGTAACTTTCTATTGATTCCAAAATCAATCATAAGCTCCTTTATGTCATGTTTATAGCTCTTCACCACTTGGCTGAAGCCAACATTTTCAACCTCACTCTACATCCTTCCCCTTCCCATACTCCATGGTCCAGCCAAACTAATCTTTTGATGTTCCTTCCATAACAAACCATATTCTGTCTTTCGCAGTGGCTGTCTGTCATGCCTAGGATATATTTCCACTTTACTTCTGCTTCTAAAGATTCCTTATGTTGCTCATAACTGTTCAAACTCACCTATGTGAAGCCTTTCCTGATACTCCTAGTTGCTAGTGACTTCCCCTTTCCCAAAATTACTTTGTAATTATTTTGTATGCATTTTATATTTATATACTCATTGTCTCCCTTGATAGAAAATAAGTTTCTTAAGGTCAAGGAATGTTTGATTTTTGTCTTATCTCCAGGGCTAGAACCATGCCTGAAAAATAATAATAATATATAAGCCTGACAAGAACTTAATAAATGCTTGTTTATTGATTGATTGAAAGCACTGTGCCAGCTGCTGGGAAAAGGAAGAGGTATCAGAAACAAGCTGATATTAAAGAGATTAGAGTCTCCTTGGGAAGATAAGCTAAATGTAAAAAATTAGTTAACAGCCAAAAAGTTTTGAATGCCGTAATAATGTCAAATGAGTACTATGACTTTGGAGACAAGAGAGATCACATATAAGTGGCATAGTAAGGAAAACATTCACAGGGGGAGTGGAACTAAAGCAAGGTTTGAATGACAGACAGGATTTGGATGAAATGGAGAAAAGGGAGATAGACTTCTATGCAAGGATAATGACATCTTTCCAGATCCTTCCTGCTGCTCATATCTCTCCTTGCATTTACCTTGTGTGTATTTATGGATGTACATGTGGTTTTCCCCCTTAGACTATCAGCCCTTTGAAAGCAAACTTTCATTTTTGTCTTCCTATCCTATTCCCAGTTGGTAGCACAGTGTTTGGATATTAATACATTTGCTTGCTTGCTTGCTTGCTTGTTAGCAACCAATGAAACAGTTAACATTTCAGTTAACACTAGAATGAAGATTGCCTGCAGGGCGACTTGTGGGAGATAAATTAGAAAGGATGGCCCAAGGCTGAGTTTGAGAGCCTTGAATGACAACATCGATAGTTTGTATTTTATTCTGTAACTTAGTTGTCTTCCATTCCAGTGTTAAGATATTAAAATAACTAAATTTCATGGCGTGGTTCTCTTTGTCAGCTCATCGGTACAGTTCTCCGTTGGTCAGGTGACAAACACTAAGAGTCAGAGAGAAAGTGGGAACCAGAGATGAGATAAGCAGAATTCAAGTAAGGGAGAAGATTTGTCCTCTTGGATACATTGTGTTCTATTTCTGGAATCTCACTGTAGGATGTGACATCAGAGACAGTTGAGTCACTCCATTGCTCTTCCAGGCTGCTTTCCCCATAAAACTGTTTTTGCTAGAGGGGTGGATCCTCTCCTGGGCTGAGCCAGATCCTTACCAGACACAACTGCTGGTGGTCTAGGTATCATCATATTTAATATGTCTTGATAATGTCTAGCCTAGCTGACCTTTATAATGTTCTTGGCACTCTATCTCCTGATTCCAGGGCTTTGCATCTGCTAGCTTCTGTGCCTAGAATATACACCTTATTTACTTCTGCCCTTTTAGAATCTCTAGTTTCCTTCATAACTCAGCTCAAGCTCCACCTTCTACATTAGGCTCTTCCTTATTCCCTCAGCTAAAAGGGCTTTACCCTTCAATCACCCTCCCCCCCCCCCCAAATTATCATGAATATATTTTATATTTACCTATATATCTGTTCGCGTCTCTGCTGACAAATCATAAGCTCTTTGAGGGAAGAAACTGTTCTGGTTTGGTCTTTGTATCCCCAGTGCCTAGATAGCAAAGGTGTTTTTGTTTTTAAAAGGCTTATATTCTAATAAGTGGAAACAACATATGGCCAGGGAATTGTATTTTGGCTTGGAAAGTTACCATTTTGGTGAGTAGAACCACAGGGGAGTAGATTGGTGCACACTCTCCAGTAGCAACAGCAGTAAATGATTTCATTTTGGTTCAAGAGTTGAGAAGTTTTGTAGGGGGTAGCAAGAGGAGTGTTTCTTTGGCAAGGTTGCTCTGGCAGGGTGGTAGAAGAAATGTGTCTGGAGCCTGCCTAAATACCTACATGAGACATTTACAAGTCAGAGTAGGGTTGTCTGTATATGACTATCTATTGTGTGGATAAACCCTAAACTTTCCCACCTCCATATCTCTTATTCATGCTATTCCTCAGGCCTGAAATGTCCTCACCACCCCTCTTTACTTGCTGAATTTTTATACGTTCTTTAAAGCACAAATCAAATGCCATCTCCTAGGTTAAGCCTGGCTCTCACATACAAAGGTAGAGAACAAAGTACTTATTTACTTTTCTTGAGAAATAATCTTTTATTAATGCCAATTTTTATGTCACTGTCACTTCTCAAGGCCTACATTCCCCCCATTTAGAACTCTCCCTTATAACAAAAAAGAAAACAAACACCAATCAACATAGTCTCAGTCTGCATCTATTGTTAACATCTCTCTCTTGAGACAGAAGAGCTATGCTTCACTATAAAGTCCTCAAGGTTTAATGCACTTTTCATGAAATATTTTATATTATCTCTATCCATTTTTGTGTCTTAGCCAGCTTCTAGACTGTAACCTTCTTTAGGCCAGGAATAGTGTATTATTTAAAATCTATATCTCCCCTGTAGCACCTAGGACAATGCTCTGCAGATAGTAGGTACTTAATAAGTGTTTGTTGAATGAATGTTTGAGTGAATGAATGGAATGATCTGATTTCAATTGTGGTACAGCGCAATGATTAAAGGTGACAATGGCAGAGTTTCACTGTCACTAGTGACTGTTTGGACTAGTTGCATTTAATGATCATGAAGGTACATAGAAGACAAGACAAATGGGTATGGGTCAGAAGTAGCTCCAGCTTCTACTTTGGTACTGGCTTCTTATAATGATCTTGCATTAGATGTCATTTTGTGTCACTTCTCTGTATTCTTCCCATGAGATTTAAACTACAGAACTTCATTTTATGTCCATGTGTGGGTATATTTTCTGGGAGAGGGTGTGTAGTCCTTTAAGTAGGTTGTGTTAATTAGCTGAGATGATGTCCCATAATTATATTTTGCCCCCAAATTTTGCTTACCTCAACAAATCAAGCTAAGTGGACAACTATATATTAATAATTATTGATAATAATTAATAAAATGATAATTAATTTAGAGGTTGCTAACTGGTGTGTTGAATAGAACACTAGACCTGCTATCAGGAAAACCTGAACTCAAATCTGACTTCAGACACTTACTAGCTGTGTGGCCCTGGACAACCCACTTAACTTTTGCTCACCTCAATTTTCTCATCAATAAAATAGAGATAATAATAGCAGCTAGCACCCATGAAAATCAAACAAAATCATTTTTGAAAGCATTTATTATAGTGCAGACACATAGTAAGTGTTATGTAAAGGCTTAGTAATTATTAAGCAACTACTATGGGCCAAGATCTGTGCTAAGCACTTGAGATACAAAGTAAGGCAAACAACAACAAAATCCCACATCTTACTCATGTGAGGACCAATTTTTAATTGGGGAGTATTAGCTAAGCGGCTTGCCGCAATATTAGGGCAAGGAAGGAGACTGGCAGCCTCTTTCAAAACAGAATAGGATTGGGGTGGCTAGGTGGCGCAGTGGATAGAGCACCGGCCCTGGAGTCAGGAGTACCTGAGTTCAAATCCGGCCTCAGACACTTAACACTTACTAGCTATGTGACCCTGGGCAAGTCACTTAACCCCAATTGCCTCACTAAAAAAAAAAAAAAAAAAACCAGGATCAGTAGGATCAAGGGAAAGGCAATAAAATGGGGAAAGGGAAATTATATAACCTGAAAAAATGCCATTGCCCAGGAATCAGCTGAGAATACACCACCACACTCCTGTTGCCTTCCAGTTTCCAGCTAGAATGGCAAATTCTCCTCCCCCTTCCCAGAAGCCCCACACAGCCCCAGCCAATTGACTAGCAGCTCTGACAGTCACATGACTGCCCTCACTAGGCTTCCAATCATTATAATTTTGCCAGGCCTATGTAGGCATTGGTGAGTGGTGATGACGTGAGGTGCCAGTGCCATGGCAATGGCTACAACCAGTGGGTGGAGCACCGTGTGCAGAGCCCCAGGCCAGTGCACTCGGAGGCATAAAAACCTCAAATAACAATTAATTCTTTGCACTCACAATGTATTTCTAAGGTATTTTCTTCACCCATATCTAGAGTGTAGCATCAGAGATAGGTAGCAGTAAAAGACAAAAAATAATAAAACACAGTTCTTGTCCTCTAAGTGTTTAAAATGAGGGAAGAGGATTCCCTTGTCTTTATATGCTTAGCACCTAGAACAGTGCCTGAAACATTGTAAGTCTTTAATAAATGCTTGTTGGTTAATTATAATCTAGTTAGTGATATAAGACACATAACTGTGAAAAGTAGTATAATATTCCTTATTATATTAATATCAAGTGATATCCTACAAATAGTAAATGGTTTAGGATTTTAGGAGAAAGATGGAGAGAGAGAGAGAGAGAGAGAGAGAGAGAGAGAGAGAGAGAGGAGGCAGGGAATCTGTTATCTAGAAAATTCTTAACAATGGAAGTAGTGGGGGCAGCTAGGTGGTGCAGTGGATAGAGCACTGGCCCTGGATTCAGGATGATCTGAGTTCAAATCCGGCCTCAGACACTTGACACTAGCTTTGTGACCCTGGGCAAGTTACTTAACCTTCATTGTCCTGCCAAAAAGAAAAGAAAAAAAAAGAAACAATGGAAGTAGTGTTTCAGCTGGGCACTAAAGGGATTAGATATCAGCAGGTGAGAGAGAAGTAATGAAGAACATAAATTCCATATAAAAGAAATAACATGCTCAAAGGTGCAGAAAGAACAACACATTTGGGGAGTGTGGAAGACTATTAGAAGAGCAGTTTGGATATAGCAGAAAAGATATTTAGAGGAGTAGTGGGAGATAATACTGAAAAAGATAGATGGGAGCAAAACTATAGAGGATTTTGAATGAAATTTAAGGTGTTTGGACTATATAGGTGATAGGGAGACATTGAATGGTTTTATTCAGAAAAGAGAGGTGCTAGAAGTAATGTTTTAAGATTAATTTATAAATATTTATTTGGAATCAGGGTACAGGATAAATTCTAAGAGGAATAGCCTAAAGATAATGAGTCCAGTTAGGTGCCTTCCATTTGAAATAATAGGTGATAGTATTGAAATTCAGTACCTAGGATAGCACCTTGCCTATAATAGGTTCTTGATAAAATACAGCATAGTAGAGGTAGTACTGAACTTGGATTGAGGAAATTTAGGTTTAGTTTCAATCTCTGCCACTAACTAAATGATCATGGGCAAGGGATTTAACCTCTGTGAGCCTCAGTTTCTTCATCTGTAAAATAGGAATAATAATGCCTATAGCATTTCCCAGTTATTTTGAAGTTTATATAACATATATGAGCTGTATAATTACATATTTTATGTAAAGTGATTTGTGAACTTTTAAGTTCTAAATCCCATCTCTTCAGTTTTTATTGTTTTTATCAAACCTATGATTTAATCAGCATGAAGAACTCCAAATGTGAAAACCCCCTCAACTGATTCAAATTGTCAACTCATCAATAACTTAGAGTCTTAAAGAGTTACTTAGTTCACTGAGGGGTTAAATAACTTGCATGTGGTTACACAGGTAGAATGTTAAGAGGCAACACTTGAATTCAGGTATTCCTGGCTCTAAAACTGGCCATAGATTTTATGCCTTCTTGGCTGTTCACTAATTATTTATTTCAGTTGAACCTGAATGATAACAGAGGGAAAAGAAGCAAAAGGGCAAATTTGAGAAATGTCATGAAGATGGAGCATACGGTGCTTGGTGGAGCTCAAGGAAGAGATTAAAATCAATGAAGATACCTAGGTTTCACACTTTGGAGAATTAGAAGAATGATTGCATATTTTATAGTCATAGCTCATTCAGAAAGAAAACTGTAAGGAAGCAGTTCGGTTTTAGGCAGTTTTCATCAGCCACAGAAATGTGTTTGTTAGCATCTGTAAAAGTGCTTTGTATGCTCTATGAAACATTTATACAAATGTGCAAGGCATAATTCTTTTCCTTCAAATTCAGTCATGAAACAAAAACCCAGTGCCATAAGGTACAAAATTGGGTGTCTGGAATGAAATAAAGAGATTGTAATTTCAAAATAGTTTCATGATGGAGGCCTTTTCTCCTCTCTATTTGAAGCTCCCACCTGTCTTTGTTGTTGGTTCCAGTTTTAGTTTTTGTTAATGTTTGAGGCATTGGGATATTATCCACTTTAGGTGCTGGTCAGTGCCTTTTCAGTGGATACTGCTGGTGACATAGTTTTTGTCTGTTCCAGGTGTCATTCTATCAGAAGATCAGCCTGTAGCACCAGTGTCATCTACCTCACCATGTATCAAGACAGAAAATGTACCTGTCTCTACGGCAAACATGTCAGATACTGTGACTACAGCAGCAATATTAATGAAGCCAGTTGCCATGGAAACAGTGATCAATAATGAAGTAAGGGGAAAAGGAGAAAAAGTACAGCCTCCTCATCACCACAGATCAGAGGATTTATTGGTGGGCAAAGAGGTGATGAAAAAGTTGCCACATCTCTCCTTGTCGCAATGTGATGTACTAGGAACTGGTATTGCTTTCCAGCCCTGGGGAAGTGAGAATTCAGTGCTAATCACAGAGCCTTTCAGCCACCCAAAGGGTTCCAAAAGAGAACAATTACAAAGCAGATCTCCTCAGGACAGCCTGAGCAGTAGCTGTCCTCAGTGTAACACTGTCATCACCAAACAGGCAGAAGAAGAGCCAGTGAATAGTTCTTGTCAGGCAGATCAATCCTTAAATGAGGAGGCTGACTGTTCAGACAGTGAGGTTGCCATCACTCTTGTTGATAGTTCTATCCCTGGAGACCCTCTGAGTTTGCATGAACCCATCAAAATAGTTATCACAATGAGCAGTACTCCAAACTCGATGACTGACTTAGAAAGTTCTCTACATCTGAAGGTGATTGGTACAGAAAAAATGGGAGCAAGGTCAGATGCTCACCCATCTGCCACAGATGTAACCCATCCTCAAAACAATGAGCAGATCAGAATTCCTGTGATCACCTTTGAATTGTCAGACGATGGTGGAGGTAATGCTTGTCCAGAAATTAGTGAAAGAGAAAAGACTCCAGAGAGATTAATGGTGGACATATCTTCTAATCCATGCTCTGGCTATGAATCTGGAGGGCCGGAAAATGCAGCAAAAGAATGCAATGAAACTCCAAATGGTGATTTAGAAACAACTCCTCTAGTGGCATCTAATCTGGCCTGCAAAATGGAAGTGGACAAGGA
Organism: Dromiciops gliroides; assembly: GCF_019393635.1. Lineage (NCBI taxonomy): Eukaryota > Metazoa > Chordata > Mammalia > Microbiotheria > Microbiotheriidae > Dromiciops > Dromiciops gliroides. The sequence continues at coordinate 146,989,684 of NC_057864.1, forward strand.
AGGGCAGGATAGTCTTGACCCATCATCTTGTAAAACAGCCCATGAAAAAAGACATGCCCGTGTCCTCAGTGTGGATAGTGGGACAGATGTTCTCTTAAGTAAAACTTCTACAGAACTCCCAAGTGATAAGGAGAAGACATTGCCAACTTCTAAATCTGACCTGGAGGCTAAGGAAGGGCAACTTCCAAATGAATCCAATTTTCTAGAATTTGTCTCCCTCTTGGAATCTATTAATACATCCAAAGTGATGGCATCTAATCCAACCAGTGTGACAACAGAGCTGATCAAAGAAAAAGGGTTCACTGGAGGTATGCATCATGTTCAGATCTGTTAAAGACCTAAAGAAGGCAAAGAGATTATTTAGTACTTGCCATCTCACAGTGAAATTCTGCCAGATAGTGAGATGGGCATTCTGAAACCATTTGCTATTTAGATTTGTAAGGAAACTTTCTAGTATTTGAATGATGAATTACATCTGGGATGCTTACCTTTCAGTTACTTTAAATTATTTTAATGATCTTGATTTAATAATGATTTATGATTTAATAATCTTGGATGGTAAAAATAGTTTTTATAAAATTCTGGTGTATAAATATCATTCCTTTGCTTTATTAGAACAATTGCAAGGAGATATTACTAAAGATGGTAAATGACAAACATTTCTTCATTTAAAGAGCAAATGCATTTCATAAAATTTACTATAAATACAATGTTAATTCCATTTTCTATTGACTTCCTTTACGAAATTAGGGATGTATTCACCACATACAGAATAACAAGTCATAGAATATTTCTTTTATAACTGTGTTTTCGAAAATTATTACTAATACTGTGTTATATAAATTAATTGCTATTACAACAAATTTGACAGTAAGCATTTATTATTAATTTTGTATATCTGTAAAGTGTTGACAGTCTCCCTAAATCCTCATGTTCTCAGGCCTTCAGACCTACCTTGTCCTAAGAGTAAGTGTGCACACTAAGAGAAAGTGGGGCCAGAGAGAGGGGTAAGATTGGGCAGAGAGAGGGGGGGGGGGAGAGGGAGGGAGAGAGGCCCTGGTTTGGCAAAGGGTTTTATCCTCTTAGATAGAGGCAGTCATTCTATATTGATCAAAGCTAATTGGTAAGCATCACTCAGTTCCATTGATTGACATGACTTGAGGGGGGCGGTCTAAATTAAAATAAACTCTACATCCTAGAAAGAGAATGCGAAAGACCCTCACTGAAGGGCAAAGTCCAGTATCTAGGTGTGGTTCTGTACTGAGCTAGACAAAAGAATCTATCTCCATTTCTGTTGTTTCCTTGGGCTCCTCCAGGAAGAGCTGAACTTTCTGGAGTGTGTGTTTGGGGGGAGGAGGGGGGAGTAGGACTGAAACTGATCTCTGGGTCTCCCCTAGAAATCCATTATTAATTATTATAATTATTTTCTTACATAAGGAAGAAATTAAGGATCATTAAATGACTTAACAAATAGGCAGGTTGCTGTCTCTGGGCCTCAGCTTTCAGTTTTATACAATTAAGGGATTGGACTAGATTATCTTTAAGTTCCCTCCAAATTCTAATGTGATTTTTGGATTCCTAGGATGCATTGAAGCCTCAGCTAAGGTGGCAGTCAGTCCTATAGCACCCTATAATTAACTGTCCTACTGGGACTTAGAATTACAGAATCCAGAAGTTTAAAGGGCTCTGAGAAGTCATATAGTTCAACCCCTTGTACTCTTTACAAAATGATTTACTTTTTCTTCCCAGGAATTAAAAAAAATACTACCATCCCAATTTTGTGGTATTGCTCTTGACCTTTCTATCATGCAAACAGGTTATCCCTGTCTCTATATTTGCAAAACTAAGAAAACTGTCCCTCCCCAATTTCCTTTTATCATTTCTTATTGATCATTTCTAATGGAGTTGAATTCCTGCTGCTTTTTTTGTTGGAAAGTTGGGTTGATTCAGATCAATTAGGATACAAGGACTAGTTAGATAGTTGAAATAGAGCACTTTACATGAGAAGAAGGGAAAAAGATCAAGATCAAAACTGGTTAGATCGCTGGCAGTACTAAAGTACTAAAGTATTGGTCTCAGGTAGGGCCTTTCAGCAGGATGAGTTGGAGTAGCAGACCAAAGTGGCATTCACAAAGGAGGATTGAGAAGACAGATTAGTGAGAGAGGATGAGTGTAGAATTAAAAGCGTGGAGAAGCAGATGGAGTAAAAACAGAGTCAGGGCCCAGATGCCAGAAAGAGAAGTTTTCTGTGAACTGCAGCCTTTGCATAGGATGAATTAGATCTTCCCTGGATGAACCCACCTTGCAGATGTTCCTAGTCTTAAAGGTCCAGGCAAATCAAAGATGGTATTGATCCCCTGGCTTGGTGATTGAATCTTTATGTATCCAGGAACATTTTGTGTCTGTTTCATGCAAACAGAACTGTTATAGCCTTTTGATGTACTACAGACTAAAGGAGGCTTTGCTCTCTCCATTAATTAGGAGGCTGATTCTTCTGGATCTCAAGGATCTTCTATTTTGGATTCTTCTTTTAGCTGGGGTCAGCATCCTAAAAGCTAGGCTTTTGGCTTGGGACAACTACTGTTGTAATATTATGCTTAAAGTCCTACCATCTTTCACATGTTAGAATTGTGCTTGAAAATGCTCTTATTTTTTGAAATTGAATTTCTTAGTTCTTTAAGTTCAAAATTTCATTTTTAGATTTCCATTATTATTCCATGGGGTGGATCATATTAATGGGAGGTCTTCTCTCCAATGATGTAGATTGCAACCTTTCAATTTAAGACACTTGTCCATGTCCTTCTGAATGATCTACACAGGGGTCCACCCAATATATCAAGGTGCTTCCTTGAGTCCCCTGGACATAGGTCATGTCCATGGAGCATGAGCCAATGGAGCATGTATGTGGTTTGTTATGCATGCACATATGTTAATTATCTTTTGCTTTCACCATATGATCAACCCATTTTTCAATCATACTTTTTTTGACTATATCTTATGCCATTTCCCTTCTCTTTTTTGTTTCCTTGTTTCCCTGACTTCCTTTAAGTCCTAGCTAAAGTCACACTTTCTACAAAAAGCCTTTGCCATCCCTCCCTCTATTGCTTATCTCCAATTTATCTTTTATATCCATTGTTTATACCTGGATTTTTTGCATGTTTTCTCCTCCATTAGATTGTGAGTTCTTGAAAAGGAGGGTTTTTTTTCCCTTTCCTTGTATCCCCTGATCTTGGTTCACTGCCTGACTCTTGGTAAATGCTTATGAACTTGACTTGATAAACATAAACATTCCAACATACAAGGAACAGGAGAGGATTGCATATGAAATTGTAAACTTCTGTTATGCATAGTTTTTAAAGTGTATATTATGTATAATATAGCAATAGGAAAACTGCCCCATTTCCATCCCCTTCTCAAATTCCCTCTGCTCTCTTTTATTAATTTATAAATATTTCTTTTCTTTTTTAGCATTATTATTATTATTACCCACCAGTTCCCACTCCCCTTCAAAGCAGAAGCCCTCCCTTATAACAAATACATCTAGATAAACAAAAATAAACACACTGGCTATGTCTGAAAGTGTTTATTTCATTCATACCTCAAACCCATCACCTCTCAATGAGAGAGATGATTCTTAATCAATCTTTTGATTAAGTCACATTTGCTTATTGCATTGATCAGAGTATAGACATTATTAGAAGTGATTTTCTTTACATTATTGTATAAATTGTTCTGATTTTAATCATTTTACTCCCTATCAATTCATACAAATCTTTTAGGTTTATCCCAATCTGTCATATTTATAATTTCTTATTACACTATAACATTCTATACCATAATTTGTTTTACCATATCTAAATTGATGGCTACCCACATTGTTACCAGTTCTTTGCTATGACAAAAATGTTGCTATAAATATTTTCACATGTAAGAGTCATTTATTTCTGTTCTTGACCTCTTTGGCGTACACCACTGGACCAAATGATATATGCTATTTAGTGCCTTTTGAGGGTATAGTTTCAAATTGCTTTCCAGAATGCTGCCTGTCTTGTACAGCCCCTCCAGCAATTATTATTTTTTTCTGTCATCATGGAGAGGAAGGCAATATCTCATTGTCTTAATTTGAATTTCTAAATTAGGATAACCTCAAGAAAGCATTGCTGGAATGTTTACTCTATTTACCAATACTCAATCACTCTCCATTATGCTTTCCCCCAACCAGTTCCTGTATTTTCTACCATAATTCATCTATACACAAGTTAAAAATGAAGTTATAGAAATGAGAGAGATTACTGAGAGTAAGAGGAATAAAGAGAGCAAAGGCAGAACTCTGGTGAAAACCCATGTCCTTAACATTAATAGGACATGGATGAGAAGCCAGTGAAAGAGACAAGAAAAATAATGGCTTGAGGATGTAGAAGGGAAACCAGGTATATCAGGAATTCAAGGAAGGTACATGATATGTAGCTACCCTAATATGCTTTCAAGCTCAGTCACTCATGAAATTCCATATCCACTCATTCCTCCCACTCCTACCCCACTCCCACCAGGTGCTCTCTTTTTCCATGTAGAAGATTACTATAGGCCCAAATCTATGTCAATCAGATATTTACATTTGTCAAGGTATGGTCATCATAGTTCCCAGAATGCTGATTTCATCCTATGCAAATTGACACCAGGACCTGTGGTGCACCACCTTTATGCCTATCTATACATGTATGTATAACTAGCCCATGCATAACCTTAGAAACTTCAATGCACCCTATTATTAAATACTTTTGTCCCTCAAAAAACCTAAACACCTGGCATTTACTTAGTATATAATTTATACTTTCTTATCTTTATCTTTTTTTCTTCATATTATAATGTAAGCTCCTTGAGGTCAGAGTACTTTCATTTTTATCTTTTTGTTCCCAATACCTAGCACAGAATCCAGCATTCCCCAAAATTAACTCCAGTTTTTCATATATGCAATAACTATTCCATACTTCATTCTTTCTCTTCATCATCCCATTATATCCTATACATTCGATAGCTGCTCTAAGATCTGTCATAAACACATATAAAACCCATACCTCCATACCATGGCAAACTGTTCTATCTAGCATCAACTGAATGGGTTGACACTTTTTAAATATCCAAGGGACATCATTAATAATTGCAGATAGCTGTGTAAGGGTTGTGTCCTATCCACATAGCCATCTGTCATCCCCTAGGTATTTTCAAACTTGACAATGAGAGCATACAGAAGGAGAATATAATTAATAATGTGTCATGGTTTAGTAAAATCAAGGAGGATGAGGCCTGAGAAAAAGACATTTGATTTAATGATGGAAATTTCACTGGTGGACTATTTAGAGGGAAATGGGAGTAATAGAGTTAGGACTGAAGCAAAGTTGTGAAGAGTTGAGGAGAGGAGAGAAAGACAGTATTTAAGAGTTGAGTGATGAAGTGGAGGCAACAGGTCAAGCATAATCTAGTTTTAATAATAATGGTACCTGTAGTATCTACCTCACATGGTTACTACTGTGTTCAAGTGCAATAATGTATGTAAAACACTTTAAAAACCTTAAAAGACTACATAAATGCTATCTGTAGTCATCATCAACCTGTCTATCTATCTACCTAACTTCTAGTTTTGCTAAGTCTTTTGACAAGCCCTTTTATGGCAAAACAGGACACCGTGAAAGTTAGATAATTGAGTGGACAGACAAGAGAAGAGACAAATGGAGTGGTGGAAAATGGAGACTGTCTTAAGTCTTGATTCCCAGAGTGACCCTAGTTGTACTACCTACTATCACTTCATTCAACTTTTCTGGATTTCATTTTTCTCACCTATATTTTGCAACAATCATATGACCTCAAACATCCCTTTCAGCTCAAATATTTTGTTTTTCTATGAACTTATTTTATATGTGTACAATCATGTTAAACATATATATACATTAGTCATATTGTGAAAGAAGAATCAGAACAAAAGGGAAAAATCTACAAGAAAGAAAACAAGAAGACATAAAGTGAAAATAGTATGCTTCAATCTGCATTCAGACTCTATAGTTCTTTTTCTGGATGTGGAAAGCATTTTCCATCATGAGTCTTTTGGAATTATCTTGGGATCATTGTATTGCTGAGAAGAGCTAAGTCTATCATAGTTGATTATCACATAATGTTGCTGTTCCCCTGGTTCTGCCTACTTCACTTAGCATCAGTTCACACATGTTTTTCCAGGTTTTTTCTGAAATCTGCCTGCTCATCATTTCTTATATCACAAGAGTATTCCATTACATTCATATACCACAACTTGTTCAGCCATTCCCCAGTTGATGGACATCCCCTCAATTTCCAATTCTTTGCTACTACAAAAAGAGCTGCTATAAATATTTTTGTAATTCTGTGTCCTTTTTCCCTTTTTTATGATCTCTTTGGGATATAAGTCTAATTGTGCTATTGCTATGTCAAAGGGTATGCACTTCCTATGAACTTATGATCTCAGTCAAAATGATAGGATGTAAATTTTAAAGGGAGTGTGTATATATTCAAGTACATATGTATGTATGCATATGTGGGTGCATATGGCTGTGTATGCACATGTGGATGCATGTGTATGTGTGTATATGTGTGTGTATCTCCAAAATTAAGAAAGATTAGAGAGAGAGCAGAATGGAATAATTCTTAGGGAAGGAAATAGATAGATGGTAGGCAGGAAGAAGACAAGCAGAACCTTTTTACTTTTGGAAGAAAAACAAAGCCAGGGAACTATAGAAAATCCAGTAAAACAAAACTTCCTATGATGCTTAGTAGATTTCTTTGGTCATCTTGTAAGTGTCCTGAGATTTATACTTTAATATGTGTAATTATATTATTTCATTCATCTTCAAATTCTAACCTTAGAGTGTTGTTTTTATAGTTTATCTCCATCAGCTCCAAATTGTGTTTATCAGGCTCCAAATATTTTTATTAGTCCTTCCTTTATGTCACGGTAACACAATACTGATGAACATGACGACAATAATAATCCCTATCTATCCTGTACTTCATATTGTCAAGTTCATCTGAAGTTTTCATTCAAATCCAACAAAAATAATTAAAAATGCTAGCTATGTGCAAGGCACCACCATTGGCACAGGGGACATACAGACAAAAATAAAAATGGTCCCTGTTCTCAGTGGACTTACATTCCATTTATTTTCCCTAGCTCAATTTCTGGAGCCTGAGATTGTTCTAGTTTTTATAGCTATGAAAAGCTATGTGCCAGAAGAACAAACGTGATGTACTTGCAGAGACTGAGACATAAAGAAGTTAAAACATTTTTATTAAATATACCCAGTGAGAGTGCTAGAAATGTATGTACATTTTGAGTAGGGAGTTCATATATGTGTTGTAAATTCATGTTTACCTCACTTTTATATTTAGGGTAATAAATTTTTATGGCATTGATCTTTGACAAAGTCTATTTATCATTGCATTTAATCAATTGAAGTATTGTTTGAAAAAAAGACATTAAACCCAGAACAAGTGACATATGAATCTAAACAGTTTTCTGTGGAGTTGATTCTAATAGGTATCTTTCAAGAATATTTGGGGGATATTTATTGTCAGATATAAGTGAAAACAAAAATGATTCTCTAGTCAAAAATGGCACTTAGATATAAATCTAGAGTATCAACACATTGAATATATGCATTCAAAGGAAGTCTGATTGACTCACCACTGGGAAACAACTTATCAAGAACCTGGACCCAGTTTAGTGGGTTTTCTTAATGATGTATCGTGAAAGAAAATTCAGTTTTTTCAATAAATCAACATTAACTAAGCATCTGCTATATGACAGGCATTGTGCTAAGCATCACAGATACAAAAAGAGGCAAAAGACTGTCTCTGCCATCAATGAGCTCACAATTAAATTGGTGAGCCAACAAATAGATATATTCAAAAAAGTGATATACAGGATAAATTGGAAATAATTAACAGAAGGAAAGCATTAAGAAAGGTTGGGAAAGACTCCATGTTAAAGATGGGATTTCAGTTGGGGCTTAAGGAAAAACAAAGAAGCCAGTAAGCAGAGATGAGTGGGGGAGCATTCCAGGCATGGAGAACAGATTGATTGGAGTGGGGAGAGAGGAAGGCAGATTCACTAGCAGGTTATTGCAGAGTCCAACCATGAGATGATGAGAGCCTGCATCCAGAGAGATGGCAACATCAGAAGAGAAAAGGGGGCCATATTTGAGAGATGTTGAATTGGTAGACTTTGATAATAGATTGGATGTGAAGGGTGAGAGATAGTAAGGAGTCTTGAGGAACTGGGAGAATGTTGTTACTTTGTACAGTAATCAGGAAAGTGTGGGAGGGTGGGGAGTGCTTAGGGGAAGAGATGATGAGTTCCATTTTGGACATGTTGAGTTAAAGATGTGGACTAGACATCCAGTTTAAGATGTCTGAAAGGAAGATAGAGATGCAAAATTGGAGGTAAGCAGAGAGGCTTGGGCAGGATAGGTAGATTTGAGAATTGTAAGCATAGAGATGGTAGTCAAATTTATGAGAGCTGATGAAATAACAAAATAGTATAGTGGAAGAAGAGACAATGATTGAGGACAGAACCGTGTGGGACATCTATGGACAGATGATGGACATGATCTGGAAGATGATCCAGCAAAGGAGACTTGGAAGAGTCAGTCAGACAGGTAGGAGGAGAGTGGCAAACCAAAAATCTAGAGAAAAGGATATCAAGGAGAAAGGGGTGACAATGTAAAATACTTCACAGAGGCTGAAGAGAAGGAGATTGAGGAAAGACCATTTGATTTGACAGCTAAGAGATTATTAATAACTTTGTGGAAAGCAGTTTCAGTGGAATGATGAGGTTAGAAGCCAGATTGTAAGGGGTTATAAAGAGAATGAGAGGAGAGAAAATAGATGATCATTTCAAGGAGTATAGTCAAAAAGGGCAGAAAAGATAAGGATAGTGAAGATGGAAGAATCAAGTGAGGGTTTTTTGAGAATGGGAGAATCATTGTTATGTTTGTAGGCAGTGGAGAATGAGTGAGTAGACAGGGAGATATTAAAGACAAGTGGGAGTTAGGGTCAAAGAGAGGACAATCTGTTGAAGGAGATGGGAAAGAAGTACATTGATTGTTCTGTTAGTAGGATTCACATTGATAAGGAGCAAGGTCACCATTTGAGATGGGGGTATAGTAGAGAAAAGTTACAGAAGGTTTGTGAGTGACATAAGATGAGGAAGAGGGAAGAAGGAGCTCACTGTGAATGTCTTAAATTTTTTCTGTAAAATATGGGGTAAGGTTCTCAGGTAAGAGAGTAGGAGAAGGATGAGCCATGTGAGGTTTGAAGAGGGATGAAAACATTTAGAAGAGCTGCTGTGGAGAATGGGAAAGTAAGTTGATTAGGCAGGTAGATTGCCTAGCAGCAGCGAAGGCCCATTTGAGGTTGGGTAACATAAATTTGTAATGGACCCAGTCAGAATGATTGTATGGTTTTCAGCAGCACATATAGGAGAAAAGGTGGCAAATAGTGGGAATGACACAACATTGCAGCTTAATTGGCAAAATGATAAGGGGGCTAGTGATTCAAGGACATTGTAGAGTTGAATTGGTTCACAAAGCAGGTCAAGATAGGGAAAAGAGGAAAGAGTGGCTATTGCAGGGGAGATTGTCTAGGAGAGAATGGAAGGGCCAAGTGTTGTCATGGTGCAGATAAAGTATAGGGCTATGTAAGGGAAGAGATGAAAGGGGATTTGGGAATTCTTGAATGTGGAGGTAGTACATTTATGGGTGATGGCAAGATCAAAGGTGTGAACTTCTTTGTGTGTGGCTGAAGTTGGGTGGAGTGGTAGGTCATGGGAAATGAGTAGGTTATCCTGGGATTTTCACTCTCCATAACCCCATTTAGCTAATAAGGTGCCAAATCTTACTGTTTCTACTTCCACAGTATATCTTTCATATGTGCCTTCCTCACTATTCACACAGCCACCACTTTAGTTTAGGCCTCATCATCTGAACTATTGCAGTGATCTCTAATTTATCTCCTTGCTTCAATTCTTTCTCTACTCCAAACAATCCTTAGCACAGATGTCACAAGTATTTTTCTTAAGTGAAGGTCTGACCATGTTACTTTGTTATTGTTTAATCATTTTTCAGTCATGTCTAAGTCTTCACGAACCCATTTGGGGTTTTCTTGGCAAAGATACTGGAGTGGTATGCCATTTTCTTCTGCCTTTTCCATCTTACAGATGAGGAATTGAGACAAACAGGGTTAAATAACTTGTCCAGGGTAACACAGCTAGTAAGTGAGGCCAGATTTGAACTCAGGAAGATGAGTCTTCATGACTTCAGTCCCATCACTCTATCCACTGCACTATTCAGCTTCTGACCATGTCACTATCCTACTTGAAAAAAAAAATCCAGTTGCTTCTAAAATCAAATGTAAACTTCTTTGTTTGGTATTTAAAGTCCATCACAACCTGCCTCCCCTACTTTTCCAGCCTCATTATACATTCCTTCCCCTTCCTGAATGCAATGGTCCAGCCAATATGGTTTCATTGTCTTTTCTCAAATATGGCATAGTTAATTCTCAACCCTGCAATGTGCTTCCTCCTCCCTTCTACTTCCTTTGCAACTCAACTCAAGCACCACCTTATGATATAGTGTATCCTGGTCACCCTAACTACTAGTTCTCTCCCTTCCAAAACTACCTTATATTAGTTTCATAAATGTATTTATATAGCATGTTGTACACAATATGCATATGCGTTTCTATAAACATATGTACATATTTGTATGCATAGATACATGCTTACATTGTCTCCCCAAATGGAATTTTAAGTACTTTGAGATCAGAAATTGTTGGACTATTTCACTTTTATCTTCATATCCTCAGTGCCTATCAGAGTGCTTGGCACATAGTAGGTTCTTGAATAAATGTTTTGTCAAACATTTGGCAATCCTTTCAGGTTTGTAGGCCAGCAAGGCCAAGAACCAAGACCACTTTATCATCTACCCAGGGTATTAGTGAATATTGGTATCAGTGATTGGGAAGCTCAATATTATTTCTGTTCCTTTTAAAAATGACTACAAGGATGCCATCAGCAGAGAGGAAAAGAACATGTCACTAAAAGCTTATCCCCTCAAGTAATAATGCCTAAGCTATTCTATGGAGCCATAGCACACCAAATCCATTCCCTTTGATCTCAAAATTTAAGAGGATCCAAAGAATGTAATAAAGTCTATGGAATATTAGTCCTGTAATGCTCTACGTGACAAGTGTGTTGATGGTGAGAGTTAGTACTATTCCTCCTTGTAATCCCTATAGTGCTTAACACATAATGCATAACCCAATTTACATTCTGAGACATCTCTTAACTTATCTTGGCATTGAAGGCTTGTCTTTTCTTCTGAATAGACCTCTTATTAGAATCATGGGTCTTATAAGTGATGAACGGGACCCTACATATGGTCAAGTGGCAAGCTCAAAGTCCCAAGCTTTCCCCTTCCTTCTTTCTCATCCTTTGACATCCAACAAATCTATTTCTTCTGCCTTCTTCATGGGAACCCAGATTATAGGCTAGTGACTTAGGCTTACATACTTCAAAAGTAACTTCAAATTTCATATCAAAACACACCATGATTGCTGATATATAGTACCAATTATTTTTAATTGCATTTTCCATATAAATATTTTATTATTTTCCAATTACATTTAGAGATAATTTTCAACATTTGTTTTTATAAGATTTCTAGTTTCAAATTTTTCTCCCTCCATCCCCTCCCTCGCCCCTCCCCAAGACAGCAAGTAATCTGATATAGGTTTTATATGTATAATCATAATAAACATATTTCTGCATTAGTCATGCTATGAGAGAAGAATCAGAGCAAAAAGGAAAAACCTCAAAAAATAAACTAACAACGACAAAAATAAATAGAAAAAGTATGGTTCAATCTGCATCTAGATTCCACAGTTCTTTTTTTTTTCTGGATCTGGAGAGCATTTTCCATCATGTGTCCTTTGGAACTATCTTGGGCCATTGTTTTGCTGAGAAGAATCAAGTCTATCACAGCTGATCAACACATAATGTTGTTGATACTGTGTACAATGTTCTCTTGGTTCTTCTTATCTCACTCATCATCAGTTCATGCAAGTCCTTCCAGGTTTCTCTGAAATCCACCTGCTCATTATAGCACCAATTCTTTTTTTTTTTTAATGTATGAGGTATTTTATTTTTTCCATTACATGTAAAGATAGTTCTCAACTTTTGTTTATACATGCTTTACAATTTCAGATTTTTCTCCCTCCCACCCCTCCCTCCCCCCTCCCCTAGACAGCAGGTAATCTGATATAGGTTATATCTATATATCTCTATACATATATATATATATATATATATATATACACACACACACATATATATACACATAATAACATTAATCCTATTTCTGCATTAATCCTGTTACAAGAGAAAGAATCAGAGCAGTGATGCAAAACCTCAAAATAGAAAGAAAAAAAAAAACCCAACAGCACCCAAAACAAAAGAAATAATATGGTTCAATCAGCATCTATACTCCACAGTTCTTTCTTTCTTTTTTTTTCTTGGATTTGGAGATCCTCTTCTATCATGAGTTCCCTGGAACTCTTCTGTACCATTGCATTGGTGAGAAGAATATAGTCCATCACAGTAGGTCAACACTCAATGTTGATGATACTGTGTACAATGTTCTTCTGGTTCTGTATAGCACCAATTCTTAAGGGTATCTCTCTGCATAGGATTTATTACTGATAAATGAGCATTGTGTTCCACTTACATTTCTCTTGTCTAGAGCAAATGAAGCATTTCACTCTCACATTTTAAAAATACTTAAAATACTAAATATATTTGTTGAAAGGTAAGTATTTTACTTGAAAGATACATTTATTTTTGCAACTCAAATGAAGCAACTCATTCATTCAGCAATGTGTTGCAGTAATCAAAAAAAGCTGATGTGCTCTTTGTTGTTGAGTCATTTCAGTTGTATCTGACTCTTCACAACCCCATTTAGGTGTGTTTTGTTTTGTTTTGACACAGATACTGGAGTGCTTTGCTATTTCCTTCTCCAGATCATTTTACAAATGAGGAACTGAGGCAAACAGGGTTAAGTGACTTGCCCAGGGTCACACAATTAGAAAATATGTGAGTTGTATTTGAACACAGACCCTCATGACTCGACGCCCAGTGATCTATCCCTTGTGCCACCTAGCTGTTCTAATGTGTTTTTAGGCACATTAAGGGGAGTATTGTTTCCAAGTTTAATGAGGAGATAGTCCTACTTTATTCCATTCTGGTCAGACTTCATCTGGAATATTGTATTCAGTTCTAGGTACCATAGTTTAAGAATGATGATTGATAAATTGGAGAATATCTAGAGTAAGGTTACGAGGATCATAAAGAGCTGTGAGTACATGTCATATTAAGGTCTGTTGAAGACACTAGAATTATCCTGTAGGAAAGGAGGCTTCAGGGGGACATGTCTTTAAGTATCTATAGGTAACTGTCTTTAAGTATCTATAGGGCTGCTATGTAGAGAAGGAACTATACTTGTTCTGTTTGGGCCCAGAGAGCGGCACCCTAGAGAAATGAGAGGAAATTGCAAAGAGAAAAACTTAGAGAAGATATTAGAAAAAACTCCTGAATAATTAGAGCTATTCAAAAGTGGAATTGGCTGCCTAGGGAGGTAATGGGTTCTCACATTCTTGGAAATCTTCAGGCAAAATCTGGATAACGATTTGTCAGCTATGTTATAGGAAATTTCCTTTTGTGTATGTGTTGGACTAGATGGCTTCTGAGGTCTCTGCCAACTCTTAAATTCTGATATTGAAATAATTCAAAACGAGCCACTGAAGATAATTTAGCATGTTTCGTGTGTTCTGGCATGAGTATAAGCTGGTAGGATGTCAAGAACTTATTCAATAATAAGAATAACTTAGATTTATATCCTTTAGGGCTTTAAGTTTCCTACTGTTTTCACATACATTATCCCCATTTGGTCCTCACAACAATCCTGTCATAGAAATAGGCAGATGGTATCATCCCCATTATATAGGTTAGGAAATTGAGGTTGAGAAATTGTGTATTGAATATAAGCCACACAAGCAGTAAATAATAGAGCCCTTGAGTCAGGTTCCTTAACTAGCAGTTGAGTGTTTTTTCCACTGTATCATTATGACTTTTTGAATAATGATACTGAAAAACAGGGTCCCTGGTAAGATGAAGGTCTTTTGTTATTTGGGTGAGCTTTTATTTATTTTTTAACTTGTTAAACTTTTTTGGGGGGCGGGGCAATGAGGGTTAAGTGACTTGCCCAGGGTCACACAGCTAGTAAGTATCAAGTGTCTGAGGCCAGATTTTAACTCAGGTACTCCTGAATCCAGGGCAGGTGCTTTATCCACTGCGCCACCTAGCTGCCGCAACTTGTTTAACTTTTAATATGACTTCTTTGTCACCCCATATAAATTTTAAGATTCTTGAGGGCAGGTACCCAAAATATTCTCTCTCAATTTCTCTCTCTCTCTCTCTCTCTCTCTCTCTCTCTCTCTCTCTCTCTCTCTCCCTCCCTTCCTCCCTCCCTCCTTCATTCCCTCCCTCCTTCACTCCCTCCCTTCTTTCTGACTGGCACTTGTGACTTCATCAGTGTGGGAGAACTAGTGATGTTATATTCCACCCATACAGATCTCAACTCTACTCCCATACAAATTATAGTTTTAGAAAGTTCCCTGGGCTCTGGGAGAAGTAGCTTGTTCATGGCAAGTCACATAGTCTAAAGTAGTACCTGGATTGAGATCCACCAGGCCAAACTGCCATGTGCATAGGCAGGTTCATAATAAATATGTGCTGATTGACAGATGAATGGAATCTTTTACAGAAGGGGGAGTCAAAGTTCCTGATAGATATGTGTGGGCAAAGTGGAAGGCAGTAGGAAGAGAGGTAAGGAAAAGAGGGTTATTGGAGTTTTACCCTTACTCAGTTTATTGGGAGAATTTATAAACTGGGACTTGAAATTTTGTTTTATTTACTGAACATTCTACTTTTCTATCCTGCTAATACCCTGGGGATTAACCCAAGATATATTCAAATTATCTTAACACTCAAAGGAATGTTTTTCAGATAACCACCCTTTGGAGAAAAAGGAAGAAATCATGGAAAATGAAAAACCCAGTGAGAATATTTCCAAACAAGGAAAAGCAGATGTACAAAACCAAGATCATACAAATGCTAGTCCTGTGCTTACTGAACCCACCAAGATTACTACACTGTAAGGATAATTTACTCCTTATTGTTTTCCTAATTAAAGAGCTGATACAATATGAATCCTAGTATTCTCTCTGATTTACAATCACGCTTGCTGTTGTTGTTGTTGTTCATTGTGGTGGTGGTGGTGGGGTGTGTGTGTGTGTGTGTGTGTGTGTGTGTGTTTATTAAAGAAGTTGCTAATGGTAGATTTAAAATGTTTTTTTGTGTCAAGTTTCCAGGGCAACAGACAAAGACAAATCATCTACCGGGTTACTTCCCAGCAAGATAGTTCTGTCTTGCAAGTTATAAGTGGGCCTGAGACATCTCTACAAGATGAGATACCTGTAGATGCTATGCATGTTTTTATTGATGAACATGGTAAGTCTCTGAAATTGTTGCTAATATGCAATTATGAAAAGTCTCTAAGTTTTGTAAGAGAAAACACATGGTCACATAAAGCAAGTGTCAACTGGGATATGGGGTGGTAAGCCCCGGTTCTCTTACCAGCTCTTCTATGATTGTACAGAACAACCACTTTATATGCATTACTGACTTGTAGGCCTGGTTTCAAATGCTGGCTATGCTTCTTAGTAGATATGTGATCTTGGGTAAAACTGTCTCTTTTTATATTATTTGGCTGGACCAACAATCTGTGCCATTTCTACATCAGAGGCTGCTCTGCTCTAATGATAAAACTGCCAGACGCTGCTCTGATGGATGCCCCACTGCCTCCAGTTTCTGGCTCAGCTGAAATATTTCATCCTTGAGTTTATTTTAATCAAAGAGTGGGTATTAACATTATCCTTTAATTTCAACTTTTTCGAACTTTTTTTAAAGCAAAGGTAGAGACACTGCTACCAGCAAAAAAAGAAAAAGAAAAAAAAAAGAAAAAGAATGTTCCTTTCCATTATCCTGTTTTGTCCCTTTGGAATTTTACATTCTCCTGTCTTGTTCCCTTGCCTCTTACCTCTTCAGTAGGAAATTCTCAGCCTCAGGCATGTAGTACTTTACACCAATGAGGAGGGTCTTCCCAGATAGCATATGTCCTCAGGTTTGGGCTTTTGTTTGGACTTCTCTCCCTAATGCATGTGAGAGAATTCATCATAGTTTATAGTAAGCATGTCATAAACTTTTAAGTTTCAGTTCTGAAGGATAGAAAATAAATCAGGAAATGATTGGACTTTGAGTCAGAAAGACTTAACTTCAAATATTATCTTAGATACTAGCTATGTCACCCTAGGCAGGTCACTTATTTACTCTGCCTCAGATTTTTCATCTTTAAAGTGATGGGGTTAAACTTGATGGCTTTTAAATTTTCCTCCCAGATCCAAATACATTAGCCTATAATCATATGAGATACAAAGAACTCTGAGGTATTATGTTCTCAAACTTTCAAACCCTAAACCTCTTTCATTTTTCCATGTAGAATAGAAGAAAAGGCACAGGGATAATGTTAAGACCAAGAGGTCAGGTCCCTGCTTCTTCCTCCTACACTTCTCTGGCCTTTCCATGGATAAATATAGGAAGCCAAAAGCATGCCATTAAAACTCTATGATTCTACCAGAAATATTCTTGACTGCTTATCTGTCACCTTCTAGTTACTAGATAGTATAGATAGCCCTGAAAATGATCATATATTTAGAACTATAGATTATTAGGTCTGAAAGGAGTTTTAGAGATCATCTAGTACAACCTTGCCATTCCATAGGTGATGAAACTGAAGTTTACAAGATGGTCAAATGGCAAGCTCAAAGTCACATGCTTTCCCCTCTCTTCTCTCCCTCCACCACCAGTTAACAAGTACCTCTGTATTATTTTCTGGATGGAACCTCAGATTATATAAAGCTTAGGGAAGTGACTTTGGCGTATATACTTAAAGAAATCACTTCAAAAGTTACATCAAAACATTCCATGAGAGCTGATATAGAACATTTCTTTAGGGTGCTTCTCTTCATGCAATGTACCCCTGATATCATATAGAAATAAACCACTTACCACATTTCAGTTGCATAAGGGGCTCACGGATCATTTTCTTAACTCTTTACTTAAATAAAATGCTTTGGGGACCTTTACTGAAGGGAGACATTTGACATATAAAAAGTGACCTGATTTTCTTTGTCTGGGACATATCAACCCATGATACCCTTTTGAGTAAACTGTACAGCTGAACTCTTGAGTTCCATTCTTCTGTTGCCATTATTATCAAAGAATATAAATGAAGCAGATTATGACATTTTCTTATCTCTACATTTTTTATGGAAATACCTGCAATTAATCTTTTTTTCCCCCTGAGGCAATTGGGGTTAAGTGACTTGCCCAGGGTCACACAGCTAGTAATTGTTAAGTGTCTGAGGCTGGATTTGAACTCAGGTTCTCCTGAATCCAAGGTTGGTGCTCTATCTACTGCACCACCTAGCTGCCCCTCCTGCAATTAATTTAAAAAATTAGCAAGCTTTCATCTGTGCATAGCATCCTTGATGTTGTATATAATCTAGTAAGATATTGACATAATTACACATAATACATTTAGAGAATTAATAGGGTAATTACTATTTAAATACAAGTTTGTAAGATTGGATAGTTACTTACATTTCTTAGTGGGGAAGTAAGTTTTGAAGGGGCAAGAACATTTCTTTATTAAAAGATCTTTCAAACCTTTATAGTCTACCATGACATGGTACTTTAGAAAGATTTAAGAAATGTACCCCAGTTGCCATCTTTAATACTAGGAAATTATTTTAAATGTTTTCCCTTTAATTTTAAAACAGGAAAGTGCAATTATATATATTATATATATATCTATATATATATGGGCATGTCTGTATATTACATATGTAGATATATACACACACATACCCATATATATACACACACATAACCACATATGCACATCTATATATGTGTATGTACATACACACATATACATAATGTATTTGTATATATGTAATTTTGTGTCATATATTTTGATGTTTTTTAAAGGGGAAATTAGGTCCTGTTATTTGAAGTCTGGGAATCAGAAGGAAGGAGAACTACTCCATCAGCCATCAAATTGTGACTGTGTTTCTAATGCTCGGTAAGTGGAGAGTTACTCTGAAATTCATTAGACTTTACTTTGCTGGGGGATATGCAACTTATTCTTGCTGTGAAAATGAAGTGAGGAGTCCTAGCATAGGATGAACATATTAATTAGTTTTTAAGTGTTAAGCCTTGTGGCTTTTTTTCTATAAAGAAAAAAACCCTAAGATTAATTGAGGAACTAGAAGAGGGAATTATGTTTTAATAACAGTCATGAATCAACTAGAAATTTCGAGCATCCACCAAAACTGAAAATGTAAGTGGTAAACCATAGGTGTGGAATGGGGCATTTGTTGCTGGTCATGGCCAATATGTTGGTTTGTATTGCAAAAATATTCTATTTTCGTACAAAGGAGTATTCTTTGTGTGTTGGGGGCAGGGGTTGTTATTGGGAAATGATAACAACATTAAAAATCAATAAACATGTATTTAAAAGATAATATGCAGGTCTAACTCCAGAATCTTGCATAAAAATAATACTGAAACACATACTCCAGGATCTCAGAATTTAAGAGTTGGAAGGGACTTTAATGGCCATCTAGTCTAACCCATATATAAAAAGGAATCACTACTTTAGCATACCTGAAAAATAGTGATCCAGAATGAGCTTGAAGACTCCAAAGAAGAAAGAACCCTCACCTCTCAAGACAGCCCATTTCACTTTTGGACCACTCTGGTTGTTAGGAAACTTTTACTGGAATCAAGTCTAAATATGCCTCTTTTCAACTTCAACAATTCATACTGGGTCAGTGAGGTGGAGCAGTGGATAGAGTGAGGGGCCTGGAGTCAAAAAGACTCATCTTCCTGAGTTCAAATCTGGCCTCAAACACTTACTTATTAGCCATGTGACCCTGGGCAAGTCACTTAACCCAGTTTGCCTCAGTTTCCTCATCTGTAAAATGAGTTGGAGAAGGAAATGGCAAACCACTCAGTATCTCTGCTAAGAAAACCCCAAATAGGGCCATGAAGAGTCAGATGCAACCAAAAAATGACTGAACAGCCATTCATACTGTTTGATCCTCTGGGACCAAACAGAACAAATCTAGTCCCTTTTCCACATGATAGTCTTTCAATTACTTAAAAATAGTTCTCATGTTCCCCTTGAGCCTCCTCTTCTTCAGGGTAAACAACCTTAGTTCTTTTAACTGGTCTTCATAAGATATGGATTCACAGCTTCTCATCCTGATTGCTCTCCTCTGGACACTATCCTATATAATCAATGTCCCCCTTAAACTGTGGTACCCAGAAACGAAAAAAAAAATGCTCTTTGGATTTGTTTAGAAGACAAAAGAATGGAAAACAAGGAAGGGCCAATTTTTATGATGGATAAGACAATGCTTATTGGTTATAAAGAGAAAGGAAAGCTGTTCAATTCATATTTTGTTTCTGTTCTATCTGCCCAGAAAGATTAATCTCTGAATTTGAAAGGACAAAGCAAAAATAACTACTAGGATGATGATACCTAACACAAGTCAGGACATATTAAAAGAGAAAACAGATGCCCTTGATAAGTTAAAGTCATTTGGTACAGATGAACTACATTCTAGCAAATGGGGGTGGGGGGAATGGATAAATGTAGCTGAGCCACTGCCAGAATTTTTGAAAAATCATGGAGAACAGGAGAGAGATTGCAGGACTAGAGAAGAGGAAATAATGTCTGAGTTTCTGTGGCATAAGGCTTCATCAGCCTAGTAAGAAGTCTCTTTAAACTTGGACAACAGAACATGCAGTCCATTTCCAGACCGATGGAAGTTGATGGAGCTTGTGTTTTGTTGACATTGTCTTAGAGCATACAAACCCATGTCTACGCCCTGTTGTGGAATTGGAGGAGGCTTTTAGTGAAAGCTTCCCATAGAAACATTGTTGTAAATAGTGATTAAGTTATTTAGTAATAAGTACTGACTCAGGAAGCTAAATGTCATTAATAGCACTGTTTCTGAGAGAAAAGGCGTGCAGAGACCAAAACAGCTAACTTAGAAATGTGTCTTGAGCACAGCCTGTTCATAAAATGGCCTGTATTTGAGAATTTGTAAATGACTGGTTTTTTTTTTAAATTTTTTTTTTGGTGGGGCAATGGGGGTTAAGTGACTTGCCCAAGGTCACACAGCTAGTAAGTGTCAAGTGTCTGAGGCCAGATTTGAACTCAGGTACTCCTGAATCCAGGGCTGGTGCTTTATCCACTGCGCCACCTAGCTGCCCCACTGACTGTTTTGTTATGGCTTTCAAAATGTAGGTTATCCAAAATCACAACACTCTAAGCTATGCATATTTCTGTCTATTTAAGAGATGATTCAATCCTTAAGTATCTATTATGTGCTCCTTAGGATCACAGGAACATAAATCTAGAGCTGTAAGAGAATTAAAAGCTAGATTGGTCCTCAACCCACAACATTCATTTCACAGGTGGAGAAATTGATAACTCTATGCCTTGAGTACTAGAGATACAATAATGAAAGATGATATAGTTCCTGCCTTTATAGAGTTTATCATTTAGTAGGGTAATTAAATGTACCAAGAGATATGACCCAAGGAAGGCTAAGTTAAGAAAATGCACAAAGAAACATCCAACAGAGTCCTGAGATATGAGGAGACATAGTTCTCCCCCAGCTTTGGGAATCAGGGAAGGACTCACAGAAGAGTTGACATCTGAATCCAGGCCTTGAAAGAATGGAAGCCTTTTGACAGGCAGAGATATGATAGGAGTCTTTTCCTGAGATATATAAATACATGGAAGTGGGAAAAAGCAGAACAGGATTGGGGAATGACTTAGTCTAGTAAGGTTGAAGAATGAAAACTTTTGAAGAGCTCATACCATTCAGAACCACTACTTTAAAATAGGATTCTTTGTAATTTTTATATGTGCCTCTTTTTTTGTTTGTTGTTCACTTGTGTCCAAATCTTCATGACCCAATTTGGGGTTTTCTTGGCAAAGATACTGCAGTGGTTTGCCATTCCCTTCTCCAGCAAACAGGGTTGAGAGAATTGCCCAGGGTCACACAGCTAATAAGTGTCTGAGGCCAGATTAGAATTCAGGAAGAGAACTCTTCCTGCCTCCAAGCCCAGCACTCTATCCACTGCTCTACCTAGCTACCCCCTTCAGTAATATCTTACTTCAATATATCATCTTGGTATGGAGGTGACCCTGGCTTCTTAAAACCTCTGTCGATAGACCCTAGCTGTGATGGTTACTCATCTTCATAAGCTCTATAAGCCATCAGTAGGTGATATATGTGTGTTTATGTATGTGTTTGTCTATAAAGATATATGCACACATGTATATACACACAGAAATAATTATTATGTGTGTGTTTATATGCATACATGTGCAGATGTATACACACATGGAGGTACATATATTTTATTGTCCACAAATAAAAGTATATTTTATAACCTACCTTGCTAAGGCATAGTTATGTTACAATCTTCATCTTGAAAAACTAAAATGTGGAAGTGTTTTGGGGGCTGAGGGAGAAGAGGTAGGGTTGAATGAATATATTTCATTTTTTCCCAAAGCTTCATTTAACCATTAAGTTCCAGTATGCTAGGAAAGTGACTAAATCCCATTTGCCATACTTTATTGATACCAATTATCATTTTCTTGGCATATTATAGTGAAAAGATGAGACAGGATTTATAGTATATAGGACCTGTTTCTGAATCCAAGCTCTGCTACTTGTTACCTGGGGTAGCCTTGAATCAGTCTGGAACTTGGCATAGTGCCTGGCAAATAGAAGATGCTTAATAAATGTTTCTTGAACTGACTAGATGGCAGAATGGGATATACTCCCCAGTTGAAGATACCCAGGCACTAGGAGCCTGGTTTTACCCAGGGGTTTTCAGGCAAAGGGTCTGCTCTGGCAGCTGTCACATCACTGGCAGGGCTATAGCATTAGGGAGCATGGACTGCTAGCAAAAGGTCCATATAATCCCCCTTATACTACAGGTTCTGGGGATGGGAGGGGAGTTAAGTTTACCAAAGGGGAGTTTCTAAAAAGTTAACCAGGTAGATGTTATCACTATGCCACATCAGCAAGTTTTCTGGAGAGTTTCAGCAGCCAGTTTTAACTAGAACTGAGTACAGATTAAACCTTGAGCACACAGGACACTGTTCCAGGAGAACCAGACCATAGTTTCTTCAGAGAGCATGTGACATGAAGCCAAAGGCAAGGTTGTTACAGCTCTGATAAAAGGGGAGATAATAGGCTTCAACAGAGGGTTTAATCAGTTTACAGAATAAATATTTTATAATTATGTTTTTTTCTTGTGTTTACATATTTGTGTATATATCCCCTAACAACACATTATATGTGTGTATGCATTTGTGTGCAAGGAGAGAGAGAGAGAGAGAGAGAATGAGAATGAATCCAGGAAATAAATGTGTGGATTGATCATGTAGTAAGATTGATGAAGAGCACTTCACAGTTACCTTAGAGCAGGGCTTCTTAATCTTTTTTTTTTTTTTGTGCTATGAATCCCTTTGGCAGTCTGGTAAAGCTTATGAATAATGTTTTTAAATGAACACAATTAGAAACACCAAAGGACACCAATGAGAGAGAGAGAGAGACAGAGAGAGAGAGAGAGAGACAGAGAGAGAGAGACAGAGACAGAGAGAGAGAGACAGAGAGACAGAGAGACAGAGAGACAGAGACAAAGAGTTCCTAGACCCTAAGGTAAGAATCCCTGTCTTGGGGCAGCTAGATGGTGAAGTGGATAAAGCAATGGCCCTGGATTCAGGAGGACCTGAGTTCAAATCCAGCCTCAGACACTTGACACTTAATAGCTGTGTGACTCTGGGCAAGTCACTTAACCCTCATTGCCCCGCAAAAAAAAGAAAAGAATGTCTGCCTCAGAGGAAAGCATTCAATGCGTTGGATTGATCTTCTGTGAAATATTTAAGGGATAATAGAATTTAGAACTGGAAGGGAACTTGGAAAGCATTTAGTCTATAACTTTTATTTTATAGATGAGGAATCTGAAGCCCAGAGTTATTGAGTGACCTGGTAGTAAGTGACAGAGGCAGGATTCAAACCCAGGTCCTCTGACTTCAGATTCTGTGCTCTTTCTTTCCTTAACACAGCATTCAGCCTCCTGGCATGTTTAGGTCAAGGGATAAGAACAGATGGGACAACAGATAGCACAGAGATAAGATAGTAAAAGACAATTTGCATACCTTTGGAGGACCTACCTGCAAGGAGCAGATCCCAGAGCCACTGAAGCATTGTATCTAGGCAACCCCACCCTCCAGTTTTCTCCTAATTTGCCATTTCAATCTGTTATTGATAAGAGCTGCTGCCACCCTCATTGCAATGATTAGACAGTGGAACAGTTGAAATCCTTTGCCCTGATTTTCACCACTATTTCCAACTTTATTTACCTTTCCATTAATTATCATTCATCCCCTTAATCTCCTTCCACTTCTCTTTCCATTTCCTCTCTATATTGAAGTACTGTTGTCAATATATTCTTTTTTATCTCTGATTTAGTACAGCTTCTTAATTTCCCTCTGTAACAATGCTTAGTAGAGCTCCACTTTGCCTGAAAGTCAGGTGTGTTGCATTTTATTCTTCTCCCCCAGGGTTTTCCAGAATCCTGGAAGGAATTGCAGGGAGGGAGTAGTCCTCTCATCTCCATGAGTTCAAATTTTAATCTATGTATCCATGTTAATTTGAGGGGTTCAAGTAGCCCAGTTCTATTTAACTACTGAGTGGTCTGATGGCTTTTACAAAGAAACAATTATTTCAAAGTTCTAGCCAGAACACACACACACACACACACACACACACACATCTGTGGTAGAATCCCTCTCATATCACCCCTGTTTCTGGGGATGGAAGAGGGATGAAGTTTACTGTTTAGATCAGTTGTTACATAATATTAATATTAATACCAACAAGTTTCAAATCCAAAGCCCCACCTGGGCTTGTGTTCTGATATCCTGGATTCTCAAGGCTCCCCTGCTGAATTGGTTACATACAGCCTAGAAGCTAGGCTCCAAGGTTCTTGTGGCTTGAGATCACACTACATTTGTAATTAGTGAGGGAATTTGTGTGAAGTCAGAATGGAGGTTTCATCTAAAAATATAGTTTGAGATGGCTAAAAATGGCCTTCTTGCCATGAAGTTCTTTGTAAAACAGACTAAAAAACCCCAAGAAGAAAAAAGAAAAGGTATGCTTCAATCTGCATTCAGACTCCATCAATTCTTTTTTCTAGAGAGGGATAGCAATTTTCATCCTAAATCCTTTGAAATTGTCCTCGATCATTGTATTGCTGAGAATAGCTTAGTCATTCACAGCTGATCAATATTGCTATTACTGTATACAATATTCTCCAGGTTCTGTTCATTTCATTTTGCCTCAGATCATGTAAGTCTTTGCAGGTTTTTTCTGACAGCATCCTGCTCATCTATATAGCACTTTTCAAGCTGCACAGTGCTTAACATGCATTCTCATTTGACCATGACCCAAATCCTATGAAGTAGATGCTACTATTCCTATTTTGCATATAAGGAAACTGAGGTTCAGAAAGGTTATTTATTTATTTTGTTTTTGTTTTTGTTTTTTTTGCAGGGCAATGAAGGTTAAGTGACTTGCCCAGGGTCACACAGCTAGTAAGTGTCAAGTGTCTGAGGTCGGATTTGAACTCAGGTCCTCCTGAATCCAGGGCTGGTGCTTTATCCACCACACCACCTAGCTGCCCACAGAAAGGTTAAATGACTAGCCCATGGTCACATAACTTGCAAATGTTAGAAACAAGATTTTATTTCAGATCTTCCTAACATCGAGCCCTACCCCACCTCTCCAGTCCTGCACTCTCATATTTATGATTTGTTTCCCCTTTTCAGGTATTACAAAAAATACAATCAAACAAACAATCATATCTTGCAAATGACCTTTGCCACCTTGAAGAAGACTTTGTAACAGCTCTATTGTTATTTAATATTTTCTGAGCACAAATAACCAGGTAGATAATGCTCCACTATCTGTGTGCCAAGTACTGGAAGCTCTATTACTGTCTTGTTAGTTGACTTTTCCCCTGGATAACTTGAGAGGGTGTGGTCTCACCTGTTCTATAAAACAGTGGCACCTACAAATGTATTTCACTCTTTCCTCATACTTTAGAAAATCAATACTCTTGCTTGTCAGAGGTAATATATCTTTGTTCTCATGGGCATGAACAGTTCCTTGAGAGCACATCTGTTTCCTATACAATTTACTTCTTGAGACAAATAAAGTAACTTTATGAAATTCTCCTTTAAGCAATTTATAAAAGAAGATTTGGGGGTGGGGGATAATGGAATGTTCTACAAATTCAGTGATTTGTTTGGGCAAACAAATACACGATAGGCTTCCTGTCTCCTATGGTAATATAAATCACAGGAACAGAATCATAGTCATTAAAATGGCAAAGATCTACTTATATGGATGGGTTCCTCCCCAGACAATGCTGGAGAAGCAGTTAAAGCAATGCCATCTGCTCTGTTCATGCTCAGGAGAAAACATTTCAGTTTCATGCAAAACCAGATCCTCTTCTAGAATTTCATCTGCCTTGTGAATGTTGGTTTCTGAATATTTTAATAGTCTTCAACTCCTCCCTAGTCTCCTTGAATTGGAAAGCTGTATCACAGATCTTCAGGGAGCTAATTTTCCTTACATTTACAGTAAGCCCTGGATTTTGCATAAGCCTATGATGATATGATGAACTGTACATTCTTTTGTTTGTTTGTTTGGTGTGGGCAATGAGAGTTAAGTGACTTGCCCAGGGTCACACAGCTAACAAGTTGTCAAGTGTCTGAGGCCGGATCTGAACTCAGGTCCTCCTGAATCCAGGGCGGGTGCCTTAATCCACTGAGCCACCTAGCTTCCCCCGATCTGTATATTCTTAAAGAGGTGATATAGGAAAAAATACAGTAAGAAATATATTTTAAAACATAGAAGCTGATGAAGTTTATGTCACCCAGTGACTGTGTTGACCAAGGTCCACTATATTACTGCTCTTTTGGTCTGTTACACTGATCTTTCTCCCCAGAAATGGGGAGTTGTTTTAGAGCAGAAGCCAGCCATTGATTGTGGAGTAGACAGTAAAAGGATGATATATAGATGTCATCTGTACTTGATCTACTTGTTGATTCCTCCTATAATTAGACTGTGAGAATAGGATATGAATGACATACTAAAAAGTATGAAATTTATCTTGTAGGAAAGGAGGGAAACCATTGGAAAGTTTTGAGTAGAGAACCAAAATGAAGAATTTCTGTTACAAATTCATTAATCTGCTTCATGATTAATCTGGTAATTTGTGAAAGATAGATTTGAGGTGTCAAAAGTTACCTTTATATTACCCAATCCCCTTTTATCAGTGAGGAACCAGAGACACAAAAATGTTAAATGGCTTTCTAAAACCACTCATCATAAAACTAGTATCAGATCATGGACTCATCATGTCTTCCAGTAGACTGTTCTATAAAGGAAATTATTCTCTACTTCAAAGTCAGAAACTGTTTATGATCTTAGATTTCATTTGTGTGTTAGCCATGGTAATTGTGCCTACTAGACCAAAGTCATAGGGTGAGCCTGGCAAATACTTTAAATCAGTGGTGTTCTTAACCAAATAGCCATAATCAAGTCAAAACAGCTTTATGTATAAACATGACTTTATTAGCATTCAATAGCTGTTAAGTATCTGCACTGTGGTGGTGCATGATATCATCACCAGCATCATCTAACTAAATACTTGTGATATTACTGGTCTTTAGTGCCATCAGGTTCTGAGCTCCCTCTACTACCACTTTTTTTTTTTTTAGTGAGGCAATTGGGGTTAAGTGACTTGCCCAGGGTCACACAGCTAGTAAGTGTCAAGTGTCTGAGGCCGGATTTGAACTCAGGTACTCCTGACTCTAGGGCCGGTGCTCTATCCACTGCGCCACCTAGCTGCCCCTCTACTACCACTTTTAAGAGAGTCATTGACTTTGAATTTCTGGGGAAATTCTAGCTGAAGTCATTATAAGCAATGCAACACTTGAAGTTATCACAAGAGCTGTTTCTTCTCTACAAGGTGAATTAAATGGCTGGGACACCCTCCAGCTTTGTCATTAAACTGCTGATTCTTAACATGGGTAAACTGGCCAGTCCCCTTTCCCATTGTTAAAACCCTATTGCCATGAGACAGTTTTACGACCATGTCCTTAACATGAATAGAGAGAATTGTGTACATTGCAATTTCCATTGGCTCTTTGGGGATTCATGAAGGAAACTAGGAAAGCAAACAAACTTCTCTCACTGGCCCCACTGTCATTGTGGGAACAAATCTATTATTTTGTTGACTGCCAAAGAAATGTAAGCAAAGACATATTTCTTGGACTTATTATTTTTTATTTCTTGGGATTATAATTGCCATCCTTAAAGCCAGGTAAACCTAGTAACATTATTTAATGCAGTTCTCCTTTCCCCCTGTGGTGAAAATGAAGGAATCCAAGCATGTCATGGAGTGTAGCATTCAGAGCTGTGAGTCACTGCTTCTGAAAGTTTTCATAGAATACACACACACACACACACACACACACACACACACACACACACACACACATGCTCTAGGGATTGGATGCACAATCCATTTTGGTGCTTGTCATTTGGCCAAGAAGTTTCCAAAGCTTGCTAGATGGGGAAGACTCAGAGATTCTGCCTTGTTCCATAGGGTATTACTACCTGTGATTCACTGTTGCCCTTCATTCTCAAAGAGGGCCAAAATGACATCACCAAGTTGGAGTTAAGGTACAATGTGTCCAACTGTGGCTGATTAGACCAATACAAACTTGGAAGGCTCTACCACAAATGGGATACAAATAGTCCACATGAACTTCTGGATTGAAGATGTCTCTAAATTTGCACATCTCAGGTTGGTTTTTGTTGTTGTTGTTTGAGCTATTGCTTTGCTCATAGAGCACAGTGCCTTCTTTGATGTGGGCATGCCATGCTGGGCAAGTGTTCCCATGACATGCAATCCATTCCAAAGTTCTTCAGAACTTTAAGAGAGAAGAGAGGGGCAGCTAGGTGGCATAGTGGATAGAGCAACAGCCTTGGTGTCTGAAGCTGGGTTTGAACTCAAGTCCTCCTGAATCCAGGGCCAGTGCTTTATCCACTGTGCCACTTAGCTGCCCCACTAGGTAGTATTCTTATCCCCATTTTACAGATAAAGAAAGTGAAACACAACGCTATTATGAGACTTGCCCAGGATCACACAGCTCCTAAGTATCTAAGGCAGAATTCAGTCCCAGTAGGCTGTCCTGTCTCCAGGGCTAGAACTCTATCTGCTCTACCACCTAGTCTCTCCCCACTCTATTCCATCAACCATTCATCTGTCCAATTGATCTGATCCTCCTAATGTATAGTTCTGACCATGTCAGTCCTCTATTCAATAATAAACTTAAGTGGCTCGCTATTACTTCCTTTGTTTAGCTGTTAAAGTCCTTCATAACTTGGCCCCTTCTTTTTTTTTTTTTTTTTAGTGAGGCAATTGGGGTTAAGTGACTTGCCCAGGGTCACACAGCTAGTAAGTGTTAAGTGTCTGAGGCCGGATTTGAACTCAGGTACTTCTGACTCCAGGGCCGGTGCTCTATCTACTGCGCCATCTAGCTGCCCCAACTTGGCCCCTTCTTAACTTCAATCTTCTTATACCTGACTCCCTTCCATGTAATTTGATCCACTGAAACTAGACTCCCTGCTGTTACACACTACACTCCATCTTCCAACTCTGGGCACTTTCCCATGCTGGGAACTTTCCATTTTCATCTCTGACTCCTAGCTACTCTGGCTTCCTTCAAGTCTCAGCTAAAGTGCCACCTTCTGCAATAAAGCAATCCCAGTCCTCCTTAATCTTACTGTCTTCCTTTTGAGACCACATAAAAATATGTGTGTATGTATGTGTATATATGTATATGTGTGTTTATACACATATAAATATGTATACATATATATTTACATTACAGCCATTTTTGTAAATTATTCTTTCCTTTTCCAAACTCTAGCCAATGAGCTTCACCTTGTAACAAAAAAACAGTTAAACAAAACCAACACCACAGCCATGTTGTACAGCACATGCAACATTGTATGCCCATAGAGCCCCACCTATCTAATAAATCAATAAGCATTTATTAAACATCTATTACTGTATGCATTAGGCATTGTGTTAGGTGCTAGGGACACAGAGACAAAATGAAAGCATCCCTGCCATCCAGAAATGTATATTCTATTAAGGTAGATAACCTGTACATAAATAAGTCTACACAAAATATCGACAAATTAAAAACAAGGTAATTTTTGAGAGCAGAGGCACCCATGCCTAGGGGTTTGGGGGTATATTATATGCTCCTTGTGAGTAAGATTGTTTCATTCATTGTATTTGTTTCCTTTGTATCTAGCAGGTGCTGGACACATTAGGAGGTGCTTATTAAATGCCTGTTGATTCATTTGTTAATCTAGGAGGTGGTGTTGGAGATAAACTTCAATGGAACCTAGGGATTGTAAGAGGTAAAAGCAAGAATGGAGTGTTTTCCAGGCATGTGGGACAGACTGTGCTAAAGTACATAGAGGGAAATAGAATGGCCCATGTGAGAAACAGCAACAAAATCATCTGGTGTTTTTTATTTTTGTTGTTGTTTTGTTTTTTAATTTTTTCTAGTTACATGTAAAGGTAGTTTTCAACATTCATTTTTATAAGATTTTGAGTTCCAAATTTTTCTCCCTCCCTCCTTTTCTTCCACCCTCAACAATACAGCAACCAATCTGACATAGGTTATATATGTACAATCCACAAGTACTCTTTTTTTTTTCTTTTTTTTTAGTCTGTGTTCAGTCAATATCTGTTTTTTCTCTGGAGGAAAACCATCCATTTTGCTGAACTTAGAGTAGGTAAACAGGAATAAAATCTAGTAGGATGGGAAGATAATTTGGAGTCAGGCTGTGAAGGTCTTTAATGACAAACAGAGAAGTTTATTATTCGATCCTAAAAGTAATGGAGAGTCATTAGGGCTTATTGATCAGGGAAATGACATGGTCAGACCTCCAAGGAAAGACGGGAGGTATTTTGAAAGTTCATTAAAAAATAACTCAAAATAGCCCAAAATTTTCTTTGTGGGGGGAATTATGTGCTAAATATAGCAATTATACTTTTTTTTTTTAGTGAGGCAATTGGGGTTAAGTGACTTGCCCATGAACTATCTTGTATTACTGAGAATTATACTAAGATATGATAGTTTTATTCCTGATAATATTGTGATACACATTGATCAAGATTTTCCAAAGACTTAGCCCATGTAGTGGACATAATTTAATTACCTTTGGAAGGTTCACTAAGCGACCAATGCAAACACCCCTGTTTACTATCAATTACAGATGGATTAGAATCCTTTTTGGTCACGTCCTAAACAAATTACTTCTTTGTTGACATTATCAGTGGTTCTTTTTAACCTTTCCCCCACTTGACATTTTATGTTTCAATAAAATTCAGTCTTCCTTCCTTGTGCTCAACTACCAGGGAAGACCTCAAAAAAGTACAGGGATAATTATAATCGTTGGAAAGAGCATTGACATTGGACTGCTGAATTTGAAGTCCTTGAGACCTGAATTGGACTCCCTGCTCTTCTCCTTCTTATCTGTATGAATTTGGGGAAGTCATGTCAAATGTCTGGGCACCCATTTCCTCATCTGTAAAATAAAAGGATTAGACTAGGTGACCTCTAAGTTCCCTTCCGGGTCTAAAACAATGATCCTATGATTGTAATCCTGATAGCCACAGGACAGGTCAGGCAGATAATCAAAACCTATGCACAGAGAAAAAGCTGAGCTTTGCTTAGGCTGGTGTCTCCTGTCACCTTGAGAGGTGATATAGTCTGTCCCTAGCCAGGGTGTAGAATACAGAAAATTAACAGTTTCTCAAAGTTTCCTTGGTTAGTATACAGGGTTGCTTCTTTGTTTTAAAGTTGTGGATTTTCTGGAACACTGTTGTTGTTGTTAAGTCATTTCAGTCATGTCCAACTCTTCATGACCCCATTTGGGGTTTTCTTGGCAAAGAGGAGTGCTTTGCCATTTTCTTCTCTGGCTCATTTTACAGATGAGGAAACTGAGGCAAAAAAGGTGAAGTGACTTACCCAGGGTCACACAGCTAGTAAGTGAGGTCAGATTTGAACTCAAGAAGATGAGTCTTTCTGACTCCAGGCCCTGTACTCTATCCAGTGTGCCACCTAGCTGTCCTATTTCTGCAACATTAGACACACCCATTTCTAATGAACACTAGTAGAAAATGTGGAAGCTAAATTTGAATGACTACATGCTGCATTCTATTATCTTTGATAATTAGAGTTGATTAGTTTCTGCCTGAAACATCATTTAAAGAAGTGAAATACTTATCAATTAAATCAGAATTAAGTTTTTATCTCAACAAAGACCAAAGATCATGGGACTTTTAATAAGTTTTTTTTTTGGGGGGGGGTTGGTGAGGCAATTGGGGTTAAGTGACTTTCCTAGGGTTCACACAGCTAGTAAGTGTTAAGTGTCTGAGGCCCGATTTGAACTCAGGTCCTCCTGACTCCAGGGCCAGTACTCTATCCACTGCACCACCTAGCTGCCCTGCATTCATACCCAATTGGGAGGATTAATCTATTTAACGCTGCAGGAAAGTAGGAGGGGAGAAGGATAAGGAAGGAAGCATGACAAAAGGGAGATCATGGGATTTTTGAGTTAGAAAAGATCTTTGAGATCATCTAGTCCAACCCCTTTATTTTACAAGCGAAAAAACTGAGGCTTAGAGACATTATCACATACCCAAGGTTGCAGTAGGGAATGAATTAGCAGAGGTGGCATTCATAAATTAGATCTTCCAATTCCAATGCCAATCTTCCTCCTCCTCCTCCTCCTATATTATACTTGCCTCTTGTGTAGGAAGAAAATTCAACACCCTAAACCCCCAAGGCAGTGGCATTTTATCTTGCTCTTTTTTATTCTGAACTTGACAAAAAACAAATAAAATAAGTAGAATAGAAAAAGGATTGTACATGGAATGCTGAACCCCTATTATATAACACTTGGTTTCTTTTCAATTTTGTAATAAAGTCAACATTTCAAATCTGTCTTGCTTTTCTGTTTTTCCTTCTCTTCTTCATTTTGCCACTTTCCATATGCTAAAAATTGCTTAAATCACCCTGTTTTCTTTCTTTTCCTTTCCATTTCTTTTTCTTCTCTCTCTGTCTCTGTCTCTGCCTCTGCCTCTGTCTGTTTCTCTGTGTCTGTCTGTCCCTCTCTCTCTCTCTCTCTCTCTCTCTCTCTCTCTCTCTCTCTCTCTCTCTCTCTCACACACACACACACACACACACACTCTCTCTCTGTGTAACCTTATTGCTAGTCCTCCTCCACCTTCCAATTCTTGGGCCTTCAGAGGTTAAAAAGGAAGAAAAGAAAATCTCATAACAAATATACACTCAAGCAAAACAAATGTCCACATCAGCACTGTCTGAAAATGCACATGCCATTCTTTATCTTGAGTCTATCCTTTCTGCCAGGAGGTGGGCAGTTGGTTTCACTATCAATCCTCTGGAATTATGGTTTATCACTGGATTGATCAGAGTTCTTAACTTTTTCAAATCCGCAAATATTTGAGCAGATTGAATAGTTTGACATTGTATTAAATTCCTTTTATTTCCTTTGTGTATTTCCCCATTTATCCCTTATTGATTTAGCAACTTTCCTTTGTTCTCTCTTAATGTAAATCTCATACCTTTTCTTAAAGACTCGCTCATTTTCATCCTCTTCTACGTATCCTTTCAGAGAGAGGCAGTAATTTAAACTGTTCTATTTCTTCAATCTCTTTCTTCAACCCCTTCTTCCCCACCACCAAAAGTTGGTATACAGTTCAAAATCTATTATTACAAATGTATTAATTTTTTTTCAAAAGGGCCTAAAGTCCTTGAGAGAAGTTATACTGGTGGACACAGTCTCTGTCCTTTAGGAGTTTTTAATCTAAAGCAATGACAATGCAGACAAACACAAACAGGATATCCAAAGGGAACATTCATGTTAGGAACTAGAAAAGAGATTTGGTGATTAAAGATAAAGGAAAGGGGAGGTTGAAGAGGTGAAATAAAGTTTTAGAATCTTAGAACAGGAAGGAATGGTGATCTAACCAAAACTCTTCACTTATATATGGAGAGACTGAAAGACAGCCAGACCAAATAACTAGTCCAAGACCCAAAAGTCTTAGAGCCAGGATTAGAATGCAAGTCTTCCAAATCCAGTGTCACCTTTCCTATCTTTCATTTGGCTTTTAGTATTCTATTTTTACCTCTTAATTCTATGTAAATATTAAATTCAAAAAAAGCTTAAAAATATGCTTTGAAACCCATTCTAGTCACCTGAAGTCAATTGTGTTTTGTGTGTGTGTGTGTGGGGGGGCAATTGGGGTTACATGACTTGCCCAGGGTCACACAGCCAGTAAGTGTTAAGTGTCTGAGGCCAGATTTGAACTCAGGTCCTCCTGACTCCAGGGCCGGTGCTTTATCCACTGTGCCATCTAGCTGTCCCATCAATTGTGATTATTAGTAAGAATCATGATAATAATTGACACTCACTTAGCACTTTTTAGCTTAGGAAGTGCTTTCTTTACTATATCCCTGTGAAGTGGGTAGTGAGTTATTATTTTCTCCATATCACAGGTGAGAAAACTAAGGTCCAGTCTAGTTACATTCCCCACTGTGACTTACCCAATGCATCAGTACTTTATATGTTAGAGTTTCAGTGTTTCTTTTCTGGTGGTGAAAATAGTATTACTCCTATGCTAGAACCAGCATCTGCTTTTGGATTAGATAAAACTTATGGAGTTATCCCAGAAGGCTCTTTGAAGCTTTTATAGTTTCTCCTCATTTCTTCTCTGGAGACAAAGTACCCCAGAAATCTGAGAATGGATCCCCATTCAGCAGTAGTAGCATTGTGGTGGAGGGGTCACCCCTCCACCTAAAGGGGAGCTCACTCCAGCTGAGGCAGCATGTATTTAGGACATTCAACATCAAAGGGCCTAGATGAATTTGGAATAAACCATTTCCCATGGGGAGAGCTAGAAAAATTGCAGCTTCTTTTGACCACAAGATGGCAGCTGCAGTCCACACAAGAAAATATGCAGCACTCTTGATTTTGCTGTCCTTTTATTTCACATGAATCGGCAGGGTTTTGTCACCGTGTGTTTGGAGGCTTTAAACAAGGAGCCCTCTTAAAACTGCCCCAAATTGGACTGATTTTACAAGACAGAATTTTCATTTGACTTTAGAAGTGTGTGTGTGTGTGTGTGTGTGATCCTTCACATTTGGTTTATTGTGATGATTCTCATTCACTAGTCCAAAATGTCCCTGGTTATCATAGAAATCTTTTTTTGGAATTGTGGGATTTTGTCTTAAGACATTTTAGATATAGATCGGATAGTTTTATCAGATAGATAAACCCTTCCTAAGTCTCCTGTTTAAGCTGACTGAGGGGTCTGTACTAGATGATCCATAAAGTCCTTTCCATCTTTAATGCACTATTTATTATTGCCTGACTTGATGTAGACATACAGAAATGGAAGCATAACCATATCAAGTGTGAGGTCAAGAGTATACTTTGAAGCTCAAAGGAAATATTCAGGGATATGCTGGTAAATGTATAACAATCAGGTCTCCCAATTGGAGCTGGCTCAAGCATACCCCTGGGCTTATGGGAATTTCAGAATGTTTTCCCATGCCAGTAGCAGAATGTTTTAGAAATCTTAAACATCCCGATTGTTCAATGTAAGTAAATGGATAGCTGATCATGTGGGTGATTGAATTTAGTGGATTATTTTGCCTACTCTTAACTGTTCTCACCTTTTTCTGTATTCCAGCCCCTGGGGCAGTTAGGTAGCACAGTGGAGAACACAGCTAGTAAGTCAAGTGTCTGAGGCTGGATTTGAACTCAGGTCCTCCTGAATCCAGGGCTGGTGCTTTATCCACTGCACCACCTAGCTGTCCCTGTGATTTCAATTCTTTAGGGAATTTGTGATGAAGAAATTCCTTCTATCAAAGCAAACTGGAAACTGTTCAGCAATTTATAACTTTTGAGAGCTGCATGAAACATTGAGAACTTAAGTGATTTGCCAAATCACAAAGCCAGTATGTGTCATATGTGGGACTTTAACTCATGTTTTCCTAACTTCAACATTTTGCTATCAATTTTGAGTCAAAACCAGTTCAGATAAAACAAAGCTCTAAATAATTAAACCAGATATGCAGTATTCTACTGTAGCATGGATAAAAGGACATCTAAGTGGTACAGTGGATAGAGTGTCAGGCCTAGAGTAAGGAAGACCTGAGTTCAAATCCGACCTCAGACACTAGCTGTATGATCTTTGGCAAGTCACCTAACTCTATTTGCCACAGTTTCTTCATGTGTAAATGAGCTGGAGAAATAAATGGCAAATCACTCTAATATCTTTGTCAAGAAAACCTCCAAAAGGGGTCAGACATGACTGTAAATGACTAAACAACAACAAATCATGCTTCAAAGTGGGTGCTTGTATTTTCACTTGCACAGAATATTCTAAAGAGAATACTCAATCAATCAATAAACATTTATTAAGTACCTACTCTGTACCAGGTACTATGCTAATCACTGGAGAGTCAAAAAAAAAAAAAAGGCAAAAGGCAGTCTCTTCCCTCCAGGAGCTTAAAATCTAATTAATTACAATTTAATATTTTAAAATGCATTGAAACTTGGCACTACTGTTGTATTAAACCTTACAACCATAGCAACTGATAGAAAAAATATCAGCCATGAGGTGACTTGCTAGTGTTGTTGAATCAATCTGTTTTTCACTGATATGGGGACTTCCTCTCCCAATGTAGATTGGCAGCTGCTTTGTAATTTATAGTCTTAGCAAATTGCCTGGAGTACTGTGAGGTTAACTATGTGTCCAGGCTCACAAAGTCATTATGTATCAGAGATGAGACTTGCACCCAGATCTTCCTGACTTCAAGGGCAGCTCTCAATCCACTCTGCCACAGCTGCCTCACCATAGCATTGGTACAACTGGTGGAACCACATAAACTCTTTTCTTTTCTTTTCTTTTCTGCAGGGCAATGAGGGTTAAGTGACTTGCCCAGGGTCACACAGCTAGTAAGTGTCAAGTGTCTGAGGCCTGATTTGAACTCAGGTCCTCCTGAATCCAGGGCTGGTGCTTTATCCATTGCACCACCTAGCTGCCCCCCCCCCATAAACTCTTAAGTAAGAAGCAGAGCTATATTTTCAACTGAAGTCTGTAGAAAGAATAGAAAGAACAGGGTATGTGACATTTAGCAAGAATTTATGTTCAGGATGAGATAAATAAGACAAAAAGACTCCTATCAGCTTTAATTACTATGTTTCTGTAATGTTTGTAGTATAAGTTACTTTCAAGGTCTGAGCAAATAGGAAGGTGAATAATGACAAATTAGAAGGTCTGTGTTCAAATCATCACTCTGATTCTAACTACTCATCTGACTTTGGGCAATTGTACTAATTCCTTGCATCTTATCTTGAGGAAACTAAGGTGCCAGAAGACTGAGTGACTTGCTGGTAGTAATCATCAGAAGGGAGAATTGAAACCAGGTCTTCTGAGTAGAGACCAGAGGTTGTGGTTATGAGTCAAATGAACTCCTCTGAGCCTGTGAACTCAAAGAGCATTATATGAAAATAGATTCTCAGAGAGACACAGGTAAGGGAGAGAGTGAAACTCCAGCAAATGGGATATGGAGGACATAAGCAGGTAGAGAGCCTTTTCTCCCTGCACAGAGTGTATTACACACAGGATAATGGAGGCATCTAGGGACAGTCTGAAAGAAATATCAACCCAAGGCTTAATAAGAACACATTTATTTTTTATTTTTTTATTTTTAGTGAGGCAATTGGGGTTAAGTGACTTGCCCAGGGTCACACAGCTAGTAAGTGTTAAGTGTCTGAGGCCAGATTTGAACCCAGGTACTCCTGACTCCAGGGCTGGTGCTCTATCCACTGCGCTAGAACTAACTACCCCAAGAACACATTTCTTAAACTATGAAATTGACATACCCTCTTTATAAAACCCAACCTGTGTTAAAAAAAAATATATCAATTCTGAGAAATGACAAAATGTGGTTCATTAATCCAATCTTTAAAAAGCAAAGGAAATTGAACAATATGTGTGGTCAGAGAAAACAATCACCTATTTTCCTATTTCCTGCTTCTTGCTCTTAAAGGCAACTTATCAGGACATAACTAATGGTGTTTCATATGGAGAGTTAGGATATGGTTAGTATCCTATCTTTGAGGTGCCAGTCAGGGAGGTATCCAGCTTGGAAATTTCTAGACCTACGACATCCACATATGGGGAGGTTCAAAAGAAGGGACGGAAAAAAAAAAAAAGGGACAGAGAGGCATGGGTAGCCAGGGCATAGATAGTTTTTTGGAGAGAAAAAGACTATGACATGGATTCTTCAACCTAGGTTCCAAGAACTTGTTTTTTGTTGGGTTTTTTTTCCCCCTCTTTTTTTTTTTTAAGTGAGGCAATTGGGGTTAAGTGACTTGCCCAAGGTCACACAGCTAATAAGTGTTAAGTGTCTGAGGTCAGATTTGGACTCAGGTCCTCCTGACTCCAGGGTCGGTGCTCTTATCCACTGTGCCACCTAGCTGCCCCCCATGAACTTGTTTTTAAAAAACATTTTTATAACTGCATTCCAATATAATTTATTTCCTTTGAAATCCTATGTCTTCTATCATATGTATATAAAAATATTCTGACAAGGGGCCCATAGACTTCACCAGACAGCAAAAAGAAATCTCTGTGAGAGATTTGGGGGAAGTTAGGAACTTTAAAAAAATAATATTTTATTTTTTCCCAATTACATGTAACAACAAATTACATGTAACAATTCTTAACAATGGTTTTTATTTAAATTTTGAGTTACAATTTCTCTCCCTCCCACCTCCATCCCTTCTTCCTTTTCTGAGATGGTAAGCAATTTTATATAGGTTATATATGTGTAATCATGAAAAACTTATTTCCATATTAGTGACATTGTGAGAGAAAACACAGACCAAAAAAACCC
Organism: Dromiciops gliroides; assembly: GCF_019393635.1. NCBI lineage: Eukaryota > Metazoa > Chordata > Mammalia > Microbiotheria > Microbiotheriidae > Dromiciops > Dromiciops gliroides. Next base: position 147,028,137 of record NC_057864.1, read on the forward strand.
CAAAAAAAACCCACCATGGAAAAGTAAAGAAAGTGAAAAATAGTATGCCTTGATCTGCATTCAGACTCCATCAAATCTTTATCTGGAGGTAGATAGAATTTTTCATCATTAGTTTTTATTTGTTTGGTTGTTGTTGTTTTTTGGAATTTACTTGCATCATTATATTGCTGAGAATTATTAAGTCATTCACTGTTGATCATTGTACAATATTGCTGTTGTGTACAGTGTTCTGGTTCTGCTCACTTTACTCTGCATCAGTTCATATATGTCTTTCCAGGTTTTTCTGAAATCATTCTACTCATCATTTCTTATAGTATAATAGTATTCCACCATCATCATATACAATAAATTGTTCAGCCATTCCGCAATTCAGAGGTATCACTTCAATTTCCAATTCTTTGCCACCACAAAGAGAACTGCTATAAATATTTTTGTACAGGGTCCTTTTCCCTTTAAAAAAAATCTCTTTGGGATACAGACATAGTAATGTATTGCTGGGTCAGATAGTATTCAGAGTTTTTTAGCCTCTTGGACATAGTTGCAAATTGCTCTCCAGAATAATTGGATCAGTTCACAACTCCACTAACAGTGCATTAGTGCTTTAATTTTCCCATATCCATTTTCCTTTTCTGTCATATTAGCCAATCTGATTGTTGTCTTGTGCCCTTTGTTCTTGAAGGGGACCATGACATCAGGGCAATGTCATAACTTGCAACGAATAGGATTGAAGTGAGGGAAGACTGTGCAAGGTCACCAACCTCACCCTCTCCTCCAGAGCCTTCTGGGTCCAATGGTGAGATATACATACATACATACCTACATATCAGGATGACTGGAGATGGCCCTGGCAATTGGGATTAAGTGACTTGCCCAGGGTTTCACAGCTAATAAGTGTCTGAGGTGAGATTTGAACTCAGGTCCAACTTCAGGGCGAGTGCTCTATCCACTGGGCCACCTAGCTGTCCCTAACCAATCTGATAGGTAAGAGATGGTACCTCAGAGTTGGTTTAATTTGCATTTATCTAATTAATAGTGACTTAGATAAATTTTCCACATTACTATAGCTAGCTTTGATTTCTTTATCTGAAGCCTGTTTATATCCTTTGACCATATATCAATTAGAGAATGACTTGTATTATTATAAATTTGACTTAGTTCTCTCTCTTTTCAGAACCCAAGACAACTGTCTCTTAGACTATCAGTGGCAAAACAAGTATTAATCTGCTTTCATAAAAGGACTTTCCTTGCCAGAAACTCTCAACAAAAATGAGATCACAGGTCCAGCTACAAAAAATAATATAAATAATAACAGTTATATATACATATATGTATACATATGTGTATATATGTATTTGTATGTGTGTATATACACATATGTATATACATATATATATGCCCTAAATGAGTAGAATATCAATAAGAGACTTCTAAAATCTGTATTTACATATTTGAATTTTAAATGTCTCACACAGGAAATACCGGTTATCTTCCAATCAGAAATGTACTTATCCTAATTTAATTTTCCATATTAAAGAGAAAATCAAGGCATTTGTTTAAGGTCACACATCCACCTGGTTGTTGTTATTCAGTCATATCCAACTCTTCATGACCCCATTTGGAGTTTTCTTGGCAAAGATAACTGGAGTGTTTTGCTATTTCCTTCTCCAGCTCATTTTCAAATGAGGAAACTGAGGAAAACAAGATTAAGTACCCAGGGTCACACAGCTAGTAAGTATCTGAGGCTGGACCTGAACTCATGAAAATGAGTCTTCCTGACTCCAGGCCCAGCACTCTAACCACTGTACCAACAACTGTGCCCTCCAAGTGGTAAAGCTCATACTTAAACAAGTCTCCTGATTTCCAGTGCACTCTCTCACTCTCTCTCTCTCTCTCCCCTACACCACTGTGTGTGGCAGCTAGATAGTGCAGTGGATATAGTATTGGACCTGGAGTTAGGAAGTCCTGAGTTCAATTCCCACCTTAGATAATTATTAGTTGTATGACTCTGGGCAAGTCATTTCACTTTTCTCTACTTCAATTTTCTCATCTCTAAAAATGGAGGTAATAATAGCACCCATCTCCCAGGGTTGTTGTAAAGATGAGGTGAAATAATATTTGTAAAGGACTTTGAAAACCTTAAAGTGCTATATAAATGCTAGCCATTGTTATATCATGGTTCCAGTAGGCAGAGAAAATATTGAGCAATTCTGTGGGGGAAAAAAAGATGATAAGACTGCTTTGTTATTGGATGGATCTGTTATTAGAAATGTCTTCCTTATGCTGAACCAAAATCTGCCTCCTTGTAATTTCCATCCATTGGTTCCCAATCTCTTATACAAACCACCTCCTTTGGCCCCACTTCCTATAAATGTTTCTACCCTGTCTTTTTCCTCTACTAGTTTGTGGGTTATGTATGCACTTGAGAGCAATTTTGGAGATCACATATAAGAAGGAAACACCCTCTAGCCTTCTCCTCCTCGTGACCTTCTTTATATCATATTTCCTAGACCCCAGAGGGAAAATATGCTGTTTTACTACAGTGGAGTCTTAGTTTATTTAAATTACCAGTAGAGGGCGCTATGTACCTTCCATATTTCTCATGCATTAGGCATGTATTAATCATTCAATTGTTATCTATTTATAGCTACTTGTTAAAGCTTAATTTAATTCAGATTTTGCTTCTATTGATATCCCAGTATGTTGTAGTTGTCACGTCACTGAGTGCTGGAGTAATCCAGTGCCCCTCTGATAGTTTCCACCCAAACCTGAAACCAGGGAGAACTCAGATTCCCATGACTCTGGGTAGAATTTGATCTTACAGTTTTTCATAATTCCTCACCTCATACTGATGCATATTTCTGGATGGGATCACTAGGACCCTCTTCTACAAATCTAAGTAGGCCAATGAATAGAGAGTGCTGAATTCAGAGTTAGGAAGATACAAGGTCAAATCCTGCTTCAGACATTAACTATCTGTGTGATGCTGAAAAAGTCACTTAACTCTCTCAACTTCTTGTTCCTGATCTATACAATGGGAATAATAGAAACACTGACCCCTCAGAGCTGTGAGGATCAAAGGGGATATGTGGAAAATGCTTTGAAACCATAAAATACCATATAAATACTATCGTCATCATTTTCTCCTCATTTAACTGTCTCCCACTGACTGCTCCCCAAATGTATAATATCTGTGCAGTATCATATCCATGCAAACCTCAGCTGCACTTGTACCCATTTTTATGTCCTTTTGTTCTAATGTCAAATTAAATACTCTGCAGTAGCTTCCAAGCTCTGCCCTAAGCCACACCCACACTGACTTCCCCAAGCCCTAATCTCTTATGAGCTCACTCCCAGAACACCCTCTCACCTCACCAAGCTCCCAACTTTCAGAACAACCTCCCAAACCACAAAGCCATAGTCCTGAGACTACTTCCTGAAGTTTCTCAATGACCCCCATCCCTAACCTTCAAACACTTGTTCTGCCCTCTTTACCCCGCCCCATCCTCCCTTCCCCTGCCCCCAACCCAGCTATCTCTACAATGGAAGAAAATCTCCCATGAAAGGGCAAACCTGCATTCTCTTTCTCTCTCAGTCCATAGTATCCTAAACTCCTGGTAGTAATTACTTTAAATTTTTTCAGGATTTGTATTTGCATTGAGGCTTCACTCAGCTTCAATTGATGCTCATCTCTACCCCCTCTTCAGGAGGGGCTCTGGTTCATTTTCTCTTCCTTTCTGGCCAATCAGGAAAGCAAGGTTCTCTTTGGGTCCCGCTTTTCTCTGTCTTTCTCTGTCTCTGTCAGTGTCTTTCTATCTCTGTCTCTGTCTCTCTGTCTCTCTGTCTCTCTCTCTCTCTCTCTGCTCTCTCTCCCTCCACCTCTCTTTCTCTTCCTCTTTCTCTCCTAATGACCCCCCTCCCCCACCCCACCTCATAGGCCAAGTCTTTTTCTCTTCTACCCTTCTGTGCCAAGGTCAGGTGCCAATGGGTAATCTTTTTCAGAAATAAGGGGACCTTTTAAAAAGGAATTATTGTTAAAGTTTATATTTTCATTATCTAGGAATTTTCTCTTGCACTTTTATATTGGTAATGAGCTAGAAATTTTGTCCCAAAGTCCTTGTTTTTTACCATTAAACATTTTTCCTTCAAGTAATGTTATGCCTTCATTCAGTGTGATTTGGTTCCCTCAAATCTGAATGCAGAAGATACAGAGATGTTGTTGCTCAGTCATATTTGACTCTTTGTGACCTCATTTGGGGTTTTCTTAGCAAGGCTAATGGAGTGGTTTGCCATTTCCTTCTCTAGCTCATTTCACAGATGAGGAAAATGAGGTAAACTGGATTAAGTGACTTGCCCAAGGGTCACACAGTTTGTAAGTGTCTGAGGACAGATTTGAACTCAGGAAAATGAGTCTTTCTAACTCCATGCCAGGCACTCTATCTACTGCACCACATAGCTGCCAGCAGAGAAAAGTACTGGCCCTCAAAAGATTTGGATGTGGCAGGCTCAGTAATAGGAAGTCTTGGTTCTTTTGAATATGGTCACTTACCCAAACAATGGCAAGATAGGGGTCCCAAACTGTCCATTTCAAACACCCAGAGTCTACCTTAGAGCACTTACAGTTTATGATCATAAAAGGTTACCAGATCTGGGATTGAATTGATATAGAGAACTCCTGGGTGGGGAAGTTCCTTTACTAGGGCTCTTCTGCAATTTAAAGTCTTAAAGAATTGCCTGGAGCAGTGATATGTAGAGTGACTTAACCAGAGCCATAGAGCCAGTGTGTTTCAGAGGTAGGATATGAATCCAATCTTGGATCCTAGGCTGGATTTCTATATACTCTGCCACATTGCCTCTCAAATCAGTCAGTGGGATCCTCTCTTACTGTGTGATGATTGCTGATTAGTTCTGTAAAAAAAAAAAAAAAAACGAAACTTTTGTTTGCTGCTTTAAAAATAGGATTTTTTTTTATTAAGAGACCTTCAAAATATATCATTATATATATATGTGATATACACATGTGTGCATATATATAAACATTGCATAGATGTGTATACATAGGAATCTCCTGGAAATGGATAGTGTTTCTACACACAGAATATATGCAGATATACTCCTGTACATAATGCAGGTACACAGTGTATATACTATATATTACAGATCATTATATATGCATATATTATATCTGGAACATATATAAAATGAATGTGCATGTTAAATGTGGTCCATCCATAAATGCATGTATGCAGTAGATTATAGTTCTAGCCTAGCACATCTGAAAGAATGATGGTTGAAAATAGAAAGAGGTGGTTTCTTTATATTACTGTACCGACAGCATGCATTTGAAGGTAAAACGAAAGGTACTGATTTCCTCTTCCCCAAATCAGTTGAGGTTTTATTTCATAGACCCTCCCTTCTCATTCTCAGTTCTGCCAATATAGCACCATATCTGAGATGTGTCAATCTCTCATCTATTTTGCCCTCCCCATTTGTAAATGACCTGAGGGAATTTCACAACTGGCCAGGTACAGAGTTTGACTCATTTGTATGCCCTCTGTTAGTATTACCTGTACCTTTTTTTTCTTGCCTCCCTCACTTTCACTGTTTTTTATTCTTTTTATAATCTTTGTTCCTTCCGGAGTGCTGCTAGAGCTAATAAGGAAAACAGTTGTATATCTGAGTCAAAGATGCCTCCTGCCTGCCTGTTGTTATGAATTGCCCACTGAGCTATAAAAGAATGCTCAGGATGTTCTCCTGATGCGGGTAATCAGTGGAGTAGGCATGTTAGGAAGCTGGCCCTTGGCATTAACTTTGCGATACAATTTGGACAGATAATGAGTTTTTATGTGTGGAGAAAGGAAGTAGAATATTTGTGTGAACACTAGGAGAGAGACTGATTAAACAGTGATGTACTATAGTAGCTGAAAGAATGTGAATCAAGGATTTTGTTAATTGAAGTTACTTGGGTAAAGACCACTGAGCCATTTGAAGGCATGTTTTCAGTACAGATCTTCTAAAACTTGGGGTCATTTTTAGGTGTGGATCTCAGAGGATTTGAATTGCTTTTGGAAGTAAACTTTAATCCTCACTCTCCTTGCACTTGTAGGGAGAAAGGGGGGAGAGGTGGAGGAATCACAGATATTTAGTAATAGAGGGCATACAAATGAGTCAAGCTCTCTACCTGAGTAGTTGCCTCATTTACATATTGTCAGGCAAAATCTATAGGAATTTGACACATCTCATATATAGAGCTCATTGGTAGGACTGAAAATGAGGAGAGAGGGTCTACAAAATAAATAAAGCCCCAATTAATTTGGGGAAGAGAGGTCCTGTACATTTCTTTTTACCTTTGAATGCATGCTGTCAGGGCAGTAATGTAAACCAACCTCCTCATTTCTATTCTACCCATGTTTCTATTTCTTTTCTTTTCTTTTGGTGAGGCAATTAGAGTTAAGTGACTTGCCCAGGGTCACACAGCTAATAAGTGTCAAGTGTCTTAGGCCAGATTTGAACTCAGGTCCTCCTGAATCCAGGGCTGGTGTTCTATCCACTGTGCTATCTAGCTGCCCCCCATGTTTCTATTTCAATCATAATTCCAAGAGAGACTTTTTTTTCATCCTAACCTCTGACTCTAGTGGATCCATATGTATACAGCTACGCATCTGTCCTAATGTAGTTTAAGTTAATTAAAACTAAATTATCGACTTCTGGGGGGCAGAGCCAAGATGGTGGAGGAAAGGCAGTGAGCTCCTGAACTCATGACACAATTGCTCCAAAAAACATCCAAATAAGGTCATAGGAAAATGCCCAGAGCAGCAAAACTCACCAAAGAATGTGCTGAAATCATCTTCTAACCAAGAACGGCTTGGAAGGCCAGAAGGAGGGAGCTGCTGTGCTGATACAGGAGTTGGGCCCAACCCCACAGTCACCCTGACACAGATCCAGTCTAAGGAAGTCCTCACCAGAGAAGGAGACCCCCAGAGCCTCTGAATCAGCTGAAGCACCAGTGTCATCTGAAACTAAGCTCACAGTCTGGTGAGTGGGCTGAGCCCTGGGCAGGGGAGAGACTACAGGGGTCTATGCTGTTGCTAAGGCAGAACTGGGATTTTACACCCCTACTGAGAACCAGGTGGTACGCTTGAGTTGAAGTGGCCCAGGTGGGGGAGGGGCACAGGCTCATCAGAGCTAACAACCACAACACACAAAGCTGGTTGATTGGCAAGTTGGTCTGGGGTCATCTAGGACCAGGAAACAGGCTGGGTAAGGGAAGAACCTGATTCTCCTTAAATCATACCACCTGGGACTTCTTAAGCTTGGGATACTGCAGCCTGGAAACAGTGCCCCACTTTAAGGAGCTAAAAGTCTAGTAAAAGAAAGGCAAGATGAGCCGACAGAGAAAGGTGAGGACCATAGAAAGTTTCTTCAGTAACAAGGAAGACCAAGGGGCACCCTCAGAGGAAGATGTCAACATCAGGGCTCCTATATCTAAAGCTTCCAAGAAAAATACAAATTGGTCTTAGGCCATAGAGGTGCTCAAAAAGGACTTTGAAGATAAAGTTAGAGAGGTAGAGGAAAAAAATGGAAAGAGAAATGAGGGTGATGCAGGAAAGACATGAGAAAAAAGTCAACAGATTGAAAAGTCAAATGGAAAAGGAGGTACAAAAGCTCTCTGATGAAAATAATTGCCTAAGAATTAGGGTTGAACAAATGGAAGCCAGTGACTTTATGAGAAACCAAGACACAATAAAACTAATCCAAATGAATAAAAAAATAGAGGGCAATGTGAAATATCTTCTGGGAAAAACTGCCGACCTAGAAAATAGGTCCAGGAGAGATCATTTGAAAATTATTGGTCTACCTGAAAACCATGATCAAGGAAAGAGCTTAGACACCATCTTCCAAGATATTCTCAGGGAAAATTACCCTGAAATTCTAGAAGAAGCAGCTAAAATAGAAATTGAAAGAATCCACTGATTACCTCCAGAAAGAGATCCCAAAAGGAAAACTCCTAGGAATATTATAGTCAAATTCCAGAGCTCTCAGGTCAAGGAGAAAATATTGCAAGCTGCCAAAAAGAAAGAATTCAAGTACTGTGGAGCCCCAGTCAGGATAGCACAAGATCTAGCAGCTTCTACATTAAAGGACCGGAGGGCATGGAATATGATATTCCAAAGGGCAAAGGAAATGGGATTACAACCAAGAATCACCTACCCAGCAAAACTCAGTGTTATCTTTCAGTGGAAAAAATGGGACTTTAATGAAAAAGACTTTCAGATATTTGTGATGAAAAGACCTGAACTGAATGGCAAATTTGACTTTCAAATACAAAACCCTCGAGAACAATAAAAAAAAAAATTGGACCTGGGGGACATACCTGGGGTCGTACAGTGGGCGACTGTCTTGTGTCTGAGGCCAGGTTTTGGCTGGGATCCCCCTGGGTCCAGGGGTGATGATTTGTCCACTTTGTCACTTAGCTAGATAATAATGTCTTTAGGGTTAAATTGAGGGGTGAAGGGAATTCATTGGGTGAGGGGGAAGGGGAGAAGTGAAATCCTACATGAAAGTAACAGGAAAAGGCTTATAGAGTAGGGGAAGAGATGGGAGAGGAACAGGGCAGTAAATGAATTTTACACTCATCAGAAAAGGCTCAAAGATCTTAAACTCATCAGAGCTGCCTCAAGGAGGGACTAATAGACACATCCAAATGGGTGGAGTAATCTATTTAATCTGGGCAGTAAATGAGCCTAACACTCATCAGAATTGGCTCAAAGACCTCAATCTCATTAGAATTGGCTCAAGGAGGGAATAATGTACACACTCAGTTGGGTGGAGTAATCTCTCTAACCCTGCAGGATAATAGGAGGGGAAAGGGATAAAGAGAGAGGGGCAAAAGAAGGAAGGGCAAAGTGGAGGAGGGGACAGACAGAAACAATTCCCTGTTGAAGAGTGATAAGATGAAAGAAGATGGATAATAGAATAAATATCATGGGGAAGGGAATAGGATGGAAGGGAAGCAGTTAACAATAGTAATCATGAAAAAGAGAAAAGGGGGAAAAATTGTACAAAAAATATTTATTGCAACTCTTGGTGGATGCTAAGAATTGAGAATCAAGGGAAAGTCCATCAGTTGAGGAATAATGGAAAAAGCTGTGTTATATGATTGTAGTGGAATGGACTTGTGCTACAGGAAATGACAAACAGGATGATCCCCAAAAAATCTTGAAAGACTAATGAACATCGATGTATAGTGAAGTGAGCAGAGCTGGGAGGACATTGTGTGTAGTGACAGCAGTATTATTCAATGAGTAATTGTGAATGACAACTACTCTCAGCAGTGCAATGATCCAAGACAATCCCAAGGAACTAATTAGGAAGCTTACTATGCACACCTATAGAAAGAACTGATAAAAAGAACACTTGTGCATTGTGCATATATAACCTAATTGCGATCTTGTGGAGGGGGAGGAAAGGGAGGGAGGGAGGGAGAAAAATTTAGAACTCTAAATCTTATGAAAATGAATGTTGAAAACTACCCTTATATGTAAATGGAAAATAAAATAAATGTTTGAACTAAAAAAAACACAACTAAATTATCAAATTAATATTATAAAATAACATTAATTATTTTATTGGATTATTATTTAAATAAAATTATTATTTAATGAGTATTAAATTTTTAAACTTATTAAAGCTTAAACTATACTAAGACTTTTGGAATACTTCATATACAAATGTAAAGAAAATTTAGTAAACCCAAACATATTATTAAGGGAAAATATTCTGTATGGACCATATTTTACATATTTATTCACTTGTATTCATTCACTCCTAAGGAGTGAAGATTATGATGGCATATAGAAGCTGGCAGCTGCAGCTGGTGTACCTAGTCAGTGAGCTCAAATATGTGCCTAGTGGTGAGTCCCTGTGGTGAGATTTCAATTCTGACGGCAGTGATGATGGAGCCCTAACCGATATAGGGTATCTGAATGGCCCAGTTTTGTGACTCCAGTTGGTAGGAATAGCAGTTGTTTTACATAGACTGAGATAGATGCTTTCTCTTTTATCCTCATTTCCCTCCCCCTACTTTAACTTTGAGAACCACAATATTATTGGGACTAAAAACTACAAATTAATATCAAATTTCTAGGCCAGACAGCTCAAACCAGTGATTCAAGTCTATATTTAGAATATAATGAAATACTTGTGGCTTGTAAAAATGCAATAAAATTACTTTACTTGGAGCAAAATATTACAATTTATAATTGTATAATTAATTTTTTAAAAAGACACTCTCCTGTTCTGCCTCCACATTCACCATGGAAGCAATGCTGAATCAGAAAGGCATTTTTGCATGGCAGTGAGAATTCTGTTAAACCTCCAGCATCCTATATCCCCATAGGGTGGGCTTTTATGCCCAAGTAACAAGGAAGCCATGCCAGTGGTTCAAATCCTAGACCTCTGGACCAACCAAATCCTAAGGAGAACATTTGTGCCCCCCCCCCCGTGTTTTTTTTTGCTGGGCAGTGAGACTTGCCCAGGGTCACACAGCTAGTAAGTGTCAAGTGCCTGAGGCCAGTTTTTTTTTGGGGGGGGTGAGGCAATTGGGGTTAAGTGACTTGCCCAGGGTCACACAGCTAATAAGTGTCAAGTGTCTGAGGCCGGATTTGAACTCATGTCCTCCTGAATCCAGGGTTGGTGTTTTATCCAGTGTGCCACCTAGCTGCCCTTGAGGCCAGTTTTAAACTCAGGTCCTCCAAAATTCAGGGCAGGTGCTTTATGCACTGCACCACCTAGCTACCCGTTATTTGTACCCCCTTTATAGACAACCATCTTTGCCTGTGTAAAACAAAGATTCTTTCTACCACATGAGTTACCTCCACATGGGAAAGAAAGTGCCCAGAATAGCATAAACCAATACAGAGCCAAAATGTGTGAGAGAAAAGGTTCATGACTATTAGGGGAGAGCTGAGAATAGTAGAAAAGTAATTGAAGAAAGCAGCCACTCTCCAGATTCTTAGGGCTTAACACTATTCCCAGTATGGATTTCTTTTTTTATACTTGTATCCCCACTATCAGCCTGTCTGAAACATAATAGCTCCTTAATAAATATGTGTTTATGACTGGTTGTTTGGAGAGTTATAGAATTAACCCATAGGAACTTAACTATTTGATTAAAAAAAAAAAAAACCTGGTTTCAAGGGGAGAGGTTAGATGGAAAGATGTTAACTCAGTTGCTGGTGTGATAATTGGAATTACACCCCCTACTGGAGAGATACTGTAGGGAAGCTCTGCCATGAGGAGAAAGCATGTGATTTAGAGACCATGTGACTTTAGCATCTGGAAATTACATCTATAGAACCACCTATGGGCCTTGTCAATCAGAGCTACCAACTGATTAGCTTGGAGCTGTGTGGATGTGGATGGCCCTGTTTCCAATTGGAGAGGAGGTTTCTAGGAGGAGGAAGGGGTGAGCAAGCTCTTTTTTGCTCGAGACCTTGGTCTGAGTGGAGCTGAGATGCTAGCTCCCTGAGATAGATAGATAAAAGAATCTTGGCCTCTTTCTCTCTCCTCAACAAATTCTTATGCTCCTTAATAAACACTTAAAAGTCTAAACTCTTGCTAAAACTTATAATTTATGGCGACCCCTCATTAGATTTTTAGGCAGTCTAGCTAGAATTTTAGCCCCATACACTGGGAAGAAGAATGACAGTGTTTAAAATAGAGTATCATAAGGATTAGACAGTTTTCTTAAAGCAGGTACATTCCCAAGATTCCCAGGCACTGTGCACAGTTCAAAAGAGATAACTTATGACTGTTGATAACTTCCTGCCCATTAAAGTCCAAAAAGTTGAGTTATCCCCTAAGCTACCAGACAAACCTTCAGTGGCCTTAGGTGGCTGTGAAAGCTGTATACCATATATAATCCTGTTTATAAGTAAGACTATTCCTTTGCTGGCTGAAACTGCCTATTATCTTTTGCCATGGAATGCCTTTTCCATAGGCATTATGGTCTGCCTCCTGCCAATCTTCAATTCAACTCAACAATCATTTATTAAATTGACTACTATGTGCAAGAACCTGTTCTAGGTGCTAGGGATACAAATCCAGGATAAGAACAATAATCTATGCCCTCAAGGAGCTCACATTCACCAAGGGGAAGACTTTTGGGAGCCATTCAGCTTACTTAGATGTGTATGTTGTGCATATGTATGTGAACTAAAATAACTTCCAACATTTCCAAAACATTATTTTTTTTTCTGTTTTACCCATTTGTAGTGAAAGACACTTCAGCTCCTCCAGTACCACAACTTCTGCAAGTCAAGAACCATCTTCTGGGGAACCAGCGTTGAGTGCCCTCCAACAACAGTTGTTACTCATGGTGGCTCGGAGGACCCAGTCAGAAACCCCACGGGTACACTGTAATATCACTGCTCCTAATATTTCAGTAGGTTATATTCTCTAACTATGGGATTATCATGGGGTGTCTTGAGAAGCTTGTCAAATTGGATCCTGTGTCTCCATTCAATGGTAGTAGCTGCATTACATTTCTTTTATGTTTTCCCAGTCTAGTTCAGTAGAGGGCACTCCACGGATATATGGTGGGAAGAAAGAAATGTTTTCAGACCAAAACTTCTCAAATTAATTTGCCTATGCAATGCTTTCAGATTTGAAACAGATTGATGGAAACCACAAAAATTGGTCTAGGGTCGTAAGGCATGGAATATCCTGAGGATAGAAGATTCCAGTTATTTTCATACTAAAAAAGTTGTTGCACATCATAAGCACTTTAGATATAATTCTATGTTTAATAGGGGGGAAATAGACATTTTGAAAATTTCTCATTCACCTCCTCTTCACATTATCCAATATACCAGAACTCCGTAGGACACAATTTGGGAAACATGGATTTAGATTTTATATATGTGCTTTGCTTGTTACTGTGAGAACTACTATTGCCAGTAACCTTCTTCTGTATCATTAGCACATAATATAATCATATTTGTTATTGGTTCCATAAATGTAACCACGATGGCTGAAAGAATGATTGTGCCCTTGATAGTATTAGGAAAATTAAGAAGAGAGAAGAGCTTGGGGGGTGGGGGAGGGGGGGAATGATGAATGCAGCTTTGGACATCTTGAGAAAAGGATACCTTGGGAGATTATGTTTAAAAAGGCAAAAAATAAAGGATTACAGCCTAAAACCACAGACCCAGAAAAACTGACTATAATCCTACACATAAAAGACATAGATCCTTAACAAAAAAGAGGGATTCCAAGTATTTCTAATGAAAAGGACAAAACTGAATAGAAACTTGAGCACCTTTGATTGACTTGAAGGGACTGTATGATAATGAATTGTTTTCTTTCTAATAGAGGGAGAAGAAACAAACATCCTCTTAGAACTCTAATGGCCTCAAGGATTACAGAGAAATAAAATAGGCAGTGACCCCGGAGTTTGGAGTGTTGTTTTTTGTTTGTTTGTTTGTTTGTTTCTGCAATGATCATAGGAAATGGAAGTGGAAATGGAAGGGAAAGGGGGATACACTGGAGAGGAAGGGAGAAGGAATTTATTAACTTAATAGCAGTCCATGAGTTGAAGTGGATACAGACATGGAAGAAAGGGATGGGGAAAATAGTATCCCATGCACCTCACTTTCATCTGAACTAGACAAAGAAAAATTGAACACAGGGCATGTATACACACCCAGAGTACTTAGTTTAGAAATACATAAAACATAACAAAGAAATAGGTGGTGACAGGGAGAGGTGAAAGGGAGTTTTAAGAGGAAGGGCAAGATAGGTGAGGAAGTAGTCATAAGCAAAACAAACTCCAACATCAGAGGGTAGACCATGAAATGGGGATTAAAAGGAAATAAAGAGTAAGAGTTTCTGATCAGGGCAAGGGCAAGAAAAAGAAAAGAAAGGCCAAAAAAGAAAGAAAGAAAACAGATTACCTCACTTACAAGGCACTAGTATTAAGCAAACTTTTCTTTCAACAACTTCTTTAAGAGGTAAGGCAGTAAGCTAAGAGAGGGGGGAAAAGGTATAAGGTAATGAGATTAAAGGTTATACACACTTAATAATCATATCTCTGTGAATAGGATAAACTCACATATAAAACAGAAGAAGATAAAAGAAAGGATTGGAAAGAAGAATACAGCAATATGTGGTTTATAAGAAACACTCAAAACATAAAACAGAATTAAAAATGAGAGACTGGGGCAAAATCTGTTATGCTTCAGATAAATTTTAAAAAGCTGGAGTACCAATCATGATATCATACAAGACAACAATAAAAATTGACACAATAAAAAAGACAAATGGGAAATAATTAAAAACACCATAGATACTGAATTAATATCTTTATTTCTATCTTTCTCTATATATAATAATTGGAATAGTATCTAAATTCATAAATGGAAAGTTAATTTAATTGCAGGGAAAAAATACATGGTAAAACCATAATAGTGGTGGTGAGGGAAGCTAAATGTACCCTTTTCAGGCTTATATAAATCAAAGAAGGAAAAGAAAAACTTAAATAGAACTTTAGAAAAATTAGACAGTAATTACCTCTGGTAATCACTGAATGGGAACAGAAAGTAGCTTGTATATGTATTAGGTGTGCATGGCACCTTTAAAAAGTTGACCATGCATTAGGGAATAAAAACCTCACAAACAAATGCAAAAAAGAGAAAAATTATGTATATTCTTTAACTACCCTAGTACAATAAAATTATATTCAATCATAGTTGATGCTTAATAAATGCTTGTTCCCTACCCCCATTCTCAATTCCTCCTCAACATTTGAGTTTTAACAGAGGTCATTTTTCAAGCAATGGTTTAAAAAATGTATCTTTAATGTTTTTTATTAAACACTGAAATTTCCAGATAGTCTCTGAATCAACTTTGTCATGGAACCTCTTCTGTAACAATATTTCTTATTCTGGATAACATCATAGTTTGTAGGTTGAATTAATCAGCAAAGTAAAATTGGGGTTGAGGAAATGGTTTAAAAAACATGTAGAACTAGCTATGTACTCCTATTTGCTCAGTAAAACATTACTCTTAAAAAAAAACATTACTCTTTTCAGTTAAGTCTATTATTTCTTTTCTTTCTTTCTCTTTTTTTTTTTTGGCTGGGCAATGGGGGTTAAGTGACTTGCCCAGGGTCACACAGCTAGTAAGTGTCAAGTGTCTGAGGCCAAATTTGAACTCAGGTTCTCCTGAATCCGGGGCCAGTGCTCTATCCACTGTGCCACCTAGCTGCCCAAGCCTATTATTTCTGAAATTATTCTTCATTTAATATAAAAAAAAAGGGATAGAACATTCAAGCTTCATGTATACACACACATTTATACTTGTACTTTGAAAACAATATATACATGAGTAATATCTTTGAAAATTCTAAACTGATCAAAATTTCAAATCAACAAAGGTTCCTGCAATGTAAAAACATGAAGGAAGTCAACTGTTCCTTTTTCTGCTTAAATCCTAGGGG
This sequence comes from Dromiciops gliroides, assembly GCF_019393635.1. Classification (NCBI taxonomy): domain Eukaryota; kingdom Metazoa; phylum Chordata; class Mammalia; order Microbiotheria; family Microbiotheriidae; genus Dromiciops; species Dromiciops gliroides. The sequence goes on from NC_057864.1 coordinate 147,043,633, forward strand.
ACATATTTTATTGGCACCTGCCAGAAGAGGAGTTGTCAATACTGAGTGACTTCACCAGTATAAAACTATTCAGAGGATAGACTATGCTCAGAAAGTAGTTTCCTCAAAATTCCACAAAATTCTCTTAGGTTGTAATTTGCTTATCTCTTTTCACTATCTATGTTTAGCCACTTAATGCTATCTCTCATTTTGAAATGGCAAAACTACCCTTATGAAAATACATTCAGCTCAGTTAACTACCTTTGCTCATAAAAATGTTTTGTCTTTTCAGTGAATACTAGGTCATTGATAGGAAATCTTCAACTCCTTTAATGCAGCTCAAATGACTCATAATTGAGGTGTCTTGATTAGGGAGAAATTTGTCATTTGGCACTAAATCTTCTTTGGATGATTTAGGAATCTACAAAGTAATAGAGCAGCTGTCCTTTCAGAGTCCTGTTACCATGTAGGGTAGATAAATCAATCAACAAATTCAGCATCTAATATCTATCATTGGGGATACAAAAACAAACAAAAAATGAAGCAGTTTCTGTCTTAAGGAGCTCACTTTCTATCAAAGAAGACAACATCTACCCATGCAAGCATATGCAAAATAAATACTTAAGATAATTTTTTTCAGAGTGAGGGATTAATAGCTGGGGAAGACTTCATGCAAGAGATACTATTTGAGCTGAGATTTGAGGGAAACTAGAATCATTTACACTGTCCTTTTTCTCATTAGTATGATTATTTTATGATTCCTTGCTTATTCTTTCAATAGAGGGAGTTTGAAATTAATGTCAGGATATAATTTTGGACATCACACTGTGTTACTTATATATACACACTTTGTAGCCTGCTCTATCATTGTAGTTCTACTGTATCACTGCTTAGCTATCACTGCAACATACTTTTATACTTTATACTGTGAATCTCCTTTCCTGCCCTTAGTTGCTGACCTCTTGTGATCAGCATCCCATCAGCATGTCATAATGATGCTTTTGAGAGCAATAAAATGCAACACAGAGAGCTGCTTATTCCACCACTACCATCCCCCTTTCTGCCCAGATTGAAGAGCTGTCTAACTTCTTTCTCTTCATCCCTTGGTTTCATTTTCCCTACAGTTAGAGTGTCTGCTGCTTGCTGCCCCTGTCACTCCTCTTAATTGCCACAACTGTGGATGTTCTCATCACTGGCATCTGTTGTTCCCTTCCCTCTTCTTTTCCCCCACTTTTCTTTGTTCTAGTTTCTTTGGTCACTTGTCACTTCTTCATGCTTTTCAGCACAGAAAGGCTGACCTTTCTAGTCAATACCAGTCAATCAAAGAATTCCTTTTCTTTTGTTCAGGTAACTCACCAATCACAGCATATCGAGTATGATCTTAAAGTCTTAGGCTCTTGTCAGCTCTTATGTACTTCTTAGCACTCAAGAGGTGCTTTGCCTACAGAGGGATTTGAGAGATATGTCTTGCCACCTTCTCATTTAACCACCCCAACTTCTGGGGCCAGAGCTATCACAGAAACCTGAGGTTCCTGAGAATTGTATTTTGGATAACTGAACTTTGATTACACCTTTCTGTCAGGAATACAATGAATAAAAAGCCAGCAGTTATGAATCTCTTTAAGATTTACAAAGCACTTTATATAGTATCTCATTTGATCCTCACTAAAACCCTGTGCAGTAGTTATTATTATGACTGTTTCCTCTATAGATGAGGAAACTGAGGCTGAGATAGCACTGGGAATAGATCATTGGACTTGGAGTCTGGAAGAACTGAGATCAAAGCCATCCTCAGATACCTTCCAGCTGTGTGACCCTGGGCAAGGCACTTAATTCCCGTCTGCTTCAGTTTTTCTAATCTGTAAAGTGGGGATAATAATAGAACCTACCTTCTCAAGTTCTTGTGAGAATAAAATGAGATAATAACTATTAAAAAAACTTCACAAACCATAAATCATTATATAAATGAGAATGATGATGATGATGATGATGGGGGGGGGGATGGGGGTAATGGCAAAAATTATCAGGGATACACAACTAGGAGGTAACTGAGACAGGATTCCAACTTGGGTCTTCCTGACACCTAATCCAACTATAGTACCTAACTGAAATAAACAATATATCATTTATTCAGAGGTGACATATTCTAAAACTTCGTCTCTCTAAAAGATAAACTAGAGTCTGAAAGGAAGCATAAAAGGCCTCTGAGAAGCTGTAATAGTTGTCACTAACACGAACGCAATTTGTGTAGTTTGCTCGCATCAGAGCCTCTTAGTTTCTCATTCAAAACCTATTAACTTTTATATACATGGAGCAAGTTTTCATATTGTTTCCTAGCACCCTGCAGATTAGAAACAAGAAATTAAAATTAGAACTGGGAAGATTCAGCAACATATAGGAATTACAGCTGACAATTAGACTGGAATTCAACAAATTTAAATCAATTCAAAATTGTGTTTATTATTCTTAGAGTCACTGTGCTTGCATTCTACATGGAAAGACAAAAAAAATCAGACAAAAGAAACTCAAAACCTAGAGAAATCTTGGGTCATTAAGGGTAGGGACAAAGCTCTGAGATACTTCCAAAGCATAGCAAAATAAAGATGCCAACATGCATAGTGAGTAGTAGAAGACAAAAAGGAAATATCAAATTTTACTCAACATACTTCATTTAAGAATTCAGAGAGGTGGGTAATATATTTTAGGAATGTTTCCAACTGAAAAGGTTAAAACAAAATGAGTTATGATATTAAAAAGAATAAACTTTTGTTATCTGGAAAATTGACTTTTGTAAAATGGAGAATGAGGTCGTTACTGCATTCAGAATTCATTTCAAGCATTCTCTCATTAAAATTCACTATATCTATTACAAAGTTGGGAAGTCAGAGGTCAGAAAAACTGAGTCATTTGTCCCAGGTATTATTGCTTACTCCTATTACTATGTCCACTGTTTAAAGAGTCTCTTTAGTACCATCTCATCATGGAAATGTGCCAACTCTATCTTCCAAGAGGCACATATTTCTTTAGCTCTTCCTATATCTGCATTCAGCATTTTGTTGTTCAGTCATTTCACTCATGTTTAACTCTTTATGATCCCTTTTGGAGTTTTCTTAAGAAAGATACTGGAGGGACAGCTAGGTGGTGCAGTGGATAGAGTACCGGTCCTGGATTCAGGAGGACCTGAGTTCAAATCCGGCCTCAGACCCTTGACACTTACTAGCTGTGTGACCCTGTGTGCCACCTAGCTGTACCATGACCCTAGATTCTTGAAGGATGTAACCAGAGTACACAATCTCTGGACCCTACCAATCTGGAAAGGTTTTGTTGGGGGTAGTACTTATCCTGACAAAATCACAAATACTTAAAGCATTGAAATATGTAAATAAAATGTCTTGCTGCATTTCTCAAGCAAATCCTACGATGTGTTCCACTGCCAAATTCTCATTTTATACAAAATTGGTTTTGCTTGCAATTTCTGTCTTTAATTAACAATGGTATATTGATGTGATATATTATTGGCACTATTTCAGATATATATCATTAGGTATACAGAAAATCAGTTGCATTGGTAAGAAATACCCTCCCATCAATTAGAGCCCTTATCCATTTTATGAGAATATATTCATACAAAGCTCTGAAATTGAACATCTGCTTTTCATATTTCAACATTTGAATTTCTGATCTTAACAATAATATGTCAATGTGAAACCCTCTCTTTATTGTTTCTTTTTCATTCAAAAGCATCTGAGTCAGGACCTAGAAGAGTCTTCATGCTCCTCAGCCCCCAAAAAATTTAACCGAGAACAGTTCTACAAATTTATCATTTTTCCTGGCAAGTGGATTAAAGTCTGGTATGATCGACTTACCTTGTTGGCACTGCTAGATCGGTAAGCCCTTTCCCATGCTGATGTACAACAGAAGTATGCAATAAGTGGTGTAGAGTTGCATTACATTTAAAGGAAGAGCTGCTGGGAACCCCAGGAATGTTCAAAAAGGATATGCCTACTTTGCCAGAAACTCAAAACCTAGGCAAAAAGATCATGAAAGTTTAAGAAATAATGTGGTTTAGTAATTAGTGCGGGACATTTGGGAATGGGACTGTCTAGAATAAATTTGGGCAATGTGGTTTGTTCTGTCAAGGATATTCTACGGTACTTTCTGATCAGAAAGAATCCCGTGCAGCCTTTTGGCTTCAGTCTCCCCATCTTCAGAAAGAGGGCAAAAGACTTCTAGTGGTCTGGAGAAAGGCATTCTGGAAATCAGTCAGATTGTGAGGTTTCCCCTTGGCTTTTGGGGGAATTTACTAAAGCAGCCTGCTGCTTCCCATAATTCTGGGTTCAGCTCCTGAATCTGTGGTATCTTTGGTCTACTCCATCCTTGACAATGGGTTTGCATATTTTTACAAAAATGCTTGGCAACCCAGCAGCATCATAGTAAAGAGAAGGGGAGTGGAAAGAGGAGACCTGGGGACAAAGGGAAGTCTTATGCCAATTTGGGGAAAGGAGGACAGCCTTAAAGTTGCTGTCTCACTTTTTTGGGGGGAGGGCAATGAGGGTTAAGTGACTTTCCCAGGGTCACACAGCTAGTAAGCGGCTTCAAATGTCTGATGTCGGATTTGAACTCAGGTCCTCCTCCTGAATCCAGAGCCGGTGCTTTATTCACTGCCCCACCCAGCTGCCCCTTGCTGTCTCACTTTTGAGAAGACGGGAATGAAATAGCTCTAAAATTTTCCTTTTACCTTTTTCACATTGGTTCACCTTTTCTCCTTTCCCTCCTCCCACTAAAGACCAAAGTGGGAGGGAAATAATCAGTCAGTCAGTTGGAGAACATTCCAATTTTCTTCTATGCATATAGTTGTTTGCATATTCTTTCTTCCTCTTAATATTACTTTTCATTTACACTGTATATATCTTTTACATACAACTTGTTGCATATTAACTCCCTTATTTGAATATGAAATCCTTAGGAACAGAGAGCATGCTTTGCCTTTGGGGGAGGGGAGACGATTACCTCAGTTCTGGCATAGAGTTAGTATTTAATAAATACTTCTTGATGATGATAATGAAGAAAAGGAAGAAGAAAAGGGAGGAAAGGCAAGGAGGAAAGGGGAAGGGGAAAGGGGGGAGGAGAAGAAGGAGAAAGATCAGGAAGAAGAAAAGGAGGAAGAGGAGAAGGAGAAAGAGAATCAGCAACAACTTTTTCATCTTTGTTTCCCACATCTGCAGAAAGAAGGCAAAGGGCTTTGAGTGGCCTGGGGAAAGCTATTCTCTATATCAAGCAGATGGTTAGGTTTCCCCTTGATTTTTCTGAGGATTTGCTAGATCAGCCTTTGGCTCCTCATGCAGATCCAGGTTTAGCTTCTGATAATGGTGGGGATGATTTAGGGTAGAGTCAGAGACATTTTAGTGTTTCAGTTAATTTCCTTTTCTACATCAAAGATTGGAAAGGAAAGTAATATGAATGTAAAGGTAACTATTATGGAAGAATTGATTTCCTAATTACAATACCGTTTTGCAAATACATGGTGTTATTACTAAACCCATGCAATTGAATGCTAAGATTTCATAGTTAAATACCAAACAGGAGGCAATGCAGTAAAAGCCTGAATGCTTGCTCAGTTGTATTATGTCCCCAGTGACTTCTCTTTTCCATAGTTTTTAATTGTGTGATCACATACTAAAAAAAACATAATACTGCAAAATTAGTACTGTAAATACCAGTACTGAAATGTCAGAAAGTAGAATGATAATGGTCCTTTTAGCAATACTAAGTTTCCCAAGGGGTACTCACTTAAAAGAAATGTTTAACACTTAACTAATAATCCAAGATAATACATTCCCTTGAAATATTCCAAGTAAGAATATGATGTTCATTCAAAATTAATTTTGTTTTTCAATATTCACATAACCAGCCCTAATCTTTCATCTACATAGATACTTTTATGCATTTTCTAAGTTCATTTTTAAATAGTTAAAGCCAAAAGGGCACATTTTGCTCAGAAGTTTAAAACCTAAAACCTTTGTTAACAAAATAAAAACGTTAGGGGCAGCTAGGTGGTGCAGTAGATAGAGCACTGGCCCTGGAGTCAGGAGGACCTGAGTTCAAATCCAGCCTCAGACACTTAACACTTACTGTGTAACCACAGGGCAAGTCACTTAACCCCAATTACCTCACCAAAAAAAAACAATAAAAATAAAAACTTTTTAAAGGAGAATTTTTAATGTTTTTAAACTTCATAGCTTTAATCAATGAAGTACAATGGAAAGAATGATGGTTTTTGAGACAGTCAAGTCAAGAAGCATTTTATTAAATGCCTAGTACTTGCCAGGCATTGTGCTAAAGAACTGGGGATAGGAAGAAAGCTGAAAACAATCAAATGGGAGACATAACTTTCAAACTACATAGAAACAAGGTATATGCAGACTAAATTGCAAAAAGACCTGGAGCTACTTCCCAACTCCCACTTGAATTGGCAGGCTAGGTCTAGAGAGAGAAGTTGACTACTTACTTCTCCCTTTGGGATTACTATTATAAACCTGCAATAGTATGTTCCCCAATGATCACAACCCATCAGATTTAGCTTTCGGGAAAATATATTTATTGAGATGATGTAGTAAGATTATTGGTACAAAAACACTCCCTCCCCCCCAAAAAAAAAAACCTGGGATATACTTTTTTTCCACAAGTGCATTTATAATCCAGGGGAAAGTGAGTTTAAATAACCCACATGACCAAAGGGTAACTCAAAGCTACTGCTTTGAGAAGTCCCTTTATCTGTGCTAGTAATCCTCCTGAGTTATAATGTAGCTGGTCCCTGAGGGTCAAGACATTTGTATATAGTCTGGAAACTTCATGTCTCTCTGCCCCAAAGAGATAAAATCATGCTAATTGAAGCTGTTTTTCCTCAATGTGTCTAGTTTATTCTCTCTGAACTTCCAGCTGACATACATTGTTATTGGTCCAGGCTCGTCAAGATGTGGCTAATGTTTTGAGGGGGAGGGAGAGGGAGAGGTGTGAAAAATGTGAAGCTTCCTCTGAAGCTCACACTTCAGGGGCCTCCGATTACAGGCTCAAAGGTTCTGCCTTCTCAAAATGCTCACAACAGGTTTCTACTAGTATCTCCTTCACAGATATATAGAAGTCCAGAAGTCTAATTATTTCAACCAGCTCTAATGCATTTGGTCATCTGATATCATCCAGTGGATGAAAACACTTTACTCCCCAATTGATTAAAAATCAGCTCAAATTTAGGTTATGCTTTTGATTGATTAGTAGATGTATCTAACGATTATTCATGATAAATGTATATATTTGATTCTCTAACTCAAAGTGATCTTCTTACCTGATGGACTTAGAGTATCTTGTTAACTACGTGTAATTGGGAGTGATACAAACATACATATATATATATATATACACACATATATGTATGTGTGTACATATGTACATACATACTTGTTTATATATATGTGTGTGTATGTGTTTAAAGGGGTATCCCAACCCTTTGTATGTAGTATATCTATGTATATGTATATGTATATCTATGTATGTATATGTGTGCATGTGTTTCCTGTGATTTAATCAATGTGTGTGTGTGGGGGGGAGGTCCAAAACAATCTATCCTTGGTTAGGAGGACATGGCACAGTAGGAAAAGTTCTGCATTCAAAGAACCTGAGATCAAATCCTGCCTCTGATGCTTACTACCTTTCTGATCTTGGGGAAGTCATTTAACTTCCTTGGGTCTCAGCTTTTTCACATCTAAAATAAGGGATTTGGACTGGGTGACTTCTGAGATCCCTTTGAGTTCTAGATCCATGGTACTTTGACCTATGATCAAGTCCTGCTTGTAATTCATGTTGACTGTGGGACCATGAACAAATCATGTGTCTATAAGTCTCTTTTTTCTTTTTCTTTTTTTGGAGGCAGTTGGGGTTAAGTGACTTGCCCAGAGTCACACAACTAGTAAGTGTCAGGTGTTTGAGGTCACATTTGAACTCAAATCCTTCTGACTCCAGGGCCAGTGCTCTATCTACTTCACTACCTAGCTGCTCCATCCTCCAAGTTTCTAAGGAAACTTTAAGGTTATATTACAGGCAAGTTGCCTATGAGAAGTTTCCCACACTGATGAGAATTATTTATAAAAATTCATTAAACTATTGATAGCTCACCTATAAATGATAGTTTTAATTGCCAGGGGTTATTGAAAAGTTAAGTCAGTGATCCAGTATCACATAGTAAATGTGACCAAATCTAAACTCAGGCCATCCTGATTCCAAGGCTAGCACTCCCTTCATGGTGCTACACTGTCTGTCTGGTGTGTGTGTGTGTGTGTGTGTTTCTGTCTGTCTTTGTCTTTCTTTCTCTCTCTGTCTCTCTCATCAAAGAGACTAAAATTTCTGACTAGGTATGAAGTAACTAGATGGTGAAGTGTAGAGAATGCTGGGCCTAGAATCAGAAAGACCTGAGTTCAAATCCAGCCTCACTCACTTATTTTGCTGTGTGACTCCAGGCAAGTCACTTAGCTCTGTAAGTCTCAATTTCTTTGTCTGTAAAATGGTGATAATAGCATGTACTTCTCAGGCTTGTTGTGAGTTATCAAATAAGACAATAACTCTAAAGTGATTAGTACACAGCGCCTGGCACCTAGTAGGTCATAGCTTCATAAATGCTTGTTCTTTTCTTTTACAGAGCTTAACAATTTATTTAAAGTGTAATATTTTTGACTATTGGTCTCTTTCGAAGCACAATTTTTTTCTCTTTCTAAAAGAGAGAGGTTTACATTTCCTCTCATTTTTATCTTTCCATAGGACAGAGGACATTAAGGAAAATGTATTTGCTGTTTTGCTCATCATCCTGGTGTCTCTGCTTGGATTTCTAACACTGAACCAAGGCTTCTGCAAAGACATATGGCTCCTGCTCTTCTGCCTCGTTATGGCCAGTTGCCAGTATTCTCTTTTAAAGGCAAGACCAAAGCAACTTCTTATCAGGCCAATGTATTTGTGCATGTATGTAATTTAAAACATCAAATGATCTCACTGATACTTCTGATTTGTATTTTAGAGTGTTCAACCTGACCCTGCCTCACCAATACATGTAAGTGTCAAAACACAGGCAAGTAATTTGTCTTGTCCATTTGTACTGAGGGCAAAACCCAAAAATATTCACCCTGTAGAATGTGATGTCAAAAGGCATTGATGATATCAAATAAAAGGAGGCCCTCCCCCCACCCCAGGAAATGCTCAGCCTCCTCTAGTCATTCAACAAATATTTGCTAAGTCTACTATATACAAATCTTTGTTCCTTTGGAAAATGAATGGATAGATGTATGGATGGATGTGTGGATGGATGGATGGGTGGACAAAACTTGATTCTTCCCCTTTCACATTTAAGTGCCCAAACAGCTTCCCATATTTTCCCACTTGCCCAAGTGAAAATGATGATGACTCAGGGATAAAGGGAGATTCATTCATATTCCCATACCTCATCTGGCAGAAGGTTCTCCATACTGTAAACATATTTATGAGGCCAGTGAGAGTCCTACACATGGAGAAAGATAAACTTATAATAGCCTTCCTGGGCTTTACCACCAATTCCTGGTGCCACAGTCAGACAAATTATATGGGGAGAAGATAGTCTCTTCTGTCTCTGTTATACAAACAGAAAATGCCAGCCCAAATTTACATAGCTCCACCCCTTCTTATTACCTACTTTTGAGCCCATTGTTGCATTTTTAGCCTAGTAATTATTTGATATTATATTTGGATATTACGTATACATTATAATTATTGTATAGTATATACAAGATATAGTATAAAGTATTGTAATAGTTGTAATTATTGTATAGCACTATACAGTACTAATACAAATGGGTATAATATGACTACATACTATAAATCATAATAAATCAACAATAATAACAATGACTTACATTTTAAAGTTTTCATGGAGTTTTCAAGTCTGTTTCATTTGATCCTCACAACAATCCTCTGAGGTAGTTATTACTGTACCCATTTTATAGATGATAATGGAGCTGTCTAAGCTCAATCACATGGAACTAAAACCACACAAGTTTCTGTAAACTAAAATTGTTTCCTTTAATTATATCATCTCTTTGTTTTTATCAGGCATCTTATGGTATATGCTATGGAACAGAGCCTGTCATATTCCCAACCCAGCTAGTTCACTGTCCAAATGCCTTTGAGTTAGACAGATAGGCAGTTCAAAACCTCTACTATTTAAACAAACCTCCCCCCACCTTTGTTATCTTGCATTCCCATAAGCCCATAAAATAACCATTCCAAATTAAAGTATGATCCATTCTCGATTCCGGTTTTAAAATTCATCACTAGGATTTAGAATTGATTTTAAATCTGCCATAACTAATGTTTCTCTCATTGTAATTAAGGAAAGCATATGATTGGATGATCAAGTGACATGTTTGCTTCTTGTTAAATTTGTCTGCTCTCTGTAATTGGTTTACATATAATGCAACTCCTTTTATCCTAGAGACTGAATGTCAAGACAAGCAGAAGAAGCATAATTAGGGTCTTAAGAATGGATTGTTGTGATTATCAGCATAAATCTGGGTGAGGTAGAAATGGGTAGAGATATGCATTTCTGAAATTCACCACTCAAGCCAACTGTAAGTCCCAAATTATCCATTATCCTGCCTCAGTGAATTCTCATTTCTTGAAAGATCATACTGGAGTTAGTGTCACCTCTAGGGATGACTTGAGGGAAGGGGTTTAATATGCAAAAATACTGTTTTAGCAACAAACATACACTTCCTGAATGTACTACTTTTTTCTTTAAATTATTTTTGAATCTTTTTAATGAAAAAAAATTTAAATATTTTAGTTTCATTTTCATTTTCCAATAAATCTCTCCCATCCCCCACCCAGAAAATCATCCTTATTATGAAGAATATTTAAAAGGAAAAAAATAGGGTTCAACAAAACTGGCTCAGATTCCAAGGCCAGTATTATATGTTGGGTTCCATATTCATAATCACCCACCTCTGAGAAAAAGGTTGGGGTGGGAGAGGTGGATACTCAGTATGTTGACTCTACTAGCAATGGTTTATTACATTAAAGTATTGGTATAAATGAATAACTAGCATACCCAAGTCTCCTTGATGGGTTTGTAACATACCTGTGTAACTATTAGAATGACGCTACCTGCTGGTGAGTTACTGTAGGAAAGCTCCGCCATGAGGAAAAGGCATCTGAGGGCAAGCCATGCAGTCAGGTCCTTGGTGTCAGGAAGTGATGTTTGCTCATGGGTGCTGTCTATCAAAGATGCCAGCCAATTAGCTTAGAGCTGTGTGCCCATGTGTATGTGTGTGTGTGGGGGGGATGTTCCCAGCTTCATAGGAGGCATGGGTCCTTTTTGTTCCTGACCTCACCATAGCGGGTTGGATGACGGGTTCTCTTAGAAATAGTAAGATTTTTACCTTTCTCTCTGATCATTAGATTCTAATGCTCTTTAATAAATACTTAAATACTCTTGCTAAAGCTTATAATTTATTGGCAACCACTCATTAGATATTTTAGACAGACTAGCTAGAATTTTAGCCCCTTACACCTGCTTCTGTGACTACTTCTTTAATACCATGAGATGGAGTTAATTATACAGTCTTAAATCATTTTAGGCTACTTTTGCCCTTTTTCTGTGAGTGAATGCACAGAAGCAAAGAAATAAAGTCCTCCTTGACATGTCATCTTACATATCAAAAATTATATACTGGGGGCAGCTAGGTGGCACAGTGGATAAAGAAAGCACTGCCCCTGGATTCAGGAGGACCTGAGTTCAAACCCAATCTCAGACACTTGACATTTACTAGCTGTGTGACCTTGGGCAAGTCACTTAACCCTCATTGCCTGAAAAAAAAAAAGAAAGATATACTCTAGAGTAAGTAATTTGCTTTGTGCATAGTTCTCAGTAAACTGATTGATTAATCAGTGACCTGAGTTCTAGTTGCTAGTTCTTTATTAATTCTTGCCAAGAAATTGTAGTTCCATGACAGGTGTTTCCTTTTTATAATCTGAGGAAGTGAGAACATTATAAAGGTGAACCGATCAATTCTCACTAAACTAATGGGCAGACATTAAAAGGCAGGATCTACTGTCTCCATTGTAGAGTGGAAGAAACTAAGGAATTATTCAAGGGACCCAAGTTAAATTAAAGCTCGAACTAAACCATGGTCCTCTTGATTAATAGGATGACATATTTAGAGCTAGAATGAACCTTAGAGGTCATTAAATTTAAGTTTGTCCAAGTTTACCCAGCTACTAAGGGTCTAAGGCAGGAATTCAAATTCCATCCTTCCCAATTCTATTTCCAGCTCTCTCTACACTATGCTAAACTGGTCGCTTTTCTCTCACATGGCATGTAAAATGAACCTGATTTGGCTTTTTATTTTGTTTCTTTTTCTTTTTCTGACACTGCTTAATTGTATGGGGACCAATTGAGATCAGCCTTTATTTTCCTTTGGGTAATTGATTTTTTTTCCCCTCTATTTCTTTTCAGGAGGCTAGCTGGCAACATATGAACAAATCTTAAAAACAAAAAAAAACAAAAGGAAAATAAAAATGAATTTCTGGTGGACCATTTATTATATTCCAGGCTTTTCTGCATTAAACTTAAAATCAGTTAGATACATGCTAATAGGCTTAGGACTCAACAAAGGAGAAAAAACCTGAAGGCATTCCAGACTTTTAGGAAATCAGGCTAAGAGCTCAGAGTTTTGTTCTTGTTTAACTTTAACATTTTATTTTTTCCAGTTACATGTAAACATTTTTAACCATTTTTTTTTACAATTTTTAGTTCCAAATTCCCTCCCCACCCTCATTGAGAAGTCAAGCAATTTGATAAAGATCATACCTGTGCAGTCATGTAAAACATATTATTCATATTGTGAAAGAAAACAGACCAAAAAAAAACCCCAAGAAAAATAATGAAAGTTTAAAAACAGCAAACTTTAATCAGCATTCAGATTATATCAGTTTCTCCTCTGCAGGTAGATAGCATTTTTCATCATAGGTTCTTCAGAATTGTCTTGGATCTTTTCATTGTTAAAAATAGCTAAGTCATTCACAGTTGATCATTGTAAAGTATTGCTGTTACTGTGTACAATGTGCTCTTGGTTCTGCTCACTTCCCAGTTTTTTCTGAAAGCATCCTGCTCATTATTTTTACAGAACAACAGTATTCCATAGTAATCATAGACCACAACCTGTTCAGCCATTGCCCAATTGATGGGCATCCCTTTAATTTCCAATTCTTTGCTACCACAAAAAGGAACTCAGAGTTTTAATGGAAAAATCCAAACATAGTCTGATGTTAATCATCAATATGGATAGTTCTACTACACCCTTAATCATAAGTAGTCTTATACTAGTGTCCCTATTCAAAGCACAATTGACCTAATTCACATGGGTAAGTAATAATAAGAGAGGTAAACAATGTGAACTCCTTCCTGCAAACTTTAAACAAAGAAATCCTATAAAACTAAATACATAGATCTAGTCTGTCTTGCTCATTTATATTGTAACTCCCTAGAGGTTAGAGGTCATTTTTGTATGTACTGTTTAGCTCTGCAATACATAGTACCTAGGGGAGAAATTCAGTAAATATAAATCAGATAAAATACAAATTCCTTTTAGCCTTGTCACTTTCTACCTGAATATAACAAAAATTACCTTGAAAGTTATTTGAATGTTAACAGTTAGGTCACACATAATAGCCCCAAATCTATCTTTTCCCAAATCTAATAACCAGAAGATTACCTTTCTTATGACTTTCTTACAATGAACCAAAAAAGCAGATCATCAGCTAATTCCACACATTTGGCACAAGGATTATGAATCATCAAGACCCCTGTTTCAAAGGGTGACAATATGGATCTCTAAGAATAAGGCATCCTAAGAATAAGGCAAACTTAGAGCTAGGTAATCTCCCTTTAGAAATCATCTGGTTGTTTCAGTTGCAGCTTATATATTTTATTTTTTTAAAATGCTATTTAATGGAATCATAGATTCAGAAATGGGAGGAACCTCAGAGTTGACCTACTTGATCTCCTCATTTTCCACTTAAGGAAGATCAGGCCCAGAGAGGTGAAGTCAGCTGGCCAAGTTCACATGAGTAATAGTAATAATAAGCACTTATGTATTGCATTAAGGTTTGCAAAGCACTTTGAAAACATTGTTATTTTATTCTAATAACTCTGAGAGTTAGGTGCTAGAATCTTCATTCTACAGACGAGGAAACTGAGGCAGAGAGAGGTTAAGGATCTTGCTCAGTGTCACACAGCCAATAAGTGTCTGAGGCTGGATTTGAATTCAGGTCTTCCTGACTCCAGTTCCAACATTCTACCCTTTGTGCTACCTAACTAAGCTAAGGGTCAGATCCTTTGGTTAGAAACCAGCCTCTTTCCACTGTACCACATTCAACCAATGTTCAAATGGTATGATCTTGCATCTACTTGCTCTCACAGATACCTTTTTTGATGCATGTTCCAGCTCATTATTGACACCAGCTTGGTCAGTAATAAGCTTTGTGACCTTGGTGCAAATACTTTTCCTTCCTGTGCCCCAGTTTGCTCATCTGTGCAATTAAAATTTAGATTTTGTAAGGGAAAGTGCTTTTGGAATTGTAATGTGCCCTACAAATAGGAGACATTCTTAAACTAGAGACAGTTTCCATAATAACAGTGAAAATCAGTAATTTGAAGAAACCTGGTGCTTCCTGATACAACCAATTCTTAAGTAACACAAGGTTTCCATGTCTCCTTTTCTCTATTCATGTTTTCTCCACAATGGGCTGTGGTACACTTGTGAACACACAATGTAGTACCTATTGGGACTTATAGAGGGAGGGGTTGTTCTTGAATACAGTACTTGAATATAGTAAAAAAACTTTGATAATCCATGTCCATTTCCTCTCTTAGTTGCAGAGACAATGCCATCTGCAGAAAAAAGTTACTTGATCAGAGCTCCTTATACCAATGAAGTCCTGGGCCCCTCTTATTCTTATTCCATCTCTTCCCCCTCAGTCCTTACCACTCTGGGGAAATCAAGGCTCATGAATAGAGCAAGACAACAATAAAAGTGATTCATCAAACACAAAAGAAATTAAATACTCAAATAGACTTGCAGAAAAGATAGAAAGTATAAAAGCAGATAATCCAGAGGGAATTGACAAATCACAAATGTGTTGGCCATAGGTAAGAATGTCCCATAGCTCCCAGCCAGCAACCAAGTGTCAGTGACAAGGAAAACATGTTGATGGAAAGGAGATTGTGTTTCTGATATGCTGCAGGCTTTCCAAACTCAGGGGCCTTCCTCCCTGCCAAGAATACTCTTTGCTAAGCTTAGTATTAGTTTCAGTCCTGGGTGGTGGGAAGGGGGAAGAAGGTGGGGGAAGGAAGGACAGTTATTAAAGTTTTTTCAATATGATGCAGTGTGGTCATATGTATAACTCACTCGACCTCAACCTGAAACATGAAAGTTACTAAGAAAGATGATTGCCTCAGGTCTGAAAGGACTCAGTAAGAAATTATTTTATTCCATTCTTGAAAATAATAGTCGCATAGACTATACTATTCATCACAAGGTGTGTAGGGAAATGTCTATTGGTAAAACTTTCTCAACCAATATTTTTGCTGAATTGTGAACAAGATGTGGGTTTTTTAATCCCATATGTGAGCAGTTTAATGGAAAATTGGAATGCTTAAGCACTCAATAACAGAAATTGATCTATATTTCATTGATTTGGGAGCTCCTTCCAATGATGCAGATTACAGCCTATCCATGCTGACCCATTCTGTGTCACTCTTGTTCATGACTTCCCAGAAGTTTTCTAAGAGAGGTGTATTCTATGTTTGATACATTGTAATGAAAATTTTTATTATATGCTTGTTATTGAAACATCAGTTCCAACAAAGATAGATATGAAAGATGTTTTAAAATCATATAGGATATATTCCAATGCATTTTGAGATGTCCTGATAGGCCTCTCATCACATGGGAATTCATGAAATTCTATTGAAAAATGAAAAACCAAACCCTAGGGTTTTTGTTATTCATACATATATGAAGAATGTAACAAGACAACCAAGAAACTTTATTACTTTGTGTTCTTGAGGATTGAAGAAAATAAAACTGCATTTTGTAAGGCCCATAAATTAGGAATAAATTTAGGATGGTTTGGGGATACAGTGTGATATGGGAGAATGAAGGTAAAAATGAACAGGGTAATGAGGTACTGTGCTATGTAATTGAGTCTTGAATTTTTATTTCATAAATTTGAAATACATCCCCATACTAAGTAATCTTTGGCCTGGTTGAATTAAAAAAAAAGAAATTTCAGATTAGTAGTAATATAACAGAAGTCTCAGCCTGGATTAGTGCCAAAAATTTACATCCCCTAAGGACAGTATATTTTTCCATCATATTAAAAGAGCCTCAGAACAAGATTTTATCCTTACAACAAGATGGACATTTTAAATTGCATTTCCTAAATACAACTGATGGAACAAAGAACTTGATAACTCTCCTTACAAAGACACAAGTATATTTCTATTCACTAAGAAACATTTTTATATTGAATAAAAATGTGTTTATATTAAGTAATATTTTAGTATCATGATTATGAGATACAAAGGAAATATTTCCATACCCAATGACATGGACTTGATTGGATGAAAAGTGAAATTTCAGAGGGTGCTAGTAAATTTCAGTCAGGCATAGGGCCCAAAACTCCCAAATATCCAATCCCTATTGACAATGTGTCTTTTCCTTCACATTAAAAGGTAGTCTCAACATAAAAGCATTTTCATTTCATAAATACTAGCCATTTAAGTTACATTTCCTAAGTATAAAAGGGCCAAAGCAGTGACTGTAAAAAGATCAGATCTGAAGTCATATTGCTATCATTTTGATTAATCATGCTCAAACCATCCCACGAATTACAAGAATATAATGTAACTTATTTGTCCTTGAGCACACTGCCCAAAGAGGGTGCTTTCTTTAATCATCTGTGACTTTAGGGATGCTCCTTAAACCAATGTTTGTTGGTATTTTAGTTCACTGGCTAGGGAGATTTGGATTCTTTTCTTGGTTCTGCCATCAACTTACTCAGTGACCTTGGGAAATTAATTTCACATCTGGGCCTTGTTGGGTTTTTTTCCTATCTATTTAAGGGTAGTATGACTAATTGCCTCTCCTTTCTAATAACCATGTTGTGAAGGTGCAGGAGCTGATGTCTGACAAGCATTTAGCATTCCTAGAGAAGTGTTTGATAAATGGCTGGTCGTCACTGCTGCATTAGATCATACTCACTTCTTTTAGATGTTTAATTTGTGGTAGTTCCTATCTTCATGAAATGCCAGGCATTTGAAACCTACAGCATTATAATTTCATATCTTATTAAGGGTGGAACAACCAAAGTGAAAACACAGAGCAGATGATGGCTTAATAATAATAATAATAATAATAATAATAAAAATAGATGTTTTATCACAGGGGAAAGTGATGTTAGATCTAGATTTTCTTCATGGAGGGTAATTACATTTTCAGGATTGCTTAACACGAGGCTCAATAAAGAAAAGCATGATATGATTTTGGGGTTTCCAGATTAACCAAATGCCCAGTATTTTCCATTATGTTTGGGGAGGTTTCCTGCAACTTGATTTATGTATTTTCTAACTTGTTCACTCATTCTGTAGACTTTGGTATGTCAATTCAATTGATGCTGCATTATCTCTTCAGAAATTTTGTGTTTGTTTTCTAGGGACACAACCAAATAATCACATACAGCAGACCCATTTATTTTTGTGTTCTTTGTGGACTTATTTTGCTTCTTGACATGGCGGCCAAGGCCAGACACCCTCCCAGTTATACTGTGTATGGTCTGAGGTTCTTCTCATCAAGGTCCCTTCAAACAGCCAGAGATCACTTAATAGGTAAGCTGTTTATGGCTTGTGGCAATGACATAAGAAATAGCCTGAGAAACTGTCTGTAACCCTGCCCCACCCCCAATTTTCTGCTTTCCTTCTGATCTACATTTGTTTTATTTGTACAAAACCTTTTTAATTTAATGTAATTGAAATGATCCATTTTACACCTAACTCTGTCTCTTTTTTTATCTATAAGTTGTTCACCCATCCATGTTCTGTGTTCTTCTAATTTTCTTATAACATCTCTCTTGATATTTGGTCATATATCCATTTTGACCTTACCTTAGTAAATGGTGTAGGATATTGGTCTATGCTAAGTTTCTGCCATACTTCTTTCTAGTTTTCCCCCAATTTTTTTTTTTTACCAAATAATGAATTCTTATCTCCAAATCTTAAATTTTTACACTTGTCAAATACACGGTTATTATGTTTATTTGCTGCTGTAAATTGTATGTCTACTCTATTCCATTGCTCTATCTTTCTATTTCTTAGCCAGTAGCAGATGGTTTTGAGATAATAACTGCCTTATGATATAGCTTAAGATCTGGTGCTGCTAAACCTCCTTCCTTTTATTTCCTTTGTTGTTGTTGTTGGTTCTTCCAAATGAATAAGAAATGTTGGAAGGGAGGGAGGAACATGAATTCACCCCTTGTCTTGTACATCATGTAGATGATTTTTTTTTTGCAGGGTAATGAGGGTTAAGTGACTTGCCCAGGGTCACACAGCTAGTAAGTGTTAAGTGTCTGAAGCCGGATTTGAACTCAGGAACTCCTGAATCCAGGGCTGGTACTTTATCCACTGAGCCACCTAGCTGCCGTAGATGATTTCTTAATTCTTATATTTAAATATTTGCTTATTGTCACATCTGCCTTCTATATGTGCCGTGGTCTCCAGCATGCAAAGGGCTGGTTACACTAAACTCCTGTGCCTTACCACTGGTGTTCCATTGCTCTGAGAGTGGTTGGCAAAAGCTAAAACTAAAACTTGGAATTTGAAGAGGAATTTCCCACAGGTTAGTCTTGAAGAATGGCCCAAGTGATCATGAGCAGAAGATGCTACAATAAAACACATATTGACCACTTGCTGCTATTGAAAATTCAAGGCTGAGGCAAAAGGAGGGCATTGTGACATAGTTATTATTGAAGCACTCTTCTTCATGGGGCATCTCTCTTTATTTTATTGAATAAGATGTTGGAAAGGGACAAATAGCAGGCATGGGAGTAGATTTCCCGGGAGAGTCCTGGTAGTAGAAATTCTAGAGAGACATAGAACTTGGGAGAGGGGGTGGGGGAAGGCAGTGCATACTGGTGCCTTCTGTTCATACTGCTTTCTCCAGTCTTATATTGTTTGCAATGCTGGTGAGGTGTAGTACATTATTATTATCCTTCTCCCACTCTCCTCTTATCAGATGAGCTCTTAATCAGAGATTGTCATTCTCATTCATTGCATTGTCTCTTCATCCATTCTCAGCATAAAGGGATTAAGTTTAGAGAAGCCATGGGTTCAAAAGTAAAGGAAAATTTGAAAAGCAGGTGATGCTAGATTTGGCTATTCGGTAACAGGGAGAGGCTTGGTAGTTAACTATGAAAGCACCTTCTGGGTCCCAAGCCAAGAGCCACCTGAAATGACAAAGTCTTGATGGAGCAGATCTGAAGCGGTATTTGATGACATCCAAGAATGGCTTGCCCAAGTCAAGATGGTCACTCTCATGCCATGCCGTAAACAAGAGAGGATTTTCATTGACTTGAAATCCTAGTCCTGTTCCTAGGGGATACTGGACCACTAGGCCATGCATCCAAGTCTTGTGAGTGACCTAGTACTTGGCATTGAACAATCCATACAGGGAGATAGAGCCTTACCATCCAATGCCTCTAAGCAATGAGCAGAAGTATAAATGGGAACATATTTTTGTACTGTATTATCCCTGGGTAAACTTTCCTGTAGAGCTGGAAGAAAAAGGGCTATGGGAAGAAACTCAGAGGTGACATTGATATGTTCTACTCTGACTGTAGCAGTGTCCTGGCCAGATGGACATTGGCCCAATCTCCAAATAAACTGCTTTACCTTTTAATTTTTTTGCATGCATGTATAATCTCCCTTCCTGGTTTGTAAACTATCTTGAGAGCAAGGGTCTATATTGTATCTATCACTATAGTACTTACTGTGCTTTGCACATAGTAGATGCTCAATACATACACACACACACACACACACATATATATATATATATATATACATATATGTGTCTGTGTGTATATATATTTGTTGAATGATAAAATGTTGCTTGATTTGAAATTTCTAGAGCTTGCGCCATATTAGGAAAGGGAAATAAAACCTCCATCCTACCAAATCCTGAGCACCATTGACCTTCTTTTCATGGGAACAATAATTCATATTCTTATTATTAAACTACATTATAGTTTAAGTTTTTGTAGCCTATCTTGGGCACCATTTTAAACCAGAACCACTATTGATATTATTCCTTTGGGTATTTCTATGGGTAGAGGTATTCCAGATCATAAACGAACAGTATTTAAATGGAACAAAATATTTTGGTAATTTAATAATACATAACTCACTAGCTTTGTTATTCAGGAGGCACATGTTTAAATTTTGGCTTTGCTGCTGACTTAACTGTGTGACCTTGGCCAAGTCTCTTCTCTTCCAGATTGAAATCCTGTGATCCAAGTCTTGTGAGGGAATGTCTGTTCCCTTGTCTGCAAAATGAGAGGTTATATTAGATGACCTCTCAGGTCCTTTCCAACTCTTGATCTTGTAAATGCTTTTGATGCTGTCTTTGGAGGAAAAAGTTGCTTTAGATGAATTAAATTTATAGTTCGTTTCTCTCCAAATAAATCCTTCCTCATTACTGTCATCTCTACTTCTAAAAAAAAGTTTAATAAATGCAACAACATTTTTGAGTCAAAAGGTTACAGTAACATCAGAACTTAACAGTAACATGAAAAATGTAATTTATTTTTGAAATCCCAAACCTTAATGTATGTTGTATAAGCTTGGGGTTGTTCTCCCAGGAGGAATCCTTGGTTCATGATGGATTATTGACTTTTGGTACATGTTCATTTTATTTCTCCTCAACTCATTTTGTGAGGGAGAAATAGCAATAGGGTATGATATGATGAGAGAGATAGCAAAGGATGAAGCATTCTCATTAGTAGTTTTCATTGGAAATTGTTTATGCCCTCATTAAATTTTCTTGCTTGCTTTCTTTCTTGTCTGAATGTCAAATTCAGTTGTTATTTCTTTTTTTTATTATTTTTTTAACAGGGCAATGAGGGTTAAGTGACTTGCCCAGGGTCACACAGCTAGTAGGTGTCAAGTGTCTTAGGTCAGATTTGAACTCAGGTCCTCCTGAATCCAGGGCCAGTGCTCAATCCACTGCACCACCTAGTTGCCCCTCAATGTCAAATTCAACAAGTAAAAGTGACAGTTAAAAAAACCAGCAAGCAGACTCAATGATTTCTGGGATAAAGATAAATAGGGATGGGGGGAGGGGAAGAACAATAGAAATCAATGGAATAGAGGTGTTAAATATATTAACTGGGCTTGCCTGGAAAAGATTATGGTGAAAAAATCTGAGTAAGAGAAAGGAAAGAGGTGGACTGTATGTTTTTAACATTATTTAAACTATGTGAAAAAAGGATATTTCGATAGTAGACCCCTTAGAAAAGCAGATATTCATCTTGAGATGTGTTATGCTCTGGGGCCAAGATACTTAAGAGATCTAATACTTTCTTGATCATTAATTCATTTCATCAGCAAGCTGATTAAATTGCCCCATGGCTTTACCAGGAAACAAGTTATATTATAGAATAAAATTCAGGAAGGTTTATTAAAAGTAATTGTAAAATAATCATGCAAAAATTGAAATGTAAATTTGTATTGCTGTCTACCACCATCACAAGACACTCATATAGTCCTTTAAATTTTGCGAAAGGCTTTTCTTGATTATTTTCCACTTAGTTTTCTTTCTGGACTGTACATAGTTAACTTTATGCTTATTACATTTTGGGGTCTTTAGATGTACTATTCTGAATTTCACTCTATATTTGAACATAAACAAATTGGTTGAAAATGGGAAATTGTGAGGCTTTTCCTTTTGAAACATTTTTATGCTTAGATTATAACTATTCCATACAGGAGTTTTCAGGGGGCAGCTAGGTGGCACAGTGGATAAAGCACCAGCCCTGGATTCAGGACAACCTGAGTTCAAATCCAGCCTCAGACACTTGACACTTACTAGCTGTGTGACCCTGGGCAAGTCACTTAACCCTCATTGCCCCACCCCACCCCCAAAATACTGGAGCTTTCAAATGTTTAACTGAGGACTTGGACATAATTCAAATATTCTGAGGGTCCATTCCCATTGCCATCCCTTGCAGGTCTAAGAAGAAGGAAGGAAGGAAGGAAGGGAAGGAAGGAGGGAGGGAAGGAAGAAAGGTAAAATTGAGCAGGAGACAAAAGAGAGTAGGAGAAAAAAGTGTATAAAATACATAATTTAAAAGATTTGCTTATAATAATAATAGCTAAAATTTATAGAGCACTTTAAGGTTTGTAAATTATTTTACATATACTATTTCATTTGATAGTAGATAGATGAGAAGGAACACATGGTTTATTAAAAAAGAACACAGGCCTAGGATTCAGAAGAACCGGGACTGATTTGCTATTACTAACTGAGCAGTATGACATTGTCCAAATCACTTAGTTCCTTTGGACTTCAGTGTTCCCAAGTGTAAAATTATCTGGATGATCCTGAAGGTTCTTTATGGCATTGAAATCCTAAATGATTCCTGTAAGTATCAACAATAATGGTCATGGTGGTGCTATCAGTTGCCTCACTTTAGCTCCTTATGTCTCTGCTGATTTGCATTAGACATAAGCCAGATGGTGCATTATGTTTGAACCAAGCTTTCTTTTTTCTGAGTTTGAATGAGTTGAGCTTAAGCTTGTTTATAACTCTGTTATTTTTATTGAATGTCTTAAAAGCTAAATGGCGTTTTGCTTAAGATCAAATATGTTTCTGGCTTTCCTGTTGGCATATGAATAGTTCACTCCTTTGCTAGTGTCAAATTTCATATGCTTGGGACATACAGTGGCTTTGAGGTTTATCCATTTTAATTGCTGCTATTATCATTTTTAAAAATGTCTTGGCACTTCTGATTTTTTTTAATTAATTTTTTTATTTTTTGGTGAGGCAATTGGGGTTAAGTCACTTGCCCAGGGTCACACAGCTAGTAAGTGTCAAGTGTCTGAGGCTGGATTTGAACTCAGGTTCTTCTGAATACAGGGTCAGTGCTCTATCCACTGTGCCACCTAGCTGCCCTGACATTTCTGATTTTTTAAAGCAGATTCCAGTATTTTCAGTGATGAGCAAAAGTAGTCTAAGGGTCCATTGATTTTGTTGTTTTTCAGTCATGTCTGACCCTTCTTGACCCCATTTGGAGTTTTCTTGGCAAAGATATTCTAGTGGTTTGCCATTTTTCCCCAGCTCATTTCATAGATGATGAAACTGAAGCAAAGAGAGTAAAAGGGACTTGCCTAGGGTCACATAGCTAGCAAATGTCTAACATTGGATCTAAGCTCCTGAAGATGAATCTTCCTAATTCCAAAGCCAGTGCACTATTCACTAAACCGTCTAAACTGCCCCTTACATTGATTACCTCCATTCAAAAACAATTACCTTTGTTAGGTAAGGTCTCTTCTTGATTTAATCAATCAAAAAGAACCAGGTATTAATGGGCCTGGCCACCTCGTGGAATCCATCAAAGACATTTCAATTAGGTTCAACTGGAAATCTTTCCTGATAAGATGAGGGATTTGGTCATACTCTGAGGAACTTGTATTTTTTTTTTTTTTTGCGGGGCAATTGGGGTTAAGTGACTTGCCCAGGGTCACACAGCTAGTAAGTGTTAAGTGTCTGAGGCCGGATTTGAACTCAGGTACTCCTGAATCCAGGGCCGGTGCTTTAACCACTGCGCCATCTAGCTGCCCCTATAAATAATTTTTTATTTATTTTTTGGGGGTGGGTGGGGCAATGAGGGTTAAGTGACTTGCCCAGGGTCACGCAGCCAGTAAGTGTTAAGTGTCTGAGGCCAGATTTGAACTCAGGTCCTCCTGAATCAAGGGCCAGTGCTTTATGGAACTTGTATTTTTTAAAAAAGCAGGAGCTATTTCAGAACTAGGAGATATTTTGAGGATCTCAGAGCAGAGAGGAAGAAGTGGCGGGGCGGGGGGGGGGGAGGCTAGAAATGTGGGAACTTCAAGATCTGAAGTGGAAAGAATAAGCAATAAATGGCCATCAAAAAAGGAGAAAGATAATTTATCTCTGGCAGAGGAACAAGGAGATTCAGAAGGACCAATGTCCCTATAGTCATCTTGGAGTGAAAGATTAAGGCTAATGCTACCAGTTTTACCAACCTTCTCAAGGACTGAGGGAAGTTCTAAGAAGAGGTGTTTTTCCCCTGCTTCCCCTCACAATACTTATCCCCTCCCAATACTGTAATATACTCTACTGCTTATTTTCCCAAACACTCTAAAAAGCTTGGATTTTGCTTTGACCACAAAGAGGCCAGGAGTTAACTAGCGATAAATATAAATGTGTATTAAGGCAGAATGCTAAATCTCTGTTTAAATTTTTGGAATTATCCTAACTGGGGGCTTGAAATAATTGTGATTGTACTCCTATTTTTTCCTTTATATAAACTCCCTAAAGCAACAGAAAAGGGAATCATGTAGACCCCAGGGCCATTATATTGACCCTAGTCTTAAAGTGAATTAATGATGATAAGAAGGTGTTAGAGTAAGACTCATAGATTTAGAAGAAGGGTCCTTAGAGATTGTCTAATAAAGCCGTATAATTTTGCATTATCTTCTATGAAGAAATGAATACCCAAAGAGTTTAAGCAGCATTCCTACAGTAGCAACTAGCAGAGGCAGGATTCAAACCCCAGCCTCTCTACTTATATATCCAGTGTTCTTTCCCAAGCACTGAATACATTCTTCCTTACAGTAAACTATGCCCCATAGAGGAAAACCAAAATTTATGTATGTTTGACCCTTCCTTCTTTGTCACACACAATCCAATCAGCTGCCAAGACCTGTTATTTCTCTCTTTGTGATATCTCTTGTTCTATCTCATTCTCTCAACTCTCACTGAAGTGACCCTTTTTCTAAAACCTTATTTCTTCTTACCTTAATTACCAGAATAGCCTATTCCCTGGTTTCATTGCCTCTGCTTTATTCCAACCCCTATCCTGTTACTACCTAAGTCATGTACCACACTGAACAGGTCACTCCTATTCTCAAAAGCATTCATTTATTCCCCTTTTGCCTATCAAGGAAAACAAAAATTCCTAATTCTGGCATTTAAGACTGCCTAAAATCTGTCTCCAACTTACATTTCCAGCCATATTTCATACTATTGAAAGGTAAGGGCTATTTCCCTTTTGTCTTTGTATCTGTAGCAACTAGTAAAGTACTTGGCACTTGGTGCTTTCAAATGCTTGTTGATTGATACTCCTAATTCCAAAGCCAGTGCACTATTCACTAAACCGTCTAAACTGCCCCTTACATTGATTACCTCCATTCAAAAACAATTACCTTTGTTAGGTAAGTGCTAACTTACCTAACCTCCTGTCATTCCAGTGTCCAGCTAGAATGCCCAATTCTCCTCCCCCAATTCCAGACAAAGCCCATTATATTGTGGAGACTTTGAATACCTGGCAAGAGATTCTGAACTTTTCTAAGTACACAATAGGGTATCATTAAAGAGTTCTGAGAAGAGAAATTACAAGACTAGCTCTTTACGTAAGGAAAATTAGTCTGAGAGAGGTATGAAGAATGTATTGATTAGACAAGGGAGAGAGTGGAGGTAGGAAGTTTTATTAGGTATCTACCACAGTAGATACCTAAGCAGTAGAGTATATACTCCCACTTTCTAACCAAAATAGACTTCTTCAGCCTCTTTTCTTGTCCTGTTTTCTCTTTCTACTATTCATCTTTCATGCCTAGAATACGGATACCATGTCATTCAATCACGTGCCACCTCCTCTGTGAAGATTTCACTCATCTTTCCCAATATAAAAGTGGCATCTTCCTTCTCAGATTTCTCATTATTCTCTACCTTAGACCTCTTATTTTTGGTTTTAAAATTTTATTATTTAGCCCTACATTTTCCCCAATTACATGTAAAAAGAATTTTAAAATCCATTTTTAAAACTTTGACTTCCAAATTCTCTCCCTTCTCTCCACCCCCGCATTGAGAAGGCAAACAATTCAATATAAGTTATACATATATAGTCATGCAAAACATTTCTGTATTAGTCATGTTGTGAAAGAAAACAGACAAAAACTTCAATAAAATAAAGTTTAAAAAAATTCAATCTGTATTCAGCCACCATCTGTTCCTTCTCTGGGGATGGATAGCATTCTTCATAAAAGTCCTTCAGCGTTGTGTTGGGTCATTGTATTGTTGTGAATAAGTCATTCACAGCTAATCATCTTACAATATTGCTGTTATTTTGTACACAGTATGTTTCACTTTGGATCAGCTCATGTAAGTGTGTCCAGGTTTTTCTAAGATCATCCTGCTCATCATTTTTTTTTTTTTTTAGTGAGGCAATTGGGGTTAAGTGACTTGCCTAGGGTCACACAGCTAGTAAGTGTTAAGTGTCTGAGGCTGAATTTGAACTCAGGTACTCCTGACTCCAGGGCCAGTGCTCTATCCACTGTGCCACCTAGCTGCCCCTGCTCATCATTTTTAATAGCAAAATAGCATTTCATCATAATCACATACCACAATTTGTTCAGCTATTTCCCAATTGATTGGCATCCCCCTTAATTTCCAATTCTTTGCCACTAGAAAAGAACTACTATAAATATTTTTATACCCAGACCTCTTATTTTTACTTCCTGACTTCCTTCATACCATAGTCATATATCTACCTGTCTATAGGATCATAAATTTTACGGTTGAAAGGACCTTAGATAACAGGGAGATATTTCCCTTCCCCCACTCCACCCCAATTTCAAGTTTTTCTGAGAGCAGGATCTGTAATACCTCTAACTACCTCACATCAACATGTAAGATAGTGCCTTGTACAGAGTAGACACTAAATGTGTGCCAATTAGATAATTGTTGTCTCACATTTCTTAAGAGGGGCATAGAAAAAGAGAATATTCACTACTGTGTGATCACTCCTGGGATCGAGGTAGGGATAGGGAAGGGAAAAATTCTAGTGATGAGGAGCTGTCCATTGGAAGCTCATTAAAGGGAAGATGGAAGGCAGTATTAATCTTGCAAACACCTAAAAACATCCACATAGCAAATAGTCATAAACTCATTTTTTTGAGGGGCAATGAGGGTTAAGTGACTTGCCCAGAGTCACACAGCTAATGTCAATTGTCTGAGGTTGGACCAATTTTTAATTGGGGAGTGTTAACTAAGCAGCTCGCAGCAATATTGGGGCAAGGAAGGAGACCGGCAGCCTCCCTCAAAACAGAACAGGATTTATTTTAACAAGAATGAACTTTAAAAAAAAAAAAACAACACATACACAAACAGGATCAGTAGGATCAAGGGAAAGGAAATAAAATGGGGAAAGGGAAATTATACAACCTCAAAAGATACCACCGCTCAGGAATCAACTGAGAATACACAGCAGACCTCCTGTCATTCCAGTGTCCAGCTAGAATGCCCAATTCTCCTCCCCCAATTCCAGACAAAGCCCATTATATTGTGGAGACTTTGAATACCTGGCAAGAGATTCTGAACTTTTCTAAGTACACAATAGGGTATCATTAAAGAGTTCTGAGAAGAGAAATTACAAGACTAGCTCTTTACGTAAGGAAAATTAGTCTGAGAGAGGTATGAAGAATGTATTGATTAGACAAGAGAGAGAGTGGAGGTAGGAAGTTTTATTAGGTATCTACCACAGTAGTCTAGCAAGGTGGTGATGGGGTGGGTCCTTTAAGAAGGTGATGATAGAATAGAAAAGAAGTTAAGGATGCAAGGAATATTAAGAAAAGAAAGATGTCAAGATTCAATAGTTGAATGAACATGAGTGTTTAGAGACAGGGTGAAATGTAATTATAAAATTTTGGACATGGGAGACTATTAGTAATGAGGCCACCAACATAACACAGGACCTCAGAATGAGAAGTATGCTTTTGGGGAAAGAAAATTCATTTTTGGAATATGGAATTTGAATCCTCTGGGTAGTTAAAATTATGTGTATGGAGTTCAGAAGAGTGTCAGAATTGTCGATAGAAACTTTGGATGCATCTGAATAGAATTGTATTTGAATCCATGGCAGTGAGTGATATTGACAAAATACAACATGCAATGTGAAAAGAAAGGAGGGGACAAGAACTAGAAGATAGAAGCATCAATCTTAAGGTATTGACAAAATGCTGAAAAGTCAATGAAAAAGACAGGGAAAGAGTGGATAAAGAGGTAAAGTCAGTAGAATCTAGGGTTTCACCATGTGGGATAGAGCTTGATGTTATGGGATCTAATGAGGTTTTTGAAATCACATTGTAACCCCTGTTTCAAAAGAGGCTATAATTTCTGTTACTGTAGTTTTAAGGGATATTTGGAATGAAATGTTTAAGATTTGGTATTTAGGTTTTGCAATTTATTAAGAAACTGAGAAGAGTTTCTGCTTATGGAGAAGGCAGAGAGAAAGAAGATTAAGGAAAAACTTTTTTTCTTGATAGAATTATCAACTTATTTATAGAAGCATTATAAAGAGAATTTTATTATAAGGGAGCCTGGGGAGAAACTGTTAAGAGTGATGGGTTAATCAAAGCTGAAAAAAAGACTTTTCTCATCATGGTTAGAGAGAAGCTGCAGAGGACAGAGAGAAAAAGGATGGGGGGGGTCTTCTTTTATTATGAAACTATTTTAACTTTTACCTTTTAAAGTGGATTTTTGAGAAGAGACATTGATATTGTAATTGAATTGAATGGTGCAATTGGATTTTCAGAAGTGAAGTCTGCATTTACAGTAATGATTTTAAAGTGACTGTGATATTTCTCATAGGTAAAATATTGTAAATAATAATTTACATATTTTATTTTAAAATCCATTATTAAATACATGTAATTACTCAAATATTCATTTAATTTTAGGAGATTAGGGTCATGTTGATTTTATAGTCAAAGAGATACATGCATTTTATAGGTCTAGATCTAGATATGGATGTAAGTAATTACTTGTAGGAAAGGAGATTTCTCCAATTCATTAAAAATATTTCCTAACTTAGGGTGGGAGTTCAATCCTATGTAGTCCTATTAGAAATATGTGTATAGTTAGCAGCTAGATGGCACAGTGGATGAAGCACCAGCCCTGGATTCAGAAGGACCTGAGTTCAAATCCAGACTCAGACACTTGACACTTACTAGCTGTGTGACCCTGGGCAAGTCACTTAACCCTCATTGCCCTGCCAAAAATCAAACAAAGAAAAAGAAATATGTGTATAGAAGGAAGGGAGATCATATTCCTAACCCTGTTAAATATTTTAACCATGATTACTTATTCTTTGTATCTGTCTCCCTTGCTATTCAAGTTTGTCAGTTTTGTGGGGTGTTGTGGTTTTTTTTCCCTAGACCTCTTTGCTTTATGAACCGCCCAGGAATTAAAGAAGGAGGTAATTGTCAGATAGGGCAGGCTGGAGAAACACACGGGGCATATCTAATTACATTGAATGAAATTAGTTTGGTTATTACTTTTGTATAATTGTAATCCTTCACAATGTTCAAATCCCAAACCTGTAAATATGATAACATGATTTTTTTATACTTAACAAAGAAAGAAATCAAGTTACCGATGTTTCCTTTATAAATATGGCTTGAAAAGAAATGGGAGCTCTACCAGAAGTTTCTTCATTTATAGTAATTATTAGGGAAAATGAAGATGGGGAAGAAGTGAGAGAAAATTGCAGACCTGCTCACTGGTATACTAACAAATAAATATCTGTTTCCAGGGAACATTGCCAACAACAGCAGGGACTTTTTTTTTTTCATTTTTTTACTTTTGAAAAAAAATAATACAAAATAATGCCTGTAATTTCAAGTACAATTTTCCAATAGCCCTACTAACATAATAACAGTCTGATTGCTTTTCTTTCACCAGAACTGCAACCTGACAGATGTGCTAGTCTCCGTTTGCCGTTCATTTCACCTCTACATTTTAAAAATAAAGACGATAGATTCTATCCTTTTAGATGTTCCCCAGAAGGTCTAGCTAGCTGCTGGTGCTACCAGTTTATAGATTAGACTGTTATCATAGTGTGTCATTAAATTCTATTTCCACACATCTGGCAAGATCATTTTTCCCACTGCAGAGTTGGTTTGTTACTGTCTCTTACTCATTTTCAGTCTTTTGATATCATTCTTCATTGTGTCCAAGTTCTTCTTACTTCATTTGTGTTGGCCTCCCTGTCTGATGTGCCAGACTACTTCTGTCTGTGTTTGTCTGAGCTGTTCTCAATATCCAGCTGTCCTTAATACTTCATACAAATGCAACCTTACCATAAACTTCCTTGCTTTCAGATGGAGAGACAGAAGGGATCTTACATGTTAAGTAATTCACCTCTTTTGTTGTACAGATGGGGAAACTGAAACTTAGATTAAGTGGCACGCCCAAGGCCAAACAGATAGGAAGTTAGTATTCCCATTTTAGAGATGAGAAAATGGAGGCCCAGAAAGATTAACTGACTTGCTGCTCATGGTTGGTCATATAGATAGGAAGTGTCAGAGCCAAGCCAGAGCTTATTTAATTTATATATAACAACATAAAATGGTATGTAACGAAGAAAGAATGGTTTCATGCCCCAGGCCAAAGATCCCTTGTTATATTTATTGTTACTAAGTTTAATTCAATAAACATGCACTATGAGAAATGAATTGGGACAGTTCCTTAGCATCTGTTGTAGTGGGATTTAACCTAGATCTAATTTCAGTCAGTGTACAGGGTTATGAAAAAGCATAAGAAAGCACCACTCCCACCTTTTCATTGCAGAAAATCAGCATAATCTCTCAGCATTCAACAGTGACTCTGAACCCTTCCCATCCACCCCCAACTTCCACAATAGCTTTGGTGTATGGAGAGAGAGTGCTGACTTATCTCAACAGAATGGACAATCAGGGTCCAAATAAGATTTCCATCAATTAATTACTTGTATTCAGAATTTCTGGTAGCAAATGGAAATTTATCCATTCTAAGCAGTGCTGCTACACTCACAGAGATAGACCTAAGGCCACAGCTCTTCTAAAAGGTACCTTAATCACTGTCGTGAAACCCACTTAAACAGAACCAACAAATGCATAGTGATAGTGATAGAGAAATGGCCATTCAATTTCCACAAGAAATACCTTGGCATTCTTTTTTCTCCCAAAGATTCTGTTGACAAAACATTTCAGTTAATAGGCTGAAATTTCAGTTTGTTTTTCCTTACAATATGAAAAGTTGCTTAATGCCTGGCACATAGTAGATGCTTAATAAATGTTTATTGATTGATTGATTAACTGAAATGCATCATAATGTTTTTTTCTTTTGTTTCATCTTTCAGTATTCTTATACTGCTTTCCTGCCATTTCTCTTCTTGGCCTCTTCCCTCAGATCAACACCTTTTGCATCTATCTCTTAGAACAAATTGACATGCTGCTTTTTGGTGGTTCTGGTAAGTCACATAGTGTTCCTTTCTGTTTAAGAGGAGAACCTGAGGTTCATAAGAATAAAATAAACTCTAAAACGTGGAGTGAGAGTTTGAGTGAGTTAGTTTTACTTTGTGGCCCCAAAAATGTTTTGTTTATGTTTACCTAGATCAAGGGTTCTTAATGTGGGTCAATGAACTTACATATATACTACATATATGTGTTTATGTATATAAGCATATACACATTTATATTTTGGGTAACTGCATTTCAGTGTAATTGATTTTCTTTGAAATCCCCTGTTTTAATTTTATACATTTAAAAGCCTTTTTCTGAGAAGGTGGTCCATAGATTTCACCATACTACCATAGAGGTCCAGGACACAAAAAAAGTGAAAATCCCCTGCTTTGCATGGATTAATCCAAAGTGGCTTACTCACTTTTGCTGCAGGATACCACCAGAGCATAAGTGAAGTGTAGACTTGTGTAAACTTTGAAAAACAATTGATATATCAACATTAACATGTTAGGTATTCCCATTGTATATGCCCAGAGGTGCCACATAGTCTAGTAGTTAGAGAGCTGACCTTGAATTGGGAAGATCTGAGTTCAAGTCTTTCACCTGACGCATACTAGTGGTATGGCACTGGACAAATCACTTAAGCTTTCTCAGCCTGTTTCTTTATCTTTAAAATAATGGGGTTTGACTCAATGGCTTTTAAGGTTCCTCCTAGTAGAAGCCTGGTCTTTGAGTCAAGAATACTTGGGTTTGGGGGAAGCTAGGTAGCACAGTGAATAAAACACCAGCCCTGGATTTAGGAGGACCTGAGTTCAAATCTGACCTCAGACATTTGACTAGCTGTGTGACCCTGGGCAAGTCACTTAACCCTCATTGCCCAACCAAAATGAAAAAAAAAAAGAATACTTGAGTTCAAGTCCTCCCTTAGTCATATATTAACTGTCAGATCATGGGCACTTTGACTCTCAGTGACCCAAGAAAATCTCTAAAGACAGGAAAAAGTATCTTGGATTTGAAGGCAAAGGCTCAAGGCTCAAATCTCACCTCTACCCATGTGCTCTTGGGCAAGACTCTTCACCTCCCTCTCCCTTTATCCCAATTTCCACATCTGCAAAATAAGGGGATGAAACTAGATAACTCTGAGGTCCCTTCCAGCTCTATAACTATGATTTTATGACCTCTAAGGTCCTTTCCAGCCTTAAATCAATGATAGCATGATTCTAAATTCCAGAGGAATTACCGGTATATGTTGGCAGAAGGAGCACCTCTGGGAGTCCCCACCACAGTTGTAGTATAACAATCAGTAGTTGCCTCTCTGACTCTTCTCTCATTCTACCATTTCTGGAGGCTTACTTTATAAATGCTGAGGACCTATCTTATTAATGCTGAACTTAGTATAGATGCCCAATAGGCTTAGCCTACTGCAACTGAGAGCTCCTGAGCTTGAAAGATCCTCCAGCCTTAACCTCCCCACTGGCTGTGACTACAGGCCTATGATTCCAAACTACCAAGCATGTTCATTTTTATAATGTTCCCTACCACCACTGAGTCAATGGATTAGACTGCTCCCTTTGTATTATGATTGCATCAGCCTAGGCTTGTCTTCCGCCCCACCCTCTGGCCACTGCCATTGTTTATCATTTTGATAGTTTCTATTGATCACCTCCACTTTCTCCTCTTCACAAGGTTAGCTATCATGGACAGGGGATTAGATTTCAGAAGGAGCTAACTGGCAATGTTTGTATTTCAGCTGCTGCTGGGACCCTCTCTGCAATCTATAGCATCTCCCGAAGTTTTGTAGTTGCCATTGTGCTGTACGCATTCTGTTTCACTGCTGTAAAGGTAAGTGTGAATGAGAAAGAATATATAGACTGAAAGAGATGCGCCTATTCGACTATTGTTCTTGTCTCCATATGAACTTTGGATTTTCCCTGGAGCATAACAGATTGCTTTTGGATGTTTGGCATATTAATGTTTCTTAAAAGACATGTGGGGAGCAGAATGGGGTAATGCTCTTCTGGAAGCCATGCTAGCTTTTTCTCTAACTAGCTGGGTGACCTTCACTTTTCCAAGTCAATCAGTTAGTAGCTTTGAACAATTCCAGTTTTCTCCAGCTTGTTCATTGTTGTTCAATTATTTTTAAGTCATGTGCAGCTCTCCGTAACCCTATGGGGAGGTTTTCTTGGCAAAGATACTGGAGATGTTTGCCATTTCCTTCATATGCATATACACATAGATGTATATGCATATATATATGTATGTGTAGGTATATGTGTGTGTGCGTGTGCGTGTGTGTGTATATATATATATATATATATATATATATATATATATGGATGTGTGTGACTGATATTCTGTGAGGAACTAGGTGACTCAGTGGATATAGCTATGTATAGGTATAGTAGTTGTATGTATATACACACATAATAGTACATATATATGCCTATGAACATATTTATATAAAAAAATGTTTTATACATGTGAATGTGTATAGGTATGTATATGTGTGTACTGTGTCCAAATACCTTTCAGAAATGTTCTAAAAGAGGGAAGGATAGTGGCCTTCCACTTAGAATGACACAGCCCTGTTCTCTTTGAGATTCATTTACTGTATGCATCCATTATCAGGCTGGTCTCATGTATATTCACTGCATTAATATTTGTTAGGGGAACATGTCATGTGTTTAAATGCTGTCATATAATCCAGTATGTGTCCATTTAGATTCGTACCCTCCTTTTGCAAGGCTTACGGAAATATTCCAGTTTTCTCGAGCTTTGCTAAAATGTTGCAGAACAACACCAACAAGCCCTGTTTTACACAAGATTGTGAAATAGCATTGAGAAATGGATAGAAAGCCAGTTTCAAAGTCAGAATGCCCTTGGTTCAGCTTCTGCCTCTGGCAACTGATGGCTGTGCAACCCTAGAAAAGTCAATTGAACCTCTCATTGTCTTGGCACCTCACTTCAAACTATGAGTTGTAGAATAGTAGCTGATCTGCATTGGTGGAGAGTGCCCTTACCAAGTAATGCCAGTTTCAGTTGTGGCTGACTCTTTGTGACACCATTTGGGGGTTTCTTGGCAAGGAAAGATACTAGTTTGCAATTTTCTTCTCCAGCTCATTATATAGATGAGGAAACTAAAGCAAACAGGGTTATGACTCACCCAGAGTCACACAGCTAGTATGTGTCTGAGGCTGGGTTTGTACTCAGGAAGATGAGTCTTCATGTCTTCAGGCCCGGTACTCTAATCACTGAGTTACTTAGCTTCCAATTTCTGATATTGATTCCATTAAAATATGGGCTTCTTGGGCAGCTAGGTGGCGCAGTGGATAAAGCACCGGCCCTGGATTCAGGAGTACCTGAGTTCAAATCCGGCCTCAGACACTTAACACTTACTAGCTGTGTGACCCTGGGCAAGTCACTTAACCCCAATTGCCTTACCGAAAAAAAAAAATGGGCTTCTTGAGAGCAGGGACCATATTTTTGCCTTTCTTTATATATCTTTAACACAGTCTCAGGTATAGTGTAAATGCTTAATAAATGCTTGCTGACTGGCAATATTCAAATCATAGGTTTAGACCAAAAAATAATCTATTTATTGTGACCTACGTGCATTTCTATTAGCAACATCGACATGCAAGAACTATTGACTTCATTGATGGTGTTGTTTGGTTTTACTTTGATTCTGAAGTTGCAAGTGATTCTATTCTATAAGATTTTTATGACATCTTCTATCCCTCTATTACAGAGTAACACTATGTTAGATATGGACGGTATGGACAGAGGATAGTAGGAGTATAGATTTAGAGCTAAAAAAGACCACCTAGTACAGCATCCTCATTTTGCAGATGAGAAAATTGAGGCCCAGGAAGGGAAAGCAGCTTGCCTGAGGTCACACATTTGGTAAATTAGAGGAAGAACTTGATGTTCTCTCACTATAGAGTTGGAGCTTTTTTTTCATTTCACTAGTTGGCTTCTGTATGTATGGGAAAAGCATAAAATGGTCCTTGCTTTCATTACAGTCTCACTGAAGAGACTGAACTTCCAGGCAAAAAATCATTAAAGAATCATTAAATACTACATATAGTAAGGTGCCTAATGCAATGTAATAAAGTGCCCCAAATAGATGGGCCGCATTGTAGCCCAGTGGATGAGTTCTGGCTTTTATGTAAGTAGATTAAGGCACTTCTCTTTTTTATTTACCTTAGCTTCGTCATCTGTAAAATAGAGGCCGTTTTCATCTCCCAGTGTTCCCAAAAGGTTTAATTGAATGTGTGTGAAGTGTTTGAGTTCCTCAGAGAGAAGGGCTCTCTAAATGCAAGGTATAATCATGAAGACTAGGGTTATTACCAGGTATTTTTAATTCTATTCAATTGTCCTCTAATGAAGCCCTTCAGCATTTCCATTAAATAGCTGGAATGTCAGTAGATTACAAACTCAGCTATAGTTGGCACTGTGAAAAGCCTGGCCTACACTAACCACCTTTGGCTGGTGCCTAGGTATGCTATGTATAGGGAGGGTGGACAGGGACAAGGATAGATTTCCCAAAGACACAGAAATTCCAGTAAGAGAGGTGAGATTGGTGGGAAACAGGATATCTAGGCCTTAATCTTAGGATCAAAAGGGGAAAAAATGTACAGAAGAGGCTATCACACAAAGTGCAACCATGAATATCTTCAAGTTTTCTTTCTGTCTTTGACTTCTTTGGGGATATACCCACTAGTGGTATCACTAGATCAAATTGTACATGGAATTTAGTGAATTTGCTCATTCCAAATTGTTTACCATAATGGTGAGGCAAGTATATAACTTTACTATTAGTGCTTTAATGTGTCTTTCTACGAACAGTATTTTTCATTTCTATTTTTTAACATTTTGGTACTTTGGAGAGTGTGAGGTAAAACTCGAAAATCGTGTAAATTTCCATTTCTCTTATTATTACTTGCTTGAAGCAATCCTCATATTATTATTAACTGTTATATTTCTTTAGAACGCAAGTTGAAATCATACTTATCTAGATCAATATGACTGGAATATGGGGTGGGTCACATGACATAACTTTGGAAATATAGGTCAGATTATGAAGGGTTTTAAATGCCAAACAGAGGAGTGTGTATTTTATCTTGTGCATAATAGGAAGTTACTTAGATCTGCTGAGCAGGAGAATGACATGGTCAGAGGTATGTCTTAGGGATATTAAATTGGAAGTTGTGAGGAGGAGGGATTGGTGAGGAAAGAAACTAGCAGCTGAGGGACCAATTAAGAAACTATTCAATTGTTTCAGATGAGAAGTAAGGAGGTCCTAGATTACAGTAGTGGCTACAAGAGCAGAGAAGGGGATAAACATGAGATTGTGGATTTAGTATAGACAAGACTTGACAATTGATTGGATATGGTAGTTGAGGGAGAGGGAAGAGTTGAAAATGATTTTGAAGTTTTGAAGCAGGGTATGCTTGTAGTGCCATTGATACAAATAAGAAAGTTAGGTGGAGGGATAGGTTTAAGGAGAAAGGTGTGTTCCATTTTGGGCAAATTGATTTGTAGATGACTATAGGACAGACAATTGGATATGTCTAGCACGCCATCAAATGGTAAACAAGTATTTATTAAGCACCTGCATACATGTGCTTACAAAACAAAGAGGATATAGAAAACCAGGCAGAGAAGAACTGGAAAGTAATTGGGGGTGGGGCAGGTGAAGAGTTGTTCGGTACCTAGGGGCAAGGCCGGTGGCAAAGGAGTAGAAAAGTCCAAAGAGCCCAGAAAAAGAAAATGTTTTGCCTAAGGTCACACTTAGGTCAGAGTGAAGATAAAAACCTACATCCATAGGCTTCAAATCTAGCTTTCTTTCCACTGTATGATGATTCCTCTCATTATCTGTTATGAAAATATCTTGATGAATTACTCTTAAATGTGTTATATATTTTGTGTTTATTTTGATGGGAATTTATCATTTCCTCCTGCTTTCATAAGGTTATAGATTTACAACTATAAGGAATCTTAGAAACTATCCCATTTGACTCCCTCATTTTACAGATGAGGAAACAGGCCAAGAAGTTGTGTTTTGCCCAATGTCAGACCACTAGTGAGTATGTGAGGTAAAATTTGAACTCAGCTTATCTTGACTAAGCCCAGTGCTCTCTGTTAGTGCTGTGTAGAAATTAGACCCAGTGATCTGCACTGGGAACCTAAACAAAAGAACAATAGCACCACTAGAAAGTCAAGGATCCATCCATCCATACACACATATACACACACACATACATACATACACCCATACACGCATGCATGCATAAATGCATATGCATGCATGAATCCTTGACTTGCATGCTTATGTATGTCTGTGCAAATGCACACTTAGGTATGTATGTAGGTATGCATGCAGATAAATAGATACATACTCTATAATACATGAAAACTCACAATACATGTATATACATCTATAGATACAGATATATACATATACATATGTATATATATATGTGTGTGAATAATCTTTATAACGCATGCACTCACACACATATAAATAATTTCTGGCTAAAAATACAAATCAGACAGCAAGAAACATAAGGAGAAAAACAAAAGCAAATAAAAGAAGAAAAAGAACACTAATCAATCTGCTAGTTTTTCTGATCAAAAAAGGTCCTGACAGCTGGTGGTGATGATGAAAATGTGCTGCCAAATGTCATGAGATAACTCTGATTGCTGAATTTTTTTTGTCATCAAGAGACAATCAGCTGTCACCCAGAGCAGAAGGAGAGAGGAAGAAACAGGAGAGAATAATAACACTGAAAGTATTGTACAATTAGATAAATGCTTTTCACCACTCAGGCTTGTGGCCTAAACTGATAATGGAGCTGATTTCAGCAAAAATAAGATAAAATAAAATAGTTCTACCTGGTGGCCAGATTCAACAAGTATTTATTAAGCACCCATGGTTTGTAGAGCACAGTTCTATGTGCTAGAGAGCATAACCAATTGAGATCATTTAGTCCTTCCCCTTAGGAAGCTTACAACCTAGTACATGGATAAGAAATATACCCAGAAAAACCAGAATCCACTATAACAAACACAGGATAATTGAGAGGTATGAACCAGTGCTATGTGAGAGCTGAAATGGAAATTTGTTAATAGCAATCATGAAAATCTTCAAAGAGAAGGTGCCATCTGAATTGGGATTCCAAGTGTAATTTGTGTAGGAATGTGTGTGCCCATGTAACGTGTATGTCCACATGAGTTGTTGAGAAAGGACTCATCAGAGTCTTTGATAGATAAGTATGGACCACCCACAGAAAAATGCCTAGGGTGGGGGCAGGCAAGTCCATGAACACTTCCAGGCTCAGCATTCTCTTAGGGGGCTAGAATTACATCTACCTGTACCCCTAAATATTGTTGATCTAGGGATATAATAGCTTAAAAATGCTTCTCTGATTAATCTTGAAGGGGGGAGGATATCCCAGAGCTTACAAACAGAGGTTTAACTCCACATCAAATGCTAGTTATACCAAAGACCATCACAAATAACAAATAGTGAACAAACTCATTTATATAAATAGGTAGCAAACAGTAATAAGAGAAGTTATATCAATTATATCACAAAATAAGCAGAGTAAATGAGTTCTTTTAAAAAATAGCAAGATGAGATCTCAGTTGTAGAAATGCAAAAACTACTAAAGTGAATTAGTCTTTTTATAAAATCTTATAGTCTGTTACAAAAACATAAAAAATCCAAATAATTAAGAACTAGATAATGCTAATAATTGCAGTGTTATGAAATATTCAAGGATGTTGTTGTTGTTTTGTCCTTTGTTCTCAAAGAGAACCATGACATCAGGGTGATGTCATGACTGGCAGATAATTGGAATTAAGTGAAAGAGGGCTGTGCACGGTCACCAACCTCACTCTCTTCTCCAGGGCCATCTGGGTCTAGTGGCAAGATATATATCAGGAGGGGCAGCCAGGTGGTACAGTGGATAGAGCATCAGCCCTGGAGTCAGGAGGACCTGAATTCAAATCCGGCCTCAGACACTTGACACTTACTAGCTGTGTGACCCTGGGCAAGTCACTTAATCCCAATTGCCTCACCAAAAAAAAAAAAAAAAAGATATATATTAGGATAACTAAAGATGGCCCCAGATTTTTAAGACAATTGGGTTTAAGAGACTTGTTCAGAGTCACCGAGCTAGTAAGTGTCTGAGGTGAGATTTGAACTCACACCACACCACCTAGCTGTCCCAGTCAAGGATGTAGAATGTAATATCAGGAATGCATTTCTAAGTTTAAGATTATTTATATATAATGAAATGGTGAATATAAGAATATAAGCTATGTTATGTTAGAAGAAATGTTAGAAACCTTTGGGTGAGAAAGAAAGAAGGATGCCCAAGAGATGAACTTACATTCAGTACATTAAAGCCTTAAGAAAACTTAGCTCTGTGTGTGTGTGTGTGTGTGTGTTTAAAAATACTAAGACATTTCTTTTAAAAATATTCCTTCACTTAGATCACTCTTGTTTTCACACAGTAGTCTAAATATGGAGAAGCAAGTAGTTTTTGTAGATAAGCAATCTTACTCATGGGTTAAGCCCATATGTTTTTGTTTTTGTTTTTTGCGGGGCAATGAGGGTTAAGTGACTTGCCCAGGGTCATACAGCCAGTAGGTGTCAAGTGTCTGAGGCCGGATTTGAACTTAGGTCCTCCTGAATCCAGGTCCGGTGCTTTATTCACTGTGCCTCCTACCTACCCTGAGCCCATAGGTTCTTGATGCTAACAAAAGGTAGCAAGATGGACAGACTACTACTTGTGAATTCTCTATATAAGAAGTCATTCTTTCTGCTTACATTGAAAATTATACCTAATTTGAATTTTGATGGGAATTTTCTCCTTCTGTTTTTAAGCAGGTAATCCAAAGTAAACAGAAAGATCATTTTACTTGTTCTATCTTGTCTCTATGCCAGAAGGGTAGTAGGATGCTGAGCACTGAGAGCATTATCCATGAAGTTCTGAATCTTATGTCTTAAAATGGTGATATATTAAGAAAACATCCAGATTGATTGGGGGGGGGGTGCGGGGCAGTGAGGGTTAAATGACTTT
Source organism: Dromiciops gliroides (assembly GCF_019393635.1). Taxonomy (NCBI): domain Eukaryota; kingdom Metazoa; phylum Chordata; class Mammalia; order Microbiotheria; family Microbiotheriidae; genus Dromiciops; species Dromiciops gliroides. Next base: position 147,084,355 of record NC_057864.1, read on the forward strand.
CCCAGAGTTACATAGCTAGTAAGTGTCAAGTGTCTGAGGCTGGTTTTGAATTCAGGTCTTCCTGAATTCGGGGCTGGTGCTTTATCCACTGTGCCACCTAGCTGTCCCCAGATTGATTTTGTCTCTCTCTCTCTTTTTTTTTGGGGGGGGTGAGGCAGTTGGGGTTAAGTGACTTTCCCAGGGTCACACAGCTAGTAATTGTTAAGTGTCTGAGGCCACATTTGAACTCAGGTCCTCCTGACTCCAGGGCCATTGCTCTATCCACTGCGCCACCTAGCTGTCCCCCAGATTGATTTTTGAAGTAGATTTGAAATGAGAATAGGGAGGAATAAGTAGTAAAGAAGAAAAATTTTTAACAAACATTGATCAGGTACTGAATGAAGTGGTACAAATGAGACTTATAAATGTAAATGACTAAGAGGTATGATCTAGTGTAGTTGTTTTAAGAATCTGAGTCAGAACTTGGGTGATTTGTTATTGTTGTTGCTGTCCTAGATCTTGGCTTCTCTTTGACCATTTTTTTTTTTTTTTAGTGAGGCAATAGGGGTTAAGTGACTTGCCTGAGGTCACACAGCTAGTAAGTGTTAAGTGTCTGAGGCCAAATTTAAACTCAGGTCCTCCTGACTCCAGGACCGGTGCTCTATCCACTGTGCCACCTAGCTGCTCCAACCATCTTTTTTTAAGATAGTATTTAACTGGTCTTTTATCAATGTAAATTTTAATCAAATTTCATCAAATTTCTAAAGTGATTTGATGGTTAGAGGGTATTCTATAATTGCTGAATGTTATTAGTGTACAACTGTTTTTGCAACAGTAGTCATTTTGAGAGACAAAAATCAATATTTGTTTTTTCTTTTATTCTATTAAAACTAAAGGTTACAGGGAAGCTAGGTGGCACAGTGGATAGAGCACTGGCCCTGGAGTCAGGAGTACCTGAATTCAAATCCAGCCGCAGACACTTAACATTTACTAGCTGTGTGACCCTGGGCAAGTCACTTAACCCCAATTGCCTCACTAAAAAAAACAAACAAAAAACAAAACAAAACAAAACAAAACCTAAAGGTTATGGTCATCGTGAATATCAGTGGTCAGTTAGTAAACAAGTATTTAAGCATTTACTATGTGCTAGGTGCTGTTCTAAGTGTTAGAAATATAAATAAAAGCAAGAAGAAAGACAGTCCCTGGCCCTATAGAGGTTACATTCTAATGGGGTAAGACAACACATAAAAGGAAACTTTAGAAAGGGGCAGGTGGGGAAGGGAAGAAAAGTACCTAGGTGTCACAGCTTAGTAGAGAAAGTCAGGAGTGCAAGTTTGGAAAGGAAGAAGTGGTAAGCCTGGATGCTCTCCTTAGTGGAGATTCTGGAAGGAGTCATAACATCAGAGGTAGGGAACACTGGTTTAAAGGGTACATCAGAAGGGTGAATTCCAGGGCCGAAGTGATAGATAAAGAGGAGGCTGGAGCATGATGGAGAAAGAAATCTGGAATGCAGCCCAGTAAGAAAGGAATTTTTAAAATTGAAATTAAAAGGGATAATCATCATGAATATTCTATGGAAACAGGAATACTTTTATTTAAAAATATGTATATACAATATGATGAATCAAATGGAAAAACCTGTACTAAAACACCAGGGCTTCTCTGCAGATTCCACAGGATCCAGAACAAGATGAAGCTCAGATACCTTCTAGGCCAACCCTTTCATTTAGTAGAACAGGAAAGGATGGCACAGGGAGATTATGACTTGTCCAAGGTCAGGTAGTAATTGTCAAAGGCGAGATCTGAATCCAGATCCCCTAGCTTGATACAGTACTTTGTACCATGATATCTACCCCCTTTTTGGTTTTTGTTTTCCTGCTGCAATATTTTTTGAAAAATCCTGAACCCTTTTAAAACCTATTGTTCTCAACAGGACCATATTCTGTTTGCTTAATTAGTGCTTATATATATATGAATATATATTCATATATATATATATATATATGAATCGCTATTACTTTGGATAAAGCTTGACAAATTACCTGTCACCGTGTAAACTATTTATCTTCCCCCACATCTAACTGATGGTCATTACCACTCTTAAGGAGTTTCACAAGTTGTCTTCATAACACTAATAATACTATTGGTAAAAATATAATGATAATATGATAAATTATTCTTGATGGAGACATCAATGCATCTGTAGCCTAAATTAAAGTGGTCCAGCCTTTTCCAGAGTAGCTAAATAAATGTTCAACAAGGCTCCCCACTCCCACCCCTATAGTATGCTGGTAGTTATTAAACCCTGACTATGTGTCCATTACTAGTAAGGCATAGTGAATAGAATGCTGGACTTAGAGTCAAGTAAACTGAGTTCGAATCCTACCTCAGCCATTTACTAGCTATATGACCACAGGCAAGTCACTTAATTTCTCTAAGACTCAGTTTCTCTATCTATAAAATGGAGATAATCATACAGGTTTATTATAAAGCTCAAATATAGGGTTAGGAATTGCAAGGCAGAGGAAGAGGTGAAATGACAATAAATTGTGATCAGTTACAGTAAATTCAGAGCTTTATAAACATAGAAGGAGAACACTTGTGGGTGATAGCAAGATCAAAGTCATGAACATCTCTGTGTAGTTCTTGGTAGGATGGAGTATAGGTCATGGAAAATGTGCAAATTGAATAACTAGAAAGTTGAGTTGCTTGAAGGAGTAAGAACATATGCACAATACATACATATACACACATATACATGTATATATGTGGATACATAAGCACATGTGTATATATACATATACCTTTACATACATACATACACACATGTGTGTGTATACCCACAAACACACACACACACATATATATATTAGGAAGGCAAAGTTTGGAGAGAAAAGAAATATTATGAGTCAGTCACTGAATATATGGAGGAAAAAAGGGAATAGGTTTTGAAGAGCTTCTGATTCCAAACAGAAAAGTAATTCCTAGACCTAAATTCTATTACATGGTAAGCATATTAGACTGTAACCTATGCTTTAGAAAAATCAACTGAGTGGAGGATGAGTTATAGTGGGAAGAGACTTGGATCATTGAAATTGGTTAAAAGACTATTGCAATCATTCAGGCAAGAGGTGATTAAGAAATAGATTAGGGTAGTGGATGACATAGGAGCAAGTACACAATTACTGTGTAGTCCACATAACAACCTCACAATGCTGAAGTATTTCATGCTGTGCAATATGCTTTTCTCACAATAAATTTATGAGATGGATAGTGAAAATATTATTGTCCTCATTTTCTATATGAGGAACTAAGACACAGAACAGTGGGATAATTTGTCCAGATTCTTCTGAATCCTAAATCTGCTGGTCTTTCCACTACACCAGCTTAAGATAATGTAGTCCAGAGATGCTTAACATCTCTTTATAAAGTACAGATTGGGGGCTGTATTTCCACATGAGATCAGAACAATCTGTCCTTTTTTCTGCTCTTTTTTCAAGCACAGAAAATTTCTTAATGGACTCTCAGATTGATTTCTCTTTCAAATACAGCATGTATTAAGTTCCTTGAACTTCGTAAGAATGGCTAGCAAATTGGCAGGGTTTTTGTGGGGAAGGGGGATAAAAGATTCTCTTTAGCCTAATGCACCCAAACCGAGAGCTATGATCTCCCTTCATACTTAATGATGCACTTATTATGCCTTTACTGCTTATGCTTTGATTGGCTGCTTGGTTTTCAACTGCCTTAGGATGGTGGGCTCTGCTGAGCTATCACAACACGTCCTACACCTTACCTAAGAGATTTCTCTGGCCTGCCTGGGTATCTTTATTCACCACCATTGTTTGTTATTGGTTGCCGAAAATAGCTTTATAGGTTAATAAACTTAGAACCAGACTGAAGGGTTGTGAGTTAATTTTGCTTTCCAGAATGTTAATTAGTAAAAGCAAATTAGTTGTCAATTAATTTCATGTGCCCTTTTTTCCTTCTTCCACATTTGTAGTGGAATAGGAAAATAGAATTCCTGATTGACTTGTGTATTGGACAGTGATATATGGAAATAACTGGCATATTTGCCCCCCTGGAGGGAGATTTAGTAAGTAATTAGTTGTACTTTCTTTGTGCCTGAGTGAATTATGTTTTCTATGAGATTAAGTATATGAAACACGCTTCAGACTTTAAAGTAGTTTTAGCTATCATTCTTATCTATTGAGATTACATTTTAAATCATTCTTATTGTAATTTGACATTGTTAAGTTTTATTAGGAGGAAGTTATATTGCATCAAGGAGAGGAAATTTCGATGTGGAAACGACCTTGACCAATTTGGATTATAACCCACATTACTTAAATCCTAGGCATTTGCTTGGGGCACATAGAGATTGAGTCACTAGTCAGAAATCACACCATTCATATCAAAGGTGGACTTGAATCCGGTGTTCTTCAGTCTATTCACTATCATGTGCCTTATTATTATTATTATTAAGCTTTATTAACAGTTATTTATGGGAAGCCTTCCCTGTACTTAATACTATATTGCTAGTTTAAAATCAGAGTAAGAAAATAAGGCAAACAAACTGCTCTCATATAACTAGAAATTGCCAGAGTTAGAAGACAACAGAAATCTTGATCTTCATGCTTTCATTTGGGCAATGAGGAAACTGAAACCCAGAAAGGTTACTTGTTCAAGGTCACAGAATGAGTCAGTAGCAGAGATATAACTGGAAGCCAAACATCTTCAATTTTGTAAATATTAATTAACATTTAGTAAGAAGGAGTCAAGTGTGGTGAACACTAGTGATGCAGTGATAAACTAAAGTATAATCTCTGTCCTCAAAGAGATTTCGGTCTAAAAAGAGGATAAAACATGCATAAATAATAAAGGAATGGTGCAATAAATGCAAAAGAGAAGTACAATCCATCAGAAAACATGTATTAAACATCTTCTGTGCTAGATTAGTATCACAAGCTGGGTACTGTGCTACTGTTCATTCCAAACAAATTAAGACAAGAAATTTGGAAAAAAAGATCACTTTGAAGTTGGATAAAGACACAGCATTTGTTGAATCTTGGAAAGATTGATGGACTCTATTAGATTCAGGTGGGAGGCATACAGGCATGAGCAAAGGCACAGAGACATTGAGAGGAGTCTGAAATAAGTCTAGAAAGGTTGGAAGTGTGTTGATGTGGGTCTTGAATGCCTGTATAAGAAATTTATAAGGCAGCTAGGTGGCACAGTGGATAGAGCACTGGCCCTGGATTCAGGAGTACCTGAGTTCAAATCTGGCTTCAGACACTTGACGCTCACTAGCTGTGTGAACTTGGGCAAGTCATTTAACCCTCATTGCCCCACCAAAAAAGAAGAAAGGACATTTATACTTTATTTAGTAGTCAAGCAAGAACCATAAATTATTTTATTCTGTTTTTTTAGCAGAGGTGTGATTATAATCAAGTCATTTGAGAACTAGCCAGAAAGGTAAAGGATGGATTAATGAGTAAGGAAAAGTGGGAGGCAGCAAAATTTAACTAGGAGGCATTACAAATGTCCAGGTGAAATCTGATGAGGGCCTAAACTAGGGAAAGGACATGCGGTGGTAGAAAGTCAGGTTTCAGAGATACCTTGAAAGTGGAATTAACAGGACTTGGTAACTGATTGGATGTTGAAGATGAGGGAGAAGAGAAAAGGCAAAAATAACTGTGAGGTTTTGAGCCTGGATTACTGGGTGTGGCATCACTAATAACAGAAACGGACATGTAAAGGAGAGGAGTCAAATTTGGGAGGAACATAGGATTTAGGGCAAGATTGTAGCTTGGAGATTATCCAATGATAGAATCATAGATAAAAAGCTTAAAGATTCCCTCAGATGCCATCTAGTCCAATGCTCTCATTTTACACATGAGGGAATAGAGGTCGAGACAGGTTAAAGTGGCTTGTTCAAGGTAACAAGGCAGTGTTAGACCAATTCTCTTACTTAAGACAAGAAAATTGAGACACAGAGAAGTCAGGACACTTGCCCAAGGACTCATAAGTAGCAGTAGCAGAGCCAGAGTCAGGTCTTTTGATGCCAGATCCAGTGTTCTCTCCTGTACACAGTGCAATGTTTACTTTTGTACATTCTAAGTTCAAGATACTAACAGGACATTAACCAGTGATAGCCATAAGGTAGCTGGAAATACAGAAGTGGAGCTTTTATGAGATATTGGAAAAGATAGTCAATTTGGGGGTCATCTAGATTCTTACCAGTCTTCTCTCATAGATAAAGTTGAAACCAGGACATTGAGGTAGAGAATATAGAGAGAAAAGGACAGGGCAAAGGACAGAGATTTAGGGGGTGTCTGTTTAAGGTGTGAGAGAAGATGCAGAGAATGAAGAGGAGAGCGAGTAGGAGTATAGGGAAAAAGCTATGAAACGGACCTGTTACAGAAGCCAAAGGAGAGGAAACTATTTAGACAGAGGTTATTGTCAAACAGTGACCAATGCCATAGGTCAAGGAAGATGAAGATGAAACCTGAGAAATATTTCATTACTTCAGTACATTACAGATCTGTATTTTTTTTAATGTATAAGGTATTTTATTTTTTCCGTTACATGTAAAGATAGTTCTCAACTTTTGTTTATACAAGCTTTACAATTTCAGATTTTTCTCCCTCCCTCCCCTCCCTCCCCCCTCCCCTAGACAGCAGGTAATCTGATATAGGTTATGTCTACATATCTCTATACATATAGATATAGATATAGATATATACACACACATATATATACACATAACATTAATCCTACTTCTGCATTAATCCTGTTACAAGAGAAAAAATCAGAGCAGTGATGCAAAACCTCAAAATAGAAAAAAAAAACAACAGCACCCAAAACAAAAGAAATAATATCAGATCTGTATTTTTGCCAAGATGGCATCTCCTTTCACAACAGAGATCACAATTCCACTGTGCCTTAGGAAATTGTCTTCATGAATTGGTGTGACTGAAAAATTCATCACTCTAGGGCTAATCTGATGAGATGCTCATCTATGGGAAGAAAAAAGGCCTATTTACATTGGCGAATAGAAGACCACTGGCGACCTTGGAGTCAATCAATAGGCTTTTATTAAGCACTTACAATCTGCCAGTCATTGTGCTAAGTGCTGGGAATTTCTTCAGAGAGGCAAGAACATGCTTCTTGCCCTGAGGAGATCACAATCTAATGAGGGAGACAAAATGCAAACAATGTACAGGCAAGATATATAAATGGAAAGTCAATGGAAAGACCTTGAACAGAGCAATTATAATCCAGGCCTCTTTTCCTTGGGAGCTTATTTTTCATACCATGTTTTGAAGAACCCTAGGGTTCTGTGAAAGCTTGCCAGGCCTCTATGGGGTATTTTAAAAGTGGAAGTAGGTTGTAGGTGCTTTTGTGAAATTGCTCAAATTTTTCCATATTTTAAGTTCACAGGAGGATATTATTTCTAAATCTAGCTCCTTTCTATTCTTCTGTTTCTAAGTGATACTGTCACCCTCCCAACAATGCATTTGTTCCACAGGTCAGTGAAGAACTAGGCCAGAAAACAAATGGTGTAAGTGTGACCATTAGCATTGGAAAATGTATTACCTTTGTTTTTGCCCTGACCCAGATAAGGAGCAACATAAAAAGGAAAGAACTAATTTCATCACAATTCCAACAACAACTTTCATTCTCAAATGCTACCCTAAAAATATACTTAATCATATTATTATTTCAGATTGCCTCTTGGTTATAAGCTAGTTTCAGTTTGAAGTACAAATATATATTATCCTTTGGGTAGAATCCTCGATTTGGTATTTAAAGCCCTTCACAACCTAATCCTAAAATACCTTTTGAGCCTTTTTATACACTACTATTCTTTGAGCCCACAATATTTGTCTTGTTGTTCCTCCTACATGACCCTATTTCTTAACTCTGTTCCTTGGCTTGGGCTATGCCCTATGGCTAAAATGCATCTCCTCCTCACCTCTGCTTCTTAGAATCTCTCATTTCCTTCAAAATTCAAGTCAAGTATCAGCTTTTACATGAAAACCTTCCTGATCCCTTCCATTTCTAGTGCATTCCTTTCCCTCTCCCCCAAAAATATTAGATATAGGGACTGAACCCTTGTAGAATGGAAAATTCTCAGGGGAGCAAATTTCTACCACTAATGCAAGCTTGCACCTACCTGCAACTCACAGTATTAGGTAGTCACTTAAAACACTGAAAGGTTAAGTAAGTGATTTGCCAATAGTCATCCAGTCAGTAGGAGTCAGAAGCAGTCCTTGAATCCAGGTTTTCCTGGCTCAGGGCCCAGCCTCTCTCATATTGTCTCTTCATGAAATTACCTTATATTTATTTTGCATATATGTTAACATAGGCTTAGATAGATATATGTTATATTTCCTCATAGAATATAAACACCTTGAGGGTAGGAACCATTTCATTTTTGTCTTTGCATGTTCAACATTTATCATATAGTAGCTTTTTAATAAATGCTTCTTTATTGATTGGTTATTAGAAACAACCATTTGAATTTTGTAAACTTTTATTTCTTTTTTCTATGACTTTGAGAAGTTTGAAAATGTTGGTTCTAGAGCATGCTTCCTCCTTATGATGACAATGACGTGTCACGGTCATAAGACTAATGTGGATCAAGCTTTGGGAAATGACTGCAAAGATGGGGAAAGGTGGATTGTTCCTTGTCTTTAGGTAGAAGATGGCTGAGCAAAAATAGGAAAGAGTGGTTTACTTTCAATTATACAGACTTGTAAGGTTGCCACATTTGGTTCAGCTCCTTAAATATATATAGTCATTGATGTTGATACCTTAGGGGAAAGGGCTCTCTTAAAATGTGTTTTTAGGGGGCAGCTAGGTGGCACAGTTAGATAAAGCACCAGCCCTGGATTCAGGAGAACCTGAGTTCAAATCTGGCCTCAGACACTTACTAGCTGTGTGACCCTGGGCAAGTCACTTAACCCTCATTGCCTTGCCAAAAAAAATTTTTTTTAAAACACAAAAAATTAAAATAAAATGTGTTTTTATGAGTCTTTTAGGACCCATCAGGAATAGGGCTTGATAAAGTTAGGTTTTATCATCAAGCAGGATGGACATAAGATCATGACACCAGGCTACTGGAAAGGAATTTCAAGAACAGTTCCCCATTACTACTCTCCTAACTTTTGTTCTGTCTCCTGGGAAAATAGAGTGTAGAGTGTAGGTAGCCTCATAAATAAATGTCCAGTAGAGTCACAGGATTTAGATCTGGAAGTAATCTTAGATAGTCCAACCCCTTTGTTTTATAAATGAGGAAAAAGTCAACCCTAGATATTTTTGTCAGTAGGATTTAAGATGAATTAGTTGGTAGTAGTAGGTGGGGATAACTGAAGGTAGGCAATGGAGCTATATAGATTTATTGTTGTTGTTCAATACGTCAGTCATTATCTGACTCTTCATGACCCTTTTTGGGTTTTTTTCAGCAAAGATACTGGAGTGGTTTGCTATCTCCTTCTCCAGCTCATTTTATAGATGAGGAAACTGAAGCAAACAGGGTTAAGTGACTTGCCCAGAGTCATACAACTAGTAAGTGTCTGAGGCCATATTTGACCTCACAAAAATGAGTCTTCTTAACTCCAGTTCTGGCACTATGTCCACTGTTTTCTCTAACTGCCCCTTATGTATAGATTGCTATAAAACAGATGGCAATAGACAAGTTAAAATCGGGGGCAGAGCCAATATGGTTCAGGAGAGGCTGTGACTCTTGCAAGCTCCCGATAAACCCAACAAGTTAAAATCTAGATTAGGACTTAGGTAGTGAGGACACAGAACAAGGCATAAACCCTTGAGATGTTATGGAGAAAGTGTTGGTAGGGTTTTGTAATTGATTTAATTGGAAAAGGTGATTAGAAGACAGTAAGAGGGTACTTGCAAGGGTAGAGTGGAAAATGACCAAATATGAGTGGTTAGTAGAAAGATGGTTCCATTTCTAAAAGGCTTGGGGAAGGCAAGCAGATGGTATTGCACCACCCAGAAGTGCTCTTGCCTTCTTATCGTCTCCTAGCACACCTGTTACCATGGAACCCTTAGTGCCTATTAACTTGTATCATGTTATTTTGTGGATGTAACTTTAAGAGAACATTCACTTGGAGCAGCTAGGTGGTGTAGTGGATAGAGCACTGGCCTTGGATTCAGGAGGACCTGAGTTCAAATTTGGCCTCAGACACTTAACACTTACTAGCTGTGTGACCCTGAGCCAGTCACTTATCCCCAATTGCCTCACAGAGAGAGAGAGAGAGAGAGAGAGAGAGAGAGAGAGAGAGAGAGAGAGAGAGAGAGAGAGAACATTCACTCTAAGACCATGAGGAAATTGTTCTCAAAATGAGAACACACCTCTGGATTCTGTCCCTAATATTGTTGGGGGGGGGGGACACAATCACAAACACAAATACATAACAAATAATTAGTCTTGACCCACACTTATCTATAAAGTAAGTTTTAAGATTTTGTATAAATAAGGATTAAACCAGAGAGAGAGAGAGAGAGAGGGGTGGGGGGAAGGGAGGAAGGGCAAGCAAACGAGCAGGAAAAACCTTCTCTGGGAAAAGAAACAAGGTAGCTGAGAGAAATAGGAAGAACACTGAATTTGGACATCAGAAAGATCTAGGTATCAGACAGTTATGAGCTGTGTCATCATAGGCAAGTCAAGACCTCTCTAAGCCTCAGTTTCCTCATTTTTAAAATGGGGGAAATAATAATACTTATCTCACTCAAGTATTTACTTTCTCTTTGAGGATCAAATGATATAACACATGTTAAAAACTGTCTAAATGTCAGTTATCTCTGTGACTATCATAGAATGGTATCTCTTAAATGCCCACACATGTATAGGGTCATTTGCTAAATTTATCTAAACATATATTAAGTGCCAACTATGTGCCAGGTTTTAGGCTAAGCACTGGGAATATAAAAAAAAGGTAAAAGGCAAGTGCCTCAGACACTTGACACTTACTAGCTGTCTGAACCTGGGCAAGTCACTTAATCCTCATTGCACCGCAGAAAAAAAACAGAAACAAAAGCAAACAAAAAACAGTCCTTGCTCTCAAGGAACTCACAATCTAGTGGAGTAAATAACCTGTAAACAACTATATACCAGAAAAGTATATAATGGTTAAACTGGAAATAATCACTAGATGGAAGGAACTAGAATAAAGAGGAATTGAGAAAGGCTTACTGGAGAAGATGGGACTTGACAAAAGTCAGTCTGGTTGATATGAAATTTGTGTGAACTATAGAGTCAATAAAATATTAGAGTTATACTAGATTCCTATATGACTGAATCTCTATGGAAAACTTCCATTATATGCTGCCTTTAGCTTCAAAAGAAATTTATTCCTGGGTTAGGTCTTCCAGGTTGTGGTGAGTGTGAAGATATAAAGCTCAAAATGTACCTTCAGTTATCTAGAGAAGGGTCATTCTTTTCCTTTTCTTTTCTTTCCTTTTTAAAAGAAGCCATTTAAAACTAGTGTAAGATATGGAGTAAAATGAGAATTCAGCCTCCTGATAACATTAAGTAATTAAAAGTTGAATTTGTTTGGACAGTAAATTTCAATAAATACATATCCATAATTTCTCAGGAAAAAATATGGAGAACAAGATTCCCTTCAAAGATATGATTCTTTTATGGGTATTTTTAAACAAAACTGCACTAACTCATACTTTAAAACCAACATAATTTGGAGATGCATATGAAACTTACTCCAAAATTCTGGGGCCGTAAGAGAGTTTTATTTCTACTTCATAAAAACATGTCAACGCCTATGGGACTTTTCTGGAGCTAACACTCATCAATTCACATCATTCCCAATTCAGAGGCTCTTGAGACCCATTGCAGAGCAATTAGGGATGTTAATTTTGAAGAGAACTGTCAAATATTATAGACTTCATTATTAGCAGATGATAAATTGTTTAAAACCACATCTCCCTCTCAAACCTTTTCTTACACATGGATTTTTGATACCTATGTTTAAAAAAACAACTATCATTATAGCTCTTGCATTTAAATATGTATGCATATAATTTTATTTCTCCATTTGGAAGTCAGAGAAGACATACATGTATATATATTATATATATAAATGGGCATTTATATGTGCATATATACACCTCGATGCACACATATGTTATTGTCATTTCAGTCATGTCAAACCCTTTGTGACCCCATTTGGGATTTTCTTGGCAGAGATATTGGAGTGGTTTGCCATTTCCTTCTCCAGCTCATTTTTACAAATGAAGCAACTGAGGCAAACAGGGTGAAATGACTGCCCAGGGTCACACAGCTAGTAAGGCTGGGTTTGAACTCAGGTCTTCCTGACTTTAGGCCTAATACTCTATCTCCTGCACTACCAAGCTGCCCTTATATAAACATATATGTGTAGATACACACATATATACACATATGCGTATATATTTATATAGAGAGAAACATGTCTATTTAAATATTCATCCATGCATACATACACATGTACATATATTTCATTCTATGTTGTATTTAGCAAGGTGGGGATAAAGGGGGAAATCTGTGAAAATATTTGATTAAATTGTTAAGGTAGGAAAAGTTCAATGTCAGTCATAAATGCTCAGAAAACAAAAATCTATCAGAAAAAATGCCTCTAGTGATGCCAGCATTATTTGGGTTCATACATCCATTCCGCTTCTCCTTATAATACAGTTTTATTCTTTGAAACAAAACCTTTTTCTCAGTTAATGCCTTTTATTGTTTGTTTGTTTGTTTTGGGGTTTTCTTGTGGGGCAATGACGGTTAAGTGACTTGCCCACAGGGTAACACAGCTAGTATGTGTCAAGTGTCTGAGTCCAGATTTGAACTCAGGTCCTCCTGAATCCAGGGCCAGTGCTTTATCAACTATGCCACCTAGCTGCCCCTGGTAAAGGCCTTTTATGCTATATTGAAACTGTTGTTTTTATAATTTTCTTCAAAAATCCAACTTTAGGTCAGTCACGGTCTCAGTCCTCAAAGGCAACAACACTTCTCCTCCCACAAATTAAAAAAAAAAAAAAGCAAAACCTCAACTATCCCCAAATGCATTTTTGTTTATGCACCACCTCTCTGATTTGACAAATGTACTCTCTGGGGCCTGTTATCTATCCTTTTAGAAATGTCTGCTTCCTGTCTATTTGTCAACCTCCGCAGGAGTCTCCCAGAGCATGGGCTTGGAACAGGCATTAAATTTCACATTGTAACTGGGATGCATAAGAGCACAAAACTGACTTTTTAATCATTAAGTGTTGAGTTCCATAGACTAGACAGGTAGAACTATGGAAGAAGAATGAATAAAAATATATTAATTTAAGTACTTACTACATGCTAAGGACTATGCTATTTGCTGTGGCTACAGGTTTAAGCAAATAAGATGGTTTCTGACTTCAAGTAGCTAACACTTGAATAGCAGAAGATAACACATATGGTGGACTGGGAGGATTGTTTTTTTCAGAAAAGTCAGAAAGATGGTGAATAGAGAGGACAACAAATAAGCAAGTCCTTTCCAGAAATAGTACTGTTGATTTGATTGATGTCGTCAGAGCTAGAGTTGGAAAGCAAGAGGCCAAGTTAGGACAGGGTGGCTCAGGGAGGAATGTGCTATGATATGGTATGAAATTGGCCTGAGTGAGGTCAGTTTGGGTCAAGATGAAATATAATGAAATCAGAAATTCAAGGAAAAGAATATTTATTGATTTCTCTTCTACATATATGTGTATATACATACACGCACACACACATGCACAATATAAACCTATATATGCATATATCCATAGATATACACACATACACATATATGTATTTAAGTATTAAGTAGTTGTACTAAGATGATGAGGCAGCTAGGTGGCACAATGGGGCTTGGGAGCACTGGGCTTGAAATCCAGAAAACTTTCCTAAATTCAAATCTAGCCTCAGCACTTACTAGCTGTGTTACCCTAGGCAAGTCACTTAACCCTGTTTACTTCAGTTCCTTATCTATAAAACAAGTTGGAGAAGGAAATGGCAAACCACTCTAGTATCTTTGCCAAGAAATTCTAAATAGGATTACAAAGAGTCAGACACAACTGAAAAATGGCAAACAACAGCTAAGATAATAGCAGTTTTAGTTTCAGTTTTGAGAATTATCGAGTAGAGATATATTTATGTCCAATGTAATTACTGGGCAATAAGGGATTATTAGAAGTCCTCTGGTCCTCCCTCCTGTCTCAGCCAAGTTACATTTAAGCTACTCAAGGCTAATAAGTGCCCTATTTGTAAAGATGTTCAGCAAAATAAATTATTCTGCTTTCTTGACTCATCCACTTCATTATTTAACTACTACCAGTTTCAGGATGTCAAGAAAATCCTTCATATATCTCATTAAAATTTCTTATGCTGAAGCTAAAACCCAATTCCTGTTCTATGATCAGTGGAGTTAGAGAACAGCTGACACATATTGGCTCTATGACCCTGGGCAAGTTCCTTTACCACTCAATACTCAGTTTCCAAGGTGCAGACCAATCCATATTGATAGAGGGAATTTCTTCATTTGAGAGTTCCCTATACCAGGGAAGGTGTTGACCCACTTCTTGTTATATATTCTTTTGAGTCAAGAGGAAAAACATTTTATTTGTATAATACTGATAGCAATGGTGATTACAACACAAAAGCACATCTTCAAAGCATGATTACATCACACTGTTGCTGAAGTTAAAAAGTCTAAAGAAATGAAAGTGGAAAATATAAAGGAAGAGGGACATTTTATTAAAAGATAATGGGAGGGGCAGCTAAGTGATGCAGGGGATAAAGCACCGGCCCTGGATTCAGGAGAACCTGAGTTCTAATTTAGCCTCAGACACTTGACACTTACTAACGTGCGGCCTTGAACAAGTTACTTAACCCTCATTACCCTGCCCCCCCCCAAAGATAATGGGAAGGAAAATGCATTCATGAACTTGATAAAAACTTCATTTCTACTAACTTCATGCTCAGTTTTAACACAATATATAAGAGCCACTAGGAGAAGTGTGACTTTTGGCAAATTCGCAAATATGTGTCATTTTTTTTTGTCAGTATACAGATTGAAAAAGAAATGCTGCTTTTATCCAATCCTCACAACCTTTACCCATTTCTCATTTTTTTCATGAAGAAATCCAGAGCAAGTCTGTCCTACCTTGAAGCCCAGTACATTTTGTTTTTTTACAATGATGAAACTATTGATATTTCATATTTGTCCTTTCATTGTAACTATGGGCTATGTTACTCTTTCCTTGTTCCTTAATGGTTCTATTGATTCAAGAACCCCCTCAACGAGATTATATGCCTTGTAAGAAAGCATTTGCTACATCAGTGAGACAGAATGCTCCTTGCATTTCTTCCTGTCTTCTTAGTCATCCTGTTCCTCTGTGAACATTAAGTTGTCTTGCTTCACTTTGTTTTATAAGGGCTAAGAGCTTGGCTTTCAATTCACCCAATTTACCTTCATTGAAAGCAGTTGAGAACCATAAAGGTTGTTTGGGTCTCTTAATGGTGGTCCAAAAACCTTTATATTTCTGGAGCAGAATGAATATGCCCACACTTATCTCTCTCTCCTTCCTTTCTCTCTCTCTCTCTCTCTCTCTCTCTCTCTCTCCTCTTTCTTCTTCCTTTCCTATTTTTCTCCTTCCTTGCCTCTCCCTCCCCTGGGAAAGTTCCCGATTCTGCTGAGTATTTTTCTATATATATGCATGAATCTTGAATTCCTAGCTTTTGTGACTTTTGCTCAAAATAAGCCCTCTCATTTCTGTCAGAGTTGCCTATTTTCTGACAGTGTCTCTATACCTGCACTGTCTTGCTTGTTTCCCTGCCCTACCTAGTCACGCTGTTGTAGAATCTCAGACAATGGCTATTTTCAGGTCCTACTGCTACAACTCTCTTGCATAAGTTCAGCCAGAGGGATACGGTACACAGCTGATATGGCTTTGATGCTAAAGATCTGGCTACATTCCAGGTGACCATTATTATTGATTATGATTTACAATTCGATATTAAATATCATATGTAGATTCTATAGAGAGTAAAGCTCAAGGTGCCAAGTTGGTTAGCCACTCTCCAGGCCTATAGGCATTATAGATACTGAAAGGCAATACTACTTCCTTTGAAGCTTTTGGCTTGGTTTACAGCTGATAGGTCCATTAGGGCCACACACATTTGCACATTAGGTGCAAATCTGCTGAAGCAAGTGCTCATCTTATAACCAAACTTTCTGACACTCCATCTGTCAATGTATCACTTCTCACTGTACTTACTACTCAGAACTGAATTTTATAACAGATATTAGTTCTAAAGCTTGGATCAGGTTATTAAGTTTGTGTTGGGTATATCCCCAGTTCCTGGATGATTGGACTAACACCTTCATATATTCTTTTTTTCCTTTTTTTTTGGTGGGGCAATGAGAGTTAAGTGACTTGCCTAGGGTCACACAGCTAGTAAGTATCAAGTGTCTGAGGCTGGATTTGAACTCAGGTCCTCCTGAATCCAGGGCCAGTGCTTTATCCACTGTACCACCTAGCTGCCCCCATATATTCTTTAATTTGGTAAGCCATTCACTTCTCCAATAACTCTGTTTCTTGATCCATAATTTTGTCTATATCCTATTCGGTTTG
Organism: Dromiciops gliroides; assembly: GCF_019393635.1. Taxonomy (NCBI): domain Eukaryota; kingdom Metazoa; phylum Chordata; class Mammalia; order Microbiotheria; family Microbiotheriidae; genus Dromiciops; species Dromiciops gliroides. The sequence continues at coordinate 147,100,999 of NC_057864.1, forward strand.
CATTTCTGGAGTAAGGCCATTGGAGTATAACAATTCCCGGAATGTGATTTTTCAGTACTTTTTTGTTCACAATCTGTTGTTCTGGAACCATTTGTTATTGTTGTTGTTTGGGGGAGAAAGATAAAACATATCATAATATTCATTGCCACACTTCTTGCTACATTCCAAATAGATGACTGTGTGAAATAGATTATAGGAAAATGACTCCCTCATTACCTCTGTGTCCCTCATTGGAGGATGGAGAAACATTCTCCATGGTACCATTAATTCTAAAACAAATCAGATAAATTTGTGAAGTAGTCATTCATAAACATTTCTGGGCAACTAAAGATTTTTTGCTGTTCTGTTGTGTCTTTGTGACTAACATTTTGGGGTTTTCTTTGCAAAAATACTGGAGTGGTTTGCCATTTCTTTCTCCAGCTAGTTTTACAAATGAGGAAACTGAGGCAAATAGGGTTAAATGACTTGTCCAGGGTCACACATGTAATAAGCATCTGAGGCTAGATTTAAATTCGGGAAGATGAGTCTTCCTCATTCCAAGAGCAGTGCTCTATACACGGTACCACCTAGTTGTCCTATCTAAAGATAAGAGAATAACTAATATTGATATTATCTTATTTCAAAAATGAATATATTCTTGAAAGCTTTTCGTAAAGTAAATCACATTTTTCCATTGGCTTACAATTTATTTTCAAAAATACCTTTCCTTTACTTCTACTTGAACTTCAGTTACCATGATCTCCTAACACCTAAGCTCTAAATTTCTTTATCTACCTTTCTACTCCCAACTTAATGTTACAATAAACAAACACTGATAATGCATTAGGGAATTATTTATTCTTTAAGGAAAACTTCCTTTAAAGATTTAATAAGGGGGCAGAGCCAAGATGGCAGAAAAAAAGTCAGTGACTTGCCTTAGTTCTCCCCAAGACCCCTCCAAATTCCTTCAAGTAATGACATAAGACAATTCCTGGAGCAACAGAACCCACAAAAAAACAGAGTGAAATAATTTTCCAGACAAAGACAACTTAGAAGGTTGGCAGGAAAGGTCTGTTGTACCAGGGTGAGAGTGGAATGCAGTCCTGTGCAGACTGAGGCCAAGCAAACCAGGAGCAGGCTTCAGCAGCAGCAGCAGCAGCAGCAGCAGCAGCAGCAGCAGCAGCAGCAGCAGCAGCAGCAGCAGCAGCAAATGCTTCTGGAACACTTAGCCCACAGATAGGAAGTGGGTCTAACAATTTGCCAGAAAGAGATTACAGAGGTCTCTTTGCTAGCACTGAGGCAGGACTCTGTTGTTTTGCCCATACTCAGATCTAGGTAACAGTATTGGGTGGCAGTCCCAAGTCAGAGAGAAGCACAACCACACCAGAGTTTGCAGCCACAATGGAGCAATACTCTTTTAGTAGTTCCAGGACAGAAAAGCAGGCCTGTAGGTGCTTACAGACCAGAGCACAGGCCAGGAGAGTAATAAATATACCTCTCCTAAAAAACTAACAAATTCCTAGAAGTATCTCTGAAAACAGCTACACAAACCTCCTGAGGTTTGGGACAATGCACCTTCCACCCTGGAAGCAGTGCCCAACTTCAACAAAGATTTAAAAGTCAAGAAACAGGCTGGGGAAATGAGAAAACAGAAACAATTCTGACCATAGAAAGTTTCTATGGTGACAAGGAAGATCAAAATACACCCTCAGAAGAAAACAAAGTCAAAGCTCCTGCATCCAAAGTTTATATATATATATATATATATATATATATATATATATATATATATATATATATATATATATCAGTCTCAAGCCATAGAAGAGCTCAAAAAGGATTTCGAAAATAAAGGAAGAGAGGTGGAAGAAAAATGGAAGGGGAATGAGAGTGAGGCAAGAAAATCATGAAAAAAAGTCAACAGCTTGGTAAAGGAGACACACACACACACACACACACACACACAAAATGCTGAAGAAAATAACACCATAAAAAACAGACTAAGGGGGCATCTAGGTGGCACAGTGGATAGAGCACCAGCCCTGGAGTCAGGAGGACCTGAGTTCAAATCCGTCTTCAGACACTTAACACTTACTAGCAGTGTGACCCTGGGCAAGTCATTTAACCCCAATTGCCTCACCAAAAAAACCCAAACCAAAACAAACCAAAAAAAAAAAAAAAAACCCAAAAAACCAGACTAAACCAAATGGTAAGAGAGATACAAAAAGCCAATGAGGAAAAGAATGCCTTGAAAAGCTAAATTGGACAAATGAAAAAGGAGGTACAAAAGTTCTCTGAAAAAAAATAACTCCTTAAAAATTACAATTGAGCAAATGGAAGCTAATGACTTTATTGCCCTCTATTTTTTTATTCCTTCGGATTTGCTTTATGGTGTCTTGGTTTCTCATAAAGTCACTACCTTCCATTTGTTCAATCCTAATTCTTAGGCAATTATTTTCATCAGAGAGCTTTTGTATCTCCTTTTCCATTTGACTTTTCAAGCTGTTGATTTTTTTTCTCATGACTTTTCTGCATCACCCTCATTTCTCTTTCCATTTTTTCCTCTACCTCCCTAACTTTATCTTCAAAGTCCTTTTTGAGAACTTCTATGACCTGAGACCAATTCATATTTTCCTTGGAAGCTTTAGATGTAGGGGCCCTGACATTGCTATCCTCTTCTGAGGGTGCACCTTGATCTTCCTTGTCACTAAAGAAGCTTTCTATGGTTTACAACTTTCTCTGCCTGCTCATCTTGCCAGTCTTTTACTTGACTTTTAACTCCTTATTAGTGTGCAGTCCTGCTTCCAGTTTATACTGTCCCAAGACTCAGGGGGTCCCAGGTGTTATGATTAAATGAGGGGCAGTTTCTTCACTTGCCTGGCCTTTTCTCTGGTATTTATATAACCCCAGACCAACTTGCTAATTAATCAGGCAGCAACACTTTGTGGGCTGTTGGTTGTTAGTTCTGACAAGCCTGCACCCCTCCCCCACCTCGGCTGCCACTGCTCAAGAGTTCTTCCTGGTTCCCCACTGGGGTAGGACATCAGAATCACCCCTTAGCTCCTGCATATACTCCCATAGATTCCTCTCCCTCCCCACCCCCGACCAGCTGTTTAGCCCTCTCACTAGACCATGAGCTTAATTCCAGAAGACGTTGGCACTGCAGCTGATTCGGAAGTTCAGGGGTAAGTTACTCTGGTGCAGCCTGCCTGGGGCTGGATGTGTGTCAGTGTGATCATAGCCCTGGACTCCGCTCACAGCCTTCCCTTCCTGCTGAACTTCCAAGCTATCTTTGGATGGAAAATAATCTCAGCCATCTTTTTGTGGGTTCTGCTGCTCCAGTTATTGTTTTCTGGCTGTTTTGGGAGTTTTTTTGGAGTAATTGTGTCAGGGAGTCTGAGCATTTACTGCCTTTCCTCCACCATCTTGGCTCACCCCCAAAGCTAATGACTTTATGAGAAATCAAGAAACAATAAAGAAAAACTAAAAGATTGAAAAAATAGAAGGCAATGTTAAATATCTCATTGGATAACAACTGACCTGAAAAATAGATCCAGCAGAGATAGTCTGCAAATTATTCTACTACCTGAAAGCCATGATTAAAAAAAAAAATAGGGCCTAGACATCATCTTCCAAGAAGTTGTCAGGGGAAATTGCCCTGATATTCTAAAACCAGAGGGTAAAATAGAAATTGAAAGAATCCACCAATCACCTCTTGAAAGAGATTCCAAAATGAAAATTCCTAGGAATATGATAACCAAATTCCAGATCCCCCAGGTCAAGGAGAAAATATTGAAAATATTCTAAATTAAAAAAGGTTTTATATCTAAATATAAATAAATAATCTAACTCATTTATATATTCTAAAATATATTTTAAAATATATTATAATTTTAATCATTTATCATTTTAATGATGGAGAATTAGACAATGAAGACTTGGTCCTTAAAGCATGTACAGACACTGGTCTTTCATTCACCAGTTATTAAAGTAGATTATAAATTTTTAACATCAAGCTCTTAATGCTCTTTATTCTTTCCTTTTTTCTGCTGTTCAGTCCTACAGGCAGAAAAATATGCATTTATTAACTCTTTACTATGTGCTTGGAACTTCACCAAGGACTGGGAGTATAAATATGAACTAAAAGATAGTTCCTGGGAAAATGAGGGGAGAAAGTTTCCATCTAGGAAAATTGTGATGAAGTGAGAGTCAGAAGCACAGTGGGAATTATTGTTGTTCTTATTCTTCATCCCAAAAGAGGACCATAAAATAAGTTGATGTCATAACTTGCACTGAGTTGTATTTAAGTGAGGGAGCCATCTGGGTCCAGTGGTGAGATATGTATCAGAACAACTAGAGATGGCCCCAGATGACAGTGGGGATGAACTATAACAAGGATTGGTACCATACCCAAAATGGAGGCCTTTGGAAGGAAACCAAGGGGAGAAAGCCTAAAGCCAAACAGTAGGCCGCACTTTAATACAGAGTTTGTTTTTTTGTTTTTGTTTTTTGTGGGGCAATGAGGGTTAAGTGACTTACCCAAGGTCACACAGCTGGTAAGTGTCAAATATCTGAGACCGGATTTGAACTCAGGTCCTCCTGAATCCAGGACCAGTACTTTATCCACTGTGCTACCTAGCTGCCCCAATACATTGGTGCTTAACCTTTTTTGTGGGTCATGGAATTCTTTTTTGATGAAGCCTATGAGTCCATTGTCAGAATAATGTTTTTAAATGAATAAAATAAATATGATGTGTAGGATTACAAAAGAAACCACTTAAATATTAGAAATCATACAATTTTTAAAAAAAAGATTAAGAATTAAGAATTCTTCATCTTGTATAAAGCCATACTATAACTACTGGAGTTTATAACTCATAGTGTTGTGATGAAGTTCCTTCAGAAGAGACCAGGATCTTTCCAGAACCAGAGAGCAGTGCGAGAAGGCCATTGGTATTCCCAGGGTGGTGTAGTGCTTTGAGTTCTGGTTTTGCCAATAACCATCTATGTGCCCTTAATGTAGGTACACCACCAATCCCATGTTGGGAATAAATGGGGCACTTGTGAATCATTGAGCAAAGGAGGGAGTTTACTTTGCCCTAAAACAGCAAGAATTTGCAAAGAAGGTATAATGGCACTTATATATTTCTGGACATAGACCCTCTCTTCTCCAACTAGGATTGTATTTGGTCAGTCAGTAATCAGGATATGATGACTTGTGTGTGGTCTCAGGCACCTACTAATACTGAGAAGCCCTGGTACCAACCCCACACTAGGAAGTTGCATGGGAAAGCTGAGGCCAATCAGGTTGTATTAGAAGGAAAAGTCAAGGTAATTATGGAAATCAAGGAAAACACTGGTCTTATTACACACCTCATACACCTCATTTTCACCTGGGCAAACCTCAGTTTCCTCATCTATAAAAGCAGATTAGAATAAGTGACCTTTAAATTTCCTTCCAGTTATAATACTCTCTGCTTCTACTTAAAGACAGAAGAGTCTTAAATCTCACTGCTTCATAAGTTGAATAGAAAATCATGATAATTTCTGAGCAGCCTCATCATTCCAGGATCATCTTACCTGGACATTGGCTTCTTGCATTATGTAGAACAAGTCAAGGGATTGGAGAGCCAGGGCAAATTTCCAGTAAAGAACCTGAGACCATCTGGGAGGCCCACCATTTTGTTGTCTGTCAAAGCTCAGGGGGAAAAAATGGTTATTCCTAAGGGAATGATCCATATGGAGATAAGAGTCCAGGCTGAAAAAAAACACTAAGTAAGACCTGAAATGTGGTGTCCAGACCTGCTACATAACACACTTCTCAAGGAAAGAACTACACCATTCTGGCATTTACTTTGCTTCCACTATATTGAAGAATGTATTTGTTACCTCTCTCCTGCTCCTGTGAACACACTATCTTTCATCTATAATAATTTATCCTTAAGATATTGATTATGCATAAAAGAAATCACATGTTGAAGGAATGAGTACAATGATTTACTCTAACGTAATACAGGATATACACCAGGAGGAATTTGAGCACTAATAATAAATGTTAATTGCCTTCTCATGAGAACTGTAAGCTTAAATTGTGTATAGTTGGGCATAAAAATAAAATATTCTAAAAATATATTATGCCCCTTTTTTCTTGCTCATATACTTTCAGTCATATCTGGCTCTGTGGCCACATTTGGGCTTTTCTTGGCTAAGGTACTACAGTGGTCTGCCATTTTCTTCTCCAGCTCATTTCACAGATGAGGAAACTGAGGCAAACAGGGATAAGTGACTTGCCCAGGGTCACACAGCTAGTAAATATTTTAGGACAGATTTCAACTTGGGTCTTCCTGACTCCAAGCCTGGCACTATATCAATTTTGCCACCTAGTTACCCCATCCATCTAGACATATTTTTAAAAGCATGGATTTTATGAGTTTTACATACAGATGATCTGATATGTGTATCTTTGCTACTTCAATGAAGACTGTGTCCAAATTTATTAGAGAGATATCCTGATCTGATGGAAAGAGTACTGGCCTAGGAATGATAAGATCATAGATTAAGAGCATGAAGGCACCTTAAAGATCATTTCAGTCTTTGAGGTCAACATATAGAGAAGAAAATTGAGTGTCAGATGGTGCTAAGGAACATCCCAAATGTTGTAAGAAGCAGAGCCTGAATTCAAACCTAGTTCCTCTGACATTAAATACAGTACTCATTCCCCTACATTTGGAGACCTCCTTTTAGATCCTAGCTCTAATATTAATTAGTAGAGTTAACCATGGTCAAGCTCTTTATCATCTTTCTTCATCTATAAAATGGGCATGATCATTATTCTTGCACTGCCTATCCATCTCATGAGATTATTGTGGAAAAAGCACTCTGTAAGCCTCAACATCACATACAATAAATGTTAGTTTTCACAAGACATTTCATAAGTTAATTCTTCCACACTTTGTATTTTTAAGAGATTTTGATTCTTTAACCAAAGTGGAAAACATTTACTTTTTAGATTCTTTGGGGCAGCTAGGTGGCACAGTGGATAGACCACAGGCCCTGGAGTCAGGAGGACCTGAGTAAAAATGTGGTCTCAGACAGTTAATACTTACTAGCTGTGTGACCTCGGGCAAGTAACTTTACCCTAACTGCCTCAAAAAAACTAACAAACAAACAAATGAATGAAGGAATGGATAAATAAATAGATAGATGGATAAATGTATGAATGAGTAAATAAATAAATAAATTCTTTGCTGTGATTTGGCTCAAGAAACTTTGAATTCTCATTCATTTCACTTATTTCACCTAACAAGATGAAGACAAAATAATATTTAATCAAGTTGAGATTTGTTGCGTTGGGAATGATGGCCATCTTTAAATGTTTAAATTGGGGTGCCCTCTTATTGACTTTGCATTGATCACTGGATAAAGAATCTCTTCTTTATGGATCAATCTTTAGATAAATGAAGTGTCTTTGAAGGAAATTATTTGTGGATATAGGGAATAACAAATCTAATATTCTTTAATTATAGTGTCAACCAATGACTTGATGTTGGATTCTAAAGGGCATACATAGACTGCACTTGGGGCACATTTTATTTGTTTGTTGTTTTTTTTTTTAAGTGAGGCAATTGGGGTTAAGTGACTTGCCCAGGGTCACACAGCTAGTAAGTGTTAAGTGTCTGAGGCTGGACTTGAACTCAGGTCCTCCTGACTCCAGGGCTGGTGTTCTATCCACTGCGCCACCTAGCTGCCCCTTTGGGCACATTTTAAAGAAACAAGTATCTTTACCTTTGACATTTTCTAATTTAGAAAGTAGCACAAATCTAAGCTATATACAGAAAGCATTTAAAAATAAAAGCTCCCCCCCAAAAGCAAAATAGAATAGATGAGGACTTTTACAGTTATGGGGAGAAAAATTTTAAAGGTTTTTCTCATCTGGTGAATTTTTTTCTTTTCATTTTGTAAGAGCAAAGTAAGAAATTAAGGAAAGGGGGGATGCAATTTATCTGATAGAGAAGGGAACCAGAAGAGGATGTCAGAGAAGCAAAAAGCAGTAAGATATGAGGAACAAATTTTCATATTCGAGAATCTGTTTACTATCATCAACTGCATAGCTTAGTGCTAGGCTTAGGTGGGGGATAGAGGTATAAAAGAAATACTTGACAAGAACTTGCCATCAGGGAGCTTTCAATCTACTTGGCAGATGAAGAACTGAAGGAAGAATACATGAGAAACAAAGAAAAGGAAATAAAGGGACAGCATAAAGATAGAAATGGTCGACACACCATATTTCAAAACATGTGTTTTTTATTGTGTTATTTGAGGGTGAGAAGAGCCCACTTAAACCATGTGATTTTTTTAATCTGATAGTGTTACTGTTTTTTTAAAATCATGTTGTACTGTCCAATCTTCATTTGATTTACATAGCGATTATTTTATTCTCTCCCTAATTTTCTTGGCTATGATTCTCCTTTTACATAGATCCAAGTGTGGGAGGAAGGAAAAGTATAAGCCAGGAATTTGAGACTTGATCTGGTAATCTATCATCTTGCAAAAGACTGCATTCTGTGATAAATAGATTTGGGTTTGAGGAATGCTGTCTCCATTTCTCTAGGAGCATATAACTTGCCTTTCTGAAAATGAGGCGGACTAATTTTGTCTCCATGCACAGTCATAGAATTAGAAGAGACCCAAGAGGTCGTTATTGTTCAGTTATTTCAGTTGCATCTAACTCTTTGTGACCCCATTTGGGATTTTCTCTGCAAAGATTCTGGAGTGGTTTGCCATTTCCTTCTCCAGATCATTTTATAGGTGAGGAAACTGAGGCAAACAGGGTGAAGTGATTTGCCCAGCGTCACAAAGGTAGCAAGTGTTTGGGGCTGGATTTGAACTCAGGAAGTTGAGTCTTCCTGACTTCAGGCCTGGCACTCTTTCTTACCCACAGACCCACTCATACCTGAACAGAAATTCCATCTGTGGCATAACTGAAAAGTGGCCCTCCAGACTTTGCTTTGAAGTCCTCTGATATAAGAAAGTTTTCCCTTAAATCAAGCTGAAATCTGTCTCTCTTTCATTTCTACCTTTGGATCCTACTTCTGCATCCTAACACCAGACAGAACAAGACTAATTCTTCTCTCACATGACAAATCTGTAAACATTGGAAGACATATTGCATCTCCCCTAAACATTCTCTTCTCTAAGCTATCTCATGGCATAATCTTGAACGTTTTAATGTACTGATACCTCTCCTCTGCATATGCTCCAGTTTCTCAATGGCCTTCCTAAAGTGTGACACCCAGACCTGAACACAAGACTCCAGATTTAGTCTGAATAAGGCAAAATTCAGTGCGACTAACCCCTCCCCAGTCTTAAATGCTATTACTTCCTTACTTCAGCCTAATTTTGAATTAGTTTTGGGGGGTGGGTCTTCTAAGTCATACTGTTGACTTATTGTGAGTTTTCAGATTGCTAACCCCCTGCACCACAGAGCTTCTCCACAAAAGTATTACCTTGTCATGCCTCCCATATTGTGCATGTGTACATTTTTTTTAGAACCAACTGCAGGACTTTATACTCATCCCTATTCAATTTCATTTTATTGGCTCATAGGATTTGAACTAAAAAGGAAATTCAAAGGCCATTGAGCCTAAACTCTGTAACATTTAGAGAGGATGAAAATGAGGCACAGAGAGGTCAAGTGATCTGCCTGGAGTCACATAACTACTAAGTGTCTGAGGCAGGATTCAAACCTAGATCTTTCTGATCCCAAGTCTAGTCCCTTATCTACCATACCATGCTTCCTTTCCTTCTAGTTTCTTAAAATCTCTTTGAATTTTGGCTCTGCCTTGATGGGTATTAATTATTCCTTCTAATTTTATGTCCCCTGAAAATTTGATAGGCATACCCTCTATCCATCCTTCTGTGTTATTAATGTACATATCAAATAGTATACAACCAATGACAAGTCTCCAGGCAAGTGTGCTAGATCCTTCCCTCCATTGACACATTAATAGATATTCTTTGGGTCTGGTCGTTCAATGAATGCCAGATCCATTTAACTGGACTGTCATCTAGGGTACAATTTTGAGCATTTAGGAAGTAAAACAGCAATCACTATACCAAAACAGGTGCTCCTCAAGCACAGGACATAACAGATACATCTTGTTCTTTATTTTTCTTAGACTGTAGAATGCTGTAGACGTATTCCACCTGGATTTCAGAAACAGCATTTAACAAATTCTCTCATAATGTTCTTGTAGCTAAGATAAAGAGATGAGACCTAGATTCAGAGCTCATTGAATAGCAGTCTCCAGGAGGTAGTGATAAGTGGATCATTATCATCATCTGGAGAGATTTCTAGTGCATTCCCCTAGGACTCTATCCTTAGATTTGGGCTTTTCGACCATTTTTAACAATGACTTGGATGAAGGCATAGATTACATGCTTATCACATTTGTAGATGACAGGTAACCTGTTGAATTATAGAATAAAAATACAAAGTGAGCTTAGCAGGGTAGAACAGAGCTCAAATATAACTAAATGAAATTTAATAGAAAAAATGCCAAGTTCAAAAAATTAACTGCATAAGTAAAGGATGGAAGAAATTTAAATTTGGCAGGTGATGGTTTATGAGAAAAAGAATTAAAAATATAAATAACAGTGTAACATGGGAACCAAAGAAGCTAATGAGATCTAAGACTATTGTAAGTCAATCAGAAAACATTTATTAAGTTCCTTTTTGCTAGGTACTATCCTAGGTTCTAGGCATACAAAGACAAGAATGAAGGTCCCTGCCTTCAAGAAGATAAAATATCAAGAGGAAGGGAGCTAATAACCTTGTACTATGCCCTATTCAGTCCACCTGTGGAGTGTCACATTCAGTTCTGTGTACCATATTTCAGGGAAGGACATCAGTAAACTGGATGTCACCCACACTATGGCAACCGGAATGGTAAGTAGACAATGGAGGTTTTAGGGGCAAGAGAGGTACTGAAAGATCAAAAGAATTGAGCTAAGGTCATTTAGTGTGCAAATGAATCAATGGCTTTTTAGGAAGTGGCCATTTGTCCCAATGAACCCCTACCAACTTCATCTCTGACATAGTTTTGTTGTTTTTTTTTTTTAAATGTTTTTTCTTCCTTTAGGAGCCTTGGAGTACACAACACATTCCAGCCCTGTTCTCTGCCTTCTGTGGTCTTCTGGTTGCAGTTTCCTATCACCTTAGCAGACAAAGCAGCGATCCATCTGTTTTAATGTAAGTACCATGGATGATTCTTTACTTTGTGCTATGCCTGCATTTTTTCCACAGACTCACATGTTAAACAAGATTTCTGCAGGGTCTCCAGTTTCGCTGAAGTGTGGAGACCGTGCTCAGCATTCATTGCAGTCTGATCTCTCGTCCCATGAAATTAACAACTCACTGGGGGAAAAACTATTAAGCACTGTGAATTACCTGAAATTAATGGTCAAAATCCAACTTTATTTGAGATTTTACTGTCTTAAAGTAAACAACACAATAGAATAGACAGATGCATTTCTGCTGGGCTGGGATGACATGTGTTTTGCAATGCCAGGGTTTTACCTCCCCTTTAATAAAGCAAATGGGGAGTTCAATTATATTGAGCTTTTCCCTGGGGAGCAAATCTTCAAACAGAAAAATTGGAAGAATCTAATTCTAGTTAGGAAAAATATATAATTCTTAATGTAGTACAGAATAGAAAGAAATGAGCTTGTCTGCTCATTATTTCCCAATAAAAGCACAATTCTCCTGAAATCAAGTTTACAAATGAGGACCAAGTGTTTCAAACCTTTTAACATTGACCTTTGACAATTTCATATCTACTTCCTAGTCTGCCATCCCTTAGTCACATCTTCTAACAATGTAAACTGTTGCTACATGTGTTATTTTAGACTTAACTTATTTGTTACACAAAATTGTACCTCTAATGTTCATAATAGCAACGTGCTTAATTTTCCCAAAGGCATATAGAAACATTTGGACTCATACGGACAGTTACTATTGTAGGCATCAGAGAGACTATAATTATTCTATAATGCTGAGGCCAACAAGATGCAAGACACAAGAGAAAGGGACAGAGAAAAGGTCAACCATAGAAACAAGACAGCATTTTGCTTGCTTATTTTATCCTTTCAAGATAGCTGACATTTTAGTATCACAAAGGAAAAAATAAAAATATTATGGATGTCACCCAGAAAGGCTGTAGTGCCCATGCTAAGATTCTCAGTAGTGACATTGTTGTTGTTGTTTGTCCTTCATTCCTGAAGAGGACCATGACATGGGGGTGATGGCACGACTTTCAGTGAATTGGATTTAAGTGAGGGAAGGCTGTGCAAGGTCACCAATCTCACTTTCCTCCAGAGTCATCTGGGTCCGGTGGCAAGATATAAGTAGACAATGGTCCACTACCAGTTCCCTCTGGGTTTGAGAGAGCTCAATCTATTTCTCTAGTTCTTTTATTAAGCCAAAAATCAATTCTTTTTTTATTATCTTGGAAAGTTAGATCTTTCCTCATATCCATATTCTGTGGATAATTAGATTCATTTTGGTACAATATTTTGAGTTTCTATGGGGTGGATGATATGTGTAAAAAGACAAGAGGCATTGTATTCAGGATTTAGGGGGAGTAGGCATTTCTTAATATACAATCTATTCAAAGTAAAAAAAATATGCAATTTTTATAATCTATTAAGAGCAAAGAGAAAACAAAAACTTTATTTGTGTACCTCAATTGCTTAAATGACAAAATAGCCCTATGTTTAGTAATAAAAGGGAGGGTAGCTCCATTTCCCTCTATACTAAGTATAGGTTTTCCTTACCTAAAACACTGTCAGAGGAACATGCTTTCTAAGATAAAATTTGTGTTTCTCCTCCTTCAGGTCTTTTATTCAATGTAAATTATTTCCTCACTTCTTACATGCAAATTTGGAAGAGATACCATCAGACCCACTTCCCAAGAAGATGAGAGACTCAGTGGTGAGTTTGTTGTCTTTAGGCTATACTGTGGATGAATGACATTGGACCCCACCAACACCGCTTCCCTTTTCATAGTCCCAACACAATGCCTAATCCTAGAGGCCCTGCCTCAGGTCACCAGTGATTTGAGCCAGAGGAGTCCCTTTTTACATTGCTTGGCAGGTCTGGCAAGAAGGACATATGTTCCTGGAATCCCAAGTTGAAACTCAAAACATGTTTCCCATGGAAACATGGTAGTTAAATTCTATGGCTGTTAACATAATCCCATGTATCAGGTACATTGTGGGTTAAATTGACTTTTATGGGCTGTTTTAGGATACTAACCACCTTGTACAAATCTCATTTCTATAGTAAAACACATTCTATGTTCCAAACAACCAGTTTATAAACAACCCTTTGGAACACAACCTATACATAAATTGCAGACTGCCTTAGAAGACATAGCATCAACACAGTAATTCACATTTTTGGCACTCTGCCAATCACACCCACTTATGGTACTTCTGGTAGTCAGGCAATACAACAATTAATTCACCTTAGTCAACGTGTTGCCTGATGGGTTCCTTGGGCTTCCCTGTGTTTCCTAGACTCTTCCCTCTTACTGCCATAGTCCTACTTTGCAGGGGTTCTTTGATCAGCCCAGGCCAGCTATGGGAGTCTCAGGGCTATTGGCAGTCACAGAAGAGGGACTGTGCAGGATCAAGTGAATCAAGACAGAGGAAAGAGGAGAGGAAAACTGCCCAGTGAACTAAAGAATAGTATTTTGTGATTGCAAAGTCTCAAAAATTAATACAAATACACTCTTTCCACATCCCATGACCCTAATGAGATAATATAGGTAGTGCTTTGCAAAGCATTAAGCTCCATTTCATGCAACCTTCTTTTATTACCTTTTTGAGTATTATCGTTACTATCACCTGACTTCTTGTTGCAAAAACTAAGGCAGTGTTTAAAAAGAAACAAGAATTTTTTGTGTAAGATAGTGGTGTTGCGTCATTTATTTAATTCAATGTGTTTGATTACTGTGTTGCCCTATTTAAATTATATATACACACATATACCCTTATATGTACTTCAGAAATGTTTTATTATACAGTATTCAGAGATACTATTTTTAGGAGATTAGACATGGTGTTTGGGATAATTCTTAATAATTGGACAATAGGCCATTAGGAAATATAATCCAGTCCCATTATAATATTTTTCTTTGAAAAATCAGATTCAACTTTCATTTTTGGTTATGGCACCTTTTCAAGAGTTGAAGTTTGATATTTCCTACAGCACACTTGAGTGTACTTACACACACACACACACACACACACACACTTTTTTTAGCCTCAAAAGAATGTAAACCAAATTTTAAGATGACCTTCCTACTCTAATAATAATAGTTAGCATTTATATAATGCCTACTATGCTAATCAGGCAGCTAGGTAGCAGAGTGGTAGAGTACTAGGCTTGGAGTCAGGAAATCTCATCTTCATTAGTTCAAATCTGGCCTTAAACACTTTCTAGCTGTGTGACCCTGAGATTTGAATCCAGCCTGAGCTACTTAATTGCTGTGTGACCTTGGACAAGTCACTTGATCTCTGTCTGCCCCAATTTCCTCAGCTCAAAAAACGAGATAATAATAATATCTACCTTGCAGGGTTACTGTGAGGAAGAAATGAGATAATAATCATAAAGCTCTTAGCTTTATGTGCTAAGTGCTGTTGTTGTTTGGTCATTTTGAGTGACTTGTAATTATTTGTTAATTGATATCCCTATTTAAGGGGCAGCTAGATGGCTCAGTGGATAGAGTGCCAGGCCTGAACTCAAGAAGAATCATTTTCCTGAGTTCAAATCTGGCCTCAGACACTTGATAGCTTTGTGACCCTGGGCAAGTCACTTAACCCTGTTTGCCTCAGTTTCCTCATCTGTAAAATGAGTTGGAGAAGGAAATGGTAAACCATGCAAGTATCTTTGCCAAAAATACAAATTAGGTCACAAAAAGTCAGACATGACTAAAATGACACAGCAACAACAAAAATCACTGTTATGTGCTTATCATGCTTATGTTTAAGATGACCTCTGGGGGCAGCTAGGTGGCACAGTGGATAAAGCACCAGCCCTGGATTCAGGAGGACCTGAGTTCAAATCAAGCCTCAGACCCTTGACACTTACTAGCTATGTGACCCTGGGCAAGTCACTTAACCCTCATTGCCCCACTAAAAAAAAGATGATCGCTGATTTTTAAATTAAGTTACTGAGGATGGGGGAGAACTCTCTAATAAATGTGGTAACAGTGCTTAGATGCTATGGTTTCTAGGGTGGTTTTTTTTTTAATTGATGTGTCAATGAGGAATAAAAAGGAAGAAACTACCATTATCCCTCATCATGCAGAGACTGTGGCTGTAGGACTGTGTTTTGAGTGAGGTCAGCCTTCAATAAAGGCATTTGGTGTGAAATGGGAGACTTATGAAAATTGGCCATTACTTGAAGCAAATGACTGTTAACAGTCTCTAAGAGCCACATTCAATAGGATGAATATTAAAACCCAATCTGTTCTTCTCTATGCTAATTTCAGATTAGCCTTACAGAAAATAAACATGGCATCTTTAGTGTGTGGTTATATGATTTCCCCTTCATCCAATAACCATGGAAGGGATTCTCAGCTATTGAGAATTGAATTTCAAAGCAGCTGTGGTAGATAATTGACCATTCAACTTTGAGAATGGCACTTCCTTGCTTTATAATTAATTCCTATAGGCAAGCCTATGGTTGATTACTACATTAAACAGAGGCCTGAGGGTGTTAATTCAAGCTCTGCTTCCTACTTCCTTCCTTTTAGTTTGGCCTTTAGTACAAACAGCCAGATAACTAGCAACATGGCTTATAGGGTGCTCCAAAGCATAATTAAAAACAAAAGAAAAAACCCAAGGTATACTTTTCTATTCATTCTGCAAGGCAGGCCACATCCAAAAACAATCATTTAAAGGGCGCAGTTCCTTTTTCAGAGTGTAAGGGAGGAGTGAATTTGTTTTGGGGTTTTTGAATTTTCAGACTCAGGTTTAAACTCAGTTATAATTACCCTTGAGAAACTCTTAAGTAATGTGGTCTTCTAATGGGTTGAAGTAATTGGGTAGCACAGCTAATCTTCGTCAGTAAAATGAGGGACCTTGACTAGGTGATTGTTCTCCAAGGTCCCTTCCAACTCTTAATTTTTGTGATTCAATTCATTCAGCAATCACATTTTCACCTATTTTGATGTCATCCTGACACTTTTCATAGGCACGCATTTCCTCTTGCTAATCCTTTCCCACACTTTATATTTTATATGCCAGACAAGCATGCCATCTTCCTGAACATAAAGTGTATTTTTCTTACAAGATGATTTTCATTCTGTCCTGTTTAAAATCCATGCTGATTCATAATAAAATCAAAGGTTGGGAGTTTGCTGACTGGATGTTCTGCTATTCTTTTTATCCATGCCTATGAGACCTTGAAGACTTTTTTGGGGGAAAGGAATAAGGATTTATACAGGTCCTACTACATGCTGGGCACTGTGCTAAGCACTTTTTTAAAAAAAAATTCATTTGATCCTTACAACAGCTCTGGAAGGTTGGTGCTATCATTACCCCCTTTATGAAGGAGGAAACTGAGGCAAACAGGGGTTAAGTGACTTGCACGAAGTCACACAGCTAGTAAGAATCTGAGGCCAGATTTGAACAATGGTCTTTATTACTCTAGACCTAACCATCTAACCACTGTGCCACCAGCTGCTCCCAATATTGGCTATTTCATTTGCCTCCCTCTGGTATAGGGAGAACCATTTTAACCAAGGACTCCATGCTCTTTTCAAGGATAGATACACTGTCCCAACCTTTTGCTCACAGAGCTGGAATTTTATGCTTTTTGCACATTCAGCGGGATTTGCTCTTTGGTAAGGCTTGGGATATGCCACCAGGAGTGTATGAGCTTTGCTTCTTCAACCACCCAACTCCCATTGCTTCTATCTCATGGAATGCTGCATGTTCTATTGCATCCCAGTACGTATTCTACAAAGCACGTTTCAGGTAAGTCAACAGAATGCCGAAAGCCAGTGTCTCCTTAGCCTTGCTTGTGTTCCTAAGCATGGGGAGAAGAAGACTTACATATAACTTCTCTTTACAGAAGGAGATCCTAAAATCAGATCTCATTGTCTGCACCATGGTTGCTATCCTTTCATTTGCAGTGAGTGCTAGCACTGTATTCCTATCGTTAAGAGTAAGTATTCTCTTTCTTCATCTCTCATGTTGCTGGTGTCTTTTTTTATTTGTTTGGTTTGTATTTGTTTTATTTTCAAGATGCTATATCTGTTCACAAAGCAGCGGACTTTTAAAAGCATGTTTAGATCAAGGGAAGGAGACTCATGGAAGTTTGGGGACTTGAGGAAAAATCTCTTTGTTGTTACAAACAATTTCCCAAATTTGAATTAGCCTAGAACAAACCTCAGGAGACATATATTTCAAAACAAAACAAAACAAAACAAAAACCAACAACATTGTGTTTAAGCACCTGGAGGAACTATTGATCCTGGTCAGTAGGAAGGACTGGCAATCCCATTGCCAATCATCACTGGATCACTGGCCACCTTCTTGGTTATGCATTCCATCCAACACTAGATGATAGGGAAAAAACTAAACTCTATAATTCTCAGAGAACTGGCTACCTCTTATTCCTAGTGCCACTCCTTCTGTGGATGGAAGTGCTCACCATGTTAGTATAAGGCTGTGTTCTGTGTACATTAATCCAATTAGTCTTTTTATTCAACCCCAATGGACCAGAAAAAATTTTATTTCTTCCTTTCATTTTGGGATTTCAATTCACTCTCACTATCAAAACACGATGGAGGGGGCAGCTAGGTGGTGCAGTGGATAAAGCACCGGCCCTGGATTCAGGAGGACCTAAGTTCAAATCTGACCTCAGACACTTGACACTTACTAGCTGTTTGACCCTGGGCAAGTCACTTAACCCTCATTGCCCTGGAAAACAAACACAAACAAAGAAACAAAAAAAAAACCAATGGAGTAATTTCCATTAACATAGTTTACTACAGGGATCTTCATTCATAAGTAGCAAATGGAATCAAATCAAATGAAATATATTAAAACCATACATGTTGTGTGCCCATAGCTTCTCCCAGACCTAGGTAAACTTTAACCAATTTATGGGATGCCCCGAACCTAGGATTTTGAGGAACATAGCTTAGATTCATGAAATCAGTTCTTTCCATCAGCCACTCCCACTGGGATATGACCTCTGACACTGCCCTTCCAATTAAAGTGGCTCTTGAGACACTCTAAAATAGCTTGTACATCACTAGTGGATCACAGAGTATTCTCAAAGGCAGTCCTCAAAGAAATGGATTCCTTACAGTCATTTGTTTTCATCTTTGAACTCCCTATTCCTATTGGATCTTCCGTGATTTCTGCCTTATTTGGCCTACAAATTCCTATTCTCCTATCTCTCCAACATCCCATTAAATGGATGGTGTTGGGTTCACACCCAAGATGTACCCATGCAAGGAGCCAAAGTACAAAATTCATCAATTTAAAAAAATTCTCCCCTTACCCCCAATTTTGGGGGTTAATTTTTTCAGGGGAGAAAACCACAATCCATTATAATTCTTGTCATTAAAAGCATAATAATGGACCCCCAATGTGGTAGGTACACATGAGTGTAAGCACACAAGGAGCTTATGTTACAAATGGCCAGTGGCAGGTCATGGTGAAGGAAGAGCATTTATACATAGTAGTAATCAAAAAGTGAAGCATTTTAGGTGACACTTCTGGCGAGTACTTCCTTCAGACAGGTGCCTTCCTATCCACCCTCTAACTCCACAACAAGATCTGTTCAATGACTTATTTCTTGCTCTTAAACTTCCCTTCAAACAAGTCAGGAATAATTGAAAATCACACCAAGGAGCTGAATTCATATGTGCTTCTCTATTTCTGTGGGCTGCTTTTCCACCCTCGCAGATCATATTTAGGTATTTGGAGCTTATTAATGTCTCTCCGCAGACAGATCATTTTCATGAGGTGTAGAAGAAACCTTCAAAGCCACAGAACAAGACCTATATTTGGCTGTATTTCTTTAAGAGGAACCAGAAAGGACAGGAGTGGTTAAATAACATTCGATCCCCCTCCCCCAACTAAATAATGAAACTTGGTTTTCTCCTTTTACCTCAGCCATTCCTTGGCCTCATATTATTTGCCCTGGCCTGTGTGGTGGGATTTGTAACGCATTATATGCTTCCTCAACTCCGAAAACATCATCCGTGGATGTGGATTTCACACCCTATTCTTAAAAGCAAAGAGTATCATCAGCGGGAAGTGAAAGGTGAGTCCTTTCTTCCCTTCATAAGGATGCCATGTGCACCTGACAGGCTTATTGCAAGCCAAGGAATGAACAGCTCCCAAGGTAATCTGGTCAAAAAACTCAAGAAGGCTCCCAATGTGGTGAGATAGAGTTTCTCCTTTAAAATATTAATTTGTGCCTTGAGATTTGTTTAGGTGGCCATCCATACCATTCGTCTGTAACTCGGAGAATAGGCTCTGTCTGAAAGGAGTGTTTGGGAGCACATTGTAATACCAGAAGCTTTTTATTCCACTATCCTTCCATTCCCTAGAGAGACGGAGCAACAGGGGAAACAGACTGTGTACTTTCTAGATCCTTGGGCTCAAGTTTCTTGGTCTGCTTTTCCTTTCTCCAGGAGTAAGCAAGATTAATTGGTCAGTTCTCAAGACTAGACTGTTGTCATATAAAAGGAAAAATCTTTCCGAGAGTTCCAAATTAAGACCTAGCCTAGGACACAGAACTTCCAGGAATTGCCCTGAAAACTGAAATAATAACAATAGATATGCCTGGTAGAAGTAGAACACCATGTAGGTTTTTCAAAATGATTTTTTATCTAATCTCATCCTATCCTCATAATTCTATGAAGTAAACAGTTCAGTTATTAGCAACATTTCTATCTTATGTATGGGGAATCTGATTATCTACAGCTGCTTAGTCACTTAATAGCAGAGCATGTAGAGAAACTAAAGTCCCTTTTAAAATATTTCACTTACTATGATTCAGATTTTTAAGTAAGTTTTTTAGGAAGTTCTATAGTAAGTATAGTAAAATAGGTGGTACAGTGGATAGAGCACCCTGCTTAGAGTAAGGAAGACTCAGCTTCCTGAGTTCAAATCTGGCCTCAGACACTTGCTAGCTTTGTGACCCTAGGCAAGTCACTTAACCCTGTTTGCTTCAGTTTCCTCATCTATAAAATGAACTGGACAAGGAAATGGCAAACCGCTCCAGAATCTTTGCCAAGAGAATCCCCAAATGGGGTCACAAAAAAACTACTGAAAAACAACTGAACAACAGAATTCTACATCATACATACCCTAGGGCTCATGGGATCATATTATTTAAGGGAGTTGAGATTCTACTTCATTAAGTCCATAACAAATAGAGGCACTGTTGTATAACAGCAAGTGTGCTAGATTTAAAGTGAGGAGACCTAGGTTCAAAGCATCCTTTTAAAACTGTGTGACAATGGGAAAGCTACATAGATTCCTGAAACGTCACCTGTTAAAGTATGTATAATGATACTTGAACTACCTACCTAAAAGGAGTATAGATCGAAAGTTAAGGGGGGAAGTAGATAGAGTGCTGGACTTGGAGCTGGGAAAACCTGAGTTCAAATCTATCCTCAGACGCTTTCTAGCTATATAACCCTGGACTAGTCTATCTGACTCAGTTACTCCACCTAGAAAATGGTGATGATGATAACACCTATCTCTCAGCATTGTTGTGAGGAGCAAATGAAATGCTATTTGTAAAATACTCTGCCAACCTTCAAAAATAATAAAGAATAAATAAATGATTAAGTAATGAACATCAACTAGTTGTCTAGATCAGATAGGTACCTTTTACAAAAGACAGCTGTAAAAAATAAAATCAAGAAGTTCAGTTTCATAAAATTGAAGTGCTTTTGCATAAGCAAAATCAACATAAAAATGCTCACATAAAATGACTTTGTTAGGCTCTGCCATTTAAGATGTATAGGGAGCTAAAACAAATATTTAAGACCATTCTTCAATGGATACATATTCAAAGGATGTAAACAAACTTCTCAAAAAGAACTGCAAACTCTTAACAACCATATGAAAGATTGTTCCAGATCACTAATAATAAGAGAAATGCAAATCAAAACAACCCTTTTTATTTTATAGCCAACAATATGACAGTAGATGCTAATGATCAATGTTGGAGGGGCTATGGAAAAGCTGGTGCTCATATATTTCCAATCAAGCTTTGGATTAATCCAACTATTCAGGATAGCAATTTATAACTATGCTAAAAATTTAAGTAATACAATCCTAGCCTTTTATCCACAGATCCCAGTGCTGGCTGCCCTCCCCCCGCCCCCCACCACCGCAAAGCCAAGAGAAAGGTCCCACATACATTAAAATATTCATAGAAGTACTTTTAAAATCATAAAATAACTAGAAATAAAGGAGATATAGACTTTTATTGGGGAATATCAAAACAAGTTATGTTGTATGAGTACAATGGAAGATTATTGCACTGGAAAAATGATAAATAAAAAGAATTCAGAGAAACATGAGGAATGATGCAGAATGAATATCATGGTCATGAATAAGCCTAACCAGGAATACAATATGTATAATGAATACAATAATGTAAATGAAAGACCAAAGAACAAAACTGAATGCTATGTAATTCTGCTGACCAAGCTTGGTCCTAGAAAAGAATGATAAAATATACTTCCCTCCTTTCTTTACAGAGCTGGGGGGTGTCAGGAGCTAGTTGTATGAATCATTGCACATTGCCTGACTTGGTTAATATGTTGGTAAGTTTGTTCAAAATGCTCTCTGTTATTATTTAGTACAAGGGATAGATGACTCCCTGGGTATGGAAGGAAAGAAGATATATTTGAAAGAAAAGGTGCTAGAAAAATAAATGGTATTAATAAATTAAAAAAAAAACCCTTAGACCACTATAGAAATGTGAGCTGTTATTATAGGAGGTGCGAGGCACAGCACCATTTATCAGCAGCATGTTTGGACAGAGTAAAGCGGAATGAGAGGAAGGAGAAAAACGGAAGAACTGGCGGAGGGAATTATATACAGCATCAGAAAAGGAGGAAAGACAAAGTCACCAAGTAGAGCACTTCTTTCAGACAGTAACTCTTCTAGGGTTTGAAAATGAGCCAAAGGAACAAATGAAGTGATGGAAGTAGGCAGCTCCTTGAGCATGTGGCTATTGTCCCCTCTGAAAGAAAAAGATACATCATAGTCTATTTGAGGAAAAGTCTTTTTTCCACATAGGCAGAGGTGCCCTGCCTAAATGCTTCTACTGTTTCCTATTCCTCTTTTAACAGCTAGGTTGCAAGTGTCACTGGATTGAAGAATATGTGTAGGGGAGTAAGGTGTGAGAAGACTAGAAAGGTAGAAGGCAGCTAGTTTACTTTCCCTTCTGTATCCTTTTTGGTTGTTGTTGCTGTTATTGGTTTTTGTCCTTTACTTTTTTATTTTTTAATTTTATTGGTACCTTTAGTTTTAGTTTTCACACCACCTACATTATCCTGTTCCATTTCCCACCCAGAGAACCATTCTTAAAACAAAGAATAAAAATGATTTAAAAAAAACTAACCAGCACATTAACCAACTCCTACATTATATGCAGCATCCTACCACCATATTCCTCCTACCTACTTTTTTATAAATATACATCAGTACAGTAAATGTAAAAATGTAAAAATGTAAAAATCTTAAATGTAAAAATCAAAATATGACTCAACGGACCAAAAATAAGTAATCAATTCACTCCCCATTGAATTCTAAGAAAGCAAATTAGAACACATATCATTTCTGCCAGCTCAGCACTTTACCAGCCTGACCAGTATATTTTTTTAATCTTTAGGTATGTGACTCCCTATTTATTTAAAAGGCTAGCTCAAGGGAGAAATAAACCAATACTTATAGCTTAGACTAGAAAAATGGGCCAAATCCAATAAGGTGAAATTTAGTAATGATATATGTAAAGTCTTTTACTTTTGTTAAAAAAAAATCAATTGTAGAAGTACAAATAAGGAGAGGCCTAGCTAGATGACAATTATGGGGGGGGTGGGGGAACCATTGGTTTTGGTGGATTACAATCTCAAGATAAGTCAACAGTATGACATGGCAGCCTAAAAACCCAACATGATCTTGGGGTGCATTAACAGACGCATAATGCCAAGAACAAGGAATGTTAAAGACACACTGTTGATCCCAGTCAGACAGTGAGAGTTTTCTATTCAGTTGGTAAGGTGCCATATTTTAGGAAAGAGATTCACCAGCTGGATCAGGTTCAGAAGAAAGCAACCAGGACAATAAAAGAACTTTAAGTTTACTAGAGATTTTTAGCCTGGAGAAAAGACACTCAATCTTCAAGTATTTGAAAGATAATAAATATTTATTAAGCACCTACTATGTACCAGGAACTATATTAATCACTGGGGATACAAAAAGTGACAAAAGACAGTTGTTAAGGGCTAAAATTCTAGCTAGTCTGTCTAAAATATCTAATGAGTGGTCGCCAATAAATTATAAGCTTTAGCAAGAGTTAGACTTTTAAGCATTTATTAAGGAGAATAAGAATTCGGTAAAGAGAGAGAGAAAGGCCTAGATTTCTATCTATTAAAGGGAGAGCACATTTCTAGCTCCGCTCTCCACCAGAGTCCAAAGGAAAGAGTCCGAGAGCGAGTGCCAGTCTCTTCCTTCCTCCTCCCACTAGCCCGCGTCACTTCCTGACGCCAAAGAAAAGACTCCTGGTCTTGCCCTCAAAGACCTTCGCTTCATGGGCGGAACTCTTCTACAGTAAGTCTCCAGCAGGTGGTGTCATTCCAATCGTTACACAGTCCATGCCCTCAAGTACCTTACAACCTGATGGGGAAACAACATACAAATAAATATATACAAAGCAAGCTATATATAGAATAAATAGGAAATAATTCACAGAGGGAAGGCACTAGAATTAAGAGGGATTGGATCTTACAGAAGAGGAATTGTTACTTTTCCTTAGCCCTAGAAGCTGGGAATAGAGGCTATGTTTGAAAGCTTCAGATAGGAAAATTTCAACTCTATATAAGGAGATTTCTTTTCATTTCATGTACATCTGTCTAGAAATAGAATGGGCCATCATTAGAAGGTAGTAGGTTCCCCACCATTGGAAGTATATGTGGAAGGAATGAGCTGTATTAGAAGACCACTTATATCCCTTCCAAGTGTGGGATTCTGAGTAATCCCAGCATATGTTTTTGTTGTATTTGCATGCCCAGGAAGGGAAAGGGGTTGGATTTGTAGAGCACAGGTGGTTGTGTTCATGATGTGTGAAAAACCCTGTCTTGGTATGCATTTAAAAGTCAGCAGCAGGGGCAGCCAGGTGGCTCAGTGGATAAAGCACTGGCCCTGGATTCAGGAGGACCTGAGTTCAAATTTGGCCTCAGACACTTGACACTTACTAGCTGTGTGACCCTGGGCAAGTCACTTAACCCCAATTACCCACCAAAAAAACAACAACAAAAAACAAAAAAACAATAACAAAGAAAAGTCAGCTTCATTATGTGAGAGTAAGTGAATTCTCTGATGGAGAGAGGGTAAAGAGAAATCAAAATTATATATGTTCTGAGCCTTGGGGACCTTCCACAGTTAGAAAGGAAGATGAGAAAGAGGTACCAGTAAAGCAGACAGAGGTAAGTAGGAGAAGAACAAGTTAGTTTGCTGGAGGTCAAAGGAAGATTAAGATTTTAAACTGGAGAAAGGGATTAAGCAATATCACAAGCTTGAAGAGAGTTTAAAGGTAAAAATGAAGAGTAAGAAAAAAAGGCTGTTTGGGGCAGCTAGGTGGCGCAGTGTATAGAGCACTGCCCCTGGAGTCAGGAGTACCTGAGTTCAAATCCAGCCTGAGACACTTAACACTAGCTGTGTGACCCTGGGCAAATCACTTAACCCCAATTGCCTCACTTAAAAAAAAAAAGTAGTGTCAAGAATAAAGGCTGCTAAGGAAGTATATAGGATTGAATGACAGTGTTTTGTGCATTCTATGCATCCCCTAAACCTCACCCTTATCTCCAAATTAACATGAAATGACTAATCTGAAGTTTGCCAGGCACATTTTCCTAATGCCTGGGTACAGAGTTTTGAGCTAATACATGTATAGACTTGCAGGTGAGGGCTGACAATAAAATGTAAATTTTTTTTCAGTCTGAAAGTAAATTTTATAGGCATCATTATTTTGGAAAATCATTCCCATGTCCACATGTACTCATTTTTTAAAAAGTGTATATGGGGGTTAAGTGTGAGAAAGAAATATAGTATAGTGGAAAGAGCATTAGGTCTGGATTCAAAAGACCTGGGTTCAAAACCCACCTCAACACTTTGTGAGAAATTATTATTTGTAACCAAATATCTTGGAGATTCAGAAGGTATTTCCCCTGTCCTGACTTCCCCCATTCCAAAGTCCTTCTTGATAAGATAAAGTAGACTCTCTTTGATCCTTGTCATGGCCATAAACTTCTATTAATTTTTTTTTTTTTTTTAGTGAGGCAATTGGGGTTAAGTGACTTGCCCAGGGTCACACAGCTAGTAAGTGTTAAGTGTCTGAGGCTGGATTTGAACTCAAGTACTCCTGACTCCAGGGCCGGTGCTCTATCCACTGCGCCACCTAGCTGCCCCAACTTCTATTAATCTTTTTTTTTTTTTTTTTTTTTGCGGGGCAATGGGGGTTAAGTGACTTGCCCAGGGTCACACAGCTAGTAAGTGTCAAATGTCTGAGGCCGGATTTGAACTCAGGTACTCCTGAATCCAGGGCCGGTGCTTTATCCACTACGCCACCTAGCTGCCCCAACTTCTATTAATCTTGATGAGACGGACCCTTTTTTATTCTGGTTGAAGCCATAAACATTTGGTTTGGGATAAAGATTCCCATTGTGTCCTGTTAGGGAGATAGACCATTTTTTGGGTGGGGCAATGAGGATTAAATGACTTACCCAGGGTCACATAGCTAGTAAGTGTCAAGTGTCTGAGGCCAGATCTGAACTCAGGTCTTCCTGAATTCAGGGCCAGTGCTGGACCATTTATTTAGATATGAAGACCTCTTCTGTGATGAGGGGTTATTCAGCTTACCTGTTTTAAAGAGGATATGCATTATTTGAATAATTAGCTCAAGGTTGGGGGTGGCCTGGTATTAGCCCTTCATTTTAATATAACCTATTTCCAAAATCAGTTGACCCATCAGATGTGATTTGGTATCCCTCAGGAACACCTCCTCTTCAAAGGACATATAATCTGTGACTCCACCGCCATTAGGGGTTTTGGTCTGAGCAAGAAGGTCATTGACCATTTTATTAATAGCTGGCTGATCTATTAATAAAAATGATTAAATTACCCAGAAACTATATCTCTCATATTTTTAATTGCCATACCTTATTACTAGGATATAATTGGGCAAGTCACTTAACCTTCCTTGGCCTCAGTTTTTAATTCTGTTAAAACTATTTGACCTCTCAGGACTCTTCTAGCTTTAGTTTGATGGTCCTAGATAGATACATATATAATGCATATACACATGTATGTATGCATATATACATACACATACATGTGTGTATGACATGTGTATGAGAGATAATTGAAGTTGAGAATCACCCAAAGCATAATGGAGGGGTACATGGTGAATATGATTGGTCTGTAACACATCAAAAACAAGAATATCGGCAAGAGGACTATACAGGACATTACCTGAGAATTCTACAATTGAAAAAGTAGATGAATAGCAAGAATAAAGAACTGCCAATGTGTTCTACTGGTAGCCTCATGTTATAAGCAGCTGAGGAAGGTTCCCAATGCATTGGGTGACCACATGTTATGAGCTTGTGGAAGGACATGAACAGGAGTTTCATAGGATAAGCAGACACAGATGGGTTCTGATTTACATAATTACAAGGAATACCCAAATTGATGAACTGTTTGATTATGGAAATATGTATGCATATATAAGAATAAATGCACATATATGTATTGTGTAATTTTATGTATTTATTTTCTGAATTATATTTTTGTGTATTTCAAACCTTTAAGAATATCCATTTTTTAAAGCAGAGATTATATTTGTTTGGTCTTCGTATCTGCCTCTAGTACTTAGGCCCAATGCCTTACACAGCATACTTTCTTTTTAAAATTTTATTTTAATTTTTCTTATTTTCATGTAAAGATATTTTTTGAGTTCCAAATTTTTCTCCCACCCTCCCTTCTCCCCTCCCCTCCTGAAGTCAGTAAGCAAATTTATATAGGTTATACATTACAATCCTGTTGAACATATTTTCACATTAATCAGAACAAAAGGGAAAAAACACAAGAAAAAAAAAAAACAAGAACAACAAAAGTGAAAATAGTATGCTTTGGTCTGCATTCAGATTCCATAGTTCTTTTCTTGAATGTAGAGAGCATTTTCCACTATAAGTCTTTAGGCATTGTCTTGGATCATTGCATTGCTGAGAAGAGCCAAGTCTATCACTGTCACAGCATGCTTTCTTAATAAATATTTATAATTGAATGAATGAAAGAAAAAATTTTTAAAATTATGTAGTACTTCTCTGGCACCACTTTACCAGTTCCTATTCCCATCGGTAAGTTGGGATATTCAGAGTCCAGCTAGCTACTACTACTCCCCTCATGGTCCTAGGAGGAACCTTGAGTAACTGGGGAGAAGAGGCAACCAGGTAACATGGCAGATAGGGGACTGGGCCACTAATCAGGAAGACCTGAGTTCAAATCCAGCCTCAGATACTAGCTTTGTGACCCAGGGCAAATCACTTAACCTCTGTCTACATCAGTTTCCTCAACTACAAAATGGAGATAATAATAGCACCTACTTACCAGCATTGTTGGAAGGATCAACTGTGACAAATTTGTAAAGTAACAGATAGTGGGCACTTAATAAATGTTTGTTTCTTACCTTTCTTCTAGCATTGCCACTGACAAGCCCCTATCTCTGCTCCCTATAGATTATCAACCTTTGAAAAAGAATATTTAATAATGTAGTATAACAAGAAAAGTTGGTACAAAAACATCTCTCCCTTACTCCCCCACTCCCTTGTTCCATTACAATTTCCATGGCACATTCTCCCACAAATATACATAAGTCTATGGGAAAAGTGGGCTCAATCTCAGAGTACATAGATGGTAAATCATATACGTGGCATGAATATGTGTCAAAAGGATAACACATAGCTTCAGCTTACTGGAAATATTTTTCTCCCTTAGTGGAGTCCTCATGAAGTTACTTTTCAATATACTCTTCAAAGTTATTCTTCTTTGCTGGGTTTTCTCTTGTAGAGTCCTGAAGCTGCTTTTCTGTTCTTGGTGAATGTCTCATCTGCCAGTTAGATGTATTGTCTCCTACTGGTCCAATCTCTCTGATGACATGACAGGGGAGTGTAACATTCCCTCTAGGCTCAATCTCTCTTTGTTCCCCCTCTCCAGCGGAAGTGCAAGGGTCTGCTTCCTCCAGTTTCTCCTGAGCCTGGAAGCTCTTAAAGCTTAATTATTTTCCTTGCTAATCTTCTGTTGTTGTTTTTTCCAACTGTCTTACTCTATCATACAGAGCTACAAAGACCAAGCCTGATTTTCTTTAGCCAGTTGCATTCTTTAGTGGCTATTTTTTTTATCCAATTATTAAGTTAATTCATTCCTTTCAAATTGATGAAGGACTTTTTCAACCTAGTTTATACTTTTGATTGACTGATTCAACTGAGACATTAGGGATCTCTGTCTGTGTTTATATCAGTTGGAGTGGTTCTTTGGTCCTAATATTAATTCTTATTTTCACTTTTTATTTTTATACATTCATTTCCCTTTAACATTTTAGTCCCTATTGAAACTTACCTTGTAAAAAAGAAAAAAAAAATTTCAAACCAACTAACATAGAAACAATATACATCTAACAGGGCATATACCACATTTCAGTATTTCACCATATCTCTTCTGAAAGGAGGGAGATTTCTTATTAAAATTCATCAGAGTTCAACTATATTTTAGCATCACTAATGTTTATGTTGTTTTAGTCATTATCTAGCTATAGCTATATTATCTATATTATATTATAACCTATATTATATATTATCTATTGCTAATATATAATGCCTTTTCACTCTATCACTTCATACAAGTATTCCTTTTTCTGGATTTCTTCTGGATTTTTCATATTTATCCTTTGATATAGTGAAGTAATATTTCTTGACATTCATAATCTATAATTTTTCAGCCATTACCAACTTTGTTTAAAGTTCCTTGCTTCCACAAAGAGTGTTGATATGAATATTTAATTAAGAGGACCTCTAACATTGATCTTGGGTTAAACGAATTAAGAAAGTAAACTTACCTTTTCTTTTTCTTTTTTTTTTTACCTTTTCTTAATTCAGTTTTTGAACTCACTGTTCTTAACTCAACAGTTTCTTTTCCAAGTTAACTTCATGATTTTATATCATGGAGTTGAATTACCTATACAAATTTAGAAAATATTGTTTCTATGCTAGCTGGCATGGGTCCTATCAATATGCCTTTTACTTGCATATTTCAATTTATAACAATTCAGCCTTGCAGATAAATATTCATATGCTAGCTCACCATAAAATTCAACAGCCTTCCAAAGATTGTTCTGGGTTTTCCACATGTCTTAATAAGCACTTTATACTATTACATCTGATCTTCACAACAACCCTGAAAGGCAGGTATTGTAGGCAGTATTATCCCTTTTTTACATATGAGGAAATAGAAATTTAGTGAGGATAAATGTCTTGTCTGTCTTCACATAGCTAGAAAATATCAGAGGTGAGATTTGAATGTAGATCTTCTTGACTATAGGGCAGCCTGATCTTTCTTGTCCCATGCTGCCTTCCTTATTCTGTTCAAATAGCATAATAAATATATAATCATATAGAATTTATCATGTATAATATATTTCTAGTATTTATTAATGTTTATATGTAATATATTGCATACATATTAAATACACATATATCATTTTATCATTTGTCACATTATATATGCAAGTATAATATATTATGCTATAATTATATTATATAACATTGTGTGCCTATAATATTATATGATATATAATATTATGTGTAATTATACACACATATATTCTATTGAATGTGTGTGTATACTCTGTTGGCTAATGGTGCCTTTCTAGAGACCTGGACCACCACAAGCCACTTGTAATACATTCCTGTCTATTTTTGATCACCTCTTCCATAAACACTCAGACTTTCTTTTCTTAACAGTCCTTTTCTATTGTTAATAGAAAAACCATTAGCTGAGAATTAAAGAACCTGGCTTCTAGTCCTGTTTCTGCCAACTCACACAGCTGCTCTTTGTTTCTTTCTCCCTAAAGGGGATAGCCTTGCTACCTGCCTCTTAAGGTTGCCATGAAGATTTAATTGAAAGAAATAATTATGAAAGTGCTTTGGAAGACTCAAAACTCTAAAGAAATGCGAGATACCATTACAGCACCTTTCTGACACCCAAACACCTGATTGTTCAATGTCACATGCATTTAAAAGAGTAGTCAGCACTGTGCTCCTGGAGTAGGAAGATTCACCTTTCACTAAATAAGTGCATGGGGAAAGGAGAGGAAGACAAGTACTGAGAGAAGGAAAAAAAGAGTTGTACTTAAGTCCCAAATTGGACTTCATTTCACCATAGAAACACTTTTATAAATGGTGGCTAGGTTTCAGTTAGTCTTCAAAGACCCATATAACCCCTAAAATATGCATATGGCCTGGTAGTTACTGATTTCCTTCTGAAGTTTTTGTTTTTGCTTTTGTAATAATGAAATAAAAGATTTTTTTCCCATGCCTTTGAAATCCTCCAGTTTTTCGTATACCTTCAGAATCATTCCCCCAGTGGCCTTAAAATTGTGTTGCCTCCAGGACAGACCTGTTCTACATATACTTCATCTAGTCCAGCTGCTTTTCCCATATTTCTTTTTTTAGAGCACCATTACCACTTTCTCAGGTAGCACATCTGGGACTATAATGTTAGATCTCAAATCTGTATATTTTTTTTCACCATCTTTGATAGTGAAAATATTTTTTCCTCTTCATAGAATTTTATTTTCCAAAATATATGTAAAAACAAATTTTAACATCAATTTTTAAAAACTTTGTGTTCCAACTTCTCTTCCTCCCTCCATTTCCACCCCCCACCCACGAGAACTCAAGCAATTAAAAATAAGTTATACATGAATAGTCATGGAAAACATTCCCACATTAGCTAGGTTGTGAGAGGATAGTGAAATTATTTAAAAAAATTTTTTTACAAGTCTTATCTTTCTTCTGTTTGTTATCTTCTTCCCAGGTTCATCCTTAAATGCCCTTGGGGGACTTTGCTAGTTGAGGCTCTCACCAAACTCTGTTTAAACTTATTTTTCCCTCTAGTGCTTTTTCTGGTGATGCTGCTTATATTGTTCCATTATTTTTCTCCATGGGATATTACAAATGAGTCTATTTTCTAAACTTTTGTTGCCCTTGACTGCCACATCACTGCTCTTGGCAAGGAAATCAAGTAGTTGTTAGCTGAGGAAGTTTCTGGGCTCTTTGGGGCCCATTATGACAATTGATTTACATCGAATAAACTTTTGTAGGAAATTGTTATAATAACAGATAATGCTGTTGGTGTCTGGGAACCTAACGACCATTTATAACATCGTTTCTATGGAAACATGTGTTTTAAGTTCCAAACAATTAGCTTATTGAACTCTTTAAGAACAAAAATCTATTTGTAAGTTGGGAACTCTGTGGATTTTTATGACCACCATCATCAGTCCCATCCCCAGCCACCTTATTTTCTGTTCTTTCACTTTCCTCTTGCTCATCCACCCACCTTCTTTGTAGATCAGTGATAGACCCATTCACTGTCTCTCACTCCAACCCCAACCTCCTTCTAATCCAGTGGGAAATATAGATATTCAAAACAGGCATGGCAAAGGGGGCTGACAGCAAAGTCAGGTTTGTGTTATGATAGAGAAAAGAAAGCTGGATCCAGTTACCTCAGCTTTAAGGTGGTCAAGACAAAAATAGGGTGTTTACAACATGTAATAGCAGAAAGAGGCAAGCTAAAAGACAAGGCTTACCGATCCGCTGCCACCTTCACAGAGCAGCTCTCTGACAAGCCACAAGGCAGTCGTGTATATCTATCTATGTATCTATCTGTCTGTCTGTCTACCTATCTCTATGGCTGTATGTGTATGTGCTAATTATATATATTTCATGTATACACACATATTCCAGTGTATGTATATATATAATATATATACATACATATGTGCATTTGTGCATGTGTGTGTAAGAATAATATATATGTGGGAATAATGTAGATAGTGAAATGTATGTAGGTAAGTATATGTGTATTTATATAGATATAGATATTCCAGTATTCACTGGAATAGTTCAAACCTAATAATAATTCAACACAATGTGAAAATAAAATGAATTTACAACTACTGGAGAAGGATAAAAATCTTTAGTTACAGAAAAAAACACCAAGTATAAATATGCATCATGTGATTTGTATGCAGAGGAATATGGCAACAGCTTTAGGCTATGTATTGACACTTGATGCATACTAAGGGACTCAAGGAAGCTGTGATGAGGGATTATGTCAGTCACTCAGATGTATCAAGAATCTCTAGTATGAGAAGTCTTGTTTCAGCCTCCCTGATTCTTGTCAGAAGGAATCACACCTGCAGTGTTTTAACATTCACAGCCCTTGGTGATATGAGAAAATGGGGCTGCAGCAGAGGACAAAATAGAAATATTGCTTTTTGTAAAGCTTTGTAACTTAAACAAAGTATGATCCATGGTTTAAATTTGCCAGGAAGTGTCTTTCACCATGTTGCCATGATGGAAATATTTGACTATGTCAAACTGGACACAGATATATTTATATAATCTTTTATACAGGGTTTTGTTAATTGTCAGTTATAAACACTGCCATTTGGTATTGATAGAAAACCTTACTTTAAAGGAAAACAAAATACATTAAACTTAATCTGCACAGAATTCTTTCATTCTGGTAAGGATGAAGGAAGAGCAAGCTGTAATTACCATTTAACTTATAGGAAAGTTAGTAGAGAATGGGGCAATGAGGGTCTGGGAAGTAGAATTTAGATAATTGAATTCCATTGTCCTGTGTTCTTGACTACCATATTTCTCCTTTAATATAATTTTTTCTCTTTTTTAATTATTTAAAATTGATTTTTATTACCAATATATTTTGTTTTGAGGCAGCATAAATTTCACTTAAATACCCTTAAAACATCTCCCTTTCATGTTCATTTCCCCAAAACAGTTAAGACTGCCTAATACAGTGAGTGTAATTTATGGTACATGTGACTCTATTTTTATAGCTTACTAGGGTTGGTTGTTTTTTTTTTAAACAGAAGGGAAGCTTGTACACTCTAACTTTAGTAATTTGACCAGAATTTTGTTCCCTTTTGGTGATATTTTGATTTATGTGGTACGTTATTCTTTTGACTCAGCTTTCTTCACTCTGCATCCCTTCATAACAGGTCTTCCTTTGTTTCTCTTAATTCTACAAATTCATTTTTCCTTTTGGGGGTGGTGGGAGGGTGAAAGAGGATTTTCTAAACCTTTAATTTCATTGGGTTTGAAACTCCCCATGTGGAAATTCTTTCACCAATGGAAACTAGCAATGTAGTTTCTAATTTATGGTCTAAACAAGTTGTTTGGGGCACTAAGAGTTCCTTATTTGTCTGTGTTCAACTCAACTACTCCAAAGCCAGTGCTCTATTCAGTATACTACACTGACTCACTGTGCCTAATGGGTTTTGAAAATCTTAAAGTATTATGTAAATATCAGTTTTTCTTCTTATTAGTCAGTCAATAAACATTTATTTACCAACTATGTTCCAGGCACAGTGCTAAATACTGGGTGTAAAAATAAAAATAAAGACAACTCCTATCCTCAAATAGCTTACAGTCTAATGGGGGATGATAATACATAAAAGGAAATGGAAAATTTCAGGGTGGGGTAAGGAGGGAAGATGGTACTCAGCATGAGAGGCATGATAGAGAGTCGAAAGAAGTCCAAAAGCAGTGTAGCTGGTGGGGTATATGAAGGGTTCAGAGAGGACTAGTATCTCTAGTGTGAGAGCTGCTGAGCCCTTTGCAGGGCTGCTTATCCACCTTTGGTGTCCACCTGGCACCCAACTCTCACCTGTGTCTCCAAGAAGTTGTAATCTTTGTAGCAGCCATACCCCAGTAAAACTGTCTCATCAGATGGGCTAAATCAAACAGAAACCATTGGTGAGTTAGGGGGGTGTCTACCACAACCATGTGAAGACTTCCCTGGAAGAATAGATGGATGCAAATATTTTGTCTGGGCCATGAAAATGGCAGAAGCAGGTGCTGTGGAGCACTTAGAGCTTGGTTGGATACCAAAGATGCCAAAGCCATCCACTGCATCCAGAACCATCAGCAGTCATCTTGACTTTTGTCTTGCCACTGGGCTCTAATGATTTGGGAAGAGAGTAAAGCTGATGACTTTGTGCATCTCAGCCTCACTTAATTCTATTTCACTGAAAGTTATGATATCATCCATGTTATCATTAGTCCTCATTGAAAACAAAGGACAAACAACAACAGCTGATGGGAAATGGGAAAGAAACTGTACTGAGTCCCCTTCTGCAGCTCATGCCTCTACCTTCCAGTCAGAGGGTCCAATGAGAGCAGCATCTCATTCATCTCATTTTTTTCATAGAATTCAGGTAGAAATCATCTAAAAACAAGTTGCTATCCTATTGTTCTTCTATATTTTATATTCTGTGGGTTACTGTAGAGGAATGCAAAAATGACTGCTTTTTTGCATCTAACAGTCTCTCACTGTCAGATCATCTGCTGTAGAATCACTGAAAATATCTTTAGTTCGACTCCAGGAACAAGATGACAGAAATGGTATCTCCTTCATTTTTCTTCTGCTTGGTCTCTATAATTTGAAAGCTTTTCATTACTTGTAATTTGGAGATTATTAGTAGTTAGCATGAGAACACAAATTAAAAATATCATTTTTATGGATAATTGTTTTATTCAGAAAGTTGCAGATAACACATTCTGTCTTTAATGATGTCTCTGTTATAATACAGTTTATTTAATTTTCTTTTTTTCTTTTTCTTTCTTTTTTTGTGAGGCAGTTGGGGTTAAGTGACTTGCCCAGGGTCACACAGCTAGTAAGTGTCAAGTGTCTGAGGCAGGATTTGAACTCAGGTCCTCCTGAGTCCAGGGCCAGTGCTCTATCCACTGCACTGCCTAGCTGCCTCAGTTTATTTAATTTTCAAGGATGTTTTGATGTCTGTTTTTATAGTAAAGGAATTTGTAGTCTATAAGTTTATAAAAGCTAACAAAATTCAGTATATAATTGTAGCCACCTGATTCTTTCTAGGTACCCAGTATATGCTACATTTCAGTAAGCTGTAGTGATATATTTCACAGTTTCCATCATTTCATTGCATAATCTATATAATCAACAAGTATGGGCTTCTTATGGATAATTGTTCTGTAATTTTTGGTGGCAGTGACCTGATCCTGAATCCCTGCACATGTCCATCCATTGATAAAAGCAACTTCACATGCCTCAAGCAGTTATTTGGTGTTTTTTGAGTTCATGTTGAAAAACATGGAGCACTTTTTGATTCCACTCAGATTTTAGATGTTTCATGTGCTGTGTGCAGAAATAAACTATTTTTATCATGTTTAACAATTTCAATAGTGTGTACCAATTATCAGCCTTTATTATGATTTTTGTGCAGTTAGACTTGTTTATTCCTGAAGGGCCTCTACAAATTTTTATTTTATTTATCATATGCTCTAACAACATCTATCGATGTTTTTCCTTAATTTCAATGTTAAAGCATCAATCTTTCTATAACTGCCTTTGGGTGATGAACCCTGTGTTTCATTAACATTATAAAGGTTTTTGTCCAGACACTTAATGAGTTGTGGTCATTCATTTTACCTTGCCAGAAATATACATTAAAATTGATATTCATAGGCATTCATTGCTCTGTATTCTTCCATTTAAGCTTTTTTCAGGTGCCAATCAATCTCTCAATATATATACAGCCTCAGCTTTCTCCTTGATAGCCTTATGCTTGATGTGTCTTCCCTAGGGAATATAAAGGTGTTTGTAAGCATCATCTTCCTCTATTCATTTAATTTACCCTCTAGGTTATTATTATGAATAATAAATGATATTTCATTACACTCACATATCACAGTTTTTGTTAGTCATGCCTCAATATTTGGGTACATTTTATTTCAAGGGTTTATGCTATTATTAATAGTTATGCGGTGAATATTAATATACCACTAGATTTTATTTTTTCTTGCTTTGACTTCTTGGGGGTATAAACCCATCAGTGGGACCACTATATTAAAGGACACGAACAATTTATTCACTTTGTTATATGATTCCAAATTGTTTTTTTCAGAATTGTTAGATTGTGTCACAGTAAATTAATGAAGGTCTTCTTATAGTTACTTGAACACTGAATTTCTCCATCTTTCCCCATATTTTCAACTCAATAGTTATGAAACAATACATCATGGTTGCTTTAGTTTGCATGTCCTTTGATCTTTAACAATTTTGAAACTGTTGTCTATCAAGTAGAGTGGAACCACCATACTTGGACCCTAGCATTATACCTTAGAGAGTATAGGAGATACAGAATATTATGAGATACAGAGGAAATGGTCAGTTCTGAGGACAAAAAAGATGGAAGAAAGCAGTTGGGTTGATAATAAAGGAAATCAATGTTATATGAGGGCATTTAGAGACTGATTGTAAAGTATCTAATGCAGCAGAAGGAACCAAAGTCATGGGGGGAAAAACTAGAGCTGATTATTACCGAAAAAATGGTGTTTAAGAAAACATGAAGGGGCAGCTAGGTGGCACAGTGGATAAAGCACTGGCCCTGGATTCAGGAGGACCTGAGTTCAAAGCCAGCCTCAGACATTTGACACTTACTAGCTGTGGGACCCTACAAGTCACTTAACCCCCATTGCCCCACCAAAAAAAAATGAAAAGAAAACATGACTTATATCACTTATATATCTATTCTCATTTATATAAAATCTCCAAGAGGGTCATTTATTCACAGATTGGGGGCATCCTTAATGAACATATTGGGAATAATCAGACATTTGCAAAAACTATTCAACAATGGGCCAAATCTTTGCATTTTGCAATTAACTAAAAGATGTAGAAAAATAGAAGATCCCATTGTGCTTGTTGTTTATTTATGAAAAACCATTTGAGTTGGTGGATTGAAATGCTATCTTATAGACTCTTACAACAAGGTATCTCCCATCCATATATCA
The DNA here is from genome assembly GCF_019393635.1 of Dromiciops gliroides. Lineage (NCBI taxonomy): Eukaryota > Metazoa > Chordata > Mammalia > Microbiotheria > Microbiotheriidae > Dromiciops > Dromiciops gliroides. Next base: position 147,138,441 of record NC_057864.1, read on the forward strand.
AAATCATTCAACATTCCTTGGGAGATATAACAGAAATAAGCCTATTCATGACTTTCTGATAATAAACATAAGGCAAGGCATAAAACAGGGAGAGACATACTTGACAAAGGTGCTCGCTATGTGATGTGAAAGAGAAAAAGAAAGAGAAGGGAATAAGCATTTACATAGTTCCTACTATGTACCAGGTACTGTTCTAAGAACTTTACAAATATTATTTTACACTCGCAAGAACCCTATGGGCTAGGTACTATGCTTATTCCTAATTTACAGTTGGGGAAACTGAGGCAATCAGAGGTTAAATGACTAGCCCAGAGTCACACAGCCAGTCAGTAGGCCATATTTAAACGCAGGTTTTCTTGACACCAGGCACAGTGCCATAGATATTGTGCCACCTAGATGCCCCTAAATGGAAGAACTCCATTGTAGAGTCACAGGTCAAAGAGGGATTCCTTGGGATAGCTGAGGTTTCCCCAGATGCTCATGTTTAAAGATGACATTGTGTTTATTGCACCAAGCCCTAGGACACTGTGAAGTCTCCAGGAATTTGTATGTGATCACTTAAAGGAAATGGCCTGATCAGCCTCTTAACAACAATAACTAATAGTCAACATATATGTGTGTGTGTGTGTGTGTGTGTGTGTGTGTATGTGTGTGTATGTGTATATCTATATCTCAATTGCTATCTGTCAGGTACTATGTTAAGCATTTTACAATCATTACCTCTTTTGTTCCTTATAATAACCTTGGAAGGTAGGTGCTGTTATTATCCCCATTTTATATATGAGGCGAGATTTAAACTCTGGTCTTCCTAGCTCTAAGCCTGGTGCTTTATCCACTAAACCACCTAGCTGCTCTACGGGAAAGACTAAATAGATGAAGAATGTCTGTTACCTAGATTATTAGCATGCATCTGGTTCAAAAGATAGCTTATGCAACAGTATGTATATCTCAGACAGATTAATACAGATGGACAAGGAGCTAGACCCAGAATTGAAAGGGATGAAGACAGGGAGGGTTACTTTTGGGAAGCCAACCCCTTTTACTAACCCCAAGCTTACCTTGACAACGATTCATCTTTTTTTTAGTAAACATTTTTATTTAAAGTTTTGAGTTCCAAATTCTATACCTCCTTCCCTCCCTCCCCTCCCCTTTCCTTGAGGTGGTAATCAATCAGACAGGTTATACATGTGCCCAACTTTTCAATACAAAACTGATGTTGCAATGTGACAGTGAAACCTGGACTACCATTGCTTCTGAAGATCTAAGGGTATGCAGCATACAGGTCATGTAAAAGGCACATGGTGGATAGGAGTAGCCTGTAGCAAATAACCATTGAGAAACTCTACAGAAGAATAGGACTAAAAGATATTATCAAGGAATTTGAATGACTAAAAGAGAAGGTGGACTTGTTACTTGGTGAGAGCAAAGATGTTAGGGGAACAGCTGGAACACTACTGGTATTCTCATGACATTTAGAGACAATGAGGAAGGGTTGTTATGTGGACACCCTGTGGGGAAATTTTGGGAGGACATGTGTCATATTCAAACAGTAAGGACAGGTATAGATGAGTTATCATTCATGTCTTTGGAGGGAGCTTCTGAATTAATGAGATCAGAGATTCATTTCCATATTTGAGTATATCCATTGACCATTTTTGTATAGTGAAACAGTTCTTAAAAGATTTATCTCAATTCCCTATAGATTTTGGATGTCAGACATTTATCAGAGACTATGGGATCATATATTTAGAACTAGAGGAAACATTAGATGTGTTCTAATGTAATACGCTAGGGCAGCCAGATGGTGTGGTGGATAGAGTGCCAGGCCTGGAGTCAGGAAGACCTGAGTTCAAATCCAGTCTCAGATACTTGCTAGCTATGTAATCCTGGGCAAGTCACTTAACCCTCTTTGTCTTGGTTTCCCCATCTGCGAAACGTAAAGGAAATAGTAAACCACTCCAGCATCTTTGCCAAACCAAACAAAAGAAAAAACGAACACCGAATTTGGGTCATGAAGTCTCATACTACTAAAAAAATGATCATCTAATCAATTCCACCATTCTACTTTTTAATTTTTGTCTAATACCAGATATATTTGATATTTACTGCCTTGTAATATAATCTGAGATGTGGAAATGCTAAACTCCTTTACTCCATTTAAAAACCCTTAAAAATGGTAAACTTTTATTCTTCTCTATGAATTTTCTTAACTTGTCCTACTTCTATAAAGCACCTCTTTTAGGGCAGCTAGGTGGCACAGTGGATAAGGCACCAGCCTTGGATTCAGGAGGACCTGAGTTCGAATCTAGAATCAGACACTTGACACTTACTAGCTGTGTGACCCTGGGCAAGTCACTTAACACTCATTGCCCTGCAAAACAAAACAAAACAAAACAAAAACAAAGCACCCCTTTAGTAACACGATTGGTTTAGTGCTAAATCTGTAGACTGAATACTTTAGGATCATAGCTTTAGAGCCAGAAAGCACTTTAGAGATTCAGCCCTCTCATTTTAAAGATAAGGTAACTGAGAACATTTCTTTGAAATGATAACAAAACACATCAAATTATTTAAAGGCAAGTATGTTATGTGTAATGAAGATATGTGTTATGTGATTATATTGTATTATGTATAATGTAACAGAATTTGAATGCAGGTTCACTGACTTCAGATTCATTTATCAATTGATGAACATTTATTAAGTATGGTAAGTATTGTACTAAGTGATGAGGATAAAAAGACAAAAATGAAACAGCCCCTACCCTAAAGGAGCTTATATTCTATCTAGTGCATTTTCCACTGAACCATAAATCCTCTAGAAAAGTGGGTAGTACTATCCTTTTTTTATTTTGTTATGGCCCAACTATGAACATTGATTAACTCTCCAAGTCCTTAGGCAGCTAGGTGGCTGACTGGATAGAGCAGTGGGCCTGGAGTCAGGAAGATCTGAGGTCAAATCTGGCCTCAGACAAGATCTAGCTGTGTGACCTTGGGCAAGTCACTTAGCCCTGTTTGCTTCGGTTTCCTCATTTATAAAATGAGCTGAAGAAGGAAATAGCAAACCACTTGGAAAGTATGGCCCATAGGGTAACAGAGTTAGACATGACTAAACAAGGATTAACAAAAAAAAACAAGTCCTTAGGTCTTTTATTTTTCTGATAACAGTTTTATGGTTATATTCTTATAGATTCTATCCACAATTGGTTAGGTGAACTCCAAGATATTTAATGCACTTGTTATTTTAAATAAAATAATAATTTGATCCAGTAATATGATCCTCCTGATTATTAGTAATATACAAAAATGCTGATGGCTTTATTTTGCTTATTTTTATGTTTCTACTTTGCTGAAAATATTCTTTGTCTTTTACATTTTTTATTATTTAGGGTTTTTAAGTAAACTATAATGTCATCTCCAAATAAAGATGACTTTGCTTCTTCTTTCCCCATGTTTATGCCCTTAATCTGTTTTCTTTTCTAATTCCTAGGTTAGCATTTCTAATATCTCTAATTTCTAGTATCTCCATTAATAATGGAAGTAATGACATCCTTGCTTTACCCCTAATCTTTTTGGGAAAGCATCCTATGTTTCTCCGTTAAAATAATACTGAATCTTGGTTTTAGATAAAGATTTGATCACTTTAAAAATATATCTTTCCGTTCTGAAACATTTACTGTTATTAATGAGTGCACATTATGCCTAAGCATTTTCTCCATTTATTGACATAAATGGGGATTTTAATTTCAGTTATGATTAATTATTTTTCTCTAATGTTGAACTATCTTTGCACAACTTGGCCGTAATAAATAATTTGGGAAACAAGTTGTTGAGTATCTACTAACATTTTATTTTTAAAATTTGCATGAATTTTCATTAATAATTGCAACCCATAGCTCCCTTCCTTTGTTTTATCCCTCATTGTTTCTTAAAACCATATTTATCTCATAAAAATAAATTTGTCAGAAGGACTTCTTTCTCTGTTTTTTAAGTTTCTTTAGCATAAAGATGACTTTTTTCTTTAAATGTACATTTTTCCCTACTCCAGAATATTTTTGTCTGATATGCCTTGATGGAATTAGCTAAAAAAATTTTCTTTTTGATCTCTCAAAATTCCACAGACAAGGTGGATAATATACCCTTCTTATTATTATTCCCCAGTCTCTCTGGAAATTGCATGCTAAAGGTTCTATTTGTATTTTGTTTTCAAAGGAAGAATACCCCCAGGTTCAAATCCTACTTCAGATATTTTGCTTTTTGACTCTAAGCAAGTTATTTAACCTCTATATCTCATCTGTAAAATAAGGGGGTTGGACTCATTAACCTTGAAGGACCTTTACAGCATTAAATATTTAACCCTTTGATTTTATAATACTGAAGCAACCTCTTTTCAGACTGAGTATGTTCAGATTTGTATCTTTGTATTCTACAGAGATACCTCCCTCTCTACTTTTAAATAGTATTTGGGGGTGTAGTATTTTTCTCTTGCTTTTCTGGTAATTCATAGATTCATGGTCTGATTGATTTAAAACTCAAAGAAAATATGGAGGTCATCTAGCCCAGCATCTTTTGTTATAGAAAATTAAAAGAAATAAAGCAGAGACTTAGAGAGTTTGGGACTTGCCCAGAATCACATACATAGTAAGTGGCAGAACCCAAGTTTGAACCCAGATCTGTGACTCCAGGTCCATTATACATTCTACTATACTGTGCTGCCTCTGTCAAATTTTGGGATATTCTTTAATTTATTGTCAATAATACTACTGAATGATTTATATGATTTTTTCTGGATATATGAATTGCTTCTTCATGGTTGCTTACACAATTCATTGATGCTAAAGTCTTAGAACTTGGTGACTACATTTCTGGGTGAGTTATACTTGTGTTTCCTTTTTGATAGTATTAGATGGATTTCATCAATTTGTACTTTGCCTTTTGTTTCCAATATTCTGGGTATTTAAAAAACTGATTTCCTTAAATAAGTTGTTCAGTCTATTTGTTTCATTGTGTTTTTCTGGAAAAACAATAATTTTGAGAATGTCTTATCAGCACTGTTTTCAAAGATGCATCTTTTCTTCTGGACCTGGAGATATCAATCATTTTCTTTTCTTTTCTTTTTTTTTTGGGGGGGGTCATCTGATTTTAAGATAATGAAATATTAATTTTTTCAGATATTTTTGTTCCATTTTCATTTTTTTGCATTTCCAATTTAATATTATTCTAAAAAGTTAATTCTTTTGTTTGTTATTTTAGATTAATCTGTAACTCTAGTTTTCTTTCTTTTTTTTAGAGGCAATTGGGGTCAAGTGACTTGCCCAGGGTCACACAGCTAGTGTCAAGTGTCTGAGGCTAGATTTGAACTCAGGTACTCCTGACTCCAGGGCTGGTGCTCTATCCACTGTGCCACCTAGATGCCCCCATGACTCTAATTTTCAACCTTCTTTCTTACATTCCTTTACTGAGGCTTTTATTACCATGTTTTTATTATTCTTTTCTTCCTGACAGTCCTCCTTAATTAAAAAATATGTAAACATTTATTATTTTGGAATTTCATTTTTGCTTACTTTCTTCCTCAGTTACTCTATTTGCTTTCCTATGATGCTTTTCTTTTGTTTTTCTTCTTTTTGTTGTTATTGTGGGTTTAAAAAGGCTTTAGTGCATTTCCTGTTTAAGGGACCTGGACCTGAATTCAGCCACTCACTTAATCCTCTTTCTGCTTTTTTTTTTTTTTTTTAGTGAGGCAATTGGGATTAAGTGACTTGCACAAGGTCACACAGCTAGTAAGTGTTAAGTGTCTGAGGCCGAATTTGAACCCAGGTACTCCTGACTCCAGGACTGGTGCTCTATCCACTGTGCCACCTAGCTGCCCCCTCTTTCTGCTTTTAAACAATTTATCTTTAGATTGACTATGCCATTTTTTTCTAAAGAGATTATGTAAAGAAATTAAATATTTTTACTGGAGATATTCATTTAACAAATATTTATTGAAAATCTACTATATGTAAGATACCATTATATATACAGTAGGGGAATACAAAAAAAATGAAGAACAGCTCCTTCTGTCATTATTTACCATGTACTAGAGGAGATAAGATCTATGCATGCATGCATACATTTATATAACATACACACATGTATATGTCATATGTTTGTATGTGGCATGTATGTTTATATGTGGTTGTGTGTATATGTATACATACATGTGTATGTATGTTTATATTTTTCAATGATTCAGAAGTTACCTGGAAAGTAACATCATACATAGGAAAAAAATGTTGGCTATGGAGTCAGAGCACCAAAGCAGCTATATGGAACCATGGAGAGAGCATTGAACTTGTAGTTAAGAAAAGACAAGTTTCAAATCCATACCAAAACATTTCCTAGTTGTGTTAACCTAGACAAATCAGTTGACCTATGTTGGCCTCAGTATCCATATTTGTGAAATGGGAGTAATACCAGAACCTATATCCAGTTGTTGTAGGAATAAAATGAGTTAATTTTTGTAAAATACTTTGTGAACTATAAGGTGTTATGTAAATTATGGATATTTACATAATTGTTATTGTTGTTATATCTAACTCTACAACTTCCTACCTATGTTACCTTGGACAAGTCACTCCACCTGCCTAGCCTCAGTACTTCTAAAAACCTATCCAAATTTATGACCTCTGGCACATAAGTGATAAGTGTGATTTAGTGCAAATACTATTACTGTTTCCTTGATCATATTATGAATAAACCTGTTATCATCTCTAGTTAGAGACACCTTTGTAAGGAGAACAAGCAAAACCAAACTTTTGAGCCATGTGCTCAGAAGCCCCAGACACTTGGTTTGTCTTTACTAATTTTTGTCTGACCTTGGTCAAATCATTTCATCACCATAGTATTCCATGTTATTATCAGTAAAATGATGGGGTGAGATGAGATGCTCTTTAAAGTGCTTTCCAGCTGTAACATTGTGTGATAATCAGGCTCATTTAGAGCCTTTCACAATCTGGTTCAGGTTGACCTTTCCAACTTATTTCACATAATTCCCCTTCATGTAGTCTATGTTCCAGCCTACTCATTGCTCCCTGAATTCAGTGTTTCAGCTTTTCATTCCATGTCTTTGACCAAGCTATACCCATATGTCTGGAATGCACTCTTTCCTCACTCACACATCTTACAATAGAATTTTTACCTTCTTTTAAAATTTATTTCAGGTGCCACCTCCTTTAGGGAGTCTTTCCTAATTCCCTTGGCTATTATTTCTCTACACCTTCACAAATTATATTGTCTCTAGTTGTGTAAATGTTATATCTCTGTGTAGAAAAGTAAGTCCTTGAGGGTGAGAATTTTTTATTTTGTTTCTTTATTTATAGCCTAGGGCTTAGTGGTCATTTACTAAATGCTTATTGAATTGAATTGAAAGAAGCTTTCTTCTTATACTGAGACATTCCAAAGCTACTAATTTTGGAAGTGAAGGACATTGTTTTACCTTAAATCCCATCATGCATGGATACTTGGTGCTGAGGATTTAGAATCTGGGGATTTGACCTTGCAAGAAAAATAGAAGTAGAAAATACTCATAGAACAGAGATGTTGCCTATGATAAAGTGATGGGTGACAGCCCACAGATCTTAAATCTATTTGTAAGAGTTACTATCTTGGAGTTAGGTGCCCCAGGGACCAAAATAAGATCAGATGTGAGGATGAACTCATACTGATCTGCTCGAGGCTCTGACCAGCCATAATAAAACACGAAATTCTGTCCTGTTGTAGCTATGAAACTAAATCAAATGTCTTTGATGAAGAAAATATATTTCTTTAAGAAAAACTGCAATGTTTTTAATTCTCTTTTACTTAACTATGGAAAAAAGCTCATTTCAATAGTCCAAGCATTTAAAGAACGTGCAAACCCTTTAGGAAAAGTTACAATGTTTAATTATAATAACTCATGTATGAACTTGTAAATGACAGAATTGGTTTTCATTCTTTTTCTCAAGGGCATAATATTCCAGTGGCAAGAGAAGTAATAAGGCTAAAATAATGTATTTTCATGGTTTCTTTTGCATTAGGGTATTACTGAAAACATAACAATGAAGCATTGCAATGAAAGGTTTTTAACCTCATTTTCTATGAAATCTAAAACAATTTCAGGCCTGAGAAAACAAGTTTAGCATATAAGTGTTCATTCTTGTCCATTTTTTATAGTTATCCTAAAGGAAATCAAGTTTGGTACTTATTTTAGAATTCAGAGTTTGGTGACTTATTCACTCCCACTATTCAATATGTATTGAATAAATATATTAATTTTGAATTTACATAGTACATACATGTATAATTCTCATATATAATTGACATATATGTGTCTATACTGGGTTGTTGTTATTTGTTCTTCGTTCTCAAAGAGGACCATGACATTTGGGTGATGTCATGATTTGCAGTGAATTGGATTTTAGTGAGGGAGGGCTGTGCAAAGGCACCAACCTCACTATCTCCTCCAGAGTCAATTGGGTTTAGTGACAAGATAAATTGAGATAGATAGATAGATAGACAGACAGACAGATAGATGGATGGATGGATGGATGACTGGAGATGGCCCAATATATATATATATATATATATATTTTTTGCAGGGCAATCTTAAGTGACTTGCCCAGGGTCACACAGCTAGTAAATGTCAAGTGTCTGAGGCCGCATTTGAACTCAGGTCCTCCTGAATCCAGGGCTGGTGCTTTATCCACTGCGCCACCTAGCTGCCCCCTGATGGCCCAGTATATTTAAGGCAATTGGGGTTAAGTGACTTTCCCTGGGTCACACAGCTAATAAGTGTCTGAGGTGAGATTTGAACTCAAGTCCTCCCAACTTCAGAGTCAACATTCTATCCACTGTGCCACCTAGCTTCCACATGTACTGGGTATTTTACAAGCCTTAATAACTTAAAACTGCAACTTTTTGGACATCTATACAAAGAGTGGTAGTGCCATGTGCTATCAATTCTACCTCTACAAAATGGCTCCCATATAACCCTTTCTCTCAAATCATATAGTTAACACCCTAGTTCAAGCCCTTATTAACTCCTGCCTGGTCTATTGTAATGACTTTCTAATTGGTCTCAATACCTCACGTCTCCTTTCTCCAATCCATCCTCCATTCAGTTGCCATATTTATTTTCCTGGACAGCTAGGTGGCACAACAGAGAGAATCAGGAGGACCTGGATTCAAATCCAGCCTCAGACACTTACTACCTGTGTGATCCTGAGCAAGTCACTTAACCCCAATTGCATCCAGGCCCATGTCCAGTCATCCTGATGTATATCTTACCACTGGACCCAGATGGCTCCGAAGGAGAGACTAGGGCTAGTGACTTTGCACAGTCCTCCCTCAATTAAGTCCAATTTACTGCAAGTCACATCACCTTCAGATGCCACGGTCCTCTTTGAGAATGAAGTACAAACAACAATATTGATTTTCCTAAATCAAGGGTATGACCATGTCACGCACCTGCTCCTAAAGATTCAATGATTCCGGGGCAGCTAGGTGGTGCAGTGGATAGAGCACCGGCCCTGGAGTCAGGAGTACCTGAGTTCAAATCCGGCCTCAGACACTTAACACTTACTAGCTGTGTGACCCTGGGCAAGTCACTTAACCCCAAATGCCTCACTTAAAAAAAAAAAAAGATTCAATGATTCCTTTTTGCCTTTAAGTTCTGATACAAACTCCTCTGGTATCTAAAGCCTTTCATAATTTAGGTCAGACTAGACTGAATTCACACAACTCCCCCTCATGCCTCATGCACTATATGTTCCAAACCAATGTGTTACTTACTTGCTACTCCCTATAGGCACAACATTCTCTACTGCATCTGTGCCTTTAAACTCCTATATCTCCTTTGTCACCTCTTCCTCTTGGAATGCCAAAACCTCTTCAAAGCTCAGATCAGATGCAACTTCCTCTCAGAGGCTTCTCCAGATTACCCCAGTGTTTTTTTTTTAATTAATAAAGTATTTTATTTTTTTTCCTGTTACATGTAAAGATAGTTCTCAACTTTTGTTTATACAGGATTTCCAATTTCAGATTTTTCTCCCTCCCTCCCCTCCTTCCCCCCTCCCCTAGACAGCAGGTAATCTGATATAGGTTTTATATATATATATATATATAAATATATATATATTATATATATAAATATATATATATTATATATATATATAAATATATATAAATATATATATATACACACACACATATATATATATATACACATAATAACATTAATCCTATTTCTGCATTAGTCATGTTATAAAAGAAGAATCAGAGCAATGATGAGAATCCTCAAAAATAGAAAAAACATCAGCACCAAAACCAAAAGAAATAGTATGGTTCATTCAGCATCTCTACTCCACAGTTCTTTTTTTTTCCTTCGATTTGGAGACCCTCTTCTATCATGAGTTCCCTGGAACTCTTCTGTACCATTGCATTGGTGAGAAGAATATAGTCCATCACAGCAGATCAACACTCAGTGTTGAAGATACTGTGTACAAAATTCTTCTGGTTCCGCTCATCTCACTCATCATCAGCCCACACAAGACCCTCCAGGTTTCTCTGAACTCCTCCTGCTCATCATTTCTTATAGCACAATAGTATTCCATTTTATTCATATACCACAACTTGTCCAGCCATTCCCTAATTGATGGGCATCCCCTCAACTTCCAATTCCTTGCAACCACATAAAGAGCAGCTATAAATATTTTTGTACATGTGGGTCCCTTTCCCCTTTCCATGATTTCTTTGGGAAAAAGACCCAAAAGTTGGTATTGCTGGGTCAAAGGGTATGGACAGTTTTATCACCCTTGGGGCATAATTCCAAATTGCTCTCCAGAATGGTTGGATCAGTCCACAGCTCCACCAACAATGCATTAGTGTTCCAATTTTCCCACAGCTTCTCCAACATTTATTATTTTCCTTTTTTGTCATTTTAGCCAATGTGATAGGTGTCAGGTGGTACCTCAGAGTTGTTTTAATTTGCATTTCTCTAATCAATAGTGATTTAGAGCATTTTTTCATATGGGAATAGATAGCTCTGGTTTCTTCATCAGAAAACTGCCTGTTCATACCCTTTGACCATTTCTCAATTGGGGAATGACTTGGATTCTTATAAATTTAATTTAGTTTCCTATATATTTTAGAGATGAGGCCTTTATCAGAAGTACTGGCCTCAAAAATTGTTTCCCAGCTTTCTGCCTCCCTTCTAATTTTGGATGCATTGCTTCTGTTTGTACAAAAATTTTTTAATTTAATGTAATCAAAATCATCCATTTTGCATTTTATAATATACTCTATCTCTTGTTTGGTCATAAACTGTTTTCCTTTCCAAAGATCTGATAGGTAAGACTATTCCTTTCTCTCCTAATTTACCTATGGTATCACCTCTTATGTCTAAATCATGTATCCATTTTGACCTTATTTTAGTATAAGGTGTAAGATGTTGTTCTATACCCAATTTCTGCCATACTATCTTCCAGTTTTCCCAGCAGTTTTTGTCAAATACTGAGTTCCTATCCCAGAAGCTGGAGTCTTTGGGTTTATCAAATACTACATTACTAGTGTCATTTACTACTGCATTTCCTGAACCTAGCCTATTCCATTGATCTACCACTCTATTTTTTAGCCAGCACCAGATAGTTTTGATGACTGCAGCTTTATAGTAAAGCTCCAGGTTTGGTACCGCTAACCCACCTTCCTGTGAATTTTTTTTTATTATTTCCCTGGATATTCTTGATTTTTTGTTTTTCCAGATGAACTTTGTTATTATTTTTTTCTAGCTCTATAAAACAATTTTTAGGTAGTCTGATTGGTATGGCCCTGAATAAGTAAATTAATTTAGGCTGTATTGTCATTTTTACTATATTAGCTCTGCCTATCCATGAGCAATTGATATCTTTCCAATTATTTAGATCTGATTTGATTTGTGTGAAGAGCGTTTGGTAGTTGTGTTCATAGAGTTCCTGGGTTTGTCTTGGCAAGTAGACTCCCAAGTATTTTATATTATCTACTGTTACTTTAAATGGAATTTCTCTTTCTAACTCTTGCAGCTGGACTTTGTTGGTCATGCATAGAAATGCTGATGATTTATGTGGATTTATTTTATATCCTGCTACTTTGCTAAAGTTGTTAATTGTTTCAAGTAATTTTTGAGTTGATTCTCTAGGATTCTTTAAGTATACCATCATATCATCTGCAAAGAGTGATAGTTTTGTTTCCTCCTTGCCTATTCTAATTCCTTAAATTCCTTTTTCTTCTCTGATTGCTAAAGCTAACATTTCTGGTACAATATTCAATAATAGGGGTGATAATGGACATCCCTGTTTCACACCTGATCTTATTGGGAAGGCCTCTGATTTATCTCCATTGCATATAATACTTGCTGATGGCTTTAGGTAGATACTGTTTATTATTTTAAGGAAAACTCCATCTAATCCTAAACTCTCTAGTGTTTTTATTAGGAATGGGTGCTGTATTTTGTCAAAAGCTTTCCCTGCATCTATTGAGATAATCATATGATTTTGGTTGGTTTTCTTATTGATGTGGTTGATTATGTTAATAGTTTTCCTAATGTTGAACCAGCCCTGCATTTCTTGTATAAATCCCACCTGGTCATAGTGTATTATCCTGGTGATCACTTGCTGTAATCTCCTTGCTAATACCTTATTTAAGATTTTAGCATCAATATTCATTAGGCAAATTGGTCTATAATTTTCTTTCTCTGTTTTTGCTTTGCCTGATTTTGGTATCACCACCATATTTGTGTCATAAAACAAATTTGGTAGAACTCCTTCTTCACCTATTTTTCCAAATAATTTTTATAATACTGGAATTAATTGTTCTTTAAATGTTTGGTAAAATTCACCTGTAAACCCATCTGGCCCTGGGTATTTTTTCTTAGGCAGTTCATTAATGGCTTGTTCAATTTCTTTTTCTAATATGGGTTTATTTAAGGATTTTATTTCCTCTTCAGTTAACCTGGGCAGTTTGTATTTTTGTAAATATTCATCCATTTCATTTAGATTGTCAAATTTATTGGCATATAGTTGGGCAAAATAATTCCTAATTATTGATTTAATTTCCACTTCATTGGTGGTAACATCACCCTTTTCATTTTTGATACTGGTAATTTGGTTTTCTTCTTTCTTTTGTTTAAATTAAATTAACCAATATTTTATCTATTTTATTGGTTTTTTCATAAAACCAGCTCTTAGTTTTATTGATTAATTCTATAGTTTTCTTGCTTTCAATCTTATTAATTTCTCCTTTAATTTTCAGGATCTCTAGTTTAATGTCTAATTGGGGATTTCTAATTTGTTCTTTTTCTAGCTTTTTAAGTTGCATGCCCAATTCATTAATCTCCTCTTTCTCTTTTTTATTCATGTAAGCATTTAGAGCTATACATTTTCTCCTAAGCACTGCTTTGGCTGCATCCTATAGATTTTGGTATGTTGTCTCATTATTGTCATTCTCTTGGATATAGTTATTGATTGTTTCTATGATTTGTTGTTTGGCCCATTCATTCTTTAGAATGAAATTATTTTGTTTCCAATTGATTTTCATTCTACTTTTCCCTGGCTCTTTCTTACATGTAATTTTTATTGCATCATGATCTGAGAAGGATGCATTTACTATTTCTGCCTTTCTACATTTGACTATGATGTTTTTGTGTCCTAATACATGGTCAATTTTTGAAAATGTGCCATGTACTGCTGAGCAAAAGGTATATTCCTTTGTATCCCCATTCAATTTTCTCCAGACATCTATCATGTCTAACTTTTCTAGTAATCTATTCACCTCTTTCACTTCTTTCTTATTTATTTTTCAGCTAGATTTATCTAATTCTGAAATGGGGAGATTCAGGTCCCCCACTAGTATAGTATTAATGTCTAATTCCTCTTGTAACTCATTTAACATCTCCTCTAAGAATTTGGATGCTATACCACTTGGCGCATACATATTTAATATTGATATTACTTCATTATCTATAGTACCTTTAAGCAAGATGTAATTTCCTTCCTTATCTCTTTTTTTTGTTTGTTTTTGGTTTTTTTGGGGGGGTGGGGTTTGTTGTTTTTTTGTTTTTTGCAGGGCAATGAGGGTTAAGTGACTTGCCCAGGGTCACACAGCTAGTAAGTGTCACGTGTCTGAGGCTGGATTTGAACTCAGGTACTCCTGAATCCAGGACCAGTGCTTTATCCACTGCGCCACCTAGCTGCCCCCCCTTATCTCTTTTAATGAGATCTATTTTTGCCTGCTCTTTGTCTGAGATAAGGATTGCTACCCCTGCTTTTTTTACTTTAGCTGAAGCATAATATATTCTGCTCCAGCCTTTTACCTTTACTCTGTGTGTATCTCTCTGCTTCAAATGTGTTTCTTGTAAACAGCATATCGTAGGATTCTGGTTTTTAATCCACTCTGCAATTCGCTTCCGTTTTATAGCAGAGTTCATCCCATTCACATTCACAGTTATTATTACTAACTGTCTATTCCCCTCCATTCTATTTACCCCCTTTGTACTTTTCCCCCCTTCTTTCACTCTATTCCTCCTCACTGACGTTTTACTTCTTACCCCTGTCTCCCCCAATCTGCCCTCCCTTTTTTATCACCCTCCTCTCTTTTCTTTACCCTTTTCTCACTTGCTTTTGTCCTCTCTTCTATCAGTCCCCCCGTTTCCCTTCCCCTTTTGTTTCCCTAAAGAATGAGCTAAGTTTCTTTATCCCAATGAACATATATGTTATTCCCTCTTTGAATCAAATCTAATGAGAGTAGGGGTGAAACAATGTTCGCCCCGCCTTTCTTTCCCTCTATTGTAATAGGTTTTTTTCACCTCTTCATATGATATAATTCATCCCATTCCACCTCCCCTTTCCTCTCCTCCCCATAGACTCCCTTTTTAACCCCTTAATTTTTTTTTGTATCATCACATCAAAGACAATTTATATTTATACCCTCTGTGTAAAGTCCTTCTCTCTGCCCAAATATATTTACAGTTCTTAAGAGTTATGAGTATTTTCTTCCCGTGTAGAGATATAAACAGTTTAACTTAATTGGGTAACCTTTTTTTTTTTCCCCTCTGTTTACCCTTTTAAACTTCTCTTGAGTCTTGTATGTTAAGATCGAATTTTCTATTCAGTTCTGGTCTTTTCACCAGGAAAGATTGAAAGTCCCCAATGTCATTAAATGTCCATCTTTTCCCCTGAAAGAGAATGGCCATTTTTGCTGGGTAATAGACTCTTGGCTGCAATCCAAGCTCCTTTGCCTTCCAGAATATCATATTCCAAGCCTTGCGGTCCTTTAATGTTGAAGCTGTCAGGTCCTGTGCAATCCTGACTGTGGCTCCATGATATTTAAATTGCTACTTTCTGGCTGCTTGCAGTATTTTCTCCTTCACCTGATAATTCTGGAATTTGGCTACAATATTCCTTGGAGTTTTCCTTTTGGGGTCACTTTCAGGAGGTGATCGGTGGATTCTTTCAATGATGATTTTATCCTCTGATTCTATATCAGGGCAGTTCTCCTTAATAATTTCCTGGAATATGGTGTCTAGATTCTTTTTCTGGTCATGGCTTTCAGGCAGTCCAATGATTCTCAAATTGTCTCTCCTGGATCTGTTTTCCAGATCAGTTGTCTTTCCAATGAGGTATTTCACATTTTCTTCTATTTTTTCATTCTTTTGATTCTGCTTGACTGATTCCTGGTGTCTCATGGATTCCTTATCTTTCAACTGTCCCATTTTAATTTTTAAGGCAGTGTTTTCTTCAGTGAGATTATGCACCTTTTTTTCCATTTGGCCAAATGAATTTTTTAAGGCATTGTTTTCTTTAGTGAAATTATGTGCTTCCTTTTCCAAGATGCTGATTCTTTTTTCATAGTTTTCTTGTTTTGCTTTTATTTCTCTCCCCATTTTTTCTTCTACCTCTCTCAATTGATTTTTAAAATCCTTTTTGAGCTCCTTGAGAGCAATTCACCTTCCCTCGTGAGGCTTCACATGTAGGCAATTTGAGGCTATTGTCCTCATCTGAGTTTGTGTTGGCTTCTTCCCTATTGATACCGAAGCTCTCAATGGAGAGGGCTCTTTTTTGCTTCTTAATCATTATTGCAGCTTGTTTGTTTATTTTTTAAGTTGAGGTCTGCTCTGGGGGCACCAGGGTCTCTGTTTTGGGCTTCTTGTGCAGGGGTATAGGTTCTGTGTGACCAGCTTTTTACTCTGAGGCCTTTATAGTGTGTGCAGTTCGACCCCCTGCACTTCCTGTCTGGGTAGGCTTGGCCAGGCGCCACATCTGATCCCGCCTGTCCTGTTCTTGGCCCTACTGCCCGCCCTTCCAGCCAGTGCAGGTAGGTTTTTCCACTCTCTTTCTTGGCCACCAGATTTTTGAGCCAGGTTCCAGGGGCATCAGTTGTTTGGCTGTGGCCTGCAGCTCCTGCTGACTTACTCTGACCCCCTCGGCGCTGGGCTGCTGCCCTGCTCTGGGCCTCCCTTTTGCCCGAGTCAGACCGACCTTTTCCTGAAGTCTTCTAAATTATCTCTGGTTGGAAGACTGTGTCTCTCTGTCTCTTTACAGGTTCTGTAGTTTCAGAATCCGTCCAGAGGCTTGATTTAATGTTTTTTTTGAGGGACCAGAAGGAGAGCTCAAGCAGCTTGCTGCTTCCTCTCTGCCATCTTGGCTCTGCCCTGATTACCCCAGTTTTTAAGCCATCTTCCATTCCGTTATTTTTATTTTGTATTTAACCATCAGGTGGCACTGATAGCCAGTTACTGGGGAGTTCCATGTGTACCCCAACAGTTTGTACACTTAACTGGAGCCAAAGGGCAGATAAGTTCATGCTTTTTATGGTCCTCAGAGATGTAGTCACTTTCTTTTTCTCAGCTTGGTTCATCTTCACAAGGTAGCACAGGCTCATTTTCTAAGGATATGTGGATTTGTAAAAATCCAAAGCACAGGAGAGTTGACTAAAGATCCAGGTAGACTTGGGATTTCCACTCAGCCCAGAGCATAGAACTTTGGATCCAGTGTGAACTAGAACTGGTGCCTTCCCTATTCTAAGCTGTGAAGTCACTGGCAAGGAACTCCAACACCTTCTGGTCACAGCTAACTCTTCATGGAGCTAGGTGAGTGGATTCTGCATCCAGTTCAGCAAGGAGTAGTATTATTCCCATTTTACAGATAAAGATCGTGAAGAACATAGAATTTAATGACTGGGGGCAGCTAGGTGGCTAAGTAGATAAAGCACCAGCTCTGGATTCAGGAGGACCTGAGTTCAAATCTGACCTCAGACACTTGACGCTTAGTAGCTGTGTGACCCTGGGCAGCAAGTCACTTAACCCTCATTGCCCCGCCAAAAAAAAAAAAAAAATTAAATGACTGGCCCAGGTTCTCACAATCTTAAGTATCAGAGCCTTGGATAAAATGCAGGTGTCCTGAATCAAAGTCTCTCCACTCTATATCATTGCCCCTCAGATCAATCCCTTTGGATCTATGTTCTAAGGAATCCTTTCCAGTGGAAAACGGAGTTGACTTATTCATCTTAGTCTGGAAGGCAGAACTGAGGGCAGTCTTAAAAATTTATATAGAGATAAATTTCAGCTCAACAAAAATGTCCTATTTCAGTTGTTTGAAAAAAAAAAAGGAATGAAACAAGATTTTGTCAGTTCTCACCGGAGGTCCTAAAATAAGAGCTGGATGGTACTTGTCAAATAGAATAAGAATATTGGGCTGAATAAGAAGAAACAACATAGGAACAATATGAAGTCTTAACATTTGATCTGAAGAAATTAACTGCACAAGCATGGGAAAGTATGGATGGACGGTAGGTAACTGAAAAATGCATAGGATTTTAATAGACTAAAAGAGTCAATACCATAAGTGTTAGCATGGTAGGTGTGCTAGCACAATCCTTGTATGGTGGACATTACTACTGGTTCTCCATTTTCCCTCACTGTATACTTCCTTTGGGGGAAAATGGAGGACCAGTGGTAATGTCCACTATACAAGGAGTGGACTGGCACTCTTGATGCATTCTCTAGTCATAGTTATGGTCAATGGTAATTACAGTAACAATTTTTTAATCTTAAATTAAGAAGTAAAGAGTATCCTACACTGGGGAAATAACAGTCCCACTATACTCTGTTCTTGCCATACAACATCTTGTGCATGGTTTTAGGTGCAGTGTTTCAGGAATGACATTAATGATCTGAAAAGTATCCAGAAGAGGCTAACTAAGATGTGAGGAGCCTTATGGTTATGATGTATGAGGTTCTTTTGTAGAAATTAGGGTTGTTTAGCCTGCAGAAAACTCAAGGGTATATATAAAAAAATAAAATAAAAGGTATATAAAATAAGGGTACTTAAAATATTTGGAAGACTATCATGTTGAGGCCACTAGGTGGCAAAGTAGATGGAATTACAGGGCCTGGAAGCTGGAAGACTAACCCATCCTCAAATAATTACTAGCTATGTGACCCTAAGCAAATCACTTAACCTCTCTGTCTGCCTCAGTCTTCTCATCTGTAAAGTGGGGCTAATAACAATACCTACCTTCCAGGGTTGTGAGGGTAAAATGAAATTTGTAAAGTACTTTTGCAAATCTTAAAGCACTATAAGTGGTAGTTATAATTATATCATGGACAGATTAGAGATAATTTGGCTTGGCCTCAGAGAATAAAACTTGGAGCAATTGGTAAAAGTTGCAGAGATAGGTTTCATCTTGAGGTAAAGAAAAAATTCCCAACAATTTGAACAGTTGGATTGTGGTACCTCTGGAAGTAGTGGGTTTTCCATTCACTAGACATTTTCAGACAAATCAGGGATGCTACTTGTTAAGTTTGGTAGAGACAAGATCCTTAGTCAATTATAGGATGGACCATATGGCCTCTGAGTTCCTTCCAATTTAGAGATTCTGTGATTTTTTTAGTATTACAGCAGGAATTCATGTTTCAGGTATGTAGACTAAAGGATCACTGAGGTCCTACCAATTGATTCTATAATTCTTTATTCTTCAGAATACTACACACATATATACATCTATTTTCTTTTTTCTTTTTTTTTTTTTTTTTAGTGAGGCAATTGGGATTAAGTGACTTGCCCAGGGTCACAAAGCTAGTAAGTGTTAAGTGTCTGAGGCTGGATTTGAACTCAGGTACTCTTGACTCCAGGGCCGGTGCTCTATCCACTGCGCCACCTAGCTGCCCCTACATCTATTTTCATATGCAATTTGAAACAAATTATTCTCTCAGCTGGCATTTTCTTATCTAGTATTCAACAAGTCTATTTTTACATTAATCAGTGGGGCATGTGGTAGCTTTAATATTACCTTTAGATACTTAGGGTCATCACTGTAATTTCTCTCCTTGTGTCATAGGCTGTCAGCTATCATTGGATTGTATATTCTAACTGGATTGGTAGGTCAGTTTTTCTATTGGCTGCTGAATGCAGGTGCTATTAAAAAAATCAAGGGACATTTCAATAACTCAGAAACTAGTTCCCAGTTGTCTGTCAGTTTTGATTTTTGGGGTGGTTTTTGAATCTCTTCAAAAGGCCTATGTTATGTTACTTGGCTACTTTTCATCTATCATCTTGCTTTTACTTCTAGGCAGAAGTCTGACTGTCATTTCTTGACGGATCCAGAGCCTTAATCATCCTTGATATAGGTTATTGTGGTGGTATTTAAATTCAATTCTATGTGAATACATTGTAGTGAAGAATCTTCCTGTCTCCTTTAAAAGAATAAGACACTAAAAGGGTTGTATATAAAATGAAGCCTTCCCTTAAGAATGTCAATGATATGATTTCATCAGAGCAGCTCATAGCCTGATAACCTACATTGGCTCTGAAAAGTCAGTGACTTGGGCACACAGCTAGTGAGAATAAGAGGTGGGATGTAAGCCCACTTTTTCCTGACTCCAGCCCATTTCTCCATATACCTCACAGATTTTCTTCTCTTAAGCACCTGTGGTAAAATGACAACCAGGAGAGTATAATAGGATGTAATAATAGGGCTGTTTAGTTTTTGTCTGTGTATCCAAAGCACTTAGCACTGGATCTGCCACATACTAGATGCTTAATAAATGTTTGTTGATTGGTAGTTGTTTGATACTATGCAAGGGCTTCCTGGGCACATGTATCCACCCCCAGTTATTTTCCACTCTGGATTGCCACCTACTTTTCCCTACCATAATGAAATTAACAAACTTTTGCTTTTGGAAAGAGTGTATCCATGGACTGTCCTACTGTTCTACCAATAATTCTTACAGCTTCCCCAGCCAAAATTACTTTCCCTGGACACCATTACCGTATAAGTGTTTTGTCCCCCAATTAGAATGTAATCTCCATGAGGGTAGGAATTATCTCCCTTTTGTATTTGTAGCCCAGCACTTTTCCCAGTATTTGGCACACAGTAAGCTTTTTAAAAAATGAAGTCTCATTCATTCATTCATAAGTGACTTGTTTTTGTTTGTTTGGTTGGTTTTGGTTTTTTTTGTGAGGCATTTGGGGTTAAGTGACTTGCCCAAGGTCACACAGCTAGTACTTGTCAAGTGTCTGAGGCCGTATTTGAACTCAGGTCCTCCTGAATCCAGGTCTGGTGCTCTATCCACTGAGCCACCTAGCTGCTGCCCCTCATTCATTCATTCATAATTGAAAATTTTGTGAAGAGGTAGAATTTCACTTTAATTTTGGATCTTTTGTTTTTCAGCAAGTATTTGTTAAATTTATCCTTTGTGCCAAACACCATGCTAACTGCCAAGGATACAAAGAAATAACTAAATATCTCATGTCCACAAGGAGCTTATACTAGGAAGGAAAGGGTGACTAACACAAATATTACTAGAGTCCTCTATTTTATTTGAAATTCATTGCTTTAGAAGGCTTACTTGGCTGGATCAGCTATAATTTTTATTGGAACCTTGTGGGTTATTTTTTTTAATGATTATTAGTAAGTAAATCCTGGTTGACTTCAAATAGCATAATTCCCTTTCTCTCAAATCAGTCTTATTTCTACTCACTGGGAAAATATTTTTTAAAGCTAATTCAGCAGCTTTCAAAAATCAGGATGTAAAACTTGACTGCCCCCATCTAAATAGCCCATAAGTCAATCCGCTTTGAGGAATCCTTAGAAATTTATTTTGAGTTCAAAAGAATTTCTAATATAAATGTGCAGCAGGTTGGCCTAGCTTTTTCTTCATTTAAAAATTTATTGCAGGTATTTTATCCAGGCGGTGCACTTGTCTGAACTGTTAAATTAATGTTGATGGATCTCAGCGATGCGTTTTTGTAAGGAAGATGATATTTGATGGGAAGACCTATTTTAATGCTGGGGATCTCTGCCTAAATAGAAAAAGGAGAAAAATAAAATAGTATTGAAGTAAGACTGATTATAATTTGCCTACATTTTATAACAGAAAAAGGCAGTTTTAAAAAATATATTCTCCTGAGAACCAATATGAATTCAGTAATTTATTAGGTATAAAGTGCCTACTATGTGGCAGGAATTAGGTAGGCACTAAAGGTACAGAAAGACATGGGGTCATACAATTAGAGCTAGAAAAGACTTGCCTTAGAGGCCATCAAATCTAACCCTCTCATTTTGCACATAAAGAAACTGAAACTCAACAAGGTTATATGGTTTACCTACAGTCATATAGTTGGGTAGCTAGGTGGCACAGTGGAGAGAACATGGGGCTTGAAATGAGAAAGACTCATCTTCATGAGTTCAAATGTTGCCTCAGACATTTATTAGCTGTGTGACCCTGGGCAAGTCCCATAACCCTTTTCCCTTAGTTTTCTCATCTGCAAAATGAGCTGGAGAAGGAAATGGCAAACCACTCCAGTATCTTTGCCAAGAAAACCTCAAATGCAGTCACAAAGAGTTGGACATGGCCGAAACAACTCAACAATAACGTACAACTGGTGAATGTCAGAAGAAGAATTTGAACCTAGATCATCACATGTCTAAATCTGGCATTTTATCCACTATTCTATACTAAATATTCTATTCTAAAATAGTAAAAAATAATAATTTGCTTTTATATAGCTCTTTCTGATTATAAAGTGATTTACAGGGGCAGCTAGGTGGCACAGTAGATAGAGCACTGGCCCTGGATTCAGGAGGACCTGAGTTCAAATTCAGCCTCAGACACTTGACACTTTCTAGCTGTGTGATCCTGGGCAAGTCACTTAATCCCCAAAGCCCCACAAAAAAAAGTGATTTACGTAGATTTAACCTACACAACAATGTAGGTGGTAATAATAATATTTCTATTTTACAGATAGAGAAATTAAAGTTTAGATCAAATAATATGTCCAAGGTAATAACAGTAGTAAGAAGAAGGTTGGAAGTCTAAAATGTCTACAGGATGTCAAGTTCAAGATGTCCAATAGACAGTTGAAGATGGGAGACTAGGGATCAGTTAAAAGGGAGGGGTAGTTAAATAGACCTGAGAATTATCTACATAGAGATGATCATTGAATACATAGTAGCTGATGAGATCACTAAGCAAAATAGTTTGGAAGGAAAAGAGGATCCAGGACAGAGCCTGAAAGGTAGAGGGATTGGAGGTCACAGTGACAATGAAAAAACAGGGTTTGGGGTTGTAAGGCAGAAAAAAAAAGGAGAATGAAAACATATTGTGATCACATAAAGGAATTTAACTTTTAACATGGAAGTGGAAAACTTCTGAGTTATAGCAAGACCGAGAATATTATTTGTGTGTAGCTTAGGTGCGGTAGGAAATGAGTACAATGAAAAAAACTATGAAGTAGAGGCAGCTAGGTGGCACAATGAATAAAGTTCAAGTTCAAATCTATCCTCAGACACCTATTAGCTATATGACCCTGGGCAAGTCACTTCACCCTGCTTGCCTCAGTTTCCTCATCTGTAAAATGAACTGGAGAAGGAAATGGAAAAGTACTCTAGTATCTTTGCCAAGACAAACAATTCGTTTTTATAAATGAGGAATCTGTATCCCTCTTGAACCCCTATGTAAAATACCTGCAATACTTTTGGAAACAGTTGATATTACATACAAAGTCAATAGCTATTTCTTTGAAAAAAATATACTCTTACTCATTCCATAAAAATAATCTCTTTCCCAATTTATCATGTGGAAAAATATATATTAATCATCAAAACAAACCTGAATATAGCAACATTTCTGTCCAAGATTCTTTTTTATATTTTGTACTTCATTTTTTTCTCATTTCACTTCGTGTGGGTTCTAATGAGTTGTTGAAGTCATCTCAATTACTTGGATTGCTTTCTTTGATAAAGTTTCTATTGTATCCTTTCTATTCCTTGTGCTAATTATTGTGTTTTCCTATAATGTTCTAATTCCCATGCCATTAATTATCTGAAATCTGACCATTTTTTTCTGTTGTCCTATTTAAAGCAAGCAGCCTTTCTTTCTTTTTAATGTCCTGGATTGCTTCATACACACACACACACACACACACACACACACACACACATTTTATTTCATTTCTTCCACAAGATCCCAAGAACAAAATTCTGATGAGTTAGATTGGAGGAATTTTTCTTTTTTGTGAGACAGGACACTGAGGCCCAGACTTCTGAAGTAGAGTGTCAACTTTCACAGTATTGATGACAAGACTATTCAGATCATTCATTTTTAAAGGTCTAATCCTGCTAAATTATTATAATTACAGAAGGTCCAGAGAGTTGGGTTGACTCAATCAGTGGTGTAAACTAGATGTGAACAAGTCCTGAACCAATGGAAGGAGTGAAAACATTTGATCATTGGATGAAGAGAGATGGCTTATCAGAAGAAATGTCTTGTGTTTGACTGAAAAAAATAATCAAACAAGCCTCTAGGCCTATGTGTAAGACAGCAAGCCAGTTAGAAATCAAATATACTAATAATAAATAAATAAAACATAAAAATAAAAAATAAAATAAAAAATTTTTAAATCAAATATTCTATTTTTTTTTTTGCAGGGCAATGAGGGTTAAGTGACTTGCCCAGGGTCACACAGCTAGTAAGTGTCAAGTGTCTGAGGTCAGATTTGAACTCAGGTCCTCCTGAATTCAGGCCTGGTGCTTTATCCACTGTGCCACCTAGCTGACCCCAAGAAATCAAATATTCTAGTAGCAGGTCAGTTGAGTGGTGAAGGATCATGAGATACCTCCTGAGAGGGAATTGCCCTTGTGGGAGGAAAAGAGAGTTTCTTTTCTCCAAAGCTACCGATTAGCAAGGTGATGATTTTATGAACTTAGAAAGATGAGAACATCTAGAATTCCAATCAGAGTCAGTACAAGAGGCCAATGCCTGCATCTACAGTGAGAGCTGAGAGGAAAGGAAGTAGCAGCATCAGTAGATGGCCTTCTCAAGGAGTTTAGCCAAGAAAAGAAGGAGGCATATAAGAAAATATAGGAAGCATTGGCCCTGGATTCAGGAGTACCTGAGTTCAAATCCGGCCTCAGACACTTAACACTTACTAGCTGTGTGACCCTGGGCAAGTCACTTAACTCCAACTGCCTCATTAAAAAAAAAAAGAAAATATAGGATGTGTATAAGAAGTGTGGAAGTGAAGATGGATGAATTGAATGAAGAGTTTCTTAAAGATGGGATTACTCAGCTTTACTAATGTTTCTAGATCATTCTATTGTAGAATTATGGAAATTGAATGTTGGCAATATGTTAAAGTGAAAAGGTGTTGGATTTTGAGTCCTTTTAGAATCTAGGCTCTCTGCTTCTTATCTATTTAAGCTTGGTTATTTAAACTCTGTGTGTGTTAGTTTTCTAATCTATAAAATGATGACAGTGGAATAGAATGTGAACTCTAAGATCCATTCCAACTTTAAATATATATAATGGATGGCTGTTGAGCAGACATCATCATGTTCAGCTAATGCAATTCCCCATGTGGAAGAAATTGGAGAATCTGCTGCCACATGGACATGATGGTATGCCTTTTGAATGTAGCCCATTTTTGGTTACGCAGCCAATCGAAAATGTTCTTTTCCACTGTATAACTAATAGACTAGAACTAGTTACAGAATATCTGCATAGACCCCAAATCAGGGAGCTAAGCAACCCCATTACATGTCACCATGCCTCTCCAGGAGCAGGCTCTCCATGCTCTGCCATGTGAGCAACTGCATTATCTGTTAAATGGGGACACGCTGGAAAAGGAAATGACACTCCAGTATCTTTGCCAACAAAATCCCATTGACAAGATCCATGGGGTCATGTAGAGTGATACATGATTGAACGACTGAACAACAGTGGCTATAAGATACAAGAACTATTGTGGAAATAAAATTGACAATATTTAGGAAGTTGTTGGATATAAGGGAGTATGAGAAATCAAGAATAACTCCAGAACTGCAAATTTGGGCAGGGTGGGAGAATGGTGATACCATTAACATAAATGAGGAAGGTTGGAGAAGGGATACATTGGAGAGATATATGATGAATCTATTATGGACATACAGAGTTTGAGATATCTATGGAATAGCTAGGTGGAGACAGTCCCTGCTATGAAACTGGAGTTGAATAGAGTGATTAAAGCTAGATGTGTAGATTTGGATGTCATTTGAAAAGAAATGATAATTGAACTCTTGAGAGCTGATGAGAGGGAAAGGATGTTGAAAGGGAGTTCAGGTCAGATTCCTGGGGAATATTTACACTTAGTGGGTGTGAAGAAGAGGATAATCCAACAAAGGAGACTAAGTTAGAGTTAAGGCAGACAAATAAGAGCAGAACCAAGAGATAGAACAGTGTTAGAGATACCAAGGAAAGAAAGACTATTCAGGAGGTGAGGGGTTTGGGTGGGGTATGTCAAATAATATCCTTCAAGTAGTATTTTTTTTTTTGGCAGGGCAATGAAGATTAAGTGACTTGCCCAGGGTCACACAGCTAGTAAGTGTCAAGTGTCTGAGGTCAGATTTGAACTCAGGTGCTCCTGAATCCAGGCCCTATGCTTTATCCACTGCACCACCTAGCTGCTCCATAAGTAGTATTTTCTCTAGGTTAAATGTCTCTTTTTTTTTTAAGCTGATCTATACTTATTTATCAAGGGTCTCTAGTTCTCTCACTATCCTGATCACACTTCCCTAGACACAATCTAGTTTGTTAATGAAGTACCAAAAAAATAAATAATGCTCCAGACATGGTTATCAATAGCAATGGAGCCTGGCCTGCATTTGAGATCTCCTATCTCCATATACACTCTGCTATATAAGGACTTGGAAGTGGCACTCTAAAATGAAGACAGCAAGAATAACTGAACCTGACTAAATAACACCCAGAAGAAATCTAGGTTGTAGAAAATATAAGACATAAAATTATTGTTTTTCATGAAGACTTCAGAAGAATGGGAAAAGCTACAAACAACATGACATCAACAATGACTGACCTCTATGCTAAATTCAATTGCCTTTCCTCAGTCCTTATCTTTCTTGACCTCTTTGCAGTGTTGGACACTGTTCCTCACCACATTCTACAGAATATATCTCCAGCCTTGCTTTATGTGACACTATTCTGACATGATTCTCTTCCTACCCAATAGGTTGTTAGTTCTCAGTCAGATTTACCATCCATATTCTGGTCTGCATGGTATACACTAAAACTCTGTCTTGGACACTTTCATCTGCCTTCTTTCTGCTCTTCTCTTAATGATATCATCAGTTCACATGGATGCAACTTGTCTCTCTGTTTTGTATAAGACTTCAGAATTTACACATTCAACCTTCATCTCTCTCCTGAATTCCAGCCTTGTTTCTATGACTGCTCAACTGTTCCCCCTAGTATCTCGAATTCAACATTTGCCAAATACAATTTATCTTTCTTTCTAAACCCACCCTTCCTCCTAACTTCTTTATTTTGTAATTGGCTCTACCATTCTTCCAGTCACTTAGGTTTCCAACCTAGGAATCAGTCTCAAGGCTTCATTCTCACAAATCCCCCATATCTGGTCAGATTTTGTCAGTTGCTCTTCTTCAACATCTCTGAGATCTGTCTTATCTCATTCCCTCTCAACTGGACTATTGTAATAACCTCCTGATTGGTTTCTTGGCTTCTCCTCTTCTCTCTCCAGTCTGTCCACACAGCAGTCAAACTAATATTCCCATAGTTCAGCTCTGACTATATAGTCCTCTCCTCAGGAAACTTTAATGCCTACTCATCACCTTTGGGTTAAAATGAAAATTCTTCTCTTATTTTGTCTGTTCAAAAACATTGCAATCTAATTCCAACCTCCCTTTCCTGATATGTTATAATTTAAATGAGGACAAAATAAATATTGCCCAAATGATGCCATGTCATTAGATGAACAGTCCATTGAATGATTGATCATTGTATGTCTTATGTCTATCATATGTCTACTGCTAATGGCCAATAAGCTGAGCCCAGAAGTGTATTGGAAGAGGAGCATAATCTACATCATATCTGGGAAATTGAACTGAATCTTAATTATGACAAGTTGCTTCTTGCAAACAGAGACCATCTTTTAACACCTATAATATCTTGATGAAGTTATATTATCTAGTTATTTCTCCGGTAGTATAGTTGCATATTCACAATTTTTAAATAGGGAGGGTATTGGTTATCCTCCAACATATTTCTTTGTTTATTTTTCAAATGAGTGAGTTAATACAGATTCTACTATTTAGGCATTTTAATTAAGCTGTTTTTATTATACTTGCTTGTGTTGTCTAATCCTTGCTTCCCTATTGTTTTATATTTCCAACATGCATGATAATCTTCAGAACTTTGAAATGTCTGTGATTTCATCAGTGTGATTATGCCTTTTGCTGATGGTGACTATAATCCCCCATTGTTTTTTTTTTTTTTTTAGTTTCCTTATATTGCTTTAGACAGAAATAAAATCAATATCTGGGGGCCAACGTTATGGAAATAAACCTTTCTAAATTTAGCAGGAGTGGTCATTGTATGACTGCCTACTGCCTATTTTATAAGCTTGTATTCTTCTGGAATTAAGGATGTGCTGGAGTCAGCTCAAACTGATTCATGATTATTAAATTTTCAGTGTGAGCATTTACAACTTGGAAAGTGCAAATGCTATAAATCAGGGTCGAATTTATTGTTTTGCTGATTGTCTAAACCTAAGAAAGTGATGGATAATATTGCAGATTAAATTTTAAAGTGTTAAATGTTTATCAGCACAAACTGGCCTCACCTTTATGAACCCAGGGTTACCAACCTGGCATAGTGAAACATAGGAATAAGATTTTAGGAGAATCAGAAGTTAGTAGCTTAATACAGCATTTAAATTTTTTACCATGGTCCAAATCGTAAATGGTCAGTCATTCTGAATGAATGAAGGAAAAGACATTTATTAAGAGCCTTTTACATTCCAGATATTATAGAAATTGATGGGGATATAAATACAAAAGTAAAACATTCTCTGCCCTCAAGGGGCTTACATTTCGTATTTCGGAGTGGTAGCCCTGGAAGGGAATTTTTATCTGGGCAGTCACTAAAAGCATAGGACCGTTGACTGGAAGCTATTAGAAAGAAGTATTTATTCTGCTTTTTTTCTTTTTATTTATTCCTTTTTTTAATCTCAAAATTATTATAGGAGAAGCTGTGCTTCCTATGCAATACTGGGCTTGGCTCACTGCCCTAAATAGCAGTGCAATGGAAAGAGCATGGGGTCTAGAGTCAGGGAAGACCTCAGTTTAAATCGGACCTCAGACACTATAATTAGTTGTGTAGCTTTGTGAAGGTCACTTAACCTCTGTTTGCTTCAGTTTCCTCAATGCTAAAATGAGGACAATAGCAGTACCTACCTCCCAGAGTTATTGTGAGGCTCAAATGAGCCTCAGCACTTGGAATATAGTAGTTATTATATAAATGCTTATTTCTTTCCATTCCCCTTTATGAAATCAAAATCTACTTAACAGTATGTCATTGTTGTATCTACCTTTGTAGCCATGGGACTTAGCACAGTGGTTTGCATATTTATTCAATTTTAATTAAATTTGAGTTGAACCATACACACAACTTAAAATTTCTCAATTTGGCAAAACAGATAGCAAGGCAATTGAGCAATAAAGAAGGACAACCTGCTAATTAGAAGGAAACACTCTATATTAGTCAGAACCCTTAAAATGATCTGAATTCAATATAGAAGTAGTATTAATATTTGCTGAACTTAAGATTCATGGCCTGACCATCCACATGGAAATAACCAAGTGTGTGAAGAGTATCTATTGCCCAGATTGTGACACATAGTTGGCGAGGCAGCCTATAGAAATTGTTCATCAATAGGTATCTAGCATAGACAATACAAGTGAACAATGAGGTAAGCCCAGAATTAATTAATTATGAAGGGAAGAACAGAATTGATTGCCTTTAGGAAATTGCAACACTCCTTTAATGACTCCAAACTCCCTAAAACAAAGACCCATCTTCTAAATACCAATATTTAAAAGTGTGCTTGTACAGCTCCAAGTCATGGCACACCAGTCTTCAACTAGAGCTTGAATATCAAATGGGTCAATGGAGAAAACTTATTGTGCATGTGAGCAGGTTGCAGCATAGAAAAAACTGACAAACATGAAGTAATAATGGGAGTAAAAAATATCATCAGGGAAATGTATAATGGAAAAAAAGAAGATGGGCTGATCACACAACCAAGGTGAAGGACAACAGGTAGACAGTTCAAGTGGTCATTGGTATTATTGAGATTTCAATAGAAATTGGGGAACCATTACCAGATGTTGGGTGGATGCCCAATGGCAAATTGATGGGAGAACATGGATAATACAGGCTGGGCATGCATAGACGGGTTGCAATTGACTTCTTTGGTGGAAACATCCAAAGTGATGAGATCACGATCTATTTGAGTAAGATAAATGAAGTTGTGACTGCTGTCTAGGATTCTCAATCAACATCTTTTGACCTCCAGCTATCTCATGTTTATATAATATGCGCCTACAAATAAATAATTTAGCAAATGGAGGTTCTGAGTTTGTTTGCTTTTCTTTCTTTTCCCCAGATGTTGCCCATCTGATGTGGTTTGAAAGACTTTATGTCTGGCTTCAGTGTTTGGAGAAATACATCTTGTACCCAGCAATAATTTTGAATGCCCTTACTATTGATGCATTTTCTATTAGCAATTACAGAAGACTTGGTGGCCAGTAAGTAGATAATGGTTTTATCTCGTAATAACTTAGATTGAAATTCTTTAAAATGACAGTGAATTTTTCTGAATGCCTTAAAGCATTTCAGCAGTGACCTTGGCTCTGACTTAGTACTACAAAATATCACCATGAAAAAATGGGAATCAGTGAGTATTACATTAATTCACTTTGCTGTTGCCTAGTTGGTCATTTTGAGTGATCTGAGTCCAAATGTAGTTAGATCTATTCTAAGTGATGTTATAAATAAATGTCAGTCAATATGAAAACCAAGCCAGAAATACTTAGACTGTGAGTCCAAATAAGATGACAGAGACATGGTATGAGTCCAGATCTCTTGAAATTCTGCTTAGGACTTTACAAATTGTCTACTGTCATTTCATTTTGCAACTACTCTATCACTTTGTAGTTGGGGGAGGGGGAAATTAATCACTGTCACTACCCTTCTTGCATTTATCAGATTCAGTTTTATAATTAAAAGGACAGAGCCTAGAGGCTTCATCTAGTCTAGATGCTTGGTTTGAGGGGGGAAGTATTAATAATGTACAATAGATTTATCAGTTTTGCATATTCAAATTAATTTTGAATTTCTAAATGAGAATCCAGCTGATAACTTGTAGACTTATCATTCTGACATAAGGTGAAAGTCTCTCATCATATGAGTTGTTAGTTCATATGAGAATGAAGAGAAGATTTCATGGGTTCTTTCTAAAGATTTACTGCTTTGGCACAGGGCACTTTGTTCAAACAGTACATTCCCCCCAAAATCCATGCTATATGATACAAGAGCCATAATATGTAATTGCTATTCCTTTTGGAGTGGGAAAGAACACTGGATTTGGCATCAAAAGATTTGTGTTTGGATCCTAGTTTTGCTATTTAATACTTGTACAACCATTGAAAGATCAATCACTCTCTGGGCCTCAGTGTTCTTATCTTTAAAATGGACTTGGACAATGTAAATTCTAAGGCCCCTTCTATCTCTAAAGCTATGATCCCATAATCATGTTTGTCAAGTTGGTAAAAGCCAAGGTTAATGACATTTTATCACTAGGCTGTGCCTATTGACATCTATATAGTTCCTATCTATGATTATGAAATACTTAACTATGATGCCCTTACAATATCTCTGTTTTTATTAGACATTGCATTACCATACAGTGCCTTTGGGTCAGATGCCATTTAGTTCTGCTATCCTAGGATGCCTCAGCCATCCCAGGTAAAACCTGTATAAGTAACAGCTCCAGGTTCCTATCTGTTGTATTTTATGTTAGAATCAATTAGGTATTTTAATGTTAGATTTTTTTCAATATATGCCCACCTTCTAAAATAGTTCATTCAAACCATGGCCCCAAAAGCTCAGGCTTGGAGTTGTTATTTCTCTGAGTTTTGCATGTATAGTCCAAGTTGTTACAAGATTCTGGTGACCCACAGGGCATCTTTGATCCTAGAAGTTAGAACTTCCTGTCATAAACAGAAACAGAGCCATTTGCTTCATCCATCACTGTGGAGACCAGTTGGTCACCATTCCCTTCACCACTGAATAAGAGTCACAGATCTCCAATATTTCTTATTCTCTAGATTTCATACTTTGTTACCAAAGGCAACAGAAACAGGGAGGACTCACTACCCATAGGCTTATAGGTCATGAAAGGAATAGAGCAATCCTCCTTGTGCTATGGCTTCAAATAGCTTCTGCCTTCTGAAGCAGACCCTATTGCCCACATCTCTCTCTATGGCTAAGGGTTATTTTTTCACAAAGTCAAAATCCCAGCCTATACAAACAGTGTCACAAATTTGCATCTTTGCAGCACAGTAAAGTGGGAAAAGCGTTGGATTTGAGTCAGGATGTCTAGGTTCCATCTCTAGCTTTGCTACTTATTACCTGTGCAGCCTTGGACAAGTAGCTTACCCTCTCTGGGTCTCCATTCCTCATTTGTAAAACAAGGCAGCTGATTGGGCATCAGTGTCCTGTGAAAGTGGTGCTGGACTTGAGTCAGAGGAGCTCAGTTCAGTACCCACCTTTGCTACTGACTTCTTACATGGCCTTGATCGAATCATTTAATTTCACTGTGCCTCAGTTTCCTCATTTGCAAAATGAGGTAGTTGGACTAGATGGCCTCTAAGCTTCCACCTAGTTCTAGATTTATGATCCTCTAAAAGGAAGGCCTCTAGGGTCTCTTCCCAATCTAATATCTGTGACCCTACTAATATCTGTCAGCTTACCAAGTAAAAGACTACTTGGATCTTGGCCAGGATCATTTTGAGGATGCGGCTGATGGAGCCTCAAAGCTAGTAGGGCTGGGGAGAGCAACTAACTCTAGGATGGAAGATTTTTTAAAAATCTATGTAAGGATTTTGAAAATATTTTTTATTTTTATTTTTTGAAAATATTTTTAAAGCTTATTCCATGGGATGAGAAGTAAATACCAAGGAAGAAAGGCTGAATCTAGGAGAAGAAACTCAGAAACACAGACCTTTCAAAGCTTCAAGGTTGTAACAAGCCTTGTCCTTCCTTTCTGCACTTTCCTGGAGAAAGAAGCCCATTTGACTTTTAGTACACATAAGTTTTTCAAGAAAGAAAGCTAGTACCAATGTCCCAAGTGGGCTACTGGGTTGATAGCTACCTTAAAATGGGTGAACCTGGGGGCAGCTAGAGGGCACAGTGGATAGAGCACTGGCCCTGGATTCAGGAGGACCTGAGTTCAAATTCGGCCTCAGACACTTGACACTTACTAGCTGTGTGACCTTGGGCAAGTCACTTAAACCTCACTGCCCCGCAAAAAATAAAATAAAATAAAATAAAATTTAAATTAAAAAAATGCGTGAAGCCAAGGAAAAACATACCCTTTCTGCCAATTACTCAGTTCTGAGGTAGCCCCCTGTAGCCATCCAGTCTGATAGTATTTCACTTGTGGTACTGTGGAAACCAGTTCTCCCTTGCAATAGAATGAGAAAACATGTTCCCTTTTATACACTAATCCTCTCTTTCAGGACAGTCTGGTTCTCTGTGGGAGGTAACTCCTGAGCTCAGCAGTCAGAGAGGAGTATTTCATTTACCTGGCTCTGCTCATAACTGAAGTTTCACGTGCTGATCTCTCTCTCTCTCAGACATCGATAAGATTGTTTCTGAGTTTGGGCCAATGAGTCTGTGAAACTTCCTCATGATGTCAAGTTTCCTGTGAGATCACCTGCTGTTCCATGTTGGTCTTCTTTTAAAAGAGGAGCAACATGAGAAATATATGTCCCCCAAAGTGAAATATCTGAGCTTACCTAATTAATCTTTGCATGATGATAGCACTGATTTCTTTTTTTCTTTCTTTCCTTCCTCTTCAACAGCTGTGATATTTTCCTGATAACCATAGCTGGCATGAAGCTGTTACGTACCTCCTTCTGTAATCCTGTTCATCACTTTGTTACCTTGAGCTTCTCTGTCATCTTTTTCCAGTTTGACTGCAAAAATCTCTCAGAGAGTTTCCTCTTGGATTTCTTCATCGTGTCTATTTTGTTTAGCAAGGCAAGTTGATGCACTTTTGTGACCCTTTTTTTTCAAACAAGAATCAGATATTCATATATATGAAAACTTTTTACCTATATATATATATATATATAGAGAGAGAGAGAGAGAGAGAGAGAGAAATTAGTTGATGCAATTAATTTTTATATATATATATATAAAATTTTATATATATAATTTTTATATATATATTCAGGTAAATTCCAAGTAGAATTTAAATCTATTTCAAATTAGCTGCTAGATTCACAATTTTAAATGGTCATTTATATGTTTGCTACTTTCAACTAATCAATCCATAAACACATATTAAGCACCTACTATATGCCAGGCACTGTGCCTGAGTACTTTTGGTAATTGTCAGAAATTCCTCTCTACTGGCATTCATATCACAGAACTTGGGTTATACGGTTGAGTAGGTAAAGCATTTTAGAATCCATACAGACTGTGGGTCATACCACCTGAGCATGAGACCAATCCCTTGGCCCCAATACTCATTGGTCTCCAAAGTACTTCCTAGCAATGTTATTTCCTTAACTCATTTCAGACCTAGTTTTCATTCATTATAAGAATATAGCTACACAAAACAAAATGTGTAATCAAAAAGATGTGACAATCAAAATATCCAGTGCCTCCCAATAAAATGTAAGATCCCATTTGCTTTTTGGCTATTGCATCACATATCATATATAGAGTAGACTAAAAAACCCAGGTTATTTTTGGTCATACTACTTTCTAACTATGCTTCCTCGTCTTGTACTTGTGAAATGAATTTTTTGAATCAAAGTTCTAGTTTTTATATTTATTCTTATTTAGTTTCATTTTATTAGATTTGGTCCAACATTTATGCCTGTCAAGCTCTTTTTGAATCCTGACTCTGTCATCCAATGGGAGAATCATCCTTCCTAGGTTTTTGACATCTGCAGATTTGATAAACATGTCATCTCTATCCTTCAACAAGTCACTGATTAAAATTTTCAAAAGCACAAGACCAAGCTGATCCCTGGGAAACTTCTAAGTTGACATTAATGTCTTTACTTCATGCAGCCATTCAAACAGTTTCAAATCCATCTATCATCTATGGGTACCCACAGCTCTCTATCATGTCCAGATGAATAGCATTAGAATCTTTTTTCAGAAGCTTTGTTAAAATCTAAACTAACCATATCTACATTTTTCAACTGATCTACGGTGTCAGTCGAATAATCCTGTCAAAAGAGGAAGAATTTTTCTGGTATAATCTATTCTTTATGAAACCACTTTGGCTCTTAATGATGACTGCTTCCTTTTTGATGGTCACAAATCATCCCTTTTGTAATACTCTCTAGAACTTTGCCAGGTGTCAAAGACAAAGTAACTGAGCTATAGTTTGCACAATCCATCTTTTCCCCTTTGCCCAGAGGCAGCTAGGTAGTGCAGTGGATAGAGCATGGATGCTTACTACCTGTGTGACCCTGGTGTTTTGAGGGAGGCTGTCTGTCTCCTTCCTTGCCCCAATATTGTGGTAAGCTGCTCAGCTAACACTCCCCAATTAAAAATTGGTTCCCACAGTTTTGGCAAGTCAACCAACGCCATGGTGCTGGCACAACTAGTGGGTGGAGCACCATGCAGCCCGTGGAGCCCCCAGGCCAGTGTGCAGGCCAAGGTCTCCACAAACTCCAGCCAAAAGATAGGGCCATAAAAACCTCAAATAACAATTCTTTTTTTTTTTCTGGGGCAATGGGGATTAAGTGACTTGCCCAGGGTCACACAGCTAGTAAGTGTCAAGTGCCTGAGGCCGGATTTGAACTCAGGTACTCCTGAATCCAGGGCCAGTGCTTTATCCACTGCACCATCTAGCTGCCCCAA
Source organism: Dromiciops gliroides (assembly GCF_019393635.1). NCBI lineage: Eukaryota > Metazoa > Chordata > Mammalia > Microbiotheria > Microbiotheriidae > Dromiciops > Dromiciops gliroides. Next base: position 147,173,947 of record NC_057864.1, read on the forward strand.
CAATTAATTCTTTACACTGGGCAAGTCATTTAATCACTGTCTGTCTCAGTTTCCTGTAAAATGGGAATAATAAAAGAACCTACCTCCCAGAGTTGTTACGAGGATCAAATGAGTTAATATTTACAAAATGCTTAGCACATTGTCTGGTAGATAGTAGGCACTAATTAAATACTTGTTTCCTTCCCTCCTCTTTTTTCCTTCCTTTTTTCTTCCTTCTTTTCTTTCTTTCTTCCTTCTTTTCTTTCGTTCTTTCCACTTATCAATATCATGATAACTTTTGCTTTTTTCTAGTTCTGTGTCAATTGTAGTCCAAGATTTTAAAAAGATTATTAATGAAAGCTTGGCAATACCATTCACCAGTTGTGTCTATACCCTAAGATGTGGTTCCCCTGGGCTTGCAACTCGAATTCATATGGGGAAACTTGTGTACCTTTACTATCTCCCAACTTCTGTTGAGTCTCAACTCCCTATTAGCTGTGTTTGTGTCATCCTTTATGATCCAAAGGTCCTTGTTCTTCATAGTGAAAACAGACACAAAATTAATTGAGCTGTTCCACATTCTCTCCACCTTTTCACCCTCAGTTATAATTGTCCCATTCAACCTTAGCAACAGTCTATCCCCCTTTTTTAACAATGATGACTAAAATAATTGATCTTTATGTAGCTATTTAAAAATTGAAAAGGATATTAATGTATATTATTTCATTTTAACTTCCCAAAACATTGAGATACACACAAACACACTTCCAGTTTTTCCAAATGTTGTTATTCTCATTTTAAAGATGATAAAATGTTCTCAAAGTATCTGAATGGTTTTGACATAATTATACAGCTGGTAAGTATCAAAGAAAGATCTTGAATCCATAGTCTTCCAGATTCCATGTATGCTACCCTGTCCACTATACTATACTATTTCTTTTCCTTAGTTTAGATTTAAAATAAAAAACACAAAATAAAAACCACCTTTTGTTGCCATTAGTTTTCCTTACCAGTCTCAGTTCACTCTTTTCTTTTTCTGAGGCTATTCTTATAGGTCCCAAGCATTCTTTTCAACTCAACCTATACTACCTGATCTTGCTTCTATTTTTTGCACCTGCCATTTTTTAACCTAAACCTGTTGATCAGTTCCATGTGTAACCAGAACTATCTCTTGAAACAACTCCTTTTTCTTCTCTTTGGAATTAGAGTTAACTTTAATTCCATTTCTATTGGAAATTCAGAATTTCATATCTCAGTGCTTCCAGTCCTAGTCCAATATAATCTACCTATTCTTTCTATGAATTCTTTGAAATCTGCTTTCCACAAATCTAGAGTGCATGTCAGACTATGGCCAGTTTTCCTCTTCTCTATCAAAAGTTCTAGAATGGAGTGGTCATTGCCCACCCCAAGATATGCATTTTTTTTCCTACAGGGTGGACCAAAAATCATGATGTTTTAATAACTTACAAGATTTAGGATATTTGATTTTTCACATGTAATGCAAATTCATTTCCCATATATATATTATATATGATGCTATGGTATTGCAAATTAAAAACAAAAAAAACCAAAGGAGTTGTTAAATATTGAGCCACTTTTGTGACTTTTGGCCTAACCTGTATTATGATAACCGGGTTCTCCATGTTAGTGATAAAATAATCCAAAATTTATGTTCTCCATTTTGGTTTTTCTATGTTTTGATAAATTGTCATTATTAAGGAAGATTAGGAAATCATTATTTGCTCTCCTTTGATGAAAGAGAAAGAGGGAAGGGGAGAGAAGAGATGGGAGGGAGGGAGGCAGGGAGGGAAGAAGAAAGAGAGCTCTAGGCAATATACAGATAATTGAAGTCTCCCATCACTTGTATTGCATCCCTTCATTCCAGACTTGTGATGTATTTCTCAAACTGCTCATCTATTTCCTTTTTCTTCCCTTGTTGTCTATAGTACACTTTGATGATAGAATTTCTGATTCTGCCACTATTTTTCTTTATCCATCTCCACATTTCCCCTAATTCTCTTCCTGGATTTCTGCACATGAGTATGTATTTTTAATATACAATGATACTTCACCCCCTCCCTTTTTACTTATTCTCTATCTCTGGCAGATCCTTCCTAGGAAATATTCCAGTATGAATCTTATCCTACCAAATGAGCAATGCCTGTGAAATCAAGTTTACATACTTGAGTTAGGATTTGTAGGTAACTTTGCTTGTTATTCATATGTTTTTATATTTTTATATTGTATCTAAGACTTTTTTATTGCTACCTCATTTCTTGGATTTTGTCTTCTGTATATTTCCAGGTGCTGTCTCTATTATCATTCTTCTTCCTATAATTTAGTTACTTTCTATGGTATCTAACATGGAGTGTGTGTGAGATAGATAGATAGATAGATAGATAGATAGATAGATAGATAGATAGATAGATAGATAGATGGATGGACAGATGGACAGCTACACACCTATCTATATGTATTCATGTACACATGTATAGAGGCATGTCTATATGTATGTGTATATATATGCACATGCACATACATATACATTTTCCCTCCCTCCTTTCAATTTAAAGTTATTTGGATTAGATTTGCAAGATTCTAAATAAATAGGTTTTAACCAACTCATCTTTGTTAAGGAACCTATCACTTATATTTTAAGCCATTGTCCAGAAATCCAAATCCCCTTAGCAGGCAGTATCTTCTTAACCTGATATTCATTTCCCAGATCTGCCTTTCTCTTCTGAAGCAGCAATGATGAGATCATCACCCTTGTTCTTAAGCTTAAAATTTCATTATATTTAGCAAAGCTTTTATATTCCTTCTGGCAATATTATTTTGGCCTCTGTGTTACCATCCAGTTCATCAATGCATCTAAGATACATTGCCCAGAAAGAAGATTTCTATGTTTTCATCATCTGGTCAACAAAAAACTGCCTCCATATTCTAGCAGGTAGGTGGCACTGGGTTTGGAACCAACAAGACTCATTTTCATGAGTTTAAATCCAGTCTCAGAAACTTACTAGTTCTGTGATCCTGGGCAAATCATTTAATGCTTTCTGCCTTAGTTTTCTCATCTATAAAATGAGCTGGAGAAGGAAACAACAAACCACTCCACTGTCTTTGCCAAGAAAACCCCAAATGGGGTCACAAAGATTTGGACACAACTGAAAAGTTCTTAACTATAACAATACCCCATCAACAAGGGCACTAACCCTAATCAACCACCACTACTATTTATTTCTTCTTCTGACCTGTGCTATATGCTTCCTTACCTGAACAGCCACACCATCATTACTTGGAGGAAAAATAGCTGTTTCCCCTTCAGGGTGTCCAGATCCCTCCTTTTCATGAAGAAAATCAAATCTCCAATTCCAAGTTCTCAGTGAGCCATCTCTCCTGTCTCCTTGGTATGATATTCTTCTACCTTTTGACCTCCCAGAACAAATCAGGAGCTGTCCAGTATTTTTTTTTTATTTCTTTGGATTTACATCGAAGCCTTTTGGTAGTTTGTCATTTATTTATTTTTTTTAAAGGAACACTTAATTTTCCCTGATTATCTAGAGCATTGACGGGTATTTCTTAGACTCCTTTATCTTAACTTCTAGAAATGAAAGACTAGCCTGAACTATGAACCTACATAATGGTCACTTGGCCATGGCAGAAAATCAGATATTGAATATATTCTAGACCATTGAAAAATTCTGTCTCCTCTTCATATTGCTGGAAATGAAATCTTTAGTCCTTTCTATTTAATTATAAACTCCAAAAGGCCTTGCTATTTTTCATGTTTATATCTCAACACACAGCACATTGCTTTGCACATAAATTCGTAATAAATGTTGAATTATTGAATTCCATATGAATTTCCTTTACCTCAGATAGCAACATAACATTTCATTATGTTCTTTAAAGCACTTCTAAATTTTCATTGAAACTTATTCATTAATCCCATATCAAAAAATCAGGCTAATCTGGGATTACTTAAGAACATCACAGGTGCTTGTCCAATAAGGAAAGGGAATATAATTCCTTACACCTCTCTCCACAAAGGTACATACCTGCTAAAGAACATTACTTTGCTATTTGAGTTCGAGGATGGGGCACTTGGAGAAAAGCTTGAATGCAATGTAATTATAATGAACAATCTTGAGCCTAGAGAAAAGATGGGAAAATATACCTCTTTCACTTTAGAGGTGAGGGACTGTGAGTTTTGAACATGGCATATGCTGCCTGAAGTGGTTTTACTTAACTGTTTTTCTCTATCAAAAGGGAAGGCTCATGTAGGGGGTAGGTGGGGAGGGCCATATTCAGAAATGAATATGATGTCAAAACAAAAGGCATTAATAAAGTTTTTAAAATGCAGATGAAGTAGGGAAGAGAAGAGTCACGTGTCTCATAGTGATAATAGAAATTCAAACACTTTAAAAGTCAGACTTTTAGGTACCTCCACATAGACACAGGGATAGATTTAATTCACTAGCTATTTGACCACTTACTTTTTATTCTCTGTCTTGTAGTCTCAGGGCAGGCTATGGTTAACTAATCAGCTATTTCTCTTGAGGTTATGGGATAGAGGAAGGATTCAAGGCAGAGTTATATCTTTCTTTTTTTTTACTTTTACATTCATTTAAAAATTTTCAGTTCCAAATTTTCTCCCTTCCACCAGACCTCCCATATTAAAAAGGCAAGCAATATGATTTCTATTGTACACATGAAGTCATGCAAAATATATTGAGTTCTATTTTATCTTCATTTCTACAAAAATATTTAACTCCTTCTAGAAAAAAAAAACAAAAAGAAGAGATGGTGAGTCAAGAAGTATTTATTAAGCACCCACAATGTGCACACAGTACACAGGCAGTGTGCTGAGCACTAGTATATCTAGTTATCTCTAAGAATGATCCCTCTATCCAGGCCCTTGATGACACTCCCTTCAGTCTTCTCCAGGGCCTTGCTCCATAGTCATCCCCTCCCTCTCTGACATATTCATGTTCTCTCTCCTGCCTTCCATTTACCTAAAAATAGACTTGTCTCCCAGTCCTAAAAAAAAATAATTCTTTCCTTACAACAATTCTTTCCTTATTGCCTCCATTCTAGAGATATGGGAACAAAGACAGAGTCAGAAACTTTGTGTAACTTTCCCAAAGTCATACAGCTAATGAGTTGAAAGGATTCAAATGCAGGTTTTCTAACTCTAAGACTAGTCCTCATTCCATAACCATTTGATAGTATCATTTAACATAGGCTGGAAACTGACCCCAACACCTATTAATTTATACTGTTTGGTGCTAAATTCACTCCTTTTGTGGTATAAAATTTCATCTTCCTTTTGTTGCACCCTGATCCAAGCATCTCTAGTGGAAAAAACTTATTGCTTCTGATGAGATCATAGGAACATAAGCTCTTTGTTGGTATGTAGTGATGTTAGCTTCTATAAGCATACAAATAACTGTTGAGTGGATGATCCACCTGTTTTGCTTTATGCTCAGAACTGTGAAAAGCTGAGACAGTGGACTATGGAGAGGGACAGGAGCTGGAAAGGTGAGCAGTCTCTAAAGTAGAGATGGGGAAGGTAAAGCCTGGTACCTTTCAGTGCTCTTTGAGGTCTTCCCCTTTCCTTGTTCTATCTGTCAAAAGTGAGTTTTCTTTTACAGTAAAAATATATAGGTTCAAAGATAGAAGGGACGTTTGAAGGGCATTCTCTTTTTACAGATTAGGAAAGTGAGGCCCAGGACGGTTAAGTGAATTTCCTGAGGTCTTGCAAATGTAATCCTGATTCACTAACCAACACAAAACAAAGCAAAAATTGAGAAGTCAGTGTTAGAAAGAAGTTTGCTTCCATCAGAGGAAAACAAGGGAACACTAGTTGGTATAAAAAAGGAAATATAGCTAAGACCCTAGAAAGAATGTAACTTTGATTCAGCTTTTTTTAATTTAGTAAGTGCCCCCAAAAGCACTATGTTGAGTACAAAAAAAAGATCAAAAAGAGGGATGGGGGAGGGAGGGGAATAACAACATAGTCCCTGCCCTCAGAAAGGTTATAGTCTACTACATGGGATAAGACAAATCTGTATGATACAATATAAAACATGATTTAAAAAAATAACAAAAATATAATGTAAAGTGCCACAACAAAGGGTATGTTTGCAAGTAATGGAGAGTTCACTGCAACTACATCTCATTCATCCATCATGCCTCTTACTTGGTTTTCCTACCCCACTCAATCTCCTGTACTGCTGTCACCACCCCCTTCCTTTTACTCATATTATCTTCAAAATCTGTAGAAACTTCCAATAATGTTTATGAAAGTAGCTCCTAGGAATAGTTAGTATAACAAATGAATCATTTGGTTTTCTGGGTTGACTGGGAATTAACCACCTGAGTCCTCTATGTCTTCACTTCTCATTCTCTAGTTGACTGACAAGGGCTGTTAACCTAGTCTTTCTCTCCTTCCTTTTCATCATATGATCAATGGAGACAGTTATTGTTATGCAGCCAGCTCTGCTCACAGAGTTGTTGCAAGATTCATGAAGAAACATTTAGAAAGACATAAGCTCCCTGGAAGAAAGGGACTATACAAATAGAATGCATAATTGGTCAAGTAAATTTCCCTTAATCTCCATTATTCTTTGACAGCATCCTGGAGGGATAAAGGGAAAGAAGAGATTAGAGATGAATTGTACAGTAACATCAGTGCCTAGAGGGGAAAAGATGAACTAGATGGCTTCCAGAGGTCCCTTTTATTCCACCCATCTCTGACTGAAAATTCCCTGTGAGTCAGGGAAGATGAATGCATACTATTCTCTTCAGAATGTGAGAACTAGTGAAACATTTGAGATAATGAGTTCTGGGACCAGAGCACATTGGGACAGATTTAGTGTAAATCATCCCATCCTTGAGAGCAACTAACTGATGGCTCATTAGTGAACTGGAGCTCTACTGAGCTCCTTAACCTAGCCCAGAGGAGGAAGGTGGCTCTCTTGTAAGTACATCCCATGGTGGTGCTGCAACATGGGAGAGACAATCCATCTGCTACCTCTCCATGCATGGACTGGAGGAAATTAACATTTTCTCTTTCTCCTTCTACTTCCCTCTCTCCTTTGGGAACCTCATGAGATGAATTCATACCTTTTAGAAGCAGGTGACCTAGATTGTTTCCCGTTTTTGTTGTCTGTTTTGTTTTGTTTCTCCCCAAGGAGGGGGAAATCAGAGAGGAGGAAAATAAAGAGAAATTATACCATTTCATGCCCTTTCACTCAGTACCCTAAAACTCTCAGGCAAGCTCTAACTTTTTGCCTATAATAGTAGCTCTTTTGGAATCCTACAGCAGCCATTTAATCTGGTGCAGTGAAAAGAATTAGATTTAACTTCATGGAGCAGCTAGTTTGGGCAGTGGATAAACCTGTGGTCAAGAAATTATTGTTCACTCATTTTCAGTTGCATCTGTCTCTTCATGACCTTATTTTGGGGTTTTCCTGGCAAAGATACAAGAGTAACTTCCCATTTCCTTCTCCAGCTCATTTTACAGATGAAGAAATTGAGACCCAGAAAGATAAGATGACTGGTGTCCATGGTCACACAGACAGCATTAGAGTCTGGATTTTAACTTGGGTAATGGGTATAAATTATTAATTTATATTAAAGAGTGTGTGATATAGTGGAGAAAAGACTATATTTGGAGTCTTGATTTCTTAGATTTGGATCTGAAAGGACCTTCAGGGTTTACATAGTCCTACAACCTCATTTTACAGATGAGGCTACTAAGGCCCAGAAAAGTTCTTTGATTGGATTTGGGTAGAAAGTTGGCAGAAGCAGGATTCAGACACCTTGGTCCTCTTTAGCCATATTCAGCACTATTAGAGGAATAAACAAATTAAATCTTTAGGATATGAGCTTGTGATCTACCTCCAGTATAAAGTATTTCTTTAGTGCCGCCATCTTTGGATTGAAAATAAATGAGTTGTTATTTCTCTTACAAAAGCTGAGTGCTGAGGGACCCATTATTCCAGTGACAGGAAAATCCAGACCTGAGTCCTGTTCCCTAAACTGATGGTCCCTTCTCTGCTCTTCCAGTTTCCAGATGGTAATATTGCCCCTGCCTACTGACACTGATTAATATATCTAATTGCACTGTAGGTACTAAATGGTAATAATGGAGATATTGCTATATCATCCCTTGAGCTAGATAGCTCCGGTGACTATGCCCTTTTCACTTTTATTTTATTTTATTTTATTTTATTTTTAGTGTACTTTTCCTTAGCCGTTGAAAAATGTAGGTGTCAGCTTTATTGATCTTTTTCAGAATCCTGAAATCGTCAGTAAGGTCATCTCAAAGTTTCCTCTCCACCAGAGAAGTCTAAGCCCCATTATAACTTCAATCCTTAAAGCTTGGTATGATCTTTATTACCCTATGGTGTCCCTATCTTCAAGGTAATGACATCTTCTTAGAAGTTGAGTTTAAAATTGCTTTCAACTTTCTATAGGAAGCCTGTCTGGTGAACACACTGGGAGCCAGATTGTCATCTGGGAACACAAGAGAGAAAAGAAGAACAGAAACCCAGGGAGTTAAGGAGGGGGGAAGATAGGCCATCAAGAGAAAGGGGAACAGTTGGAAGGAGAGGGCAGAAGAAAAGGAGGGGGAATATAGTTCAATAGTTGCTTCGAGAATTTAGTCTCTCAGAGGTTCCACAAAGAAAGAGAAAAAGATTTCACCATCTTATTTGCTGAAATGTGTAGTATTGCATTTATTTAACAAGTGTTTACTGAAGGGCAATTAGGTATATTGTTCTGTGCTAAGTATTGAGATAAAATAAAGAACTTATAAGGGGCAGCTAGGTGGTGCAGTGGATAGAGCACTGGCCCTGGAGTCAGGAGGACCTGAGTTCAAATGTGGCCTCAGACACTTAACACTTACTAGCTGTTGTGACCCTGGGCAAGTCACTTAACCCCAATTGCCTCACTAAAAAACAAAAATCCCAAAAATAAGTTATGTAAAGTGACATGTTCTACCCCCTAGAAGTTTGTTATAATAGATACTTGAGAAGAGAAGACACGGGCACCTGAAATAATTGAGTAACAAATGTGATGCAGTGGCGGGTGCATCTGTGTTAGTAGATTCACAATTCACAATTTCTTCTGCCCATTCTTCCTTGGCTTTTAGTGAGCTCTTTTTGCAGATTAGGGTGTGGGAAATGGGGAGTGTGCTGATTGGGCCATCAGAGCCCCAGTATGTAATGAATACGGGCAAGTCTCTTATATACTCAAAATATCTCCTTTTCTATAGTTCTACTAATTAGAAATGCATTTAGGTTAGCAAATTCATTCTGAAAAGCTTCTAATGCCCTCTTAAGCCTCATTCACACTTTATTATGGATTACTCTAATCAGATCAATATCTCCCAAAGACCTGCAATCAAAAAATAAGTAGAAATTTTGATTGGACTAGTTGGTAGGACGTAGGATCTTGAATAGGAGGACTGGCTTGGGAGAAGTGGTAGACTTTGGACAGTAAGATGTTACTGAGAGGGTGGGGTAGGGTTGTGAGGTATAGGTAGGAAATAAGAGGTCAAAGATGGGAGAATTAGAAAGAGAATAAAGAAGTTGTCACATTTACCTAGGATCCTTAGAACTCTCCACAGTTGATGTGGTGCTGAAAACCATTGGATTGCTGACTTAAAATGAGAGGAAGAGATTGAAATATTACCAATTTTCACTTTAACCCGGCCTTGTCTCCCCTTCTCAAAGCTAGTATGATACACAATCCAGTTCATCCCAGTGTCTCCCCTCCACTCTTAATATAGGGAAGAGAGGGGCAGCTAGGTGGTGCAGTAGATAGAGCACCGGCCCTGGAGTCAGGAGTACCTGAGTTCAAATCCGGCCTCAGACACTTAACACTTACCAGCTGTGTGACCCTGGGCAAGTCACTTAACCCCAATTGCCTCACTAAAAAAAAAAAAAATTACGGAAGAGAAACAAAGAAAGAATAATCATTAGCTGAATCTCACCTCATAGAGATTAATATGGCAAAGTACAGTATACAAGAGATTTTTACTATTCTTTTACTGGTTTTTGAAGATTTCCCTTCATGAGTGCCAAGGCTTTGCTGAATTGGGCAAATGTCAAAGTAAATTGTACCAATAATAAGTATTTATAGAAATTCAGAGAAAGGGAGTTGAAGGTGGGCTCCAGCTACTTAGAGCTAGTCTGGATTTTACCTTTGCAAAGGATTAGAGATTTTTTACTTATACTTGTCTATAGTCTCCTGGAAAATATATAATTTAATTGGGAAAGAGACTTGATTTCTTGTGGGGGTAAAAATATATAACGAATACTTAAGTAATCCCAGAGACAAACAAGGATGTCTTGCATGTGTATAACACCTGTCTGCAAGATCCTAAATTCATATTATAAGCTTTTAGCTCAATTCTCTAACTATTAAATTGGTGGCAAGAAAATCCTTCCTTAGGTTTATCCTGATGGAACACTCTTGCCTAGGGAGGCAACTTTGGAGACAGAGGTTCTGCTTATCAGCTGTAATTCTAGGAGAAAATCTAAACACTCCCTAAGAAATAGCAGTGTCTAATAGATAAAAGGTTTCCTTGAAGTCAGGAAGACCTAGACTCAAGTCTTGTTTCAGACCCATGCTATCTGTGTGACCGTGGCCAGGCAAATCTCTGAGATTACAAGTTATAAACAGATTGCTAACCAACATTTCTGGAAGGAGTTTCTATACCAGTGTCCCATGAACCGATGGAACTACAGATCCAAAACAAAAACAAAACCAAAAAAATCTACATGGGTTATGATGCTGGGTACACTGAAGAGCAAATGAACAGATAGAAACTTGGCCCCTTGCACAATGGCATGAATATTGGATTGGATTTGTGTGTGTGTGTGTGTGTGTGTGTGTGTGTGTGTGTGTGTGTGTGTGTGTGTTTGGGGCAATGAGGGTTAAGCGACTTGCCCAGGGTCACACAGCTAGTAAGTGTCAAGTGTCTGAGGCCAGATTTGAACTCAGGTCCTTCTGAATCCAGGGCAGCTGCTTCCACTGCACCACTTAGCTGGCCCCATGGATTGGGATGTACAGAATTTGAGTTTGAATCCCAGCTCAGCCACTGTCATCTGTATTACCTTGGGCAAAGTTGTTTAGTCTCTTAGGGGCCTCAATTCACCTATCTCTAAAATAAGGAGGGAGGATAAATAAGTCCCTTCTAGCTCTAGATCTCTGGTGCTATAGGTATTATAGAGCACATCATTGGGCAGGTAGGTGGCATGATAGATAGAATATTAGGCTTATCTTTCTGAGTTCAAATCCAGCTTTAGATATTTGGTAACTGTGTGAGTATGGGTAAGTCTCTTAACCCTGTTTGCCTCAGTTTCTTCACCTGTAAAATGAGCTGGAGAAGGAAATGGCAAACTACTCTAGTATCTCTGCCAAGAAAACCCCAAATGAGGTCATGAAGAGTTAGACATAACAATAAAAATGACCAGAGAGTGAAGCATCTAGGTAGTGTAGTACATAGAGTACTAGGTTTGGAGTCAACGATCCTCAGTTGAAATTTGACCTCAGATACTTACTTGTTGTGTGACCTTGAGAAAGCAATTTATCTGCTATTCACTTCAGTTTCCTCAACTGTAAAATGGGAATAATATAGCAACTACCTTCCAGGGTTGTTTTGTGAAGCAAATGAGATAATATTTGTAAGTCACATAGCACAGTGCCTGGCATATAATCTTAGCTAATAGTATTATTGTTGTTGTTGTTGTTGTTATTAAAAATGCTTAACAGTCCCTGGAACATAGTAGGTACTATATAAATGCTATTTATTATTATTATTATTATAGCTAGAAGGAACCTAAAAGGACACTAAGATCCAGAGGTCACAGAAGTAGTTGTTGGAAAATGTCAGGCTAGAAAACAGATCTGATACCAAGTCAAACGGTATTGGGGGGGGGGGCAGGGCAATGAGGGTTAAGTGACTGGCCCAGGGTCACATAGCTAGTAAGTGTCTGAGGTCAGATTTGAACTCAGTTCCTCCTGAATCCAGGGCTGGTGCTTTATCTACAGTGCCACCTAGCTGCCCTCAAATGGTATTTTTATTTTATTATAAATTTATTATATCCCCATGTAGCAGATAGGTGGCATAGTGAATAGAACACGGCCTGGGGTCAAGAAGAACTGAGTTCAATTCTCTCCTTAAACACTTACTATGCAATCCTGGATGAGTCACTCAGCCTCTGCTTGACTCAGTTTCTTCATCTGTAAAATTGGGATAATAATCATACCTTACCTTCCAGGGTTATGAGAAGGACAAAAATGAGATGATATTTGTTAAACACTTTGTAAACCTTAATGCAATATATAAATGTTAGCAATTAGGAAGAAAAGGATTAGGAGGAAGTGACTGTAGTAGTTGTGAAGGCATTTTGTGCAATAATAGATGCTAAAAGGGATATACTCGTATGGTGATAGAATTTTAAAAGATCACACCAAAGGGGAACTGGAAATTATTTTTCATTATTTCATGTGTTTCATGATAAACGCTGCTCATATAGATGGAGAGAAGGAAATTTTCTGTTCATATGTATTTAATTCACCAAACATTTATGAAGTGCTTCCAGCGCTTAAGGCGCCATGCTGGGGATTGAAGCACAAAGATGAAATTATATTGTCCCTGCTGGCAGAGACCTCACAGTCTACATAAACAGGTTTCCTAAAAGGGAGAGTGAGATGAGAATAGAACAGAAGCTAGATCAACCTAGAGGGACCCGACCATGCACAGAGTTTCCCTTGAAACTCCCAGGGACTCCAAAGGACACGGTTTTTCATTTTTTGTAATTTCCAGAAGTTCCCAAGGGAGCTCTAGGTAGAATAACCCCTATAGGTCCATTTAGCCTCCCTACCAGTACAAAAGAGAAGTTCAGATGAAATGGAATGAAAATTTTGAGGGAGGTAAGGATCACCTTCTACTGGTGGTAGCCAGGGGGAAGAGAAGAGGGGGAAGACTTAAAGAAGCCTTCATTGAAAAGGTGGTATCTGAGATGGACTTTGGAAGAAAAGAAGGATTTCTACAGTGGGTAATGTGGAGACAGAGCATTGCAAGCATGGGAGACAGAAAAAAAACAAATGAACAGATGCAGGAATATGTCAAGGGATCAGAGAAGGCTAGCATTTCAGTTTGACTGGAATGGTAGCTATGAGATTTAGGAGAGAGAGTGCTGGGCATGGAGTCAGGAAGATTCCTCTTCCTGAGTTCAAATCTGGCCTCAGACACTTACTAGTTGTGTGACCTTAGGCCAATTACTTAACCTGTTTGTCTCAGTTTCTCCATCTGTAAAATGAACTGGAGGAAGAAATGGCAAACCACTCCAGTATCATGGCCAAGAAAACTCCAAATATTGTTATGAGGAGTTGGACATAACTGAAAGCAACAAAAGCAACAAAGAAACAAACAGCAACAAAAAAAAACACTATATAAAAGGGAAAAGAATGATAAGGTTCTGAAAAGGTAAATTAGGGTTAGATTATGGAAAACCTCAAATGTTAGCCTAAAGATGATGTAAATGTAGACCAAATAAAGTTTTAAGGATCTTCACTTCAATTCACACTCACACTTTTAAGTCAAGTCCTTCAGATAGATCAAAGTTATAGTTCTCTGATTGCATTCAGAGGATGTCCAGATCCCATCTCTGATATTTACTACCTTGGACATGTCAGTTAACCTCTGGATCTCTTTCTTTATCTGTAAAGTGAGGTCATTGGACTCTACAGTTGACATCTTAAGTACCTTCCATCTTCATATCTAGATTTGGATACTGGGACCTTGAAGGGATCAATTTTGTAGACTGGTGGGCACTACAGTGAGGAGTGAGTAGATAGAAAGTAGAGGCTTCAAGTATACATACATCACTCTTCATAGAAGTTTGACAGTGCAGAAAAGAAAGCTGAGAGAGAAGTTGATAATGAGAGGTGTTATCATGATGAAGGGAAGATGTTTTGTTTTTGTTTTTAGAATAAGAGAGACCTTGTAGTTAATTCTAAAAAGCACTTTAACAGAACACTTTTAGTTCAGGACTGGGTAAGATGCCAAATTATATAGGATGGAGAAATGACTAGGTGATAAGGAAATGGAATTAGTTTAAATCGGGTTCTGAGCCTGAGGTCTGTGAGCTTATTAAAGCAAAATCATGATAGCTATTTCAATATAACTGGTTTCTTTTGTAATCTTATATGCTTTATTTTACGCATTCAATAGCATCTTCTTCTGAGAAGGGATCCATAGGCTTCATCAAACTTCCAAGTTCCTAGAGTCATCTATTTAAACCAACTCTAGGAACTTGGAAGTAGGAGGGTGATAACAACTTGAAGGAATGATAGGGCCAAGTGAAGGTTTTTTAAGCACTGGGAAGACCTGGGATAAAATAATTAGAAGCAAAGCTTGAGATAAGAGAAATGGAGGGAAGGATTGATAGGCAAAATTGCAAAAGAGGTGGGAGGGGATGGGATCAAAGGCACAAGTAGAGGTGTTGGCTTTGAAGGGCAAAGAGTTATCTCTTCCTCAGGGACTGGAGCAAAGGAGTTTCAAAGAATGTATAGAAATTGAGATGTAGAGTAGGGGAAATGAGAGATCTCATGGCAGAGGGCCTTAATTTTCTTAGTAAAGAAGAAGGTGAAGTCATCTGCTAAAAGTTTGTGAAGTGCTTAACAGATGTTTCATTTTATCCTCACACCAACTGTGAGTGCTAAGTGCTATTATTACCCCCATTTCAAAGAGTAGGAATCTGATGCTGACAAAGATTAAGTGACTTGTCTAAAGTCAAACAGCTAGTGTGTGAGGCAAGGTTTCAATTCAAGTCTTCCTGACTCCAGGTCCAGCACTCTATCCACTGTGCCACCTAGCTGCCCGAGATCCTAGAGGTGACTCAGTAATGGTGATGATGAGGTCCCAAATGGGTGGTTGAGGTGGAATGAATGGGCAGGTGATGGCAGTTGAGGAGGTTGGTCAACTGTGGGGTCAAAATATTCTAGGGAGAAATCAACATGTATTTTGAAGTCCACAAATATGAGGACAACTTGGAGAGGAAGACTGAGACAGATGATGATTATTTTTCAGAAGGTATAAAGAATAATTTGGTGGCCAGCCACCAGGAACAAGGATCATCTGGATATGACAGTACAGATGGATGAAGTAGCCCTCAAGAAAGGAAAGGTTGCCATGTTATGGCAGCAGATATGGCTCTGAAAGTAGCATTGGGGAACAAGGTATCATATGACTTCTCACCCTGCAAGCATGGCATTATTATTATTATTTTTGTTTGTTTGGTTGGTTTTTGCAGGCAATGGTGGCTCACTCTTTTTCCTGAGGACTCTGGTGGAGAAGGGAGCTAGGATTGCTCTCTCCCTTTAATAGACAGATGAATCTAGGCCTTTCTCTCTCTCTTTACCAAATTCTTATTCTCCTTAATAAATGCTTAAAAGTCTAACTCTTGCTAAAGCTTATAATTTATTGCCGACCACTTGTTAGATATTTTAGACAGTATACCTAGAATTTTAGCCCTTACAATAGATAGATAGATATATCTATATCTATATCTATATCTATATCTATATCTATATCTATATCTATATCTATATCTATATCTATATCTATATCTATATCTATATCTATATCTATATCTATATCTATATCTATATCTATATCTATATCTATATCTATATCTATATCTATATCTATATCTATATCTATATCTATATCTATATCTATATCTATATCTATATCTATATCTATATCTATCTATCTCTCCCTCTCCCCCCCTCTCTCTTTCTCTCTCTCTCTCTCTCTATATATATTTATACATATAAAGCAAGCTATATAAAGGATAAATAAGAAAAAAAATAATAACTAGCATTATTATTAAATAAATAACAACAGCAAGCATTTACATAGTGCTTTAAGGGTTGAAAAAACACTTTGCCTATATTAATTCATTTCATCCTCCTTGTGAGTTAGGTGCTATTATTATCTCCATTATATAGATGATGAAACAGACTGAGAGAGGTTTAGTGACTTGCTTGGTTCTTAACCATTCTTTGTGCCATGGACTCCTTTAGCAGTGTGCTGAAGCCTATAGTATCCTTCTAAGAATAATGGTTTTAAAAGTAAAAAATAAAATACATAGGTTTTACAAGTCAATTCTATTGAAATAAAGATGTAATTTCTCCCCACTCAAGTTAACAGACAACATACCCCACCCCAGTCTAAAGGAAATACTCAAACTCTACCACTTATTTTTTTTCTTAATCAATAAATATTTATTAAGTGCTGTAAGGGACTAAAATTCTAGCTAGTCTATCTAAAATATCTAATGAGTGGTCGACAATAAATTATAAGCTTTAGCAGGAGTTAGATTTTTAAGCATTTATTAAGGAGAATAAGAATTTGGTGAAGAGAAAGAGAAAGGCCTAGATTCATCTATCTATTAAAGGGAGAGCGCATTTCTAGCTCCACTCTCCACCAGAGTCCTGACAAAAGAGACTGAGAGAGCCAGCCTTCTTCTTCCCACAAGTAAAAGTCACTTCCTGATGCCAAAGAAAAGCCACATGACTTGCCCTCAGGCGCCTTCTCCCCATGGCTGAGCTTTCCTACCGTAGCTCTCCAGCAGGTGGCATCATTCCAATCATTACAGTGCCTACTAATGTGCCCCACACTGTGCTAAACAATGGAAATACATAAAGAGGCAAAAGACCATTCCTGTCTTTTGCCACCGAACATCTTACATATTTACAAAGTAGTCCCTTAAAGAACATGTGCTCATTTTTGCCAGGAATTAGAAGCCAAATTCATTAATCTCTAAAATTTGCCTGCTACTCCCCTTCAGGCAAAGGAACTATGAAATAGTCCTTTCTAGTTTCCCATGGCTATCATATAGGGCAAGTCATTAGCTCCTAAGACCTCTGTGACTCATGAACTTTCTCCTTGAATTTATTGTTGTAACCTAGCAAACACCCCACCTCCCCATCCCTTCTCTTCTCTCCCCCTCCCAGTCTGTTTCCTCTGTTACATGTTGTGGTAATCTTTTTTTTTTTTTTTTAAATACCAAGTACATTAAAGGGTCATGTCCTTAGACAGGGAAAAGGGAAAAATGTCCTGCAGAGTTTGCTGAGTGGTAGGGAGTCCAGTCCTAAGAAGAAAGATGGTGGTAGGGATAGAAACCAGCAGGCAATCACAGCAAGCAAAATTCTGGGGTTTGTTGGTGGAAGAGGGAAAAAAAAAGATATCAGATGAGGGTCAGAGTGGGTTCATGAGATCACAGTCTATATCAACTTTGCAACCCCCAGAAGACTATGAGGTCCTTGAAATCAGAAGCCATGTCTTTTATTTCTTTTCTACCTCACCCCCTCACAAAACAACTAGCACAGAGCTGAGTTCCTCATAATTGCTTGATAAATATGGTTGATTTGATTTTAAAATCTCAAGAGAGGAAAAAATGGGTTTTGCTTAAAGGAAGATTCTAACTTGATTTGGTAGTTGGGTCATTTTTTTAAAAAAAATCTATTTTACAGAGTTGATGATTCACAGTGGGAAAGCAGAGGGTGGGAGGAGGAGGTTTGCATAGAGATGATTGGGTCACTTAGAGTTCTCATAGCTGTCTTTTCATGGTGCGTGTTTTGATTTCTTTGGCTTCCTGTAAATCTTGTTTTGCTGCCTCATTGCTGTCCTGCTGTCCCTCGCACAGCTGGGGAACTAGCTTAAGACCAACAGAGGTGGTTCTTTAGCTGTGAGTGCATTGCTGTCTGCTCTGTAGGGAGCTAAGTCTTTCCTTAAGAAGGGTAAACCAAAATCTGTTTCCAGGAGTACAGATTAACCTGGTGGTGATGGCTAGATGTCACCCAAATGGGTCAACCCTGTGCAACTGTAGGTTATGACACCATTAACTACCTTGTGTAACAGATGAGAAGGACTGAGACAGCCCTGAAGGGAGCCTGTGTTAATGATTGAAAGCCTCAAATATTTAACTTCTTACCTCTATCCCTTCTTCCAACAGCACGTGCCAGAAGAATGAACCTCCTTTAATTTAAACTATGCAAAGTTATAATGCTGTAGTATTTCTAAGAAGGGAAGAAGTAAGACTTAAAGAAATACTCATGGCTTTCACCTCCTAGGGAGCTTATTTAAATTCTTTTTTTGGGTATTGAGTCTGCTTTGCAGAAATCCATCTCCTCTAACTTCCCATTACTTAGCCTCCAATGCCTGATACAACTAAAACAGGGATTCTTAACTTTTTCTTTTTGTCATGGACACCTTTGCCAGACTGGTGAAGCCTATGAACCTCTTCTCAGAAAACAACAACAACAACAAACTTTTCTTTTCTTTTCTTTTCTTTTTTTTAGTGAGGCAATTGGGGTTAAGTGACTTGCCCAGGGTCACACAGCTAGTAAGTGTTAAGTGTTTGAGGGCGGATTTGAACTCAGGTACTCCTGACTCCAGGGCCGGTACTCTATCCACTGCGCCACCTAGCCGCCCAACAACAAACTTTTAAAGTTTATAAGATAAAATACATAGAATTACAAAGGAGACAAATTATACTGAAATAGAGTTATCAAAATACTTTCAAAAAACAAATTCACACATTCCAGGTTAAAAATCCCTGAACTAAAATAAGCACTTTCATATACAATAGTAGAAAAGACAAGACTGAGCATGAAACTATGAAATTCTATTACCACATATCTTTTAGAAGAGTTTAGGAGGGGAAAAGTTTATATGACAAACATAAACTTGCCCTTTATATCACCTAGGTTGTTAAAAGGATGTGTAAAGTGAGAATAAATAGGAACTGAGCTAGGATTCATGCATGGGTACAGTTGTGAGGCTTTTCTACATTGGCTGCCAGGCAACCACTTCCCTTTTCGTTTACTCCCTACTTCCTAGATATGTTCCACCTAGCTGGACGCTATCTAGAAAAATGACCTCTGAATAATTGAAATTTTTAACCTGGAATATGTGAATTTGTTTTTGAAAATGTTTTGATAACTTTATTTCAGTATAATTTGTCTCCTTTGTAATTCTATGTATTTTATCTTATAAATTTTAAAAGTTTGTTGTTGTTGTTGTTGTTGTTTTCTGAGAAGAGGTTCATAGGCTTCATCAGACCGGCAAAGGTATCCATGACAAAAAGAAAAAGTTAAGAATTCCTGTTTTAGTTGGTGGTTTTTAATATCATAAAAATATTTTAAAAAGCAAAATGCATATGCCTACAGATTCTAGAATTTGAGTATGTGTTATGATTTCCTTGTACTAGGGTTAAAATAAAAGTTTTGACACGGAAATAAGCCAATTATCTGGAAAATCCCCTTATTGGAACATCTTATTGCTTATGATTACCAGATAAATGTAATTGTAAACCAAGGGGAGTGAAGAGGTTATGCAGAAGGGTGGAGCAGGGGGAATTATAAGGCAGAATCAAAGAGAAGAAGAAAGTTGGCTCATAGCTGAATTTGTTAGCATTATTTCATTTTCCTGCTTGCTAAAATGGTATATGGGTCAAAGCAGTGGGAAACTTTGGTGATAGAAGCCATATGGAGAGATTGATAGGCCTTGTAATGTTACATGGAAAGAGAATCTCTCTCTCCCTGCACCAGTGCAGCAATCTAACCAACAGAAATCATAATAAAGGGCCTTTGGGAGGAAAAAGGGCCTGGAATAGAGGATGTAGAAAATCTACACTCACTAAACAGGAAATGAAGAGAGATTGGGTGGAGGTGGGGGGAAGTAATGAAATGGAGATAGAAATTTTTTTAGAAATAAAGGGAATAAAAGGTAGAAGGAAATGTGTGTGTGTGTGTGTGTGTGAAAGAGAGAAATGTTATTCACCATTTCACTATGGTAGGTAATTGGACAGGTAGCTGAAAATACATTCTTTAATTATTTTCATATCTTCTATTTCCCTTAAGATTGTTCCCTCCATTACTCAGTTTCAAAGAATTTGCAGGTGAAGTCCAACCTTCTATACCCCCCTAATTCATCTCCTGACATCTTTCCTGGGCAAGGACAACATTAATTTCCAGATACTCAAGAGTTAGGGGACTTCGTGCCTCATCATCTCTTGGTATATTAGACAATTTCAATGTGTAGTGGTGACTTTATGTGCATGGATGGATACACTAATTAGTGATTAAAAAGTATGAACTCACCTAATATTTTCTGGTTGTCATGTTCTCTGAGGGGTCTGAACCTATCTTACTGCATAAGATCCGCTAATCAAAGAACCAAGGATTGCTAAATTTCCCTTCATTAACACCATGCTAATTTGCCTAAGTAGTCTTACCCCTGCTGGGTGCTCTTATCACTGCATTATCCAATCCTTTGTATTTTCCCTCTTGGTTTTATTTTTTTTCCAAACTGCACTTCACAAATAACTTTTTAAAATTGGAATTCCTGTCCTTCCCCTATTTCTTCTCAGTCTCCTTCAATCATTCCCCTTTCCCTCAAGCCATCCCTATATCCTTGAATGTTTGAAGTCATAGAATCATAGATTTAGAACTGGAAGAGACCTTAGAGGTCATTTAGTTCAAATCCCTCCCATTTTACAGACGAGGAAGCTGAGGTTCAGAGTTAAGTGATGACTATTTAAGTGATGGGGGAGAGGATTTAAAATCAGATCCTTTACCTTCAGATCCAGTGTTCTTTCTGACATGCCAACTGCCTTGGTCATGAGAGCATAGTTGCCCTGCGGCAGACAGCTTACTCCCTTCCCAGTCTGGTTCCCCATTTGGCTTCATACTGCCACAAGCACCAGGGAGCTTTCTTAAAAGCAGGAAGAGAACCAGGATTTCTGTAGTGAGATTTTCCACCTTCTTCCTGGAAAGCCAATCCCCAACTCAACTTGTATCCTCATTGAAGCCTAAACATTCACTTCATGGGACCCAAACTACTGTCTTTGTTGGGATAAGCCTCAAACATTTTCTTAGCCAAACTCTTAGGTCTTATGAATCTACCTGCTACTGGCTGTCAAAATTCTGATGGGAATTTCTCTTCACATTTCTGGTATTAGTCTAAGCCTGACATGTGCTTTCAGGCTTCCAGAATTACATCATTAGTTAGTTGCTTTTGCTTATTGAAATCCTGGCGATGAATTGGGTCATATCCTTGGAGCCTGCCACTGTTAACTCTTTTATTGTCCTCTTCTTTGAGCCCCACTTAGGAGCATTTCATATCAAATGGAATATTTCATGAAACTGCTTCTTTCCACAAAGGCCAATGTTCTAAAACAGCCCTGCCTCAGCTAAGTGTTTCATAAACTACTTTTATGCTTGTTAAATGTCCCTGTATTCCAAATAACGTCAACTTGGTCATAAAACGTCAGAGAGTCAATTGGAACTCCCCCTTTGTCCTTTGCTGCTGCTTCTGCTTCTGCTTCTGCTTCTTCTGCTTCTTCTTCTTCTTCTTCTTCTTCTTCTTCTTCTTCTTCTTCTTCTTCTTCTTCTTCTTCTTTTTTTTAGTGAGGCAATTGGGGTTTAAGTGACTTGCCCAGAGTCACACAACTAGTAAGTGTTAAGTGTCTGAGGCCGGATTTAAACTCAGGTACTCCTGACTCCAGGGCTGGTGCTCTATCCACTATGCCACCTAGCTGCCCCTGTCCCTTGCTTCTAACACCCAGCTGACTCTCTCATTTCTCATTCTGTTCATCCCCACAAATAACCCTTAGTTCTCAGTTGTCTCTTGTCCCCCCCATCTCTCAGTTTTCAACCACTTCAGTTCATCACTCCCCTCTTCTCAGTACTGAGTTGTCCCATTGCACTTGGCCAAGACTTGCCAAGCCCTGCTATCTGAATCTTTGGGAAATAGAACAAAGGACCCTTTCTGTTGCTTAGCCTAGCAGCAGGGAGTAAAAATGAGCCCTAGTGGATATTACTCTCAAAGACCAAAAGCAAGAAGTCTAGGGCAGGAAGAAAAAGTCAACATGGGACCTAAACCACATAGACCGGAAATGATATATTACAAGAGATTCTCCCTGCCACAGGTGCTGCCTGAAAGATTTCTCTTCCCCCTCCTCAAATATTCCTAGGGCACTTTGGATCTTTCATTGCCCTCATCACTGTTTAACTTGTAGCATAATTATCTATATACACATTGTACACTTCCGTTAAATTGCAAACTTCTTGAAGGCAGGGGAAGTGTCTTTTTTTTTCCATCTTTGGACATCCATTGCCTAAACTAGTACTTAATGCATTTGCCACTATTGTGAGAATATTTTGAGGTCTTTCAGAAAAATGGCACAACATTAATTCAATTTCTTTATGTCTCATTTAGAGCACAAGTTAAAATGCATCAGTAAGCAAATGCGATATTTAACTGGGCCATCTCAGTGCTCATGGGAAAGCTTCCTTCAAGATGTTTTGCATATTTATACAAAGCATGTCGACTGTGTACATAAGCCATAAGTCTTATCTATGTATCTGTGTCTAACTTGAAAAGATGTTTTTGAAATAGGTTACTTTGAAATATGAGGAACTGGAGGCATTCTTAGAGTTGATCTAAAATGATGACTCTACTGAAGTTTTCTTTATTCTCATTCTAATGCTTTCTACAGGGGGGAAATGCTTTATATTTTTCGTTAGAGTAGGGAGAAACGTGAGGTGTACAAGTTTGGTGACATCTCCACTCTAAATCTTCATCTGGACTATTTTTACTTGACCTGTGGTAGGGTTTTCCTGGCTCATATAAGGCACAGTCAGAAATGCTGTACCTTGACCTCAACATAATGATGTCATTTGGTCCTCTTTGAGAATGAAGGACAACAACCAGGGTAGGGAGGGAAGGTTCAGACCTGTGATTTCATCCACATGGGAAGCTCCTGATGTGACAACTCCTTTCATCAATGTAGATTGGCTACTTATGGGTAATTTGTGGTCATTGATCCCTTACCTGGGGCTCTCTGAGGTTAGGTGATTCATTCGTGGTTGGTCACAAAGCTAGTATATTTCCAACTCCATGACTAGTCCTCTATCCCCTATCTCATGTTGCCCATCACCTTCCACATAAATGTTGCATAATAAATTCAAAGACAATATAAACTCAATGAAGGGCAAAGGCTTTTTAATTTTTCCATTTGTATTTTTCCAGTGCTGAGCAAAGTGTCTGATAAATAGTAGGTGCTCAATAAATGCTTGATACATTTATTTAATAGAGTTGAAAATACCAGATATCTACCACTCTTACTTGTTCCTCTCTGTGTATAATAATCATGCTGTAACTTGTGATTTTTTTTATTGTGTTTTAATAGGGCCAGGATTTAAGAGCTTGGGAGGCAAACATTAAGAGTGAGACATGCATCATAAAAACAGAGTACTCAAACTGTCTAAGGAGAGGAAAATAAAAGCTGTATAAAATCTGTTCACAGCTGATCTGAAATGGATTTTCTATTTAAAGTATGACAACAGAATGTTATAATGGCTGGTGGCACTGTTTACTATAAAGGTGTCGCTATTTCCATCACATCTTGTGTTCTTGGGTTTTAAATGTGTCATTGCTGCAAACACAACTGTTCTGGAACAAGGGAGGGCTTCTGTAGATCTTTCTCTACATTGATTATATTCGTGGACCTTTGGGATTCAGAAATCTTTTCTGCCATCCACTGTTTCTTACTTCTTATGCCTGTGTTCACACAATGGAAGAACATTTTAAAAAAAAGGATAGTCTGATGTCACCGTTTAAAGTCCTCAACTTAATACAACAAGCATTCATTAAGTTTCTTCTGCATGTCAAGAACTCTGCAATAATGAGGGAATATAAAAACAAAAATGAAAAGACCCTGCCTCCAAAGAACTGATATTCTGGTGGGGGAAAGCCAGCAAGTTTACAGATCATTAAATACAAAATATAGGGGGGAGGAGGCAGAGAGAAGAAACAAATATTTATTAAATACCTACTATATGCCATACCCTATGCTAAGCTATTTACAAATATTATGTCATTTGATCTTCATAACAAACCTGGGAGGTAGGAACTATTATTACCTCCCAGTTTGCAGTAAAGGAAACTAAGGCAAAAAAGTTAACTGACTTGCCTAGGATCACACAGTAAAGTGTGCAAGGCTGAATTTGAGCTGAGGTCTTCCTGATTCCAGGCCCAGTGCTCTACCCATTTCATCACCTACCTCTGTAATGCACCAAATAAATACAAAGTATCTTGGGGGGGGCGGGTAACTGAGGGGAATGTAACAACTTGAATCAGCCAAGGGATTTTGTAGGAGGAGGCAATTGGTTTGAGCTTTGAATGGAGCTAGTAATTCAAGATAGCAGGTAGAGAGACTGTACACTGAGACTGGGAGACCGAATACCATTAGGGGAAGCAGAAAGCAATCCCATTTGGTCGGAATGTAGAATATGAGAAGGAGGCATCTGGAGATAAGGTAATAATAATAATAATAATAATAATAATAATAATAATAATAATAATGTGTCAATCCTGAAACCTGTAGCCAGGTTTTAAAGGGTTTTAAGCACCAACAAAAGCATGTGTATTTTATCCTAGAGGCAACAGGAAAGCATGGAAGCATTTCGAGAAGGGGTATGTCATGGTAAGACCTAGGACCGTGACTGCATTACAAGTTTGTAAGAACAGCATCCTTGTGACATGTTGATTTATTTGAAGTTGTATACTATAGAAGTACAGATGACCTTTATGGAATGGGTTCTAAAGATCCTTTGGGGAGCAGTAGCTTTTTTGTAAATTGGAAATTTGCAGAAAGGAACTTCTCAGATTGATCTGATTATTGGTTTTAGTGCAATTCACAAAATAAATTCAAAAAGCAAAAGAAAATACACTTGCTGAGATGGTTTGAAGTATTCCTTTTCTTCAAAATGTCTATCAATTCCACTGATTATCAGTCCATAAGCATTTATTAAGTACTTAATATATACCAGGCACCATGGATATGCATACAAAAGTTCCTGCCTTCAGGACCTTCATTCTTCCAGAATTTATTATGCAACATTTATGTGTAAGGTAAGAGGTAGCAAAGCATTGTGGATAGAAAGTCAACCTCAGAGTCAGAAAGACTTGTTTATCTAATTCCTGCTTCTTACGTGTACTGACTCTGTGAAATTGGTCAAGTCACTTAACCTGATTATATTGCCCAATTCTATTTTTATGAGTTATATTAGTAATTTGCAATATTAGCAGAAGCATTTGCTACAGAGATGTAATATGGTAAGGAAGTCATGAGGAACATGGAGAGTCATAGAGGACATGAGTTCTTTAAGACTATCCTAATGGAGTACTATCTCCAGTAGTTCCTACCAACTTGGAAAGACTTGGAATACAGGTTGAGGGGTGGACTCTGTATCAGTTGTCCAAAGACCTTTGCAGCCAGATATGGAAAAGCTCATCAGCAAGTCTTGGCTTCCAGGTGATGGACTTTTTTTTTTACAGTCACAGCAATTTATACTAAAGCACAACAGGACTGCAATCTACATCAACAGAAGAATCATCCACATTAATAAAATTATTAATGGTCATGAATTACTTATGGATTTCTATGTAGAATAGCAACAGATTTTTTTTCTTTCCAAGATGGGAGGGAAAAAAATAAAAATTCGTATAGTGCCTACTATGTGCTAGGTACTTTACAAATATTATTTCATTTGATCCTCAGAAAAACCCTAGGAGGGAAAATGCTATTATTATCCCTGTTTTACAGTTGAGGAAACTGAGACCATCAGATGTTAAGTGACTTGGCCAGGGTCACAAAGCTAGTAAGTATCTGAGGCTAGTTTTGAACTCAAGCCTTTCTGACTCCAGATTCAGGGCTCTGTACCCTAAGCCAACTGGCTGCCTCATCTTTCTATCATCTTTCTAATAGTGTTGTTGAGAGTTGATCATAAGCTAACAATCTGGTTATTTTTTATACACAATTACATTGTGAGGTGACTGCATGGCATCATGGATATTGTACCAATTTTAGAGTCTAGAACTCCTGAATTCAAGATTTGTCTCTCATGTGTACTGGCTACATGACCATGGGCAGCTATATAACCTTGCAGTGCCCCCAAGACTTTTTTTTGGTGGGTCAGTGAGGGTTAAGTGACTTGGTTAGGGTCACACAGCTAGTAAGGGTCAAGTTTCTGAGGCCGGATTTGAACTCAGGTCCTCTTGCCTCCAGAGCTGTTGCTCTATCCACCGTGCCACCTAGCTGCCCCTGCCCAAGACTCTTAAGCTACAGATAGGTTGCTGGTCTGCATTGATGGAGGGCATTTCCCCACAGATAGCTTCTGAGACCAATGAAATCATAGGTTTGGAATAAAACAAAACAAAAAAGGCCAAAAAAAAAAATGGTACTTGATACAATACCGTCCTTGTGAACTATGCCACTGGAACTCATTGTGGTGCTATAATGGAGCTGTCCCGGTGTGACCACTACTGCCATTCTACAGATAGTGGGTTGTCTGGCAAAAAGTCTTCCTGAAACCCTCTCGTTGAAAAAAGGCCTTCCAGAGTCAAGTAGTTCTGGAGCACACAATGTGTAAGTCATGGTTGTATCATCATCATCATCATCATTCCCTAAGTCTCAGTACCCTCCCTTACATAGACTCCTTCCTCCTCATCATTCTATGAATTTAAAGTTCTCAGGTTTTGTTTTTGTTTTGTTTTTTGTTTTGTTTTTAATGGCTTGACTTCTCTAGAACACATACAAAGAAAGTCTAAAAATCAGTGCTCCCTTCTAAAAGATGAAAACACTGTGGAAGTCTAATAAGGACTAACTTTAGTGCTATGTAGCAAAGCATGTAATAACCAGGCCCTGCTACATCTGTCCCTTGTGTTAGAAGCTTCTCTTGCTGGGGTTAGTGATAAACTCAGGTGTAACTGAAGTGAGTACCTAACTAATAGCCCTTTCAATGGTGAGCCTATGGGTGATGTCTTTGATTTGTTTTGCTGCAATCCAAATTTGTTGGACATGTTACTATTTTCAGGCCCAGGCAACTTCTCAAGTATTTAGCACAGCCCTGAAGCCTGCAATCAATAAGAATAATATAATAATCATTGCTAGCATTTATATAATACTTTAAAGTTTGCAAAGTGCTGTTACCTCATTTGAATAAGAATGACACCACTCAACTGAAGGAAGTAGGTGTATTTATCATGTAGATGAGAAGACTTGGGGGAGGAGGGTGAAAACATTACATTTCTGTAATGTATTTGAAAGGCTGTCTTCACTTGTTGGAGGAATTTGACCAGTTCAATTTGGGTGCAGGATAAGAGTAGAAGTTACCAAATGAGTAGAAATTATTAACAAAAAAAAAAAGTAAGTTTAGACTCAATGAAGGGAAAAAACTTACTCACAATTAGAGCTGTCCAGAAGTAGAATGGGCTGCCCTGAGAGATGAGTCTCCCCCTTCTTTCTTCATGCAACAAAGCACAAGATAGCCATTTCACTTCTTGGGTATGCTCTTAGGGATTCCTTTCATATATGGTTGCAGAAGATGGTCACCAAGATTCTTTCCGGTGCTCAAATTCTGTGATTCTGTCATTCTTGATCCCTTCATTCCAGGCTAGTTGGTCCTTACAGTATACCAGAAGACCATAGTTATGACCATGCTTCAGACAGTAAGAGCTTAATAAATGCTTATTGATGACTGACTATGCCATATTTAGTTGTTGTGCTGTGGGAAGAACATTGAAATGGGATTCTGAAGAATCTAATTCTAGTCCTTTGGCAATTGACTCAGTTGATAATCTTGAGTTTCTTTATTTCAAAACTGGGCAGGGGGGGAGGCTCATACATTTCAGCAACTGAAGAATTCAGCATTTCTGATATTCTCAGGTAGACTTCAATTATAAGTTGTAAAATATTATTTCTTTTCCTCTTCTGGCTTGCAGTCACAGCTTGATGTACTGATCACTTAGTTAGTATTCGATCACGAAGAATAATATCTAACATTTATATAGTGCTTTACGGTTTGCAAAGCTCTTTAGATCTGTTACCTCCTTTAATCCTCACAGCAAGCTGGTGAAATAGGTGCTGCTATTGTCCCCATTTCACAGATAAGTAAAGTGAAGCTTAGAAAAGTTAAGTGATTTGCCCAGGGTCATATAGCCAGTAAAATGTCTGAGGTAGGATTCAAATTCAGGTGTTCTTATCTTCAAAATCCCAGCATTCTTTTTTTAATCATAAAAGTATTTTGTCATTTTCCAATTACATGTAAAGAGAGTTTTCAACATTTGTTTTCATAAGATTTTTAATTCCAAATTTTTATCTCTCCATCCCTCCCTCCCCTCCCCTCTTCTCAAGACCGAAAACAATCTGATATAGGTTATATACATACAATCCACAAGTTCCTAATTACCTTCTAGAATGGTTGGGTCAGTTCACAACTCCACCAACAATGCATTAGTGTTCCAATTTTACCACAGCATCTCCAATATTTATTATTTTCCTTTTTGGTCATATTAGCCAATCTGATAGGTGTGAGGTGGTACCTCAGAGTTGTTTTTCATTTGCATTTCTCTAATCAATAGTGATTTAGTGCATTTTTATATGACAATAGATTTTTTTATTTCTTCATCTAAAAACTGTCTATTCATATCCTTTGACCACTTCTCGATTGGTGAATAACTTTCATTCTTATAAATTTCATTAGTTTCCTACATATTTTAGAAATCTGGCCTTAGAAACACAGGCTGTAAAAATTCTTTCCCAGTTTTCTGCTTCCCTTCTAATTTTGGCTGCATTGCTACTGTTTGTACAAAAACTTTTTAAAAAATTTAATCAAAATCATCCATTTTGCATTTTATAATATTCTCTATCTCTTGTTTGGTCATAAATTGTTCTCCTCTCCATAGATCTGAGAGGTAAACTATTCCTTCTTCTCCTGATTTACCTATGGTATCACCCCTTATGTCTAAATCATGTACCCATTTTGACCTTATTTTAGTATATGGTGTAAGATGTTGGTCTATGCCTAGTTTCTGCCATACTATCTTCCTGTTTTCCCAGCAGTTTTTGTCAAATACTGAGTTCCTATCCCAGAAGCTGGAGTCTTTGGGTTTATCAAACAGTAGATTACTATAATCATTTACAACTGTCTCCTGTGCCTAACCTATTCCATTGATCCACAACTCTATTTCTTAGCCAGTACAAATAGTTTTGATGATTGCTGCTTTATAGTATGGCTTCAGATTTGGTACAGCTAGCACACCTTCCTCTGCATTTTTTTCATTAGTTCCCTTGATTAGTTCCCTTGACAAAAACCCAGCATTCTATCCAGTGAGCCCCATAAAAATATCCCTTACCTAGAAAAACTATATTGGGGACCTTAATGAGATCTATAAAGATATAAATAAAATATAAGAAGAATAAGAAGATTTCAGAAAACCTGGTTTCTGCTATGGCTATGAGCACAAGACAGACTTCTCTATGTTAAACTTTTTGTTGTTGTAACTTAAAAAAAAAAAAAAACAAGGCATAATCAGTATTTGGTTCCTCCTATTCCTAAAGGACAAACCAAGGCAAAGACTGAGTGACTTGCCTGAGACATCAAGGTACCCCAGGGCTTAACTGCAATTAGAGCAGGAGACTCCCCATGCTCAGTCCCCTCGATGTCTGATTGCTGTTGCTGCTTATGTTTAAATACAAGTTGCCGTGCTAAGCAAAAATTAATTATAATAGATTCATTTAATCATAACACAGAAAAGTTTAACTTGTTAGAACCTTAAACTTGCAGATGAAGCGTTCCCTGGGGCTGCTTGTCTGATTGTAGCTGTTATGCCTAACCTACTTATTGGTGTTCTCTGAAGGTGGCTTCAAACCCTCCCAGGATACTCTATACATTAAAAACTCAATGATGGAAACATTTAAAAACTTATGACTCATTTTAATGACCTTTGGGGGCTATATGTTTTATAAAGCAAACTTTAGCTTTATGGTTTCTGACTTCAGTTTTCATCTAAACATGAGTCATCTTGACTAAAGTTAGTCCTTGACACTTAAAGAACAACATGTTAACAGCAAGTTTTTATTGTATCTCCAGAGGTGAATCACAAAGGCCCATGGTAAAGTATGTTTAGGCATAGATGAACAAGTTAATATTATACAACCCCACTTCTGACAGTTGCCTAAAATCCAGGTTTCTACATATCTTGTTTAATAATATGACTTCTGGTTTTCAGATTAATTTTCTACTCTACTGATAAATGGTGGTGGGGATAGAATAACGTTTCTGAAAGGATCTTATTTGCTTAATAAATGCAGCATTGGAGTGGCAGTCAGGAGTTTTATAGAACCTAAGAGTTGGAATGAATCAGCCCATTTCTGTATAGGAATCTCTTCTACCAGATCTTGAGACACTGTTCTCACTTAGAGATTGCTAATGAGAGGGCCACTTACTATCTCATCAAACATTCTAGTCTGGGATAGCTCTTAATTATAACACTAGGGGATGATCCTACAGGAGTCACTCATTGAATCTTTTTTTGCTCTATCCTCCCTTCTAGAAGCAACAGAGCAGAATCATACCTAGAAGTCATCTGCCCTTTCTAAACTTTGCCTCCCTTTTCATTCTCCTATTAGTCATGAGATGTAATTAGGCACATCCTGTTAACAAAAGTTAGCTGACCCTTAGCCTATAAGCAATATAATCACCCTCAGTCCCATGAAACCCCTTTCTCTGCTATTTTATGGACTTTATACAAGCCATATAGTACAGAGTAGCTCATGGCCCCCAGTTAGGAAAATCCTTAACATTTGGACAGAGATTCAGCTCTCTGACCTCATTTTTGTCTATTTCTAGTTAATTCATGTGCTCTTTTTGTTTGAAGAAAAATGAAGATATAGGAAATGTTTATGTAAAAGAAGAAAGCTGTCTATGTTACAATGTCTGTTATTCGACAGGCATGCACGTGGAAAGCTGAGAAAAGATCAGACCTTTTGGGAGAACTTTGCTCAGTTGTTGAAGAAATCAATAAAACTAATAGCTCCTACCCAAATCACCTGTTCTGAGCTGCTTGCAAGTCCCTTTGACCCATTGTGATCTGTCCCTTCTTTTTTTGCAGCTCAGACCTTCTTCCATTTTCTCCTTTTCACTTCTTTCAGTTTTTGCCCCTGTGCCAGCAAGGTTTTCTAGTTTGGTTCATTAATTTCTTTTTTTTTTTTTTTGCAGGGCAGTGGGGGTTAAGTGACTTGCCCAGGGTCACACAGCTAGTAAGTATCAAGTGTCCAAGGTCGAATTTGAACTCAAGTACTCCTGAATCCAGGGCTGGTGCTTTATCCACTGCGCCACCTAGCTGCCCTGGTTCATTAATTTCTAAGCAAGGATTGGGGCTGCTGCCCAATTTTTACCATTCCCACACTTTGTGTCTCAGTCTGTCTCTCACAATTGCATGTATTCCTTTAAGAACTCCTGGGCACTCAGACGCTTACTAACTGTGTGACCCTGGACAAGTCACTTAACCCTGATTGCATTCAAAAAAAAAAAAGAAGAAAGAAAAAGAAAGACAGAAAAGAAAGAACTCCTGGGCATGACTTAAGCCCACCTTTGGACTTTAAAATTATCATAGTCCAGGGCGGCTAGGTGGCACAGTGGATAAAGCACCGGCCCTGGATTCAGGAGTACCTGAGTTCAAATCCGGCCTCAGACACTTGAACTTACTAGCTGTGTGACCCTGGGCAAGTCACTTAACCCCCGTTGCCCCACAAAAAAAAAAAAATTATCATAGTCCCAAATCTCTTTCAGGGCCAAGAACCAATTCTTGCCCCTCCAGACTATAAATCCCAGGATTCCCTTCTCTTCTCAAATACCCATTCCATAAATGTCTTCCTTCGATGGATTCAAAATCTACTGCTTATCTACTTATGGCCATTGTTGCTAGGTCTATCTTCTTGGGTCAACCAGAATGAGTTCAATGCTTCAACCACATGACAACCTTACAGATAATTGAAAGACATTTATAATGACTGCTGTACCACCCCAAGGGCTTTCAAGCCTGTGAATCTGGATTCTGCATCCAGAATTGTCTGCCTTTGAATGCATAGTCTCACATAAATCACTTAACCACCCAGATTGAAAGGACAGGTATACATCATGTGAACCTTGGAGGAACGGGATTTTTTAGCTAATGTAACATGACACCAGAAAATGGTCAAGTGAATCCCTAACCCCCTTCCCCTTATTCTAATATAGAGTGGCTTCAATAGACCAAAATCGGCCCCAGAATTAAATCAGAAGTGGCCTGGGGAGTCATTTAATATCAACACTCTGAAACTAGTCAGCAAAAGTATAGTGTTTAGGAGACTTTTATTTATTTATTTGTTTATTTGTTTGATTGTTTGTTTATTTATTTATTTTTGTTGAGGCAATTGGGGTTAAGTGACTTGCCCAGGGTCACACAGCTAGTAAGTGTTAAGTGTCTGAGGCTGGATTTGAACTTAGCTCTTCCTGAATCCAGGGCCAGTGCTCTATCCACTGTGCCACCTAGCTGCCCCTTAGGAGACTTTTTTTTTTTTTGGTGGGGCAATGGGGGTTAAGTGACTTGCCCGGGGTCACACAGCTAGTAAGTGTCAAGTGTCTGAGGCTGGATTTGAACTCAGGTACTCCTGAATCCAGGGCCAGTGCTTTAACCACTGTGCCATCTAGCTGCCCTGCCTTAGGAGACTTTTAAATAAAAATATTCCTTTTCCTCTTCCATTCTCCCTTTTCATTTTCTACCTATCCCTAGGGCTGACGCCTCCCTCCTCTCTTCCTTTCTCTCTCCTCCAACTTTTCTTCTAATCATACTACCAAGTAACCTTTATTGGTCTAGGTTTATAATGTGCTAGGCAGTGGCTTATGACCATGATATGTTTATATTAATCCCCTAAGATTCTTATAATTATTGCCTACTATATTCTAGTCCTTCTTATAGCAGAAGCCTTCTACTGCTCTACTGATATGAGCTCTGCTGATATGAGCTCTACTGATCTAGTCCTTAGTCACAAACTTTGATTCTTCACTGAAGTTCCTACATGAAACCTAGACATCTGAGTAAGTCATATAAATGTAAGGCCATGGTTTTGGAGAAAGCTCTAGTCAACTCCACTTTATCCAATCTTCCTTCCCCAAACCACAAAGTTGACCTTTCAGTAAAGGATGGGATCATCCCTCCTCCTTTCTTTATTATTAGGAATTTAAGAAATTCCAACAAATATGGGCATTTTGATACTCAGAGAACAAAGAGAATGTACATACAAAACCGTATATATCTTTTATATGGTTTTAACAGGGCAAATTAACCAAACTGCTCTGTTTGCCCATGTCCCCTTCCAAACTTTCTGTTCCTTTTATGTATTTTGTTTTTGACATAATTGAGGTCAAATGACTTGCTCAGAGTCATATAGCTAGTATCTGGGGGCAGATTTGAACTCAGGTCCTCCTGACTCCAAGTCCCATGCTCTATCTACTGTGGCACCTAGCTGTCCCCTTTCTTTGAATTTTATATGTTTCACTGACTCCTTTTGTTTCTTCACTTACTTTTTGAGTATTTCTTCATTGGTCCTATTTCCCAGCACCTGAACTATTTTCATTGTTAAGAAGTGTCTATAGTAGGGTAGCTAGCTACCCAGTCCTCATTCTATGTACAGCCTATGGTCACTGGAATTTCTCTAAAATCTCATTGTGTTATGTAACAGAACCAAATAAAAATTTCAAGTGTTTTTTTTTTCATAAGTGGTATTGTGTTTTCTCATATACTAGCAAGCCTGGGAACGAAAACACAACCTGTCACTTGCCTTTCCCATTATTGATGAACAGAGCCTGTGGAGCTTCTGACTGTAGCCAGAAGTGACAAGAGTGTAGTTTCTCATTCTGGATTCATAATCCATGACCACAAAGCAGGTCTCAACAACCAGTATCCATCAGTGCTCTGTTACTCTCCTGTGACAGACTTCATGCTCACTGTTCCAGCCTGTACTGCTGAGCATCTGGTAGGGATTTGGTCAGATTCTCCACAAGGTTATCCATTCTTGGTCCCATCTCTCCTCTTTTTCCCTCTCACCTGTTTTTTTTTTTTTTTTCTGTGTTGGCTTGCCCAGCAAATATCACACCTCCCATGTTCTACCCTGGTTTTCTAAAATACTTTGCAATTCGTGACTCAGTGGTTTGGATTTTGGTTTCCTTGGCAAGAGCAGCTGAAGTTATGAAAGGAAATTAACACGCAGAAATCTCAACAGCTTCTGTGATGATTAAGTTGCATATGGATTTAGCTCTAAAAGGCTTCATTTGAAAGGAGGAAGTTCTGCCTCCAGAAATGTCTGTTCACCAGCTGTGATTGCTCCCCTCCTCCCCTGTCCCATAGCAGCAGAGATATATGGCAGGGCTGGAGCTTGCAGCAAGCATGGGAACAAGTCCTATGTGAGATAGGGGTGATTGTGATCAGTCTATCACCCTATTTTGAACTATCTTTAAATAATCAAATCCAGTGCAAGGGAAAGGAAAAAGGAAGGCGCGAGGTAAGCCCCAGCAAGGAGGGAGATCATAATTTTACTATATCTAACAATGAATTAATTGTTCGGTTTTTTTTCTCCCACAATCCCTAATTTTCTTCAAGGCTCAGCTCAAGTGCCATCTTCCCCATGAGGTCTTTCCTGGTTTGCCCTGTTATTAATATCTCCCTGTCCCTACTTTACCTTGTATCTATTTTGTATTACCTATACAATCAATCATCAATTATCAATCAATCATGAAGTATTAATTAACCACTTAACTATATGCCAGGCTTTGGGATAGGTGCTAATGCTACAAGTACAAAGAAATCTGAGCAGAATGAACTTACATTCTAAGAGGAGATGAACACTTATAAAGCTCAATTGTTGTTGTTGTTGTCATGCCCCACTCTTCGTGCTTCCTTTTTGGGGTTTTCTTGGTAGAGATAGCACAATGGTTTGCCATGTCCTTCTCCAACTCATTTTACTGATGAGGAACCTGAGGGAAGCAGGTTTAAGTGACTTGCCCAGGGTCACATAACTGGTAAGTGTCTGAGGTTGGATATGAACTTAAGTCTTCCTGACTCCAGGCCTTACACTCTATCAACTATATCACCTAGCTGCCCTTATAAGATGCAAATAGTGTCATGAATATAACTAACATATAGTTAAATGTAATTCATTAAAAGTAGTTAAAAATACATATACACTCACAAAGTGGTTAAATACAAGGTAGATATTGGCAAACTCATGGAGGGCAGACAGGGACAATTTTTGCTTTTGCTTTTATATCTCCAGAGCCTCCAAAATACCTTGCCCATTGAAGTCATTTTCAGTCATGTTTGACTCTTTGTGACCCCATTTGGGAGTTTTCTTGGCAAAGATGCTGGAATAGTTTGCTATTTCCTTCTCTAACTCACTTCATAGATGAGGAAACTGAGGCAAATGAGGTTGTGACTTGCCCAAGGTCACTCAGCTAATAAGTGTCTGAGGCCAGATTCAAACTCAGGTCTTCCTGACTCCGGGCCCAGCACTCTACCCACTACATCACATACCTGTCCTGCCACCTACTTGCCTGGCACATAGTAGGTTCTCTTTTTTTTAAGTGAGGCGATTGGGGTTAAGTGACTTGCCCAGGGTCACACAGCTAGTGTCAAGTGTCTGAGGCCAGATTTGAACTCAGGTACTCCTGACTCCAGGGCTGGTGCTCTATCCACTGCGCCACCTAGCTGCCCCACACATAGTAGGTTCTTAATAAATGCTTATTGATGGATGTATTGACTTATTTGAAATCACAGTAATTCATCAACCAATCATTTTTGATTGTCTTATTTCTGGTATTGATGAGCTTGTTTTTCTTCCTTTGCTTTCAGCTCGGAGACCTGCTTCACAAGTTACAGTTTGTCATGACCTACGTGGCTCCCTGGCAGCTCGCTTGGGGTTCATCCTTTCATGTGTTTGCTCAGCTCTTTGCAATACCTCGTATCCTTTTTGCTTCTGACCTATTCCCTTATGGAATCTAATGGGGACTGCTTTCACCAAACTTCACCTATGAAGAGGTTGTAAAGGATGTGATGCTATTTTTAATGAGGACTTTGGGGCAACACAGCGGATTCTTACCAGATCACTTAGCCTTAAAGATATTCCTCAATTTTGAATTATTCTACATTCTTAAAGCTTGCTTAGGAGGTATTCTTCTCTTCCCTCCATCCCACCCCAATTGTTCTGTTTGTCCTTCATTCTCAAAAAGGACCACAACATCAGGGTGATGGTATGACTTGCCCTGAATTGGATTTAAGTGAGGCAGGGCTGTGCAAAGTCACCAACCTCACTCTCTCCTCCAGAGCCATCTGGGTCCAGTGGAAAGATATAGATCATGATGACTGGAGATGGCCCTAAATGGTTTTTTTTGTTTTG
Organism: Dromiciops gliroides; assembly: GCF_019393635.1. Taxonomy (NCBI): domain Eukaryota; kingdom Metazoa; phylum Chordata; class Mammalia; order Microbiotheria; family Microbiotheriidae; genus Dromiciops; species Dromiciops gliroides. The sequence goes on from NC_057864.1 coordinate 147,210,297, forward strand.
TTTTTGTTTTTTTTTTGCGGGGCAATGGGGGTTAAGTGACTTGCCCAAGGTCACACAGCCAGTAAGTGTCAAGTGTCTGAGGCCCGATTTGAACTCAGGATCTCCTGAATCCAGGGCCGGTGCTTTATCCACTGTGCCACCTAGCTGCCCCCGGCCCTAAATGTTTTTAAGACAATTGGGATTAAGTGACCTTCCCAGGGTCACATAGCTTTTGTCTAAAGGGAGATTTGACTTCAGGGTCAGCATTCTATCCACTGTACCACTCCAACAGTTTCATTTCAAATACTCAGGAGCTGCATTGAGATGCTCCACTCCATAAGTTGAAACTGATGCTTTGGCACTTTATTACTGGCCCAATTATCTTAGTTAAGAAATATCAAATAACACAAATCAGAGCACATTTATTAATACTTGGTGACAGACTTGAAAATACTGTTGTCTATGGCTAATATGGAAATGTGTTTTGCATGACTTCACACGTCATGGTTATTATATTGCTTGCCTTTTCAATGAGTAGGGGAAGGGACTGAAGGAAATGAGAGAAGCTGGAATTCGAAATAAAAAAAATGTTAAAAATTATAAAACATTTTAAAAACATTTAGAGGAAAAAACAAAAAAATGGTATGTTATTCAATATTGCATCATAATATAGCATAAGAAAAAGGCATAGTGAATAGAGAGCCAGTCTTGGAAGCAGGAAGACACGTGTTTAAGGCCTGTTGTATCTGATAGTGTTTAGTTAATGTGACTCTGGTAAAATCATTTAATATTTCAGTGCCCTAGAGAGCCCTCTAAGGATATGAATTTAAAAGTCACTAATCTGCATTGGCAGAAAGATTTTCCACACCAGGAGTTCCCTATACTAATGAAACCACAGATTAAGTAGCAGTATTTATTCGCTTATTTTAAGACTAAAAAGAGCATCTTTTTATTTCATCATAGATGCCTCTAGCCAATTGCCACTTAACTTTAGTAAGTTTTCCTACTCTGTTTCTTCTTTCCTTCTCTATTTTTAATCCTTCTAGAATGGTTCAGTGGAAAAGGTAGTGGCTTTGGAGTCTGAGGACCTGGGTTCAAAACCTAGCTTTTCCAAATTCTGTGTCTGGGTGACTGGACAAATCACATAACATCTATGGGCCCTTCAGTTATCTCTTCTATAAAATAAAAGGATGGGTGCTGTTTTGTCTCTGCATTTAGTATCTGTGATCTTCTAGTAATCTTATTTATTTTTCCTTAAGTATTTGAGTTGTCTCATTACTAAATATCCTATTTTGATTTAGATTGTTAACTGGGTCCTGCTTAATCAAATGAAAAATGTACCTGAATTTGGTCTGAAACTTTGTTTTCCCTCTAAGGATTTCTTCTCCCAGTTAATATGTTCTTTTGGACAATACTGTTCACACATCTGTGCTGTTGGTTCAATTTGATAGCATTTTTAATGAATCAAGGTGCTACACAGCACTCTGCTAGTCATTTTAATGAGCCCTGTGTGAGTGTTCAGAGTAAAGAAGGCTCCCTGATACAAACTTTGTACACACTGATGGAAGCATACTCTGGGTAATCGCTAAGTGATAATATATTCCAGGAAGTCATCATTTGGAGGAAAATGCTTTCCTACGATGTCATTTGTTACACAAACCATAACAGGAGCCAGTCTCACAATACATATTGTTCCATGGGCCTATTTTTAGACCTCCATTGATGTTTAAAAAAAAAAAAACTTTGTTCAAGGTTATTTGGCAGAAGAAGCTGACAAAAGGGGGGAAAAAGAAATTGCAAACATGTAGATTCCATATCTTCCTTTCTAGTGCATTCATTTTGTGCCTTCTAAAGAGCTTTCATTTCCCTGAGCAGATCCCTCCAAAGGGAAGATAGAAAGGTAAGCAAATGAGGTGATTTATCAGTCTTTCTCTTAAGTGTGTATGAGGTTCAGTATCTGGAATTTAAAGTATGTTTATTAAATGCAAATCATGACATTAATGCATATTTATGGTAGGGAATTTGCACTGTGAATTTAAAACTCAAAGTTATGGCTCCCACTTTCCTCATAATTTTGGCCTCTTGTACATATACAGCCTTTTCTATTGATGTTAAGACATTGTAAGTGAGTTCAGTAATACTAATTACTGAATGTGGCTAGACAGCTGAATTGAGGACCATTCTGGGAACCTTAATTTTGAATTACCTGCCCAGCCTCCATGTTCAGTTTTCAACCATAAGCATATTTGCTTATTCTTTCCCTTCAATAATGAAGAACACGAGTAACCCTCTACTGGAATGCATGCAGCATGCGTTTAAGCCCAAGGTCTTTTATGCTTATGGAGAGTTAAGTAATTGAATACATCAGAGATGTACGTTTTATTAGGCATTTGGTAATTCTATTTTAAAACACTCATTCCATCTCTATGCTTTGTCCTCTAAAAATACAATGACCAATTAGCGACATCTGTTTCCTCTACCCTATTAAAATGTCATGCTTTAGAATTTACTGTGCAAATTCTAAGTATGATTCTTGAACTTCAGCCTTAGAAAACCCTCTCTCATGTTACCCCCACAAATTAACCACAGAGGGCCCCCTGCCCAAGCCTGGCTCAGGGTAGAAACTTGCTCCCTGGAGTCTACCACTGTATTTCACGTATCAAGAATTTTTATGTTCTGTTGAGCTAACTAGATATAAGCTGTTGGATTCCCAAATGCCATCTACAGATAGTGACTGTTTTTGAAATGCTAGTCATTTCATCCTTCTCTTTAGGGAGAATGGGGCCATGATCTTGCCAAAGAAAAGGGACTCATTTCTTCAATATGGGGAGCAATATGCTGAACACTGACTCTCAGACCATTAGTGAGCTGTTTAATAGATTGCTGTGCCACCCCCCCCCCCACTAATACACTATCTCCCTCCATCAGCCACTGAACTTTTAACCTCCAAGGGGAGTTGAACATGCTCAGCTTTTGAATGTGTGGAGGTACCACACAAAACCATTCTCTTTTTAATAACTGTAGGAACTTGCAGGGTTATCTCTGTTAAATATTTATATTAAGAGAGGCACCTTACTGCTTTGAATGTGAGGTTGGCTTTCTAATGAAAGCCTGTTCTCTAATAGTGATTCTTCTCCCTAACTGGTTCCCTACACCCCACCGCCATTTCAATTTTAAATGTCTATCACTTGGATCTACAGTTTTTCAAAGGTGTCCATATCTACAGACTTACCTCTTACCAAGACAAGCTAAAAGGTGACTGAAAAGCCTACATCCGTTTGAAGGAATTCTCATTTCCTCGCTCCACCACGGGGGTCATGATAATGTTCTGTAATACTTACACAGAGGATTTTGTATTTCTTTATGGTTTCTGCCCCCCCCACCCCAAGCAAAGTAGGAGTCTTATCCAGGAAGCTATACTATGGGTTCAATCTTTCTTCCAGTACCATAACTTTAAAAAGGCTAACATATTTCCTGTTAAGTATTCTGTCTGTATATGATCTGAGTTTTATTTTTCTTTTCATTACCATGCTGAATTTTGTTATATCATTAATAGGTTAGTTCTGCCTTCCTTTCACTTCTGAGACTTAATTCCTGGATAATTAATTATATGGCACTTAAAAACATAAACTATCATCTCTGAATGAGTGAACAATCCTATTCAATGCTTTCTATATTGGGGAGTGGGGGGGGGGCTATAGGACTGAAAAGTTAAGCTTTTGTTTTTATAACATCATCCAGCCCCTACTTGCTTTGGTCTAGGTTCCACCTAAGTTCCTTGTCCCATTCATCACCATTATACTCTACCCTCCTTGCTCTGTACTCCCTTCTCTGTACTCTACAACTTCCCTCTCCCAGATAAGAGCCATAAATGATTAGGTGCTTCTTTGGAGAAGTAGCTTTGATATCCTCAGCTTTTCTGCATCTTGAAAGCCAGAGCAGATGAAGAGAAATCTGAGGAGTCACCTCATAACTGACTGGAACATATATGAAAGTAGATTATAAAAAAGATTGACTCATGAAGGAGAAAAAATTGATTTAAATCATGCTATAACGTACTTAGCTAATATAGAAGAAAACTTACTGATCATGGAGTGATTCAGCACTAGATAGAATTACCAAGAGAGGCTGTAGAATTTGATCATTCAGAAATGTTCAGAAATAGGATAAATATTCATTTATTTGGAATCATTAAGACAAACAGTCAAATCTGGAGAAAAGTAATGGATAAATAAGAAAAGTAATGGATGATATGGCCCTTGAGTCTATGTCTACATAGAGTATGTGGGAAAAGATATGATACCTGCTGCTGGTGATGGTGGTGGTGGCAGCATGCTCAGATCTGTTTTCCAAATGGCACCAGAGACATATGAGGCAACCTTTGGGCACATACCCCATGCCAGTGAAATCTGGAGAAGTTCATTAAAAGATCTTGAGGTCTGAGTCAGTTTGAAAAGAGAACATGGTAGCCTCCACTTGCAGAGATCCAATCTAGATTCCACTGTAGAATCCTGTATACTCTAATTGCCTAAGAGGACAGGTGATCATCTTGGATTTATAAGGATTTAAGTAGTATGGCATTCTCTGGGGTATCTTCTCCTTTTGGGCATCTGCCCACTGCCTTCTGTCCCATTCGATATCCCTCTCACCTTTACTTTATCTGCCACCATGACAGTAACTGGTAGAAGGGGTATAGGCAGGGACAGCAAGAGATAAACTTATATTGAGGGTTATGAGCAAACTCAGGTCAAGCTGAGATGAAGTGGGGCTCAAAAAATAAGAACTTTACTTCTGGCTCTTCCTCAACTACCCTCAAAACTATAGTTTCATTGGTATAGGGAAATCCAAGAACCTGAAGAGGTTCAATGATTTTCCCACTTTCTCACAATAAGTGCATATTATAGGTAAGACTTGAATTCAGGACTTTCTAGCTCCAAAGTTGGTTGTCTATCCACACACAACAGTTGCCTCTGCCCATATGTTAGAGATCTCAATGGCTATGGTGAAGTTTTGCTCTCAAGTTTCTGACTGAGCATCTCTGAATTACAATAATAAACTAATAACTGGGAAGAACCTTAGTGGTAAAAATTAACAAAGCAGATGAAATGTGGTGACTTAGAGTGAGAGCTGTTCTGGGGTCATCTTTTAGAGATTTGCAAGAGTGTGAGCATTTACACCTTGGAAATCTGAAAATGCTATAGAGCAGGGATTGATTTGTAGTTTTGTCGATTATTTATACTTAAGAAAGTGATAAAGAAAATATTAATAAGGTAGATTAAACTTAAAATCATGACATGCATATCTTTTCCCCTAGAGAGGTGTTTGTTAAATATTGATCAGCATAACACTACTTTTTGTTGTTTTTCAGTTGTTTCAGTCATGTATGACTCTTCATGATCCCTTTGAGTATTTTCTTTGGCAAAAATACTGGAGTAGTTTGTCATTTCCTTTGCCAGCTCATTTGACAAATAAGAAACTGAGGCAAATAGGGTTAAGTGACTTGACCAGGTCATACAGAAAGTAAATGTCTGAGGTTAGATTTGAACTCAGGAAGATGAGTCTTCATGACTCCAGTCCCAGCATTCTCTCCACTCTACCACCTAGCTGCCCCATACTACTTCTTAGAATACATGTATTCCTTCGTAGCCTATAAAAATAGGCATGATTATATGAAGACTCTGAATGGAGGCACTGGAACTTGATACAAGCTAAATAATGAATATTGTACCAATAATACTAATAGAAAATCTATTAAAAAAAAACAAGGACACTGCCACACAAGACAATGGTGTTCATTTATTTTGAAAAGTGTAATTTAGTTTTAATTATTTATAATACTCCGTAGTACTTTAGTAAATGTATCAGAATCTATTTTGTACAACTAATGATGTCTTGGTAATAAGATGCTACTTTTTTCAGTCCTCAGGTTCTAAATCTTTGCTGAGAAGCAGAATGGGACTTGGCAATTTTATGAGAATTATTGGTCTTGCATGTTAGGGAAATGAGAATTAGCTGGGTACTACTGAAAGTTTTATATCCCTATCTGCATACATATTTAGAGGAAAAATTTGTTTATGTCTTTCTTGTTTCTCTTTTCTCCCTTGAGTTGGGAGTTATTTGAAGAGGAGGTGGGGAGATTACATGTCAGGACCCACCTGAAAGAAAATTTAATAGAACAGTGATGAAATGATTTCTTTTTACCTTAACTTGACATCCTCAGACTCTGCCATGCTTTTCTTCCAAACTGTTGCTACTTCCATCTTTTCAACTCCGTTGAGTCCATTTCTGGGGAGTGTCATTTTCATCACCTCCTATGCCAGACCTGTCAAGTTTTGGGAGAAGAACTACAAGTAAGACCTTCTTACTGATTCTTTTGTTTGTTTTTGGTTTTGCGGGGCAATGGGGGTTAAGTCACTTGCCCAGGGTCACACGGCTAGTAAGTGTTAAGTGTCTAAGGCCAGATTTGAACTCAAGTCCTCCTGAATCCAGGGTCAGAGCTTTATCCATTGTGCCACCTAGCTGCCCCCCTTCTTACTGATTCTATGCTATTTCTCTGCCTCTTTATTTTATCCCTAGTGTTTAACATTGTGCCTAGCACGTAGTAGATACTTGAAAAATATTTATTGACTGACTCATTACCTACTACATGGGGAAGTAACCTTCAGAGGCCTCCAAACAAAGGTGTGTGTCTTGTAATTTTATCAGTTTGGTTGGTGAACCTGTTGAATTGATCAGGGACTTCACTAGCTCAACCCTTCCATACATGAAGAAAAATATCTAACAATAGCTATTTTCCCTTTGTGACCAAGGAGTCTTTCTGGATGCAAGATGCTCACTGATGTGAGACAGTTAATGGACATGTCCGTGGTTGTGTTTTGTTCAGGTTGGTGTTTTTGCCTAGTGGTTTAGCTTCTTTATTGTTTAGCTTCTTTTATGAGGGTTATGAACAATTGTGAAGAAGTTGCAAATGAGCCATCAGACAATATTAACTTTTTGGCTAAGGGGGAAAAGCAGGCAAGGGGGAAGTTTACAATGTACCCATTGTATTGCATGTGTTCTTTCGATATTCAGTGAGAGAAACTAAATGTATGAGGCCTTGATGTGCTGAATAGTTCCACATTTCTTCAGTGGTGAAGCAATTAGGAACTCATATTACTAAATATTCACAAGTGACCTGGGAAAGATTATTTCATAAATCAGCTTTTTGTGTCATTAGCTGTCTTGGGGGCTCATTTAGAATAACTCTTTCTTGGAAGATTTACATTTTTTGTATATCTTCTGTTTTTTGTTTTTTGGTTTTTGCAGGGTAATGACAGTTAAGTGACTTGCCCAGGGTCACACAGCTTAGTAAGGTGTCAAGTGTCTGAGGCTGGATTTGAACTCAGGTCCTCCTGAATCCAGGGCTTTATCCACCATTTATTCTTTATATGTCTTCTATGTACAAATTTTACTTTTTGCCTATTGTCTCCCTCATTAGAATGTGAGCTTCTTGAAGACAGGGATGTGTTGTTTTTATCCCCAGGACTAAATATTGTGCCTAGCATATGGTAAAGCATTTAATAAATACTTGTTGAGTAACAGGCAGAATGGAGAAAGAGCGATCCTCTCATGTGGGTCCTCCAAGTAAGGATATTCTGGAAGAGACAGAAATAATCCTGAGCTATGGTAATAGAGGGCTGAAGCCAGTGAAATCTTGACCCTGGCCTTTCAGAGTAACAGTGGGATAAAAAGCCAGCCATCATAAGTAGTTAATTTCTAGGGAGATAAAGTGGGCCGATGTATGCTTTGAAACACTTGCAGGCACAGCAGGAGACAGATCCAACTGAATGTCTGGCTACATGTTCTAGGGCCCTTTGCAGAAGGTCTCAAACCAGCATAATCTCAATGTCTGATTGAGATCCATCAGAGTCACAGTAGGGAGCAGAATCAACTCCTAATTGGGGGTTGTATAAGCATGTGGAGACTGGGAAAGCCTGAAGCCCAAAGCTGTATTGGGCCACTGAAATAGGAACAGAAGTCATGGCTTCCATCCAAGGGTGGGGTCTAATCCCAGGCTACAGTATTGAGCAGTGGCATCCTGACTACAAAAGGGACAGGACAAAACAGGCCCTGCCCATCCAGGCAAATAGTGTATGAAGGTGAACATAGATACATCAAGAAAGAATTATTCTAAATAAACCCCTAGGGCAGCTAATGACACAAATAGCCAACTTATGAAATAATCTTTGCCAGGCCACCTGCTACTGCTATCTTTCCCACTGATTATCAGCCAGTAATACAAATTACTTCTGAGAAAAGTACTTACTGAGATGGTATAGTAAGAACAGTTGATACAAAACATTTTCCTTCCAGAGTCTGAATGATAGTCTCATGCAAGTAAATGCACAGAGAGTCTGGGGGATACGTGAGATCAAATTTAGGGTATTTTAATAGACAAAGTTGGAGTGAACATGTGTGGCCAAAGGTTAAATTCCCAACTCCTAGTTATTAGAATTACTTTCTTGAGTGCATAACCCCTTAAGGTTGCTTTCACCACTGAGCAGCTATCCTTGGGCATCTTTCTGTGTCCTCTGTCTTTGTCTCTGCTCTTGGTTGGACATGGTCAACCATAGGGAGAAGAGTATAGCACTCTCTATATGTTCACTCCTCCCACCTCTTGTTGCTCTTTGGTAAATGTCTACCTCGTCATCCTGCTCCTGGGCCTGGAAACTCCCAAAGCTTGTTTGCTTCTCTGTTAGATTGAGCTACTGCTGAAATTCCTCCCCACCTCGAAAGCTTCCCAATGGCATGGTCAGCTTATTTGGTTAACAAATCAAATTAGGCTTTTCTTGACCCAAAGAGATTCATGCCTTATGGGGGATCAAAGGAACACATATTTAAAACTTCCTTATGCCCTTATATTGACAATATTATATTAGTTTAAATAGTGAGGAGACAAAGGGGAATGCAGAACCCTATCCCTGACTTTTATCTTTTGCCACCTCCTCCTTCTTTATAAAGAAGGGCAAAGAGAGATAAAAGAATGTAAGATAGAAAGAAATACACAATAATCATAACCATGCATGCAAATGGGTTGGAAATATTGTCAAAGTGGGGGAGCTTTGAAAAGCTTAAGAACTCTGATCCATGTAATGACTAATTACAACTCCAACAAAATGATGAAGTATGCTTTCCACCTCTTGGAAAGTGGTGATGGACTAGAGGTTCAGAATGAAGCATATATTTTCAGACATGGCCAATGTGGATCTCTGTTTTGCATGGTTATACTTATCTTTATAGGGATTTTTATTATGTATTTATTTTTGGCAAGTTCAAGAGTGCAGCGAGGAGTAGTGGAAGTGATGCAATAAAAAGAAGAAAAGAAAGAAATAAGCATTAATGCAACATTTTAAAAATACACAGAAGAAAGCAGGAGGTTTTGAAAGAGACACAGACAAGAAGGATAGTGCCGTTACTATCATATCAAATAACATACTTCTTATATACATATTATTTCTTTGTATCATTGTAACAGGCAAAGTCAGGAGTTGGTATGATCCCTGTGTTTCAAATAAGAAAATGAACTCAAGGGAGACTGTGTGACTTGCCAGTAAATGGCAAGGTTGCTTTTGAACCCAGATCTAATATTCTATGAATTTTTTATTCTATGACTGAAGTCCAGTACCCTTTACATTATACCACCCTGCCTCTTTCCCAGGCATTTTCCAATAGAGCATCTGAAGATACTTGGCAGTTAGGGAAAGGTGAGAAAGAAATAGAGGTTTATTAACTTAAGAGAAATCATTCTGATGATCCATTATTAGAAGAACTTCCTAATCATTGTTAGAGCTAGCAGAAATTCTGTAGAAGAAAAACAAGAATTTGATGAGCCAGTTTTACAGGATTTTAGTACAAAGGGATAATTAGTACAATAGTAGGAGATCAGTTCCATGTCTTATTTTATGTTAGTTCCATTAGCCATGCGGGCTGTGATAGCACATGTAAATTCTAATGTTCTTTGGATGGTTTTGATATGTCTGCATTTTTCAAAGCTCTAACACTTAATGTGCCCATTATCTATCCCATAAGTCAAAGATAACTTAAGAGGTTTGTGTTTTTGTGCTCCTCCCATTGGAAGGTTTATGTTAACATAAAACACAAGTCATTTATAATGTTTCTTTGCTTGAAAGCAGCTGTTCCAGACATTTGTTTCTGTCATCATATGTCAAACATTATTAATCCATGATGTCCCAATGATAATATATTAAGGGGGGGGTATTAGGATGATATTATCAATAGAAAGAGCCAAGAGCTGTGAGCTGAGAGAATATCAAGATTGCACTGAGAAGATCAAAAGAATGAGTAGTTTTTGTATTCCAACATATTTAACCAGTGTGGAACAGTGAAAATAGTGATGGGTTTGCAATGAGAGGACCTGGATTCAAATCTAACTGTAACTCGCTACCTACATGGCCCTGAGTAAGTCTCTTAACATCTCTGGTCCTCGGTTTCCTCATCTGTAAAATGAGTTGGTATGGTTGCTTCCAGCTTTAAATCTCTGATCTTGTAAACTTTCAAATGCTATAAGAAGGCAGTTCCACACATAGGCTATGACAATTTCTGATGCCAAAGTAATCTTTCTTACTTCTTGTTTAGTCATTTCAGTAATTTCTGACTCTTCATGACCCTATTTGGGGTTTTCTTGGCAAAGATACTATAGTGGTTTGGCATTTCCTTCTCCAGCTCATATAATAGATGAGAAAACTAAGGCAACAGGGTGAAGTGACTTGCCCAAAGTTACACAGCCAGTAAGTGTCTGAGTCTGGATTTAAACTCAGGAAGATAAGTCTTCTTGACTGCAAGCCCCACACTATTTCCAGTATGCCACTTATTTGCCTTTCTTACTTAAGCATCATTTATTTTGTCTTCATTCACTAAAATTTTAATAAAATTTGTGAAGCCAAACAGGAAAGAAGAAATATCCACAATGGCTTAATTTTAAATCACCTTAGGAGAAAATCATTTTAGATGGCTTCCTGAAACTCTGAAATCCATTCTTCTGGATAATAAAACAAGATTGTTGTATTGTAAATATGGTGATGTGAAACATTCAGTTTTTCACAATTCCTACTAGGAATACTTTAGGAATAATGAAAAATGGGGAGGGGGGGCAGCTAGGTGGCACAGTGGATAGAGCACCAGCCCTGAAGTCAGGAGGACCTGAGTTCAAATTCAGCCTCAGAAACTTAACGCTTACTAGCTGTGTGACCCTGGGCAAGTCACTTAACCTCAATTGCCTCACCAAAAAAAGAACAAAAAAGAAAAACAGGGGCAAGTGAATAAGAGAACAAATGAACCCAAAAAGAAACAGGAGCAAAATAATCCCTACTCAAAAAAAGCCACCTTATAAACTCTGAATCTGAGCCAGAACTGAGGGCTCTATCCTCTTTTCCATAGACTCATGAGAAACTCTATGAGGGCAATGTCCAGAGAATAAGATTTCGACCTCAGGGTCCCAACCAGGAGGCTTGAATTCTACTTCTCCCAACTAGTCTAGGACTATATCAGGAAACATGACCTTATCCAAAACAGGAGTAGGTCAAGCCTGGCCCCAGGAGTTCCAGTCTAGGATGATGTTGGGGTCAAATCCCATAAACCATTGGATTTCCAACTTTGCTACCTCACCTAGGTCTCCAGGAGAGAGCAAGGCATATAGACTTGCAATTTAGATAGTGTTTGTTGTGTTTTTTAAAAAATAATTAATCATTCCAGACATGAACACTGAATGTGCTTCAGTTTACCTGTTTTATTTTATTTCTTCCAGGAATATTTTTTAGTCTTATCTGTACAGGTCTTGAGAGTACCTTGGTACTATAATTAGGAGATATTTTATGTGGTTTTTTTTGTAGTTATTTTGAATAACTTTCCTTTCTATTATTTCTCCTTTGGGTTTTTTCTATTGCTCTATAGTAATGTTGATTTTTGTGGATTTTTATTTATTCTAACACCTTATTAAGGTTATTAATGGTCTCAATTAGTATTTTTGCTGAGTTTCTAGGATTTTCTCAATAAGAAATCATGTCATCAAAAAATATGGAGAGTATTCTCTCTTCTTTACCTTCTATAAGCTTTTAATTTCTCTGATTTAATTTAATTGCTAGAATTTATATTAAGTAGGTTAAATAAAAGTAGGAAAGAGGGACTTCTTTGCTTTACTCCTATATTTATTTGGAAAGCTTCTATTCTTTCTACATCACTTACAGCTAGCTTTTAATTTTACATATATCGCTTTTTCATGTTTAAAAGGTCCTTTTATGCTTCTAATTTGTACAGTTTTATGTTTTTTCAAAAATATTGAAGCCATCTTACCAATCACTAATGAATATCGATGCAAAAATATAGGTTAATATATGTTTATATATTTGTATTTATACTAGACATATAAGGATGGTTCAACATTGAGAAAATTATAAACACAATTTACCATAAACAAAAGCAATAAAAATCATGTAACAGAAAAGGCCTTTGGCAAAATACAGTACTCTCTTATATTTAAAACAATATTAAAGCAAAAGAATAAGTAGAAATTTTATTTTTATTATAGTGTTATATAATGTGTTAATATTCTAAAATAGAATAAAGAATATGTTTTAATATGGGAACATTTACACAAATCCAAGACATATAAGTCTTTTCAGTATAAGTAAAATGAAAAGGGAAATTAGGCTATTTCTTGTCATTGCTATTGTTTGCAAAGTTCTAGAAATATTAGTTATAATATTGCAACAAGAAAAATTAAATTGAAAAGGAAAGAATACATACAAAAAGGGAAAATGATCTTGAGGATGATGTGATGGTTTACTTAGAGAATTCCAAAGATTCAGTAGAAAAAATAAATAAAATAAATGGTATTTTCAGTAAAGAGCAAGATATAAAATAAGCCCATGGAAATTATAAAACTTTCTCTATGTTATAAAAACAAGTGAGAGGAGATAAAAAAGAAATTTGTGGCTCATCATGCCATGTATATAGTAGTAATAATCAAAATTTGGGAGTACTAGTTAAGAATAGAGAAATTAAACAGAGTAGGTAAGAAAGGAAAGAATCATCATGGTCTAATGTTTGATAGACCTAAGGATAGCAATTATTTTGGTAAAAATTCACTATTCAATGAAACTTAAGAAAAAACTGAGAAACAGTCTGGCAGAAGTGAGTTTTTAGATCAACATCTTATACTACAAAACACATTAAACTTTAAATGGATACATGGCCTAAAAATAAATTTTAAAAAACATAAATACATTAGAAAATAGAAGGAAACACCTTGCACATCTATGGCTAGGGGCAAATTCTTAATTAAACAAAGAGTAGAAGTGATGACAGAAAATTAATCAGGTAATTTTGATTACATAAAATTAAAAAGATTTTGCACAAACAAAATCAACACAATTAGAATGAGAAGTTATTAATTAGGAAATAATGTCCTTGCATCAAATATCTCTGATAAAGTTCTTATATATAAAATATGTAGGGAAATGATACAAATATATAAGAACATGACCTATTCTGCAAAATATGAAAATACACAAAACATTTTTTCTAAATAAGAAATAATATCAACAACCATGAATATTCTAAATCAATGGCTTCTCTACAGCCTTTGTCACTGTTGATCATCTTCTTGATGTGCTCTTCTTTCCATTTTCCATGACATTATTCTCTCCTGCCTCCTCCTGTTACCTCTGTAACCATTACTTCTCATTATGTTTTGCTAGATCCTTATTCAGGTCACATTCTCTAACCATGAGTGTCCTACAAGACTCTATACTGGATCTTCTTTTATTCTCCCTTATATTATTTTGCTTGGTGATCTTATCAACTCCCATGTATTCAATTATCAAATCTATTCTGATGTTCTTAAGTCTACTTTTTCAGGCCAAATATGTCTACTGACCTCCAGTTTCATATCTCCAGCTGCATATTAGCTATTTTTAACTGGATGTCCTATAAAAACTTTAAACTCAGTATGTCCAAAACTGAAGTCATTATCTTTTCCTGAACACCCTACTCTCTTCCAAACTTCCCTATTACTGTCAAGGGCACCATAATCCTCCCAGTCATCTAAGCTCATAACTAGTGTCATCCTTGACTCCTCACTCTCCAATATCCAATATGTTGCCAAAGCCTGTCAATTTTACTTTCCTAACATGTCTCACATATACCTCTTTATCTCCTCTGACTTTGACACTACCCTGGTGAAAGCCCTCATCATTTCATGCCTGGGCTATTGCAATAGCCTGCTGGTGGGTCTGCCTGCCATACATTTCTCCCCACTTTGATCCATTCTTCATTCATCTGCCAAAGTAATCTTCCTAAAGCATAAGTCTGACCATGTCATTCCCACTCAGTAAAGTCTAGAAGCTCCCTATGACCTCCAGGATTAAATATAACATTCTCTGTTTTTTATTCATAAGCTGGCTTTCTCCATACCTTTCCAATCTTCTCATATGTTACATCCCACTTCATACTCTGCAGAACAGGGACATTGGCCTCCTTGACTTTTCTTAAATAAAACACTCCATCTCTCAACTCCTACCATTTTCAACAGTTGTTCCCCATGATTGTAATACTCTTGCTCTACACCTGTCCCTCCTGGTTTCCTTTAGCTCCTAACTAAAATCTTACCTTTTATGTGAAACCTTTACCAATCTTTCCTGTCATGCCTTTACTCTGTTGATTATTTCCATTTTATCCTTTATATAGCTTGTTTGAACATAGTGGTTTGAATGTTGTTTCTCCCATCAGATTATGACCTCCTTGAGAGCAGAAACTGTCTTTTACTTTTCTTCATATCCCTAGCACTTTACAAATTGCCTAACATATAGTAGGTTCTCAAATAATTTATCAACTGCCTATCTGAAAGGTTTCCCTTCAAATGGCATTTCCCTCTAATCAATACATTCCTTGGGCTCCTAATTCCTTTCTTTAAAAATTCAATTTCCCAAGAAGAAAAGAGTTATATGCTAAGAAACTCAGCACAGAAAGAGGTCGCGAAAATTGGCACACAATTATTATTCCAATGATATTATTACATTTATTATATTATTTATACCTTATATTATTTATATATTATATGGCATTAGTATGATATTATTAACAAGGGAGTACAATCCTGGATCAACTGTGGTTATGTGCTATCCTTAAGGTACAAATAAAATAATCCTCTTCCAAAATCAATGGAATATAAGCCATAAGCTTCTTTTTCAATCAATAAATCAATAAGCAATTATTAAGCATCTACCATGTGCCAGCACTGTACTAGGCACTGGGGATACAAAACCTAAAATGAAACATTCCCAGTCTTGAAGAAGTTTATATTCTACTGAGCTAGGCATATGTATACATATAAGGACATACAAAATGCAAATATGTGCAAAATATATACAAAATAAATGAATCACTAACAATAGGAGAAATGCAAATTAAAATAACTCTGAGGTTTTACAGCAATTCACAACCAGTAGAATAGCAAAGATGACAAAAATACAAAAATGGCAAATGTTGTAGCAGATGTGGGAAGATATGCATACTAATGTACTGACTGTTAATTTAACTATGAATTGGTCCAACTGTTCATGAAAATAGTTTGGAATTCTACCCCAAATGGTACTAAACTGAACATATCTTTGACCCAGTGTTACTAGCAATGTATAAATACAGATACACATACTTATATATGTATACATATAATACATATACACATATAAAACTACAGCAGCAGTTTTATAGTAGCAAAAGGACCAAATATAAAATGTATCTGTTGATTAACAAATTTTGGTTGGACTATGTAAAATGACAAGTATGAAGAATGCAGAAACTTGGAAAAACTTATTTGAATTGATGCAAAGTAAAATGGGCAGAACTGGAGTTCAAATTACAAGATGAGAGTAATAATATTGTGATGGTGGTAAAACTAAATCCCCTTACCTGCCCACTAGTTAGGAGTTACTTATAATTAGAAGCTTCAACAATAGTTTAGGCATTGAGCATTTATTAAAGTATATTAGAAGTTAGTAAAGTGAGAACATGTGTCTCTGAAAGAATGGAAAAACCTAGCTCAGATCTATGAGAGAGAGAGAGAGAGAGAGAGAGAGAGAGAGAGAGCTCCCTTCACCTAGCTGGTTACACTATCAAAGAGAGAAAGCCCCATTCAGTTCAAATGGAAGTTCCCTGAGGGACCAGAAGAGGGGCGCTCCCCACACACAGCTCTAAGCTAGTTGGCTGGTAGCATTCAAGTCCATTGATTGGCATGACTTAAAGGCAGTCCGTGAATTGTGAGGAAACTTCAGGGATGCCAATTCGACCTCAGAAAGGTCGATTGCTTTCTCGGCAGGGGGCCCTGGAGAGTAATATTCTCACAATATAAAAGAAAACTATGTAAAGGCTTAAGAACTCTAATCAATGTAGTGAACAATCACAATTGCAGGAAATTGATGAATGCTGGAGCAGAGGTATAGAATAAGACATACATTTTCAGACATGGCCAAAGTGTTGATTTTTTTGGCTTGGCTATAGTCATTTTTTTACAAAGAAGACATGTGGGACAGTGTCATTGGTAAATGCCAATGATGTTCAAACAAAACAGATCAATAAAACTATTTTGAAAGAGAAAGTTGAATAGAAGCAGTGCTAGGGATACTTCCTAATACTTTAAATTTTATAAGAAAAAGAACGTACAAAGTCTTTTGTAGAGAGTCCACAATGAAATGAATCATTTGTCTACTCTTCAGACCAACTAACAATCAGTCTTTCTCAGGTGAAATAATTTTAAAGTAGCAAATATATACTGGATAAGCTGGAAAGTATATAGGGAAATAGAGAAAAGGGAGGATCAGGAAGAGGATGCTTCACAGGGCTTTATCGGAACACCTCAAAAGGATATGAATCATAACTTACTGCTGTTATTTTGGCTCACGCTTAAGATTAACTAGTTTTTCACATGGTATTTTTATTTCTCAATTATTAGTTTTCTTTTCCTTAGATTAGGAAAAAGACAGGTTGCATGTTGTTTTCTGCATCTTGCCTATTCAGGGTACAATTTGCATTACCAAATAATGCCATACATATTAAGTGTGGGAGGGCATCTAATGAAGGTCATTCTCTAATGCATTAGGGTTTGTTTGTGTTGTTATGTGTTTACGTTGGTGTATATGTATTGGTGTGTGTATACGTGTGTTTTTGCAAATGAGCTGGGGCACAGAGAAGGGGCTGTCAAAGCTTGACTGCTTTCATGTTTATTAGTTCTCTCTCAGATCCCTACACCACTGGAGAAGCTTTCTTCCAGATCTCTTTTTGGGAAAAAAAATCATGATGCAAAACCCAGAACCATGGTCTGTTGTCACCTGCTGTTACAGTATCAGACTGGAGAATCCTGTTGTGCATCTGTTTAAAGAATTAGAAGAGAGATGGAGGAGGCCGGGAGTTATTGGAGGGTATATAGGAGGCTGGGAGTTAGTGGAGGCAGGAAATCTCATTTGGCCTATTTGAAAGTCTTTCCTGTTTTTTTTTGAAACCTGTTCTATATCTTGCTTTTTCTTTCTTGGCTGCTAATACTAATCATTTCTAACATCCCTATTCCAGTGTTTGCAAGTTTTGGATCTCATTATCATCTTATGTTTCTGCTGTATGGGAACAGAAGGATAATAGACTGTATTCTTGTGACTTCTTTTTTTTCCCCCTTCTGGTTACTTCATCACTTGAAAAAGGCCTGTGAAAGACATTCTAATTTGCGACAGTTAATGGGCTATAATAAACTGCCACCAGAAACCTGGGGATTTCATTTACAATCCTTTCTCCTGGCTCTCCTCTTTACTTTCCAATTCTACTCTTTTGTCACTGTGTGCCTTGCTTTCTAGTTCAAGGCCTGTATCAGTTTTTGCAGGTCTCTAAGGGATGACTGCACATTGTAACTAAACCAGTGAAATGTCTCCAAGGATTTTCTAATTAAATCACCAGTTACCTTATAACTATATCCATTCTCTTTTCCTCTTTTCCCAGGCCTATGTGCCTTGAATTCTTCTTTTCTTTCCCTTTCTTCTCCATATTCCTGTCCTGCAACTCCATGCCTTCAAGCATACCACCCTTCTGTTGGTCAAGCTTTAATAGTAATAGCTTGTTTGTTATTTCATAATTATACATTGTTCTTAGATAGTTTTGCAGTTTGCAAATCATTTTCTGCCCAACAACAGGGGCAGAGGATAGTGCAAATACTATCATTCCCATTATATATTAAGGCTCAGAGAGGTTGTGACTTGTCCTCAAACACCTGAAATTAAGTATCAGAACTAGAATTTCATTCAGGATCTTTGAACCCAAATCCAGTGCTTTTTCTTTTTCTTTTCCTTTTTTTTCAGCAGGTCAATGAGGGTTAAGTGACTTGCCAAGGGTCACATAGCTAGTAAGTGTCAAGTGTCTGAGGTCAGATTTGAACTTAGGTCCTCCTGAATCCAGGGCCAGTGCTTTATCCACTGCACCACCCAGCTGCCCCCTCCAGTGCTTTTTCAACTACATTATCATCTATACCATGACCCGTCATTTACCAAATATCTTCTTCTGGGCCTCTTTAATCTCCTGTTGGCTGAAACCATTTTCTGCTGCTCTTGGGTTACTAAAATAGTGTTAACTTTTTTTCACTCACATCTTCTAAGAACTGTCTTTAAGTGGCTAAAACAGAAACATCTGACATATCTTCAGTCCCTGGAGCACCAATAATCATAGAACCATAGCTTTAAAATTGGAGGGTTAGAGATTTATTAAAAAAAAGGAAAAGAAAGGATTTAAAATACTAAGTTATATGTACTAGAATATATCTAGTTATATCTGAATGTAATCATGTAGAAAATAGACATATACATGTCATATATGTCTATATTATATCTATGTTTGATATGTGTATAAAATTTAATTATATATCACAAATTTAAAAAATGGAAAGCACCTCAGAAGCCATCTAGCCCAACCCCCTTATTTTATCTGAAGTCCATGAAAGTTGTGACTTACTCAAGGTCACAAAAAGAAGAGATAGGATTTCAACTCAATTTCTCTGACTTCAGTGCCAGCACACTTTCCATTCCACCATCCTGCCTCCAGATTTAAGGAGTTTTCTTTTTACAAAATCCAGAATATTCTACAGAGTTTTAAATATTATACATACAATAGGAAACTGGTTAAATGGATCAACGAACAATCATGGGTGATGTTTTTTTTCAGTGTTTCTCAAATTAATCTGACTGTGTTAGAGCAGTTCAAACAGATAAATGCTGCTGGTTTTGTGGTTGATGGCAATGATGAAAAAGAAGACGGTGGTGGTGGTGGTGGTGGTGGTGATAAAGAAAAAGAGTCAATATGGAGGTTCCGAAATGGTGGTTGGTTCATATGATCTGAAAGTTAGCAAGAACATGGGGGATGAAGGGAAAGAGGGAGGAAGGGAAAGACAGAGACAGAGAGACACAGAGACAGAGAGAAAGAGAGACAGAGACAGAGAAAAAGAGAGACAAGGACAGAGAGAGACAGAGAGAGAGAGACAGAGAGAGATGGAGACAGAGACAGAGAGAGGGAGGAAAGGAGAGGGAGAGAAATCAAACTTTTATTAAGAGCTTACTATATGCTAAGCACTGTACTGAGTGCTACGATACAAATACAAGCACAAAAGACAGTCTCTGACAGTCCTCAAGGAGTTTACATTCTAATGAAGAATAGAACTACCTAAAGAGGAGATGGAAAACAGCACGGTGAGTGTGAAATGGAACAGGACATGACACAGAAAAGCATGGGCTCCTGCAAGATAAGGTACAGACATATATCAGAGCCAAAAGATGTAGGAATGGTGCCAAGGCTACCTGGGGGAAGGAAATACAGCGGGTGTATAGAGAAGTTGTAGTATGGAATAGACAGGAAGTGGCCAGCTAAGTCATAACTTGATATTAAGGGATAGGGTTAGAGACTGAACCTGGGATTTCACTGGTATAGGGAACTCCTAGTGAGGAAACTCCTTCAACTAACACAGGTTTGTACATTTTCTGCAATTCATAATCTTAGAGAGGTGCTTCAGGTTCAGAGAGATTAAGTGACTTGCCAGGGACATATGCCAATAAGAGTCAGAGATAGGATTTGAACCCACTGGCTCCAAGACCAAATTTCCATCCACTGTATCATGCCAACTAAAAACTATATCAACTTCTCAACTAATTATAGTTTTGTGCCAATATTTCTTCATATATTAGGAAAACTTAGTGGTTCACTCAGCCCTGGTTTGTTAGCAAATGGGCCCTAGGATGCCCATGTGAACTGTAACACACATACACCCCTATGCCCATTTCATCATGGGGAGCAGGGTCACTGCCACCCAAATCAAATCCAACACTGCATTTTTTTGTCCAGCTCTGCTACAACTTTCAGCGTGACTTTGGGTCACTTTCCTTCTCCTAAGTTCCCTGCCTAAGATTTCTGCATTTGTAAAACTTGGCTGTGTACTCAGTGACTATTATACCTTAAAAACCAGATGATGAATTTGGTTCCTTTCCTGCTGTTGAGCTGATGGATGAGGATGCTCACACACATGTATCCAAGGGCAAGACTTGACACTTCAGGTGTGATGATGAGTTATTATGCAAATGTATTCCAGAAGGATGACGCTTTTGAAGAAACCCCGACACGTTAAGCTTCTCACATAGCACTGGTTTTAGCTCATTATTCATGATGCTGCCGTGAATAATTTGATTCGGGGCCCATGAACTTTTTGCTGAATAGCTATAGTATTTGAAAAGTGCAGAGTAGTCAAATAAACCATTCCAATGTATGAAGGCATAGAACAGCTTCGCTTCAGGCCCACCCACACCTGCTTCCCAGCTGTTCTACTGATGCCTCCAATTGTACACTTCAAGGTCACCCAGAAGTCAGGTTCTGGTGACTGATTCAGGTTGATGGATTGCTTCAGAGAGCACAAGTATGTTACAACATAGAGCAAATAAGAATCCTTTCTTATTTCCTAAATCAGTTGGGTAAGTGAGAGGCAGCATGGGGTAGTAGAAAGAACATGGAACTTGCTGTCAGAGAACCTGCTTTCCAAACCAAGCACTGTCATTTACCAGCTTTCTGACCTTGGACAGTTTATTTCCTTTCCACGAACCTCAGTTTCACCATCTGTAAAATGGGGAACTTGAACCAGGAGATATGATAATATCTCCTTTTCCAGCACTAAGTCCTAGTTCCTATTATTTAGGAAGTGTTGGCATTACTAACTATTACTGTTCCCCCAGGGCTCTGTTTGGGTTTAATTTTCATGAAAAGCTTAGAGTAATGAGAGGAAACTAAGAAGTCGTGACCTTTGCAGCCAAAATTATCTAGAAAACTATTTATTATAAAACAGAAGAGATCAAAGATATTGTCTGAACATATTTGTCAGGCAGTTCTGGCACGTGGAAAATTTTTATTCAAAAAAGGACCAATCACGATTAGCCAAAATTCAGAATATTCACCAGCCAAGCCTTAGTGCTTTAGTCAAGAAATCAGTTGCAGATGAGCAGAACCAACAAATGGTCTAAGAGCCAGGAAATCTGGACACACATTCTGGCTCTTCTACCTTCTAGCTGCCCATAGCAGTTCAATGAGTAATTTACCTTCTCTGAGCTTCAGTTTCACCAGTTGTAAAATGTGAGTGATAAGAGTTGAACTCACCACTCACTGGGTTACCCTGAGGTAGGTAGTGAATATAAGTAAAAACCTTTTCAGATAGTGTGTGTGGTATAGTGGAAAGTGTGAGGCATGTGAAACCAAAAACCTTGGGTTCAAATGCCAGCTCTGTCACTTCTAGATCTTGGGCATGTCACTTGGCAGCAGTTTCCTCATCAGGGAAATGAAAGAGTTGGACTGACTAGATGACTTCCAAGATGCCTTCTAGCTCTTAGTCACTTTGATCCTCTGATCTGGCTATTATCTTCACACATGTTGGCATGATTTGTTGGGGACAGTGGGAAGCAGAGGTATAGACTTTAAGCCCAGTGACATTAAACAATAAGGTCATGAATTTACAACAACCTGTCCACATGGGAGTTTAATGGATTCTAGTGGGACTTGTTTAATAGGAACATTATTTCAGAAAGTCTAGTATTAATAATATTCTATCAAGGTCAAAGAAATATTACTGGCCCAATGTTTTGGACATATCAGGGCCTTATAAAACATTTGATTAACAAGGACATGAGGAGAATTCAAAATCTAATACATTATCACTGTGGAAACTTTCTGACATCATCTTTATTGCCAAAGAGGACAAATGATGCATAATTAGATAGAATACTGGACCTAGAATCAAGAAAACCTGTCAAACTTACTATCTGTATGACCAAGGGAGAGTCACTTAACCTCTGTATGACTCATTTTCCTCATCTGTAAAACAGAGATAATCATAGTACCTAACTCCCTTGTTTGTCATGAGGACAAAATGAGATAATATTTGTAAAGAACTTTGTAAATATTAAAGAACCATATAAATGTAAACTATTGATATTATTATTAAAGAAGGTTCATCTCAATTTAGGGATTGCTGTTCTGGGTGCCATACCAACCCAATTAGATAGTATTCAGTGTTGTTCTCCAAGGTTTTTCATACTATAACTTGACCCATATGTGTTCCCAGAGTAGAGAATTACACAGATGCTCACACCCAATCTAATAACATTAATTTGCTCTTCAGAAAGATGTCACATGAAACAAAATAACAGAGAACTGTTGGTTTCATTGGCACACTGTAAATATGAGTTAAATTCCAGAGTAGCCAAAATTTAGACTATAAAAGCTTAAAATAGGTCTTCACAGAGAGCTGAAACTATAATAGTGAGTAAGAGGACCACAACTTAGGAGTAGAGCTAGGCTGAGCTGAGCAGTACCAGGCAGATGGAGTCGCTAAAGATTTGGGGAGGCCAGGTGCCAAGGATGCTTCTGCTGCTTGCAAGGAGGAGACAGACACTAAGGACCTAATGAATCAAGAAGAAAAATAAAAAGGACTTCATTTTCATGCAAGAATTTGAACTGCATGTTTTATGTGTATCTATCTGTGTGTAAATAAATGCTTCTGTGTATGTATGTGTGTATGTCCTCTTCTCTTGGCAGAAAGGTGAGCTCTATAACAGGTAGAGGAATCCTAGAAGCAACCCTTCAGAGCTAGAAGTGGCCCAGAAACTGAGGAATAGCATTTAGGAAAAGGAAAAGAAAGGGAGACATAACTGTCATGGGCTAGTGTATGAGAGGGAGGAGGTGACAGAAAGGAGGGTAGCCATGACCATAAATCCACTAGCAAAATGTGGAAGAGGTAGTACACATTTGTTAGTGGGAAATTAATTGAACACTGTCATGGTGCCAACTGATGAAGATCTCTTATTTCTAGTTTATTGGAAAGTATGGTTTCTTCATAACTTTCTTTTAAAAGAAAAAATAAAATCACAGGATCATATAAATCTAGAGCTAGAGGAGACTGAGAAGCCATTTAGTTGAACTCCCTTATTTTACAGATAAGGAAACTGAGTCCAAAAGAAGTTAAGTAACCTGCCGAGGTCACCCAAATAAAAATGGTCAGAGGTAGAATCTGAACCCAGGTCTTCTCATTCTAAAGCCAGGGCTGATTTTGCTATACCCCTCGTGTCTCCCCCGAATCCTTCAGTTTATTTCTTGAGTAGTGAGCCAAATGATAAAGCAGGTTCTCAAAACTTTTCAGTGGGGGAGAGAATTGAAAAATAATATTGGTCAGGGCTAAATAATGCAGAGTATGCCTAGACACAATCAAAATTTTAAAAGACATTACCATTACAAAATAAATGTAGGTGGGATATACACCTACTACTTTTTGTGATGTTATGGACTGTTTAAGGCTTATATCTGAACTTCAAAGATATGAGGGTAAGATATTTACTTTTCTAGGAAGTCAAGGCAATCTTCCCTGAAGGAATAAGATGGAAGTTTCATTGATGGAGGGGGGAGAAAGACTGGTGGACTTGGAGGAATATATTGGTCCAAATGGAAGCACAAAACAAAACAACCCATGCTGTTGGCAGTGTTCAGATTGGAAGAAGGGGGCAGAAAATAGGTTGACAGAGCATGGCAAATAAAGATTTTTGGTAAATGAGAGCAGTTAATTCAACCTTCCAGTAATATTTTTCATCATTGCCAATGTTCAGCAGAGCATTGGACTAGGAGGTAGGAGACTCTGACTCCTTCTCAGGTAGTTACTCTCTCAGTTTGTTTCCTCATCACAGTCGAGTTGAGTCAGGAAGACATGGTTTCAAATCCTGCCTGAGACACTTAATAGCTGCATGGCCCTGGGCAAGTAATTTCATTTCTCTGTGACTTAGTTTACTCCTCTGTAACAATGAGAAACTGGGAGTTGATGGCCTGTGAGGTGTTTTTAGTTCTACATCTATGATTCTCTGTTTTGTAAAATAGAGGTAACAATAGCAGAACTACTCACATCACAGGGTTGTTGAGAGAACAAAATAAGATAGTGTATAAAAAGTTCCTTGAAAATCTTAAAACACTATATGTTGTTATTCAATCATGTATGACTCTTCATGACCCCTTTTGCGGCTATCTTGGCAAAGATACTGGAGTGTTTTGCCATTTCCTTCTCCAGCTCATTTTGCAGTTGAGGAACCCAAGGCAAATGGGATTAAGTGACTTGCTCAGGGTCACATAGCTAGTAAGTGCCCAAGGCCAAATTTGAACTCAAGAAGATGAGTTTTCCTGACACAAGGCCCAGCACTGTATCCAGCTAGCTGCCAAAAGCACTATATAAATGTACATTGTTATTATTGTTAATATTTTATTACTGGTAATAAAAGCTGTGGGAAAAAGTCTAGTTGTAGTATTTGTGTTCAAAGAGAGAGCAACCTACTTTGATTTTCCAAAAAATGAATCTCAGACAAATTTTTTTTTAAAAAGCCAGATATTTTCTTATTTTCTTCCATTTTTTTCTTTTTAGTAACCTGTCCATCATCCCAGGAGCTATTCATTTAGCAAAATTCAGTTAGTGAAATAATCTAAGTATTTTTCTCATACTTCTTGTAAATCATTACTTCCTTGTTTATGGGTCATTTGCAAGATGAGCTTAGTCTTACAAATGTCAGTCTTGGATCCTAGTCTCTTTATTATTTCATCCTCCTAACATGCCTGTTACATGTATCATTCACCCTTTTTTACAAACCAAGGAAATCAGGCTGAGTGTGGTTAAATGTTTTACACTAAGTCATTCAGCAAGTCAGTGATGGCAAGAAAATCAGAATTTTGAACTGTTGGCTCCCCACTTCGTACTTATTCCACTGGGTCATCCTCTCTTGGTTTGTTTTTTGTTTTTTGTTTTTTGTTTTTCCCCCCACCAAATTATACTGAGTGGGAATGTATCTGTGCCAAACACTTCTTTTAGTAAGTAAAAAATAAACCTTCAAAAAGAGAAATCCAGGAATTTTTTTAAAAGTCAAACTTTAGTGTAAGAATTTCCCCCATTTCTAATTTCAATTCAGTTTGTAAGTGATCTGCTAAATCCTACTGGATACATGAGAAGCAGCTTTCTGAGTTTTTGTTTTTCTGAACAGAATTCAGAAATCTTTTATACTTGACAACCAAAACCATTTGGAGGGAAATGAAAGTCATCCCAGTGGAAAATGTAGTTTACTGATTTTACTGAGATCCACATCTGCTACATGAACCTCAGTTTACTCATCTGTAAAATGAAGGAATTGGACTAGCTGACTTTCATTGTTTAGTCAAGTTCTATGAATGACTAGTGTGTTAACCACAACATGCATTAATAAATTCCCTGTTGTGGGAGAGTTGATTCTCAAGGCTACACATCTCATGGGACGGATAGTCACAAACCTTGAAGTACCTAAATTGATTCAATAATTTCAAAAGTGTTTCTGTATAAAAGGCTACAGTATCTCTGCCAAAAATAAGAGTTTCCTCTTACTACAGGAGAGTCACACACTGGAAGTCAGATGCATTTTGAGATGCTTTCTGCAGGCAACACTATTGGCTCTGATGTGTGCATGAAACAGGCTACAGTCCTGCTCCAGGTGTCTCACCTGTTGTGTCACATATAATGGTACAAGCCAAAGGGACAATGGCTCTCTCTTTAACCAGCAGGACAGTACACCATAGAGCTCAACTGAAAATCAGGGAAATTAGAGAAGAAGAAAAAAAAATCCAGCATCTGGACAACTGATTTGTTTTACATCTGTTATTTCCCTCTGAAACTCCATTTCCTCTTTGGCTGGGACTCTCTTCAATCTTGTGTGTGTGTTCACTGTTTAAAATTATTACTACTGCTGCTGTTATTTGTGGATAGTTGTTAGAACTGAATATCCCTATACTATGGCTTAAAATTTTCCCCTCTCCTCCCCCCAGTCCTGCCTCCCAAATGAATGAAAGGTTGTCTTACATATCAATATTTTCATGTTTGATAGCACACTTGGGGAAGGTGGGGCAGGGACTCGTGATTCTCAAAGCATATAAACAAGAACAGTATCAGTTAAAAATGGAAGGGAAAAAAATAATCTCATCCAAAATCTTCCTGCCCATTAAATTCAGGGCACAGGATTTAGCAGCTAGGTGGCTCAATAGAAAAACATGGTGCACCTGGAGCCAGGAAGACCTGAGTTCAAATCTAGCCTCAGATATTTAGTAGCTCTCTGGTCATGTGCAAATCATTTAACCTCTGTGGGGTCTCAGCTTCCTCATCTCTAAAATAGGGTTAATAATATCACCTACCGGCCATAGTTGTTGTGGGGATAAAATGAGCTAATATATGCAAAGCATTGTGAAAACCTCAAAGCTTTATATAAATAGTAGTAGTAGTAGTAGTAGTAACAGTAGTAGTAGCAGTAGCAGTAGCAGTAGTAAAAATGCAGTAGTCAATAGAACAACTTGTATAGTTTGGTGCTACCAAATTTCTTTTAGCCTTCCACGTTCCTTAGTGCAAAAAGTAATTATCTTTCATAATGACAGATCTGAAGGTTAAATCTATTAGGATATCAGTAATTAATGATGATATGGAGAAGGCAGATGATTACTAGCAATTTTTAAAGCTTTAAGGTTTGCAAAATATATATTTTTTCATGTGCTCCTATAACCCTGTAAAGTAGATGTTATTATTATCCCCATTTTACAGATGAGGAAACTGAGCCTGAGAAGTTAAATGACTTGCTTAGAGTCACACAGCTAAGTGTGTGAAGCAGGATTTTAACTCAGGTTTTCCAGGCTCCACATCCTATATGATATCCACTGTTCCAACTAGCTGCTAACATGTAATAGTTGCAGACAATCTTTATGGTGCAAAGTAATATAATAAACCACTCTGTTACTGAAGGACATTCAGGTGTATACTGAAGCAGTGCTAGCCTTGGTGAAAAGAAGACCTTTGTTTCAATACTGTTTCAGATATTAAATAAACTTTGTGATGATGGACAAGTGGCTCAACCCCCCTCAACCTTAGTTTCTTTCTATGTGAGATGGGGGAAAAAGATCAACTACTTCACAGGGTCAATAATTGTAGAGTACTTTACCAACTGTTGCAGTTGTTTTTCAGTCGTGTCTGACTCTTCATGACCCCATTTGGACTTTTCTTGGCAAAGATGTTGGAATGGTTTGCCATTTCCTTCTCCAGCTCATTGTACAGAATAGGAAATGGAGGCAGAGTGAAGTGACTTGCCCTGCGTCACACAGCTAGAGAATGTCTGAGGTTAGATTTGTACTTAGGAAGATGAGTCTTCCTGACTCCAGGTCTGGTGCTCTGTATACTATGATGCCAGCTAGCTGCCCTCAAAGCACTTGAAGCTTTATATAAATGCTATATACATGCTTCATCACCATCATCATCAGATAGCATTCAGCAAAGTTGACTGCTGTATGTATGTTTGTGACATCTTCGCTTGTGCTGTACTGAGTTATTGCTGATGTTCTTGTAGCAGATGGGCATAGAGAGAGAGGAAAAACATTGTTTTTGTACTGGGAATGACAGGATCTTTTTTGTAGAGTAGTCCAAATGTGGGCACTGGTGACAAGCATATAATGAGAAAAATTAAGTCAAAACTACTTATAGTACCAAAGAACTTTCCATATTTATTACTTGGTAGGATCAGGAAAGAAGGAAACAAGCATTTATTAAATGCCTACTCTATTCCAGGCACTATGTTAAGCACTTTACAAATATTATCTCATTTAATCATCTTGGATATCCTGGGGAGGTAGGTGCTATTGTTATCTTCATCTTATAGTTGAAGAAATTGAGGTAGATACAGGTTAATTGACTTGCCCAGGATGACACAGCTAAGTGTCTGAGACAGAATTGAACTTAGGGTCTGACTCCAGGCTCTCTATCCCTCTACCTGTCTCTTGAATTCATCTTGAGTTATTGATGATGAAGCAATAATATTTATTTTTCTGATAATTTTTTGTTTAAAATGCATTATTAACTTAAAATCAACAAACAATTTATTACAAAGAAGGAAAAGAAAATGACTATATGAAATCATGAACTTAGGTTACATTATTTTTTGTTTGATTTTTGTTGTTTTTACATTCAATTTTTAAAGTTACATGTTAAAAAAAAGAAGAAAAAGTAAATTAAGTATTTTTAAATGAAATTCACAGAAGAAAATAGAAAAAAGTTCAGAAGAAAAGCAGGACAACTTTTAAAGTAACATATTGAATATATTATCCATATTTTAAGATAAACAAGTCATATATAATGGGTATTTGTGGTTTCCCATATAATAATTTTTCTGTTCTCCTTTGTATTTTGAATTGTTCTCTCTCTTTCTCTCTCCCTCCCTCCCTCCTTTACTCTTTTTCTTTCTCTCATCTTTGTTAAGTTCAGAATTTTGAAATTGTAAATTTTCAAAACCATGTATTATGTTTAACACAATAGTAACAAAATTATCCTGTTCGTATCCTCTTCTGATCTTTTTTTTTGTTTCCTTCAACATATTTTGGTAATGTTCATTGACGCTTTTGTCTCCCTCTCTGTCTCTCTGTCTCTGTCTCTCTCTGTCTCTCTCTCTCTCTCTCTCTCTCTCTCTCTCTCTCTTACTCTATTCACCAATTTGTCCCTCCCCTACCAACAGAAGCTTTCCTTTGTAACAAGTATTCGAGTGAAACAAATCTGAAAATGTCTCATTCTGTACCTCCAGTCTGCTGCTTCTGTGCAGATGTGAGAAATATGCTTCCTCATCAGTCTTTTGAAGTCATGATTCGTGGTTTAGCTAGGTGGTGCAGTGGATAAAACACCTGCCCTGGATTCAAGAGGACCCGAGTTCAAATCTGGCCTCAGACACTTGACATTTACTAGCTGTGTGACCTTGGGCAAGTCACTTAACCCTCATTATTCCCCCCACACACAAATGAAGTCACGATTTATGTCTATACATAGTAGACACAGGGTTCTCTATACAGTGTAGAGAACTGCTATATTGAATCAGAGTTTGAAGTCTTTCAGAGTTGTTCTCCTTTATATTACTGTGGTTATTGTATAAAATGATTTCCTGGTCCTGCTCATTTTATTTTGCATCAGTTCATACAAGTCTTCCCAGATTTCTCTGCTTCTCTTCTATCTGTCAGTTCTTTTTGTACAATAATATTCCATTATATTAGATATTGCAGTTTATCCAGCTATTTCCCAACTGTACCTCACTTTAAGACAATATTATTTACACAGCAATGTGCCCTGGTGTTTTAGTTATAGTTTAAGTTTATTCAAGTTTTGCACATACTATCTCCCTTTGCACCTTATAACAACACAGTGAGGTAAATAGTATAGGCATTAGTATCAACATTTTGCAGATAAAGAAACTAAGGTTCAGAGAGGTTAAATCAGAAGTAGAATTTTAACTCAAGTCTTCCCACTATCCATTAAAACAATGGTTCTCGGGGAGGAACATGTGCGCCCCTGGATCCTAGCTCTCTTTCTGGTCTCCTGCAGCAAGCAGGACTAGCGTGGCCCTGTCGCCACCATGCAGCTGTTTGTCCACACGCAGGCTCTGCACACTCTCAAGGTGACCAGGCAGGAGACGTCGCCCAGATCAAGGCCCATGTGGCATCCCTAGAGGTCATCACCCCCAAGGATCAGGTCCTGCTTCTAGGTGGCTCCCCGCTGGAGCATGAAGCCATCTTGGGGCAGTGTGGGTTGGAGCCGCTATCCACTCTGGAAGTGGCTGGCCTAATGCTAGGAGGTAAAGTCCATGGCTCTCTGGCCCCAGCTGGAAAAGTGAGGGGTCAGACTCCCAAGGAGGAGGAGGAGGAGGAGGAGGAGACAACGACGAAGAGGAGGATGCAGTACAACAGATGATTTGTCAACATGGTGCCCACCTTTGGCAAGAAGAAGGGCCCTGATGCCAACTCCTAGGCCTGGGTAGTCTGTCTGTCCCCAGTAAAGCCACTATGACTCTAAAACAAACAAACAAACAAAAACAAACAAAACAACAACAAAAAAACAATGGTTCTCAAACTTTTGGGTCTCTAAATCCCCTTATACTCTTAAAAATTATTGAGGGTCCCAAACTGCTCTTGCTTATGTGATTAATTATGTACACAATATTAATATGTTTGTTGTGTGATTAATATAAAATATTAATATTTACCATATAAGAAATGGATAAACCAAAACATTAAAATTTTTATTGATTCATTTAAAATAACAACAAAGCCATTAAATGTTAACATTTTTATAAAAATAACAATATTTTGTATAGCAAAAATAATTTCTGTAAGAAGGGTGGACTTGTTTCATTTATTTTTGTAAATGTCTGGCTTAATATAAGACAGCTGGCTTCTCATACCTGCTTCTAAATTCAATTGGTTTCAAAATGGCATTTTGGTTCAAATATATAAAGAAAATCCAGTCTCACAGAGATATGTAGTTGGAAAAGGGAGAAGTATTTCAGTAGGCAAAATCTTAGTATTATTATGAAATAGTTTTAACCTCACAGACCACCTAAAAGGGTCTCAGGGATTCTCAGGGGGTCCTTGGACCACACTTTTGAGAAATGCTGCACCATAAAACCTTGCCTGTTGACATGTTTCTTTAGCTTATTAAAATGAGAACAATCTGGTGTAACACATCAGTAACTCAAACTAATGCCAGGTACCTTTGCCACAGGGATGCTCCCTCCATAGTTCTTCGTAATCCACTTAACTGTTGCTTTAATGTTTTGACATTAGTAAAACCTTCTGTTTGCCAGAACCACCACCTAGACCTATCCAGCTTTATCAAAACTTCCCAAACCCCCAATTTAAGAAACACCATGTTTCTTCTCACGGAAAGTGCATTTTCTCTGTTATAACATAGTATTATACACTGTTAGGTGTTCCCTAGGGCTCCCTGCCAAGCTTTAAAAAATTACTTTTGCCTTAGGTCCTATGGAAGGAATTAGCTATCTTTAAGTACTGGGCTATTTTCTTTGAAATGATGACTAACTGTGACTATTTAAGATAAGAAAACCATTTTAGAAATTAAAAGCCAACCATAAACTCATTTTTCTCATGTTGAGCACATGTATATAGGATCACAGATCATGAGCTGGAAATTACTTCAGAGTCTAGTCCAACTCTCATTTTATAGATGAGTAAACTGAGGCCCAGGAAAGTTAAGTGATTTATATTACATGTCTCGACCTAAACTTCAACTTAATTTCTCTCAGAAGTATTGTAGGATGCTGATTTTGGAATACGTTTAAGCATTTATTTTCTTGGTTTTTTTTGTTTGTTTGTTTGTTTTTTATGGGGCAATTGGGGTTAAGTGACTTGCCCAGGGTCACACAGCTAGTAAGTGTTAAGTGTCTGAGGCTGGATTTGAACTCAGGTACTCCTGAGTCCAGGGCCAGTGCTCTATCCACTGCGCCATCTAGCTGCCCTAAGCATTTATTATTAGTTTTATCCCTATGTTACTATGTATCTGGGGCAGCTAGGGTTCACACCTGAAGTTGGGAGGACCTGAGTTCAAATCTCATCTCAGACACTGGCTAGCTGTGTGACTCTGGGCAAGTTACTTAACCCCAATTGCCTTAAACATCCTGCACCATCTCTAGTCATCCTGATATATTTCTTGTCACTGAACCCAGATGGCTCTGGAGGAGAGAGTGAGGTTGGTGACTCTGCACAGCCCTCTGTCACTTAAATCCAATTCAGTGCAAGTCATGACATTAACCCGATGTCATGGTCCTCTTTGAAAAGGAAGGATAAACAACAGCAACAACAACTATATACCTAACTCAGCAAGATACTGTCCCCTGTCAGCCTCAATTTCCCAAATGAGAAAATATTGAAAATGTAGACAAATACTGCTATCATAGTGGAACTTGATACTGATTAATTAGAGATCTGTGAACTCATCAAGGCAAACTCCATTCCAAGAGCACAGGTTGAATCTGATCTGTACCTTCCTGTTCTTTGTCCACAAAAATATGGATTCTTATCCATATTCTCTCATAACCCTCTAGATATGTTTTTCCCAATTTTATGGAGACCTTCTATAATAGGTTCTTTTGCATTTTGTATGTACCATTATGCCACTTGGGTCGTCCATCGGATCTCTCTATATGATCCATCCATTTCCTCTTCCAGTCACACATTTCCTGAATGATATCTTGTATTATCATTTCTTTCATACGAGACCTCATTATCAATATGATGCAACCTTGTTATATCCGTCATGCATTTCTCCATTACCCTATGACTCACTTGGAAATTTAAATCCTAATAGATTCTTCGTGTTTCATCATCATATAGTGTCTCTGGAAGAATATTGATATTAGAAAAATGGGATTGTTGAAAATGATAGACTCCCAAATGCAGCCCAGCCTGGTCTCTTTCTTCTGCTCAGCCCTGGGCTCAGCTAATTTCTGACCTGAAGTCTGTTCGACATAGTATATTTATGGACTAACTCAATACATTACCCATCCAACTACATGCCATAGTTTCAACAATAGGAGTTCTTTGTCCCTTCGGTTTTATCTGTTTGACTGGAATTTTCTGAGTGGTTGGGAATATTACTGAATGGATTTGTAGTGTTCTGACCTGGATGAAATGTC
Source organism: Dromiciops gliroides (assembly GCF_019393635.1). Taxonomy (NCBI): domain Eukaryota; kingdom Metazoa; phylum Chordata; class Mammalia; order Microbiotheria; family Microbiotheriidae; genus Dromiciops; species Dromiciops gliroides. The sequence goes on from NC_057864.1 coordinate 147,243,383, forward strand.
ACCATCAAAACTGAGCACCTGGAGGACCATATATGTAGATTCTGTCTCCGTTTTGGACTCAGCCTAGAACATCCTGTATAACAATTAATTAAGGGAAAAAAGGAATTTGAATCCTTCAAATGCCTAGGTGAAAGCAGTTAGTGAATGCAGCAGGAAACATATTTGGATTGGAGTCTATTTCCAGGTAGAAATATAACATAAAGAAAGTGATAACTAGGTTGCCAAGAATCAGATAGCAACAATAGAGGGGAGCGTTAGACTTGTAATTTCTGCAATTAAAAAGAGAGGATCATTAATGTGATTAGTATCCATCAGGATATGAGGAAGAGAAAGACATCTTTTACTTGGGTTTTTGGGATTCCACCTCCACAGAACATCATGATTGTACAATGAAGAGACAATGTAGCTGGAACAAAAGTCAGGCAGGTGGCCTAGCGGGATATGCATGCATTCACATGTCTAATATTCAGGGAGCTGAATTTTTGCACACCAAGTACAGGGGTGTTAGGCATATGCATTTCCCCTTCCAACAGCAGTCAAAGGATCTGGAATTGATGTTCATGGAATAATATAGTTAAGGAAGAAATCCAATTACTGAGCTAATTAGCACTTTGGAGTAGTAAGCACCAAATTTACAGTGAGAAATCACAGGGGAAAACTCAAGTTATTCACTATGGTTTAAAATTCATCTTCTTAGACAGTCTGGTTGACAGCCAGGGACCCCAGGGTACATAGGCGGTTTAGTTTAGTTATTGTTGAACAGAATTTAACACTGGGAATTCTATCTATCACTTTTAGGAAGAAACCAGTCTTTTAGTTAACAGATTTTTAGAAAGTGTTCTAATTCCCAAAGAAATTTGGTGGATGGTTTGTGGGTTGGCTCAGTTCCTTTCTGAAAGTTATTTATTCTGCCTTTAAAAATTCCATTTTCCTAGCTTTTATGATGAAATTTAAAATTCTGTTTGGGTAATTTTCAAAAAGATGGCAATCCCATATTCATTAAAAGGATGTTTTTTGCTACTCGTTCTAGTTTCTGAAATCTTGTGACCGTTTATTTTCAAAGATTACTTACAGGGCTTTTGAAAGGGAGCAACAGTAGCAATCTGATCTCTGGTAACTACTCGGTTAAAAGTAGGGAAAATCATTGCATTCTTACTAACCCAATTGCCATGCCTTTTCAACAAAGCTCAAAACCAACCTCAGTTGTCTCTGTTTTCTCACTGCCTCAGTCAAGGGAGTGAAGAGACAATGAGATTTAATGGAAATAATGTCATCTTTGGAATCAAGTAAGATCTGAGTTTGAATTTTTATCTATTAATTAGTGGTATGACTACTAGCAAATCATTTAGCCTCTTCGAGGTTCTGCTTCCTCCTTTGTAAATTGGGAATAACAAGAACTAAGTCAGGCAAAACAAATCAATACGTTGTCCATGTATAAAAATGTATGCTTCATTGAACACTTAGAGTCTATTATCTCTTATTGAGAGATGGGAGACCTGCTTCACCGTCCACCCATTGAAGTCACTATTAAATACTGCATTGGCCACTGTTCAACATTTAACACAGAGTCTGGAATATAGGAAGTGCTTAGTAAATGCTTGTTAATTGATGGACTGATGCCACAATATTTATTGACTTCTCAGTAAAAAAAACAAAAGTGTCACTATCAGGTATAAACTATGTATATCATAACAAATATCAGCTATTCACCCTTCTGTTTCAGTAAACATCCATAATGGAAACTATCCATAGCAAGGTCATTTTTGCCCTTCCACATTCATATTCAGAGTCTGGGCCTTGGAGGCTGGGGACTTCAGTTCAAATTTCAATTCTCTCTTACTTATTCATTTTGAGACCTTAGTCAAATAGTTCAATCTCTCATATCTCAGTTTCCTTGCATGTAAAATGGCAATAATACTTTACCTCTCAAGCTTACTGTGAAAATTGGCTATAAACTATAAAGAATTATATAAATGAGTATTGTTGTTGCTGTTTAGTCCTTTTTCAGTTGTGTCCAACTCTTTGTGACCCCACTGGGGGTTTTCTTGGCAAAGAATAGTTTTCCATTTCCTTCTCCAACTCATTTTACAGATGAGGAAACTGAGGGGAATAGGATTTAGTGACTTCCCCTGGGTCATGCAGCTAGTAAGGGTATAAGGCCAAATTTTAACATAGGAAGATGAGGCTTCCTGACTCTAGGCCCAACACTCTGTGTCATATACACAGGACTATATTTATGGTAAAAATCTGTTCTTACCAATCTGCAAGGTGAAGAAAAATCCATGTAGAAAGCATTCAGAACTCAACTCAATTCATCTGCATTATTTTCTGGCATCAGTCATAAAAAAGCATGACTGTATATGCATCATACCTTTAGGATGGGGAGATATTTTAGGCTAGGCCTGATTCAGATTGGTCTGGTGTTTCAGGTGTGAGACTAGAATAATATGATACCATTAAGAAAAAAGTAGTTCAGGGGCAGCTAGGTAGCGCAGTGGATAAAGCACTGGCCTTTGATTCAGGAGTACCTGAGTTCAAATCCAGCCTCAGACACTTACTAGCTGTGTGACCCTGGGCAAGTCACTTAACCCCCATTGCCCTGCAAAAATTTTTTAAAAAAAGAAAAGAAAAGAAAAAGTAGTTCACTTAGCCATAGCATGGAAAGATTGTTTAGGAAGGATACAGCAACTGTGCAGAGAGAGGCTCACCACCCTCCGCCACTCCCTCCCCCCCCCCCACCCCCCACCCCAACTATGAAACCTCTTTTCTATATGTAAATGTCTAGCCAGCAGGATGTGTTGGGTGTGTTGACTCATATCATAGTGGAACATCCACCAAGTCTAAGGGGAGATTGACTCCTTGAAGGCTAGCCTTTTATGTTCTAGGTTACTGCAAATGCCTATTAGACTTGAGTCTTAGTTCCATAGATCCATCAAGACTCAAAGCCACCTTCCCTGTTTATTAGGTAGATAAGGAAAAAAAAAAAGTAACCTAGTGTACATGGAAGATATTTCTCCTACCATATTGGGTAAAAGTGGAATTTCATTTGTTATCCAGGTGTTGACTTTAGGTTGCGATCCAAGCACTTAAACTGTTCAGGAGTTAATATCCTTCAATTATTAAATTCTTCTGCCACTCAATCCTTTTTCTCCCTCCACCTGAAAGTGCTTTGCTCCGCCTCACCCCTGCCAAACATCACCAAACTGGAAGGTAACAAACGTTCTTGATCTTTACTATGTCTGATGTCAAATTCATTGCAATTTAGAAGACCTGCGTTCAAATCCTGGCTCTGCTACTTAGGACCTGTACAACTTCAGCAAATAACCTTTGTAGGTCTTGATCTCCTCCTCCGTAAAATGAGGAGATTGTAAGAAGAATCCTTCTAACTCTAAATGCGTAATCCTAGCGATGTGTGTCCCATCTCTTAAGGTAGCAGCTGGTTACTGTCATTTGCAAAGGTCTCACTGTGACTTCCTTTTTTACTGGTTTGTTCTCCTCTTAGCACAAGACGAGTGGACAATTCCAATACGAGGCTGGCGGTGCAAATTGAAAAAGATCCAGGTATGGCAAGAGCCTCCTTTCCCCCTCTTTGGAAATGTAGATGGGTTTTTGCTGGGAACTAAGCAGAGAAAATTAGGTTCATGTTGTTTTTAATAATCATTGTGGGAACAAAGCACATTGGGGCAAATATGTTTAGAATAAAATAAAATTCTGCAAGAGGACTGATTAAGCCCCCTGATTTGGTATGGAAATGCATTCGCTGGTTATTCTAAATTGATTAGGTAGCTCTTGAGTAGTGAATAACTTTGTTAATCAAGACATTTGAGTTTGCAAGTAGTAAATACCAAACTTAGGCAGCAAATCTTAAAATCCAATTGGTCTTTAGTCACACAACACCTTGAACAAATAAGAATTAAGCTGCCCTCCACAGGGCAAAATTTCCACATTCCATGGCCTAGAATCTACAAAAGGGCCCAATATAAAACATATTGTTTTTCCTCCACAATCTGTCTCACTTTCAACCATCTATTTATTCTCCTTTTCCTATCTCCAAAGAGCAACACAACCCCCAATAATCTGTGTCCCCAAATTCTGAACACTCCCTCTTTCTTACCATCTCTCTTTCTGTAAGCATTCCATGATACCAGTGAAATAGTTAGTACCCAGAGGGGAAAGTATCTGCTCTGTTGTCTCTATTTATATAGCCTGTGTGCCTGAGGGCTAGGATGAGATGATTTGAGAAATACCTAAATGGATACTCACATGGAAATGTCTGTCTGTTGAACTTAAAAAAAAAAAAATCAGTATAATTCTTTATCTAACAAGTGTAGTGGAACAAGTATCTCTGAATCCATAAAACTCTGTAATATCTATCTCAGGTTATAAAGGGGATCTCTGCTCTTACACATCTGTGTTAGCATCAGCCAACCATAAATGTTGAGCCATTGTAACTGAAACTGTGATAATACTATCAAAGTATTCTAGACAAGAGTCCAGAGTAAAGGTGTGTTTATTCTGGTATCCATTGTTTAAGTTACATCATGCATTCTCTCTATATAGATACCTATGTATTATCTATTTGTATATATTCTCTATACAATATATTATCTGGATATACATATATACTTCATTATATAGCTATATCTATATCTCTATCGATAGCTGTATATATGATTTATGTATGTGTGTATGTACACACACACATATATACATATATATACATACACAGATATAGATATATCAGCAGTTGGGGGTTACTAAGCAATAGTAGAGTCCCCTCCTTTGAGTCTCTTCTAAGCACCAGGAACTTACATCTGGCTTTCTATAAGCCTCAGAATATAAGCATTGAGTCACTATAACAAATGAATGCAGTGGTCAGGTCAAGCAGGCAGTGTGTCAGGGGCTTTAGTTATATGGATACCTTATGAGATTATGTGACAGTGTCTCAGCTCAGAGGAAATTTATTTCATTTCATTAATCATAATTAGGCTATAAGTGCAATCACCTTAATTCCTCTCTTTACTGCTTCTGGCAGCTAGTGCGGACATTCATAATCTGATGATGTTATTTTACAGATCAATTGAAACATTGATTGGTGGTTGTGCCCATGCTTAAGTTAGCCTGAGGATAAGAAAGAGTAAAAACCCACTCAGAAGCCCAAGGAGGCATTGGGTGCATGTTGTTTGTCTAACAAGGTTGCTTCATGAAGTATAGCTGAGGCTATACTATGTTTAAGATTGTTTCCTGAATACTCAAGCAAAAGCAGATTCCAAACTGCAAAGGTAGCATGGTAAGGTAGCAGAAACAGGGCTAAATTTGGAGTCAGAGAATATGGGTTCAATTCCGGGCTCTGTTACTTATTATCTTCATGACCTGGCCCAAGTCACTTGAATTCTTGATGTCTCAGTTTCTTCATCTGTAAAATGAGAAAGTTGGATTAAATGACCTGTGAGGTCCCTCAAGCTTTAAATCTAAGATCGTATGATGTTGTGCTCTCTGAGAGCTTATTCTGAGAAATTATTACATATGTGATTTATTACATATGATGTGATATAGTCTATGTTAGTTATTATTATATTATTATTTAAAATGAAGGCTGTGGCAGAGGGTGAAGGAGAGCTAACTTATGAGCTATGACGCAAGGATCACAAGTTTTTTTTTTGGGGGGGGGGAATGAAGGTTAAGTGACTTGCCCAGGGTCATATAGCTTGTAGGTGTCAAGTGTGAGACTGGATTTGAACTCAGGTCCTCCTGAATCCAGGGCCAGTGCTTTATCTACTGTGCCACCTAGCTGTGCCCAGGATCACAAGTTTTTAGGAGCACTTTATTCCAATAAACTCAAAGGGTTTTGTAGGCATTATCTAATTTATGGAATGCATGGAATCTCTATAAATTCGAAATATTTTGTAATTATTTGATAGAATTTGATGCCTGAAAACATTCAACTGACTATAATTTTATTCCTATAATTCCTTTTTAAGGAAATGATGACAACAATCTGAATTCCATCTTCTATGAGCATTTGACAAGATCACTCCAAGTATCTCTTTGTGGAGATTTGGTTCTTGGTCGCTGGGGTAATTACAGCTCAGGAGACTGCTTTATTTTGGCTTCAGATTACCTCAATGCCTTTGTCCACATAATTGAAATTGGAAATGGTCTTGTTACCTTTCAACTTCGAGGGTTGGAGTTTAGAGGTAAGAATTTTTTAGAATTTTATTTCTATCTTTTGTTTTTATATCACCTTCATTTCCAAATATTTCCCTCCCCCTTTCCTTACTTGGAATAAGAAATAAGAAGAGGCAGAAGAAGGCACTAAGCATAATTTTATTTTTATCTTAACTAGACTCTATTATACTAGATTAGAAGGGAATAATGATAAGCATCCAAAGGATAGTCTTGTTGTTCAGTTGTTTCAGTCACGTCTGACTCTTACTGATACTGGAGTGGTTTGCCATTTCCTTCTCCAGCTCATTTTACAGATGAGGAAAGTGAGGCAAACAGGGTGAAGTGACTTGTTCAAGGTCACACAGCTAGTAAATATCTACGGCCATATTTGAACTCAGGTCTTCCTGACTCCAGGCCCAGGGCTTTTTTCACTGCATCACCCAGAACCAGAAGACACATCAGAGACAGTCTAGACAAACCTCCTCATTTTACGGATGATGAAACTGAGGCTCATGGAGCTCAAGTGATTTGCACAAGGTCACACTTCAGAGACAATATTTACACCTAGGTCTTCTGATGCTGGACCCAGTTGTCTTTCCACTGTATTGATTGTTCTTTGGGGGGCTAGACTTCACCTAGTTATTTCCATAAATGTTAAGAAATAACATGGGAAAGAATTGTCCTCTAAATTTCTCAATCTGAGGTACACCCAACACTAATCCACTTTCCCTGACTTCAAAGGAGTCCATGAAACTAGCCAGTTTCATCTGTCAAAAGTAGATGGGTTGACTTAAATCTTTTCTCCAGAGGCTTACTTTTCTTTCAACAAACCTGAAACAGGCTCTGTGTAGGGGAGGCAAACAAAGATAATTAGATTGGAGGTGTGGTTGCCTGATGGAATTCTTGCATGCTTTTTCTTACTGTCAGGTATCCCTCACAGTCCTTCCTCTTAGTCCACCAAATGAAGCATTTATGCCTCACTTGAAACTTCATTAGATGAAATATGGAAGGAGGCAGAGATGTAATTGCGTGAAACAGATATAATTGTGCACAGTGGAGAGGCAGCTGTTCATGTAATGCTGAGATTGCCCAGGAGGCTTTCCCTGTTATCGCTGGTTTATTTCTCTCCTTCCTCCAAAACAGAACATTAACGTGGCCAGGCCGTAAGGGTTACTCAGAAAAAATAATGATGTCTGGAGGAAAAAGAAGGCAAGTTAACCTGGTCTGGATTTCTCCCTACTGGGCAGTATATTTTCTTTTCCCGTGCTTTATTGTACCTTATGACAACTGCAAAGAATAGATAGTTTTACACAATCTTCCTTTGACATTTACAGTAGGAGGAATGTACTAGGCTTTGAATGATGGTTGTATTTTGTAGGCTTATGTTACATATGCAAGGACTTGCTTTTCTTGGACCTATGTGATTATATGTCTAACAGCCCTGTTCAGCTTTCCACCTTCTTCTTAGGTTCCCCATTTCTCCAAACTGAACACTTTATTTGGGTGCAATGGAGCCCGCTTGAGTACAACCAGGGACTATCAGAATAAAAGTATTATGTGAACTACAACACTTGTCAGCATTTTCCCTTCAAGGAGCACTGAAATATAACCCTGAAAAGGGGCTGACACAGTGTGAGAACCTGTACTGAAAGTATAGCAAGTTCACTCACCCCTCAGTGTGCTCCCCACTTGCTTAGGTTTATCCTCAGATTCCTTGACCCATTGACTGATCCTGAAAATTGCTTCTTGATCATGGGTATGTCTTAACCCACTCTCTTGACTTTCCCTTCTGCTTGCTCTATTGTTGGGATATTTCTGTGCTTGATCCTCTGGCCTGTAGACCACAGAATCATGGATCTTAAGCTGACAGGGATCTAAACTAAAGGTCATCTAAACTAAATCTTTTATTTGACACATCTAAAGACACTGAGATCAAGAATGAGTTGCCCAAAGACAAACACATAGTAATTGTCAGAGATTTGATTCCATCTCAGGTATCCTGCCTGACTTTAATTAATCAACAAGCACTTACTTTGGGCCAGGCATTGGGTATGTACATACAAAAGAATGAAGCAATCTCTACTCACAGTGAGCTTACATTTCCAGTGGGGGAGACAATAAGTACATATAAAAGTATATACAACATAAATGTAAAGTGAATATATACAGACATAGACGAAGTAGTTAAATACAAGATAGTATGGTTAGGAGGGGACTAGCACTTTGGAGGATCAATGAAGGCTTCATGCTTTCATGGTACCTGTGATGTCCAAGTTGCGTCTTTTTTTTTTTTTTGTATGGGGCAATGAGGGTTAAGTGACTTGCCCAAGGTCACACAGCTAGTTAAGTGTCAAGTGTTTGAGGTCAGATTTGAACTCAGGTCCTCCTGAATCCAGGGCCAGTGCTTTATCTACTGTGCCACCTAGCTGCCCCCACAAAGTCCCATCTTAAAGGAATCAGGATCTCTATGAGACAGTGGTTAGGGGGGAATGTATTCCAGGCATGGGAAATAGTTGTTATAAAGGTACAGAGAAAGAAGATGGCATTCCTTGAGTTAGGAACAGAAAGGACAGTTTGATTTAATTGAAGAGTATGGGAGGGAGAGGAACATCCAATAAGACTTAAAATGGGTCTGGGTTAGATGATATAGGGCTTTAAAAGCTAAACAGACTAGTTCATATTTTGTCATGGAGATAATAAGAAGCCACTAGAGATGACTGAGTATGAGAGTTGCCTGGTCAGATTTTTGCTTAAATTACTTTGGCAGCAGTATGTAAGAAAGCCTGGAGTAGTGAGAGAATGAATAGGCAAGACCCTTAGGAGGTCAGAGCAGTCATCAAGACAATAGGATGAGGGCGTGATATGGTGGTAGCTCATGAGTGGAGAGAAGTAGTTAGACAAGAGAGATGTTTAAAAGTAGAAATAAAAAGAGTTGGTTACTGGTAGGATATGTGGAGTGACAGAGAGTGAGGAGTTCAGAATAATGCCAAGATTACAAACCAGATCCACTGCGAAAATAGTGGTGCCTTTGACAGAAATAGGGAAGTTTGGGAAAAGGGAAGATTTGCGGGGAAAGATAATAAGTTTAGATTTAAACATGTTGAGTTTAAGATGCTGCCTGAAAATCTAGTTTGAAATTTCCAATGGACAGTCATTGATCTGGCACTGAAGCTTGGCAGGGTAGACTGGGGAAGATGCTGTATACATCTGGAAGTTATCTGAATAAACATGATAACTAAACCCATTAAGCTGATGAGAGAATTTAGAGGAAGACTGTAGGAGAAAAGAACCTAGAATAGAACCTTGGAGAATACTCATAATTAGACGGGGGTAATGTGGATAACGAACAAGCAAAAGTGACTGAAGAGTGATCAGAGAGGGGCAAACCAGGACAGAGTAGTGTCATAAAAAAAGAAAGGAGATAGTATATCGTAGGAGAATGCTGTTGTTGTTGTTGTTATTTATGATAGTTTGTTGTTGTTTAGGAGTTTTTCAGTCATATCCAACCCTTTATGACCCCATTTGTGGTTTTCTTAGCAAAGCTACTGGAGTGGCTTGCCATTTCCTTCTCCAGCTTATTTTACAGTTGAGGAAACTGGGGCAAACAGGGTTAAGTGACTTACCTAGAGTCACATAGCTGGTAAGTATCTAGGAACAGATTTGAACTCAAGAAGTGGAGTCTTCCTGACTCTGCACTACCAAGCTGCACCACAAATAAAAATAGCTAGCATTTAAATAGTGCTTTGAGGTTTATAATATTCTTTACATAAATTAGATCATTTGATCCTCATGACAATCCTGAGAGGTAGGTGTTACTATTATTCCCATTTTGTAGATAAGAAGATTGAAGCACAGAATTGTTTAGTGACTTGCCCAGGGTAACACAGATAGTAAATATTTAAGGCAATATTCAAATTCAGACTTCCTGACCCCAAGTTCTTCTCTCTGGTCACTGGGCCACCCACAGTGTCGAATGCAGCCAACAGGTTGAGAAAGATTAAAACAGAGAAAATCCCATCGGCTTTGGAAATTAAGAGGTCAGTGATAACTTCAGAAAAAACAGTTGCAGCTGAGGAGAAGTACAGAAGACATTCCAAAGGGTAAATAAATAAGTGAGAGGAGAAAAGATGGAAGCAGGGAGTACAGTTAATTTTTCAAGAAATTCTGTTCATAAGGAGAGGTCTAGGATGATAGCCTGATAGAATGGAAGGGTCAATTGGAGATTTTTTAAGGATGGTGGAACCAAGCATGTTTGAAGGTGATAGGGAAGGAAGCAGTTGATATGAAGTTGAAGATTTGAGAGAAAGGAGGGATGACAAGGAGGGATGACTGACTTCACAATCCAAAATTCTTTCTATTGCATCACCCTTATTCCAACTAACCAGTGCTCTGAGCATGACCCCACCATCTTTCTTGTTCAATGAAGACATCTTGTCATAGCCACCTCTAGATAAGATGCACAACCCTGTGATTTTACCCCTATCTACCTAATGCAGGTAAACTGGGAACACAGGTTCAGAATACTTCCTTTTATTCTGCCTTGAATCACTAATTCCACCAGCTCAAGGGTGGCAGGAATTTGTATGGCTTGCCCTCATTCAAAGGAAAAAAAAAATCCCACAAGGGGTGAATTCACAAGTGTCAGAATGGTCTGATTTCTTTTGTGTTGGGTGTTACTAATAATTCAGCATGGAAGCCTGAATCTAAAGCAATCCTATTTATATTGAGGGAGTTGAAGTGAATGATTAATGTGGATACTGCTGAGATAGCACAAGCAGGAGACAAATTTCATTTAAGGAGCCAATTTTTTTTTCTACTTTCTTTTTTTTTCTTTTAGCCTGGGCATAGCAGAGGTCCCAGAATAGAAACTCCATTCCTTCTTTTGTAATGCCAGGGAACTGGGCTGCAGTGAGTTACAGGGCTTCAGTGGTCTTTTAGCTTCGAGATTTTATGAGTAATTCTTCCAACTACCAAACGTTATGGGCTTTTTAAGGAAGCCATTCAAAATGTGACAGTTTAATAATCAGCTTTAAATCTAAGTCAGGGTAACAAATAATGGACTCCACAAGAAGGGCAGTGATGGGAGGGGTACCAGGTTCAAAGTTTCTCAAAGGAAATTGAATCTGTTGGATTTCCCATCCCATTATAATGCCATTCATTTGTGTAGGTAGAAGCAGAAGAATGAAGCAGGAAAAGTTGATTATCAGTTCAGTCATTTCTGATCTCCTTCAGTCAGCTGGTTGGAGCAGGTGGATGGCTTCACTCTCCTGTAGGGAGAGGATAAAGAGCCAGCATCACTAGCACAATCAGGAGAGATGCTTAATGCTTAATAGCAAAGAGAACAACTGGGAAAACGTGACCTGAGCAAGGAAGGGGCCCAAAAGACAGAAGATACTGGAAGAGAGAGAATTAGAAGGATCGTAAATATAATAAAAGGGACAAAACCCAACTCAACAAGTATTTATCGAGTATCTATTAATAGTTTATGGTGTTATTCTGGCCAATCTGGGGTATGCGTAGAAATAGAAAAGACTTCCCTCAATTCTGATTGACAAAAGGGGGAAAGAGAAAGTCTTCATTTCATTAGGCTTATGTAGTAGAAATTGGCAGTGTTCAACTGTCATAGCCAGGATTTGGGGAATATAGATATCCTAGGTGAAAAGGAAAGGTCCAAAGGCACCATGCCTTATCACAGTAAGCATGTATCTCTTGGCAGGACAGGGTCCCCCCCAAAATTTTGCCTGCCTAGACAAAGCTGTCTTTTTCTCTACTCCCATACTGCCAAATAAAGCTAGAGAAAATCATGAAATCATGCCAACTGGATTCACTGTAAGTTTATGTTATGTAATCTCACCTGGCCCTCAATGCAGCAAAGCAATCCTTTTGCACCTTCCTAAGTGAATCTCTCTCCTACTCACCGCAACAGCTTTTTGCAACTTTCTTATCCTTCATCAAAACTCCCTTAGCTCCCCTCCCTCCCCCTCTCAGTTGAGAACCTTGCCTTATATTTCACTGAAAAAGAAATTCCAGGTTATTTGTCAAGAGCTACCTTTGCATCATTATCCCCATCATCTTCATCATTATCCCCACTTGGGATCAGTGTTAAGAAGTCAAATTAGGCAGAAAGGCACAAGAAGAAATAAGAAGTAGCTAAATATAGGGGTCATGGGTTTGATCTGGGGAAACAGTCATGGAATAGATAGGCAGTGGTTCAGGTTTAGAAACTGTTAGGAGGGACCATGTGACTGTGTAAGCATAACTGGTAAAACAGGAAGAAAAGGAGTAGGTCAAGAGCAGTGTGTATATTCTGCCAGCCCAGGCAAGGTACTATATATGTAAGGGATAACAGCAAAAGACAAGATCCTCTGGTGGGCCCTCAGAGCTCTTATAATCCAGTTCAGACCTTTTGTTCTACATAGGATTAACCTGAAGCCCATAGAGGTCCATCGATTTTCCTAATGTCACTCAGTCAGTCAGTGGTAGATTGGAGACTAGACTCTAGATCATCTGCCTCCTAGACTGGTAATCTGAAGCAGTGTTAGGATGGAGTATGTGGCTCTTTGCCAGCAGTATGAATTGGAGTGACTGCTTTTCACTGGGAAGTAAAAGATTTCTAGCTCTCTGGCTTTCCATATTTCCTTTCTTTTTTTTCCTTCTCCATGGAGATCTGTTCCTTCTCCTTCTTAGCTGGAATTTTCTTGAAATGTGCATATAGTGATAAGTGGATTCACTAAACTTTTATAGCCTGGCTTCTTTTAAATGAAACTCTATCCTTTTTCCAAGCACAAATCCAAGCTACATACATCACAAGATTGAAGATTGCTATAGCAGGAGAAAACTTTGAGAAACACATGGAAACAGTTAAACAAGGCCGTGGACTAAATCTATAAAGTGGTTTCCCCACACCAGGTCTCTAGTCAAAGTTTCCATAGATAGCAGGCCACAACAGCTTCTTCTGCTCTTTAAGAATTCATGTCAAGTCCAGAGGCCATCAGATAAGTATCTGGTTGCTTCTGAGTAGCCTAGCCTTGGAGACTGGTTTGTCCAATGGTCTCTAAGAATTTGATATCAATTTGGAAGTTTTCTAAACAAATACTAGGTCCACATTTTGGGTTGGTTAAACAAAGTAGGCATTACAGTGGATCAAAGCAGACTGTAAAACAGTTGACAGAGAGTGTTTTGGGGTTAGGGGCAAGAAGGAGGAACAAATCTGCAATCTTGTCAACATGGGGAGCTCCTAATGTGGGAAATACCTTTGCTAATGCAGATCAACAACTCCTTGTACTTTATGGTCTTAGAGAGTTGTCTGGGTCATGAAGAAGTCAAACAACTCATTCATGATCAAATAGCTATGTATGTATATATGTGTGTGTGTATATAACATACATACATACATACACACACATATATTCTGACATATACATATATATGTATGTGTGTGTACATACATATTCTCATATATACGTGTGTATATATATATATCTCAGAAGCAGGACTTGAGCCTAGGGTTTTCTGACCAGCCCTTGATCCACTATGCCATGTGGCATCTCAACTTGAAACAGATTTGGGAAGCTGTTGTTTACCCAGAAGGAAAAAAAAAGTATGATAATTTTCTCTTACTATATTAACCTTCGACCATGTAGCATGAAGGATAGGTTCCAGTACAGATAACTCCATGATATGTCCTAGCCATCTTCATACCAAGCTACCTAAACTCCAGCTCTTATCCTCATTCCCTTGGACTCTTATCTCCTGAGTGACCATATCTTGATAGGTGAACTTTGACATCTTTTCCAGAATCAGGTCTACATAGCACGTGCCTACTATATCTACCCCAAACCCTTCCCCCTTCCAGTTCCCTTTTTTGTGTTGTCTTTCCTGGTTAGACTACAAGCTCATTGCCTGGCATAAGAAGCACTTTCAAAATGTGCGCTCTCTCTCTCTCTCTCTCTCTCTCTCTCTCTCTCTCTCTCTCTCTCTCTCAGTCTCTCTCTCTGGCTCCCTCTGGCTCTCTAGCTCTCTCTGTCTCTGTCTCTGTCTCTCTCTCACTCTGTCTCTCTGTCTCTCTCTCTGTCTCACTCTGTCTCTCTGTCTCTCAGTCTCTGTTTCTCTATCCCTCTCTTTCTGTCTCTCCAACCTTTTATCCCTCCCCTCTTCCCCCTTTTTCTGTCTTTCTTATCTACATTCCTCTCTCTATTATCTATTCATCTATCATATATATATAAAATAAATCATCTATCTTTATCTCCATCTATCTATTATCTATCATCTCCTTCTCTCTCTTCCTCTCTCTCTATAGATATAAATAGGTAGATAGAGATATATATTTTAGTGGGTAGAAATCTCTAAAGTATAATAAAGATGCAGTGAATGACAAATGTGTACTGGAGATAGAAAATATGGATTGGGCTAGTAAAGAATCTTATTGATCTGTGTATGTCCCATATTTATTTGGTACCGGCTTAGTTGTCCGTGTAATTGTACCTTTTGGTGTGTTGTCAGTTTTTAGATGGCAAAACCCTGTTCACAGTTTAAACATTTTTTTACAAGGAACCATAATATAAATTGCCTTGAGAAAAGAAGTGATTAAAAATTATGTTAATAGCTTACTAAGTACACTCCAATCACTCCAAAAAGTGATTCCTCCAGTGAAACATAAAGTAAAAGAATTTTGTGTTTGCAGTCAGAGGACCTGGATTCAAATCCCAGACCAGTCACATACTGCCCATTGAATCTCTCTGGGCCTCGATTTTCTCATCTCCAAAATGAGGAGGTTGGCATAGATAATTTCTTAAGTTCCTCCCAGCTCTAATTCTATTATCTCATGATAGTCTAAAGTATTGTAGACTGGAACTGAGAATATCCCCTCAAAGAGTGGAATGACCAGTAAATGAATGATAGGCTGGAAGGGAAGCAAAGTTTAGAATATCCATAAAAACATAATGAGTGTCTAGATTATAGAGGCATCCTGAAGTAGTTTCTTTTCCAGCAACACTTTTAGTCTTTTGAGCCCATTAAAGGAAAGGACCCCTAGACAAGGACAGATCTAGGGGCAGTGTGTTGAAAAAGGAAGCATTTTTCAGTGTCCTGCTTGGTATGCGAATGTAAACTGATTACTTTGTTTTTAGCACCCTCTGTTAAAGAGGTCCTAATTCATTTTGGAAAACAGAAATATGCGAGGATTTCAGAGCTGGGGTTTTTCTTTTGTTTCTTTTCTAAGACTGCTTTCCTTCCATACAATGGAGGATCTTCCCAGCCTTTTCTCTTTATGCTACCCCCCCCAATTTTATATATATATATCTTCTTATATTTTTATGTATACATTATATTTATATGTTTATGTTATACATAAATGCATATTTATATTATATAAAAATTGTATTTATAGCATATTTATATATAAATCATATGTGTATTTATGTTTGTGTGTATGTATATGCCTAGCAAGTCTGTTAATCTAATGATAGAATCATCTAGTCAAACTGTCTTCTCAATGAAAGCTGTATCATTGTTGGACAGCTCTAATTGTTGGATTCCTCAAAGATTTAATTCAATCTCTGTCTCATAATGACCTTAGAAAGAAAGAACTTTCCCTTTTTCTCCCATCCTAGACCAAATTGGAAGATTTGGAATGATGAATTTAATGAGTCTGGTGGGAATATACAAATATTATTATTTAACCTTTAAGAACCAGAATTCATCATAAGTAGAGCTCTGGGGAGGATAAAAATATGATCATTTGCTCATCATTGAAACACCATTCCTCAATAAAACTATCCTGATTCTGAATAAGTAAGCTTTTCTGCTTATAGAAATTCAGGGTTGACTGAAATCTTCAGTGGGGAGGAATACCAGAGAAACAATAGATCCTCTACTTTAGGTTGGGTTGGACAACTGTCTTCACTGTTATAATAACATTATTATTTTAATACTTCAAGAATCTCTAGTTTCATCAATAAAAGTAAGGAATACCCTTCACAGATTATAATCCTCCAATGTGTTAATAAAATGATTTCCATGAAATGAGGTGACTGAAAAACCACGACTGGGTGGGCATCCTTCTGAGGATGCTTCTCTCCCACCTTAGCTAGTCAGATCATTATACTGATGGGCCTATATTTGAAGTCTTTTGAATTTGATAGGACTCTATACAACTTAATTCTATTGCCACAGACTTTAAGAAAAGATTGGACCAGATGGCCTCTGAGGTCTCTTACAGCCATAGGTCTACAAAATAGATGTCTATGTATGCAATTCTTTTTTTTTTTTGCAATACTTTTAAGTTCATAATTTTTTTCAAAGTTAACCCTATGAGATCTGTAGAGTGTGAATGTTATGATTCTTATTCTACAGGTGAAGAAACTGAAGCTTAGGAAGTTCAAGTGACTTATTTAGATTCATATTACTCATTAAAATCAGAAACAATACTAAACTAAAACTAAAAAAGGTCTTTTGACCTCCCAGCCCAATCCAATCCAAACCAAATTTCCACTGTAGCAGAAATCTCCTAAACTCTAGTATTCCTGGTCTCTATGTTTCTATTTGTACATATTTTTTTCCTTTTTTAAAGGAATGTGTCAGAGTAAGACTCTAATGTCTCTGACCAAGAGTACCACAGATGGCTCAGTTTGCTCTAGAGAAAGGGCACAAAGCCCAGTTAACATAATTTATATTGTGAGATATAGTAGACATGATGGTAGTCTTTTTGGTAGTGTTCAAGTCCTGGGAGCTTTCCTTTTCCCCTGGGGACTGTAGCAGAGAGATTCAAACAGTTCTGAGGTTGTTCTTTGGCAGACAAGATTGAAAAGGAATAGTAGTATCTTTGGGTTATGTGTCATTTTCTCCCAGAAACTTAAAACATTTTGCACCATTAGTTCATGAAGCCAAATAATTCAAATTGTAGCAGCCCTGTTTTTTTCTACCAGTCCTCTATCACCTTTGGAATGTAAAAAAAAAAAGCCTGGCTGAATTTGGAGACACAGATAATGCATGCTGACAGGATCTCTGGGAGATAGAGACTGGTTCCATTTTCCCTGTCTTCAGGTTGAGAAGCTTACTTAACACAGGATAAATCAGATGCATCCTTCTTCTGGCTCATAAGCCTTTTTTTCAGAAGCACCATTAACTCCCATCTTAACAATGGTAGATACAATGTAGAAATTTGTGAAATACTCAGTAGAAGAAGGAAAAAAGCTCCTTTCCTCTCCAAAACTCTCTATCTATGGTAAGAATTGGTTTTCCCACTTCACTAATTTTTCTTCCACTTTCTAGAAAATAAGAAAAATGCATATTTAGGGTTTCTGAGAGTCCTTTTATGGATTAGAGAATATCAGTCAACAGATATTTATTAAACACCTACTATGCACCAAGGCATTGTGCTAAGCACTAAGGATATTTGCATAAATGAAAACAAAACAAAACAGAACTGTCCCTGCTTTTGAGGAGCTCATAGTCTAATAGGAAAGACAACCTGTAAACAACTATGTACAAACAAGATATATGCAGGATAAACTGGAGGTAATCAGCATGGGTAAGGTATTGGAATTCAGACCTGGAGTCAGGAAGACTCATCTTCCTGAATTTAAATCTGGTCTTAGACACTTGCTTGGCCTTGTGACCATGGGCAAGTCACCTAATCCTGTTTGCCTCAGTTTCCTCCTCTCTCAAATGAGTTGAAGAAGGAAATGGCAAACCACTCAAAGCATCTTTGCCAAGAAAATCCTATATTATGTCACAAAGAGTTGGACACAACTGAAAAATGACTGAACAACAAGATTAACAGATTGTTTAGCAAATGTAGACATTTTAAAATGAAACTTAGATAAGATAGCAAATATTGGCAGAGGAAGATATCCCTAAGATTAGCAGAGGGCTTTAATTCATCTTAGATAAATCAGTGAGGATAAAGGTATGGGGTTGGATTTAGATTAGCTTCTGGTTGGTTTACCTAGTGATTTTCAAAAATACTTGCACACCACAGTGACCACTGAAGACATTTTTTATGAGGTGTTAGCTCAATTATGAGATATACTTCAAACAAGAGGAAACATAAAACCTATTTAGGGGATATTTTCCAGATCTGATGAGACTGTCTGCATAGCGTCCTGATAATTCTGCCTTTTGGGGGATTTCCCAATAACACATGTTCTACAAAGGATGTGGTATGTTTAGTAGACCACTGCCTTTAGGCAGTTCAGTGAATTGAAATACCTAGGAATATGGCAGAAAATATGGCACCAGATTGACTGTTAACAAATAATTCAGTTTAATTTGCCGTGCATTTTTTTTCTTTTTCGGTAAGTAACTTCTCCTCAATTCTGTTTCATATCTCTCAGCACCAAGCTGAGAGGCCACGTGGTATATCGGATAGGGGGCTAGGCCTTGGGGCTAGACATATATGGATTCAAATCCTACCTTTGCCACATACTGGCTATGTGACTCTAGGAAATTCACTTAGCCTCCTCCTGCCCCAGGAAACTCTCCAAGCTTATAAATTACAGATCGGCATTAGTGGAGAAAGCGTCTATGCTGAGAGTTCCCTATATCATTAAATCATACTTGTGAATTAAGAACATGTATAGCATTGGGAATATAAGAAGAAAAATGACATAGATTATCTCTCCCACAGAGCTTAAAATTTAGTAATGAGGAAAGACCTAATTCAATATTTTATTCCACAGATCTATAATTTCATCAGTCTGGATATTCCCTCCACCTCTAGCCCCTTTAGGATTTGGTGGCAATCTCTGATAATGTGTAATACTAAAAAACTCATCCATAGCCAACCTGCTGATGAGTGTGCATGAATTTAGCTATACTGGCCTTCAGAAGACTTGACATACAAGTTAGTGATGGTATTAAAACGTCATGCAAATAACTATAACAGGCTAGAATGTCATCAACATGAAAAATCAAATAGTGAGGAATGCAGGACTGGACAAAGAGACATACCACTTCTAGCTGAGAGATTTAGGGCAGGCTTCCTGGTCTCCCTGGTATGGCTGAGAGTACCTGTGCTAGATCAAAGACAGAAAAGGATGTCAATGACTGGAAATGTCAGAGACTCTTCAGGGTATATACGATGATGGCCTGTACAAACCCACAGAGGTGGAAGATGTGAGACAAATATGAGGAACAGTAAATAGTCCAGCTCAGCTGGAACATAGAATTCATGAAGGGAATTGTTGGAGAATAAGATTGGAGCCAGATTATAGAGAGCCTTAAATGCCCAGATAAGGAAATTGTTGTTGCTGTTGTTTCCTCCTTTAGATTATAGGGAGTCACTAAAGTTTTTTCAGAAGAAAATATGTTAGATGTGTGAGGTCACAGGCTGCATGCATTAGAAAGACTGCCCAAGAAGAGGTTAAAATTAGGAAGGCCAGTTAGGACATTATTCTAGCTGGCCAGGTAATAGGTAATGAGGTTACTGGGGTATACATAAATCTTTTTTTTTTTTTAACCAAGAAGGTAATTGGGGCATCTACGTCACTCAGTAGATAGAGCACTGGCTTTTGAGTCAGGAGGACTTGAATTCAAATCCAGCTTCAGGCACTTATTAGCTGTAGGATCCTAAACAAGTCACTTAATCCTGTTTGCCTCAGTTTTCTCATCAGTAAAAAGAGCCAGAGAAGAAAAGGGCAAACCATTGAAGTATCTTTGCCAAGACAACCCCAAATGGGGTCATGAAGAATTGGACACGACTGAAACGAGGGAATAACAATGAGGGCATGCTCTGTATCCAGTAACACTGGTCTCCTTGCTATTTCTTATACAAGATATTCCTCACAAATGAGTACATTTTCACTGGAGGTTCCCATGCCTGTAATATTCTACCTTCTCATCTTCTGGTTTCCTTCAAGTTGCAGCTGGAAACTTAATTGCTATAAGAAGTCTTTTCCCAATTCTCCTTAATGCTAGCACCTTTCTTTATTGATTATCATTACCAATTGATGCTGTAGATATATTCTTTGTACATAGTTGTTTGAAGGATGTCTCCCCCATTACACTGACAGCTCCTTGAGAACAAGGATTATTTTTTGCTTTTTTACATCCCCATTGATTACCATGATGCCTGATATTTGGACAACGCTTAATTTTCGTTTGTTGATTTGACTTGGCTGGAAGGCCTGATTTAGGGTAGTGGCAATGGGATTAGAAAGGTCAGGGAAAGACCACAAGATATTGTGGAGGGAAAATCATTGGGATTTGGCAACAGGATTAGATTAGATTAGCAGGGGTAAAGAATAGGAAATTGTCAAAAAGGACTTCAAGATTTCATTGCTGGATTACTAAAGGTATAGGGTGCCATCAACAGCAAATAAGAAATTTGGGAGGAAGAACAGGTTACGGTGGAGATCAAATTAATTTATTTGGAGTATTGTGAGTTTTGATGTACCAAAAAAAGATCTGGTCTCAGCTTTTGTCACCAGTGCAGCCTGGGTACTGTGTTAGAAAGAAGAATGATAGAAAAGAGTTAATTTTTTTTAATCCACTGTATATAACTACAGTTACTTGTTTTCACCAATAGAGAACATGGTTCAGAGCTTCAAAAAGTATAAATCAAGAAACTTTTTTTTGTGAGGCAATTGGGTTTAAGTGACTTGCCTAGGGTCACACAGCTAGTAAGTGTCAAGTGTCTGAAGTCACATTTGAACTCAGGTCCTCCTGATTCCAGGGCCAGTGCTCTATCCACTGTACCACCCAGCTGCCCCCCTAAATCAAGCAACCTTTTAGGCACATCAAAAGAATAGATCATGGAAGACTATGAAAACTGAAAGAAACCTGTCTAGCAGGAAATGGGGAACCAGTGAAAGCCTTTGAGCCCCGTAATATTCTTCCTATAGTCCTTCATCACTCTTTTAGCAATATGGGAATTTTGCAGAGGGCAACACTGATACCGTTATGTAGCTGCTTCCTAAGATAGCTTAATAGGGACAGTAACTTACATTTGTATGATGTTATAAGGTTTTGAAAAAAGGTTGTCTTCTTTACAAGCTTCAAGTTAGGTAGCACAGGTAATTATCTCCATTTAGAGAAAAAGCAACAGAAGTGGGATTCAAAAGTAGGTTTTCTTTTGCTAAATCCTAACTCTCTCCACTACCATGCCTGCACCAAGATGGGATTAGTGTTTTCTCAGAATGGATTTTACTAAATTACCTCCAAATTTATTTACTTTTGGATCCTGAGGCCTGGTTGGGACTGAAGGACTGTTGTGCTTTGTTTTTTTTTTCTTTTGTCCTCTGTGAGAAGCAGCTTGGATCCCATATTCGGACTACTTTGAGCTGTGATGGCTGTCTGGCTATTGAGCAAGCGGGTACCCCTCTTGGTGGAAAAATTTGTTATTTCTGTTGCCATTTAATTAATGCAGAAATGTCTGTTTGTTCTCTTCACAGTCTGTTGTGTTAACTGTGTGTTTTACTCAGCCACTTTGGAACTGTGCCCCTCCTCCCACCTTCCCCCCCACCCAATGTGAGACAACGAATGTTTATTTGATGTGAGGAAAAAAACAATTTTCAGCAGCATTATGTAACAGCTGCTGCAATTTGGATGGAGGAGGTAGAGAGAAGGGTAGGGAAGAAATTGGGGGTTTTGAATCGTGTTATATAAACAAGTGTGTTAATCCCTATAAGACCAGAAGCCTCCTACATACTTCTGCTCCTAGATAACACATTTCTGGGAACTCTAATGGCCTTCTTCCTTGTAGACACTGTTTTCTCCTTAATGTGTCTCAGTGAAACCATCTGCAAGTCAGGGCGATTAGGTGCCTGTTTTGGGGATTGTTTCTGTCCAACTAGATAATAATAACAATAACCAACATTTATGTGGTACTAACTATGTGACAAGCGCTGTGCTGCTAAGCACTTTGCTATTCTCTCATTTGATCCTCATAACAAGCCTGGGAGTTCAGTGCTATTATTATCCTCATCTAACAGATGAGGGAACTGAGGCAAACAGAGGTTAAATAAAATGCCCAGAGTCACATAGCTAGTAAGTATCTGAGGGCAGATTTGAACTCAGGTCTTCATGACTCCCAAACCAGGTCTCTATACACTGTGCCACCTAGCTGCCCCTAGGTGCCTGCTGTACTGATGGCTCATTAGTTTGAAAACTTAGTTATTTGTTATTTCCATACATTTAGAAACTTTGATTATATTTGAATTACTAAACCCTAGGATTCTAGAATATTTTAGATATTTTAGAAGAATAGACCTAGAACTGGAAGGGACCTTAGAAATTATCTGATCTAGGAATTTTTAACCTTTTTAGTATACTGGCCCCTTCAGCAGTCTGATGAGGCCAACAGACCCCTTCTGAAAATAAGATTTTTTTATTTTTTGTTTTGTTTTGTTTTGCGGGGCAATGAGGGTTAAGTGACTTGCCTAGGGTCACACAGCTAGTAAGTCTCAAGTATCTGAGGGAAGATTTTTTTTTTCTAGCAACAAACATTTATTTTATTTTCCATTTACATGTAAGGGTCAGTTTCAACATTCATTTTCATAAGATTTAGAGTCCCAAATTTTTCTCTCCCCCTCCCTCCCTTTCCGCCCCCCCTCCACAAGATCACAACCATGTTATATATGTACAATCCACAAGTGTTCTTTTTATCAGTTCTTTCTATAGGGGTGCATAGTAAGATTCTTCATTAGTTCCTTGGGATTGTTTTGGATCATTGCACTGCTGAGAGTAGTTAAGTCATTCACAATTGCTCACTGAACAATAATGCTGTCACTATGTACAAAGTCCTCCCAGCTCTGCTCACTTCACTATACATCGATGTTCATTAGTCTTTCCAGGTTTTTTGGGGATCATCTTGTTTGTCATTTTCTGTAGCACAAGACCATTCCACTACAATAATATAGCACAGCTTTTTCCATCATTCCTCAATTGATGGACATTCCCTTGATTCTCAATTCTTAGCCTCCACCAAGAGTTGCTATAAATATTTTTTGTACAATTTTTCCCCTCTTTCTCTTTTTCATGATTACTATTGTTAACTGTTTCCCTTCCATCCTATTCCCTTCCCCATGATATTTATTCTATTATCCATCTTCTTTCATCCTATCACTCTTCAAAAGAGATTTGCTTCTGTCAGTCCCCTCCCCCACTCTGCCCTTCCTTCTTTTGTCCCTCTCTCTTTATCCCCTACCCCTCTTATTTTCCTGCAGGGTTAGAGAGATTACTCCACCCAATTAAGTGTGTACATTATTTCCTCCTTGAGCCACTTCTTATGAGATTGAGGACTTTGAGCCAATTCTGATGAGTGTTAGGCTCATTTACTGCCCAGATTAAACAGATTACTCCACCCAGTTGGGTGTGTCTATTTGTCCCTCCCTGAGGCAGCTCTGATGAGTTTAAGGTCTTTGAGCCTTTTCTGATGAGTGTAAAATTCATTTACTGCCCTGCTCCTCTCCCATCTCTTCCCCAACTCCATAAGCCTTTTCCTGTTTCTTTCATGTAGGATTTCACCTCTGCCCTTTCGCCTCCCCCAGTGAATTCCCTTCACCTTCAATTTAAACCTAAAGATGTCATCACATAGCTAAGTGACACAGTGGACAAAGAATCACCCCTGGACCCAGGGGGATCCCAGCCAAAACCTGGCCTCAGACACAAGACAGTCTCCCACTGTATGACCCCAGGTATGTCCCCCAGCTCCAATTTTTTATGGTTCTCTAGAGTCTTGTATTTGAAAGTCAAATTTGCCATTCAGTTCAGGTCTTTTCATCACAAATATCTGAAAGTCTTCTTTTTCATTAAAGTCCCATTTTTTCCGCTGAAGCATAATGCCGAGTTTTGCTGGGTAGGTGATTCTTGGTTGTAATCCCAATTCCTTTGCCCTCTGGAATATCATATTCCATGTCCTCCAGTCCTTTAATGTAGAAGCTGCTAGATCTTGTGCTATCCTGACTGGGGCTCCACAGTACTTGAATTCTTTCTTTTTGGCAGCTTGCAATGTTTTCTCCTTGACCTGAGAGCTCTGGAATTTGACTATAATATTCCTAGGAGTTTTCTTTTTGGGATCTCTTTCTGGAGGTGATCGGTGAATTCTTTCAATTTCTATTTTAGCTTCTTCTTCTAGAATTTCAGGGCAATTTTCCCTGAGAATATCTTGGAAGATGGTGTCTAAGCTCTTTCCTTGATCATGGTTTTCAGGTAGACCAATAATTTTCAAATGATCTCTCCTGGACCTATTTCCCAGGTCGGCAGTTTTCCCCAGAAGGTATTTCACATTGCCCTCTATTTTTTTATTCATTTGGATTTGCTTTATTGTGTCTTGGTTTCTCATAAAGTCACTGGCTTCCATTTGTTCAATCCTCATTCTTAGGCAATTATTTTCATCAGAGAGCTTTTGTACCTCCTTTTCCATTTGGCCAATTTGACTTTTCAAGCTGTTGACTTTTTTCTCATGTCTTTCCTGCATCCCCCTCATTTCTCTTTCCATTTTTTCCTCTACCTCTCTAACTTTATCTTCAAAGTCCTTTTTGAGCACCTCTATGGCCTGAGACCAATTCATATTTTTCTTGGAAGCTTTAGATATAGGGGCCCTGATGTTGACATCTTCCTCTGAGGGTGCCCCTTGGTCCTCCTTGTTACTGAAGAAACTTTCTATGGTCCTCACATTTCTCTGTCGGCTCATCTTGCCTTTCTTTTATTTGACTTTTACCTCTTTAAAGTAGGGCACTGTTTCCAGGCTGCAGTATCCCAAGTTTAAGAAGTCCCAGGTGGTATGATTTAAGGAGAATCAGGTTCTTCCCTCACCGGCCTGTTTCCTGGTCCTTAGATGATCCCAGACCAACTTGCTAATCAACCAGCTTTGTGTGTTGTGGTTGTTAGCTCTGAGGAGCCTGTGCCCCTCCCCCACCTGGGCCATTGCTACTCGAGCCTACCTCCTGGTTCTCAGTAGGGGTGTAAAATCCAAGTTCTGCCTTAGCACCAGCATAGACCCCTGTAGTCTCCCCCTTGCCCAGGGCTCAGTCCACTCACCAGACTGTGAGCTTAGTTACAGATGACACTGGCACTTCAGCTGATTCAGAGGCTCTGGGGGTCTGCTTCTCTGGTGAGGCCTTCATGGGACTGGAACTGTGTCAGGGTGACTGTGGGGTTGGGCCCGACTCCTGTATTAGCACAGCAGCTCCCTCCTTCTGACCTTCCAAGCCCTTCATGGTTAGAAGATGATTTCAGCACATCCTTCTGTGAGTTTTGCTGCTCCGGGCATTTTCCTGTGGCATTATTTGGATGTTTTTTGGAGCAATCGTGTCATGAGTTCGGGAGCTCACTGCCTTTCCTCAACCATCTTGACTCCGCCCCGGAAGTCTTGAGGCTGGATTTGAACTCAGGTCCTCCTGAATCCAGAGCCAGAACTTTATCCACTGTGCCACCTAGCTGCCCCAACATTTTTAAGTAATTGAGTGAAATGCTAGGTTTTAGTTCACGGTTAGTGAAAATAAAGATATGTATTTTTCCCCATTCAAATTCCTAGACCATCTGAAATCTATCCATGGATACCTTGGAGAATCTATGAAACCCATTTTATAAACTCCAATCTATAACAACTTTCTCCTTTAGCAAATAAAGAGAGTGAGTCTCTGAAAAGTTAAGTGATTTAACCAAGACCACACAGGTAATGATTCTAAGGGGATCCCCTGAATTTGTCTTTTTGAGTTGCCATATTTTTCAGAGACACTGGACTCAGAGGATGCAGGACAAAGCTCGTCCTGAAATAACATAATTTGTTGTTATACTCCAAGCTGGACTCCCTGTGTGTCCTTGGAAGGCAAGACAGGTGCCAGCTGACTGTGCTAGTCTGGGATACTGCTTGTGCAGCTGTGGTCTTCTGTAGATAAGGGAGCCCTCCTATCTTCATAGTTTAGCTATCCCCAAGGGGAAAGAGTGGGGCTTTTGCTGTCACCCTGCTCCTTTCCATGGGGAATGGTTTTTGTGTCCTACACCTTTGAGGCACTGTTCTCCCTCCCATGTTATGCCCCTTCCTGGTATCCCTCCTCCCTTTATCTTGCTATTATAAAAGTGTAAACTTCTGAAAAACTTTGAGCCCATTGGGTATCTAAGGATGTTCATTTCTCTTGTAATAAACCTGGTTTTCACATAAGTCTCATGACATTGTGATTGCCTGTTGACAACAGGCAGCAGAGTAGGTAGGGATGGGAATGAAGCTCCTTTTATTTTTTTGTATCTCAGGTCATTTTTCACTCAATAATTCCATTATTCAATTCCATTCGATTCAACAACAACAAAAAACCCCAACTATTAACTGTCTATTGTGTTCAAGGCATTGGGCTAGGTGCTCATTAATGAGATGCATTGGCCAGGTTTTTAGATATGTTGATGGATCTGTGAGGGGCAGCTAGGTAGTGCAGTGTTTAGAGTCCCAGGCCTGGAGTCAGGAAAATCTGAATTCAAATTCAGCCTCAGACACTTACTACCTGTGTGACCCTGGACAAGTAACTTAACCTTATTTTCTTCAGTTCTTCAATTGTAAAATGAGCTGGAGAAGGAAATGGCAAACCACTCCAGTTTTTTTGCCAAGAAAACCCCAAATGGGGTCACCAAGAGTTGAATACAACTGAAATAACTGAACGTTATGGATCTGTGATCTCATACAGATAGCAGTTCATTCTCTGGGACTCATCCCTATCTTTTTTTTTTTTTTTTAGTGAGGCAATTGAGGTTAAGTGACTTGCCCAGGGTCACACAGCTAGTAAGTACGTGTTAAGTGTCTGAGGCCGGATTTGAACTCAGGTACTCCTGACTCCAGGGCCAGTGCTCTATCCACTGCACCACCTAGCTACCCCCTCATGCCTATACTTTAATAAATATTTCATAGACAGAAGATCCACTCCACTATTGGAAGCCCTCCTTTGGTTCTTTGGATATCTCTAGGGTTCCAGCGAAGCATTGCATTTGACCATATAGATAGAGGCTGCCCACCTTGGACCCACCTTATTTTCTGCATACTCAGACAAAAAAAATGAAACTCAGTTTTCTGTAATCAAGGTGGAAGACATTTGAAATACATAGGTAAATGGTCTAGGCAAACTCCCAGAGTCCTAGAGTCTGAAGTAAAGATGATAGAAACTGTGGACTTTGATTTCTGCCCTTGCTTATACATATTCTAGTTATTAAATTTTCTTTCTTCTCTGCAGAGTGAAGAGCTTTGGATTTGAAGGCAGAAGAACTAGGTTCAAATCCTGGCTGTTAACACATTGGTGACCTTACACAAGTCATATAACTTCTACGGGCAACAATTTCTTTGCCTGGAAGATGAGGCAGTTCAGATAGATGGATAGATGATAGATAGATAGATAGATAGATGGATGGATAGATGGATGGATAGATGATGGCTATAAATATACATATATGTGTGAATATGTACATATATACACATTTCTCTATATATACATATATGTATACATACATACATATATAATGTCTAAGGGTCCCTTCTAGCTCTAGATTCTATGATTTATTAGCAGTGATTTTCCTTATTTATTTCCTAGGTTTTGTATCTTGTCAGCATGATAGACTTGAAGGTTGTGATCGTCCTTTGCCCTTGTATCTGAATACCATTAATGTATATATGTTATGAGACCTCATCTCATACATTACCTTCCCCTAATTGCCAGCATATGTAGTGTAAGGCAACACCTTAATTCTGCTGCATGTTTCCTAGCAAGGTTTGTTGGTGGTCCATACCACTGTAAGCTAGATGAGCATCTTTGCTTTATTCTTTTGATGGATTTTATTTCCTTTCCAATCCATTTATTCTCTTTAAAAGTATTAGGGAGGGGCAGCTAGGTGGCGCAGTGGATGGAGCACCGGCCCTGGAGTCAGGAGTACCTGAGTTCAAATCCGGCCTCAGACACTTAACACTTACTAGCTGTGTGACCCTGGGCAAGTCACTTAACCCCAATTGCCTCACTAAAAAAAAAAAAAAAAAAAAAGTATTAGGGAAATATGTATATAAGTATATATATGTGTGTGTATATGTATGTATATATATATATACATATATTTGGTGTCTTTCAGAAATGGATAGTGTTCCACACACATATATGTATATACACATATAGATATGTGTGCATGTATATATATAATATCTCAGAAATGGATAGTGTCCTATACATATCATTTATTTGAAACCCCAAATCCTGCTTTGAACTATCAAGCGCCTTCCTATGGAGCCATATTCCACTAAGTGAGGCAGGAACACAACTGCTTTCTCTCCAGCGTGCTCTTGGATACTCCCAAGCTTTCCTCATGTCACTTCTGTCAGACTTTCCCTTCTGCTTTATAGAAAAGTCATCATCAGTGTCAAGGCAGTGTGGCTGATGAATAGGGGAGCAGACCTGAAATCGGAAGAAATCGGGATCGAGTCCCAGGGCAGACACTTGTTGGCCGGCTGATCCTGGCAGAGTCGCTTCATTTCTTCATTTCTCAGCCTCCTTGTCTGTAAAATGAGGCAGCTGGAATCAGTGTGCTCCAGGCCCTTTCTGGCTCTGGATCTACAATTCTGTACTCCACAAATCTATGGTCTTTTCATGTAACTCTCCCCTTCCTCCAGCTGTGCTCAGCTATTGTTATTAGAGCCCTTTCAGGTTTGCTAAGTGCTTTACACAGGTTATCTCATTCCATCCTCACAACAACCCTGTGAGGTAGGTACTCTTTTCATCCCCATTTTGCAGATGAGGTAACAGAGGCAGGAAAGCTAAATGAGTTTCCTAAGGTCATATAGGAAGTACACAAGGAAGGATTTGAATCCAATTCTTCCTTACTCAAAGTCCATCACTCTATGTACTGTACTACTTCATTGCCTCAAACATACATAGGTCTACTCTATCTTTTTTTTTTTCCCTTCGGATGAGGCAATTGGGGTTAAGTGACTTGTCCAGGGTCACACAGCTAGTAAGTGTCAAGTGTCTGAGGTCAGATTTGAACTCAGGTCCTCCTGAATCCAGGGCCAGTGCTTTATCCACTGTGCCACCTAGCTGCCCTTGGTCTACTCTATCTTAAAAGAAAAGCCCTCACTTGATCCTGCTGTCTCTTCTCATCCCTGCTCTAATTCTCGGCTTCCTTTTACCATGAAATCTCTCAAAGGAGTGGTCTACACCTGCTGCCTCCATTTTTTCACCAGCCATTCACTCCTTAAAGTCTTGGAATCTGATTCTTGTACTGGTCTTTTTAAAGCTAACATTTGCATTCTCTGTGGTCGCTCTTGTTTAGATCACTTCCATCACATTGCTTTCTCTTGAGGGGTATGAGGTTAAATTCTGGCCCACCCCAAACTACCTTTGCTCTGTAGTAGACATCTGCCTTTCTCACTTTTTCATGGGACCTCTTACAATTCCCTGTGTGCCACTCTGCCATCCCATACCCTTCTTAAATTTCTGGAAAAGTTCCTCAGCTTGCTTATTTCCTTTCCCTCTCAGACTATGAGGCCCTCCACTTTAAAATACTAATTCCCCACAATATCCCTGTGAGCTAGTAACATCCTCCCACTTTCACAGAGAAATTGACTTATTCAGCCTCATCAAAGGGGTTGTTTGAAAAATCAAAAGAACCTGTATCTTATCTCTATCAATCCAGTTTTCCATCTTTTTAACCACCTTCCCCTTTACCGGTCATTAATAATAACAGCTCATATTTATATAGTATTTTCAGACGTACAAAGCACTCTCCCCCATAGCAGCCTAATGAGTTATGTACTACACACATTATGTCCATTTTACAGTTGAGGAAACAGAATTAAAGAAACTAAGTGACTTACCCATCGTCAAAGTTATTAAATGTCAGAGATGGCTTTCAGACCCAGGCTTCACTATACCAGGCCCACAGATCTCTACTATACCACACTGATGAGCATCATTTTTACATATAAAAATTACAGTCAGTTCTATGTGAATTCCTTTGGAAGTCTTCATCCTGATTTGCTTTTGGAAATCCCTCAGGGACATACTGCCAGCAGAGAGAGGTGGAAGCAATCATGGAAGGTGACGAGGACGACCGGAGCTGCTGTTGCTGTAAGCCAGGTCACCTGCCCCATCTCTTGTCCTGCAATGCGGCTTTCAACCTCCGCTGGCTAACTTGGGAAATCACTCGAACTCAGTACATCCTGGAAGGATACAACATCATTGACAATAATGCAGCCACCATGCTGCAGGTCTTTGATCTCCGAAGGATCCTCGTTAGATATTACATCAAGGTATTGATTCTTTTCATATAAGTGGATGGTTGAGTGGGCTGGGGGGGTGTTATGATTGAGTTTAGGGTTTAGAGCTCTGAACTGGAAAGCCAGAGATTTGGTTTCTCTTCCCAGTTTTGCTATGGATGGTTGAGCCATTTCCCATTTGGACCTTTCCTCTGGTCTCCAAAAATATCATCAGTGGTTGCCAGTGATAATAACAATGAAAGTAGAAAAAAACCTTGAAATGTTACCAACATCTCAACATCTATGATATTCTATGCAACATGACCATTTATGGAATGTGATTGCCTCCCTTGAATTGAAAATACAATTGCAAAGGCCTTAGAGGAATCCAAAATCTTTGAATACATTAAGTTCAATAATAGGTTTCACCAGGGAAATTCCACATTTCCAAATACTGTTCATTAAACAAACAAAAATAAGAGGCAGCTTGTGCTGCCCTAATTCTTGTTGCATTCATTAGGACATTTCTCAGTACCCTTTTACCTATGTTTGTCTAAAACAGTATCCAATCTGACATGGTCAAGCCCATCCTCACTCATTTACTTTCTGAACAAGGTAAGAATCCCCTAGATAGGGTGCGAAATATCTTTTTCCCCCAAGTCATCCTTGCTCCACTTTTGAGGCCCTTTGTTCTAGCCCTGGCTCAAATTCATGACTCAGTTCACACACACAAATGGACAGGGAGGGAGGCTTAATAATCCAGAGACTCAGAAAGAGGACCAGGGTACCAATGATATGGTAATTAAAGCAGTGTATAGATGATGAAACAGTGACTAGAGAAGGTCTCAAACAAGAGGCAGCAAGACACAGAGCCCAGTCCTGGGCCTGGAGGAGCAAAAGCCTAGAATTTGTGCCTTGATGGGACGTCACTCATCTGGTGCAATTTTATAAATCACATCGACTGTGCAGGTCTTTGGGGGAAGATTGGCACCCTGAAATTAGAAGAACTCAACTCCTTAGTAGCCCCAAGGTTCTTTCTGGGGGTTCCCACTCAGGGTAGTTCTGCCCTTTATAGCAAAGATAGCATGTGCCCCATGAAGAAGTGGAGATCTAGCAGCAAGGAGAGGTGTTACTTGATTCTCTAGCAATCTTTGGTGATTTTCTCTTGTTCAGTAGGGGAGCCAAGGTACTACTCTAAAAATGAAGAATTATATAGCTTATTGTGGAAAGGTGGGAATCCACTGCAAAGGGCGAGTTTTGCTGACCATTTATGGGCATGAGTATAAATCCTTTGAGTTTTCTGGGAGATGAGAAACTTTTTAGGCAACGACATGAGATAAATTCTGATGTTCCCAGGATAAACCTTAAGTGGGGGAACAAACCATTATAAGTTATTATTGAGAAGCCTTCAAGATGGAACCAGTTCCTGTAACTCCCAAGCTGATATTTTGAACCATAGGATTTACTGTTTTTGTTTTGGTCCAAAACTATAAGTCTATCAGTGAAGGGAATTCCAAGTGTGAAGAAATCCCAACTCCTGCCTCCATACAGATCAGCAACTCATCTATAAATTATCATCTTAGAAAGTTGCCTGGGGCACTAAAAGCCTTAAGTTACAAATTTAAGAAAGGTATAGAAAATATATGCTGTTTTGGAATCTTTCCCCTGGAGGAAAAGTGTCAAAATGTATGCATGCAGAATGGGGAAAAGGGGCCGTGATTATGGTTCTTGGAAAAAAAAATGTTTCCTGAAGAAGAAGAAATTAAGGTCATGGAAAGTGACTATGGGGTAAGTCAAACATGGTGCTGGCGTATGGGCCCACAATACTCCTGACGAAGGCCTTAACCTTGGTAAAATGTAGTTGGGAAATATTGAATGAATGATTAAGTCAATATGCAGCCAGCAGAGATTCTTATATACAGTTTAGTGGCCTTTGTTTATATTTGAATTTGATGCCACTGGGATGGGGACTATAGTTTAGGGAGACTTAATAGAGACCCTGCTCTTAACATCATTAATAATATCATTATTAATATTAATAATTAATAATATTAATAGCTAGAATTTATAAGGTATTTAAGGTTTGTAAAGTGCTTTCCAAATATCATTTGATTTGATCTTCTTAACAATCCTGGGATTTAGGTGTATTTCTATTTGCATTTAACAGCTGGAGAAACTGAGGCCAAAAAAGGTTAGGTAACTTGCCCAGGATCACATAGAGGAAAAAACAAATGAATGTGAAAGGGCAGGGGGCTAAACATATTGTTGATCAAAAGAGGACAAATATCTTGACTTGAAACATCTGAATTTCAAATGTCCTGCTAGCTAATGAACTACACCTCTCAAGAATCTATGATAATGTATGTTATTCACCTTCTGACAGAAGATGTAGCAACATGAATTTTTAGAAATGGTCAATGTATGAATTTATTTGCTTGATGTTTCTCAATTGTTATAAGCTCTTTATCACACTGTTTTAAATGGGGGGGGGCAGGGAAAAGGTGGGACATAACAATTGTGAGTCCAAAAAGGAAAAAAAAAAGGAGTTACACAAACATTTTTTTTTAAAGTATAGAAAGGGGGGCTGCTAGGTGGCACAGTGGATAAAGCACCGGCCCTGGACACTTGACACTTACTAGCTGTGTGACCCTGGGCAAGTCACTTAACCCCTATTGCCCAGCAAAAAAACCCAAACAAACAAAAAGTATAGAAAGGAGTTCAGGAGGTAGTACAGGCAAAAATTAAGCAAGTTGCTGAGACAGACACAGCTGATAAGTGTCTGAGGCTGGGAAAGAAAGGCAGGCAGGCAGGCAGAGAGGCAGGCAGGCAGAGAGGCAGGCAGGCAGAGAGGCAGGCAGAGAGGCAGGCAGAGAGGCAGGCAGGCAGGCAGGCAGGCAGGCAGGCAGGCAGGCAGGCAGGCAGGCAGGCAGGCAGGCAGGCAGGCAGGCAGGCAGGCAGGCAGGCAGGCAGGCAGGCAGGCAGGCAGGCAGGCAGGCAGGCAGGCAGGCAGGCAGGCAGGCAGGCAGGCAGGCGAAAATGGGAGAGAAAAGTAAGGAGGGAGGGAGGTAGAAATAGAGATGGAGATAAGATAATATTTACAAAACACTGTAAATTTAAGGTGCTGGAGCAATTATAGTAGCAGTAAATATATATATAATAGCAGTAAAAGTGGCAACGGCAACAGTAGAAGTAGATGCTTTTTAAAACTAGACTTGTGATTTCATCTCTGAAGGAAGATATAAAGAATGTGTGTGTGTGTGTGTGTGTGTGTGTGTGTGTGTGTGTGTATTTCCTCGTATGGGAGTGGCTAGGGAGCCTGCTTGCAGAGAATTATGATCCTAATTTTAAACACACACATATGTATGTAGTTAGAGTTACGTTGTTGTTCAATCATTCAGTCATGTCTGACTTTGTGACCCCATTTAGGGTTTTCTTGAAGTGGTCTGCCATTTCCTTCTCCAGTTCATTTTACAAATGAGGAAACTGAGGCAAACAGGGTTAAGTGACTTGCCCAGGGTAACACAGCTAGTAAATGCTTGAGGCTGGATTTGAACTCAGATCTTCCTGACTCCAGGCCCAGTTCTCTATCCACTGCACCAGCTAGCTGTCTAGTTTATAAAGAAAAAACAAGGAAACAGCTCATTAATTCACCACTGTAGCTATTTTCAGTGGCTACCTGGAGCTACTTGAAAATGGATGTCACTCAGAAAGGTTAGCAAGGATTTGGAACTGTGAAAGCTAAAAGTTCTTGTCACTTGCACTGTGACCTTGGAAAAAGCATTTAATCTCTCTCTGCCTCAGATAGAAAAAGGAGATCATAACATCGCCATCTCTCATAGGTTTGTAAGACAAGACCACTAGAAACAGATTGTAAACTGCATAACATGTTTCATCCTGATTTCTTCGCACTGATGATATCATGGCTGATAGCAGCATGTAAAATTCTTCAGTATACACCAAAATGTAAGACACACTAGGAATAAATAAAAATTGATAAATAAACATTCAGTACCAGTGAACAAGATATTAAAAAAAAAAAAAGATGGAGTATATCCTGAAGCCTTTTGGAAACAGCAGGCCCTCTCAAGTCTCTTAAAATATCTGGCCACTGTTCTCCCTGAATTGTCACTTAAAGTATAGATCAGTATTTTAATAGAGAGCTAATTCTATGGCGATGGACAAAGACAGACAGACAGTATATGTTCACAGGTAAAATACATTTTTCACTCCTCAACCTGCAAAACAACCAATAAACACATTTTCTCTTTGAAGAGACTGCAAAGCAGGGCACTCAGAGACAGCTGATTTCTTGAATACTAAGAGGTATTTAAACAGGAATAAACTGAGGAGAGATAGAGGAGGCACAGGGGAAAATCTCAAGTCGTCAGGAAGGAAATGATTTCAAATATATGCAGAGAGGCTGGGGGAACTGACCCACTTTATTAGGAGAGAACAAAAAAAAATCCTTTTGTGTAAAGGAATTATTGGGGGCTTTTTTCTTCCTTCTCAGCCCAACAACAAGAAAAAAACCTAAATAAAAGAAACTAAACTCTTGAAACTTGATGCAGTTCAGGGAGACCAAAGGCAATTTCATTCACTCAGCAACCAAGAACAGAAGACATCATTAATTTTTTTTTCTCCCTGAAAAGAATTGGTTCCTCCATTTTAAGTAGCTATTTAATTATTCTGAGATTCTGTATTGCTAACTTAAAAGTGAAGTGTATCATATCATTACCTGGCCCTCCTCCCACCATCAACACCCCCCCAAAAAAAAATGCTGTTTAATATTGTTATTTAGGGGATGACTCTGGGTTGGCAATTGCCTCCTGAGAGCTTTGAATAATAGAATCTAAGAGCTGGAAAGAATCTGAAGGCCTGGACCATGGTACCTAATATATGTTTGTTGGTTAATTGCTTAATCATTTACTCCAACCTTCTCATTGGACAAATGAAGAAACTGAGGGTCAGGGTGACTTGCTCGAGGTGACATAGCTAGACAATAGCACAGCCAGAAGGGTACTACCTTGTCCTCTATAATTAAGTGATCAACTACCATTTAATAGAAATGATTCCTGTAGCGAGAGAAAGAATCTTTTTTCTCTTTTAGATTAATTCATTCTAAATTGAGAAATATTTTTCAGGGGAACTACTGGGTCTCATTTGCATAGACATGCATATATATATATATGCAGAAAATTATGATGACATAATCTAAATGCCTTTAATATATAACATTAAATTATATATATGTGTGTGTGTGTGTGTGTGTGTGTGTGTGTGTGTGTATATATATGTATTCATGTGAAATAGGCAATGTTTCCTTGTTTTTCTTTTTTCCTTACATGGTAAGTTTGATGTGGACATTCAGAGGCAAAACTTTGCTGTACCTAAACTCTGAGAGAGATAAGATTGCCTTGGTTTTTTTTAGCAGCTAGGTGGTATGGCAGATAGAACGTCAGGCCTAGAGTCAGGAAGACCCAAGTTCATATTTGGTCTCAGACACTCACTAGTTTTGTGACCCTGGGCAAGTCACTTTACTTCTGTTTGACTCGGTTTCCTCATCTGTATAAAAATAGCACCTACCTCTCAGGGTTGTTGTGAGGATCAAGTGAAATAATCATTTAAAAGTTTTTAGCATAGTGCCTGGCACATAAGTGCTATATAAATGCCAGCCATTAGTACTAGTATTGTTGTTATTATTTCCACCTTTATTTTCATAAACTAATCCTACCCTGTCATCCTTTATGTCTTCCATTGAAGTCCTACTTTTAGGCCACCAACAATGCATTAGTGTTCCAATTTTCCCACAGCTTCTCCAACATTTATTATTTTCATTTTTTGTCATTTTAGCCAATCTGATAGGTGTCAGGTGGTACCTCAGAATTGTTTTAATTTGCATCTCTCTAATCATTAGTGATTTAGAGCATTTTTTCATATGGGAATAGATAGCTTTGGTTTCTTCATCAGAAAACTGCCTGTTCATATCCTTTGACCATTTCTCAATTGGGGAATGACTTGGGTTCTTATAAATTTGATTAGTTCCCTATATATTTTAGAAATGAGGCCTTTATCAGAAGTACTGGCCATAAAAATTGTTTCCCAGCTTTCTGCCTCCCTTCTAATTTTGGATGCATTGCTTCTGTTTGCACAAAACCTTTTTAATTTAATGTAATCAAAATCATCCGTTTTGCATTTTATAATATTCTCTATGTCTTGTTTGGTCATAAACTGTTTTCCTTTCCAGTGATCTGAAAGGTAGACTATTCCTTTCTCTCCTAATTTACCTCTAGTATCACCTTCTATGTCTAAATCATGTACCCATTTTGACCTTATTTTAGTATAATGTGTGAGATGTGGGTCTATGCCTAATTTCTGCCATACTATCTTCCAGTTTTCCCAGCAGTTTTTGTCAAATACTGAGTTCCTATCCCAGAAGCTGGAGTCTTTGGGTTTATCAAACACTACATTACTAGTGTCATTTACTACTGCATTTCCTGAGCCTAGCCTATTCCATTGATCCTCCACTCTATTTCTTAGCCAGTATCAGATAGTTTTGATGACTGCCGCTTTATAGAAAAGCTCCAGATTTGATACAGCTAACCCACCTTCCTGTGCATTTTTTTCATTATTTCCCTGGATATTCTTGATTTTTTGTTTTTCCAGATGAATTTTGTTATTATTTTTTCTAGCTGTATAAAATAATTTTTAGGTAGTCTGATTGGTATGGCACTGAATAAGTAAATTAATTTAGGCAGTATTGTCATTTTTACTATATTATCTCTGCCTATCCACGAGCAATTTATATCTTTCCAATTATTTAGATCTGATTTGATTTGTGTGAAGAGTGTTTGGAGGCAGCTAGGTGGCGCAGTGGATAGAGCCCTGGAGTCAGGAGTACCTGAGTTCAAATCCGACCTCAGACGATTGACACTAGCTGTGTGACTCTGGGCAAGTCCCTTAACCCCAATTGCCTCACAAAAAAAAAAAAAAAGAGTGTTTGGTAATTGTGTTCATAGAGTTCCTGGGTTTGTCTTGGCAAATAGACACCCAAGTATTTTATATTATCTACTGTTACTTTAAATGGAATTTCTGTATCTCTTGCTGCTGGACTTTGTTGGTCATGTATAGAAATGCTGATGATTTATATGGATTTATTTCATATCCTGCTACTTTGCTAAAGTTGTTAATTGTTTCAAGTAATTTTTGAGTTGATTCTCTAGGATTCTTTAAGTATACCATTATATCATCTGCAAAGAGTGATAGTTTTGTTTCCTCCTTGCCTATTCTAATTCCTTTAATTCCTTTTTCTTCTCTGATTGCTAAAGCTAACATTTCTAGGACAATATTAAATAATAGGGGTGATAATGGACATCCCTTTTTCACCCCTAATCTTATTGGGAAGGCCTCTAATTTATCTCCATTGCATATAATACTTGCTGCTGGTGTTAGGTAGATACTGTTTATTATTTTAAGGAAAGCTCCACCTATTCCTAAACTCTCTAGTGTTTTTATTAGGAATGGGTACTGTATTTTGTCAAAAGCTTTCTCTGCATCTATTGAGATAATCATATGATTTTGGTTGGTTTTCTTATTGATGTGGTTGATTATGTTAATAGTTTTCCTAATGTTGAACAAGCCCTGCATTCCTGGCATAAATCCCACCTGGTCATAGTGTATTATCCTGGTGATCACTTGCTGTAATCTCCTTGCTAATACCTTATTTAAGATTTTAGCATCAATATTCACTAGGCAAATTGGTCTATAATTTTCTTTCTCTGTTTTTGCTTTTCCTGGTTTTGGTATCACCACCATATTTGTATCATAAAACAAATTTGGTAGAACTCTTTCTTCACCTATTTTTCCAAATAATTTTTATAATACTGGAATTAATTGTTCTTTAAATGTTTGGTAAAATTCACCTGTAAACCCATCTGGCCCTGGGTATTTTTTCTTAGGCAGTTCATTAATGGCTTGTTCAATTTCTTTTTCTAATATGGGTTTATTTAAGGATTTTATTTCCTCTTCAGTTAACCTGGGCAGTTTGTATTTTTGTAAATATTCATCCATTTCATTTAGATTGTCAAATGTATTGGCATACAGTTGGGCAAAGTAATTCCTAATTATTGATTTAATTTCCACTTCATTGGTGGTAACATCACCCTTTTCATTTTTGATACTGGTAATTTGGTTTTCTTCTTTCTTTTTTTAATCAAATTAACCAATATTTTATCTATTTTATTGGTTTTTTCATAAAACCAGCTCTTAGTTTTATTGATTAATTCTATAGTTTTCTTGCTTTCAATCTTATTAATTTCTCCTTTAATTTTCAGGATCTCTAGTTTAATGTCTAATTGGGGATTTCTAATTTGTTCTTTTTCTAGCTTTTTAAGCTGCATGCCCAATTCATTAATCTCCTCTTTCTCTTTTTATTCATGTAAGCATTTAGAGCTATACATTTTCCCCTAAGCACTGCTTTGGCTGCATCCCATAGATTTTGGTATGTTGTCTCATTATTGTCATTCTCTTGGATATAGTTATTGATTGTTTCTATGATTTGTTGTAAGACCCATTCATTCTTTAGAATGAAATTATTTAGTTTCCAATTGATTTTCATTCTACTTTTCCATGGCTCTTTCTTACATGTAATTTTTATTGCATCATGATCTGAGAAGGATGCATTTACTATTTCTGCCTTTCTACATTTGACTATAATGTTTTTGTGCCCTAATACATGGTCAATTTTTGAAAATATGCCATGTACTGCTGAGAAAAAAGGTATATTCCTTTCTATCCCCATTCAATTTTCTCCAGACATCTATCATGTCTAACTTTTCTAGTAATCTATTCACCTCTTTCACTTCTTTCTTATTTATTTTTCAGCTAGATTTATCTAATTCTGAGAGGGGGAGATTCAGATCCCCCACTAGTATACTATTACTGTCTAATTCCTCTTGTAACTCATTTAACTTCTCCTCTAAGAATCTGGATGCTATACCACTTGGCGCATACATATTTAATATTGATATTACTTCATTATCTATAGTACCTTTTAGCATGATGTGGTTTCCTTCCTTATCTCTTTTAATGAGATCTATTTTTTCCTGTGCTTTGTCTGAGATAAGGATTGCTACCCCTGCTTTTTTTTGTTGTTTTTTTTTGTTTGTTTTTTTGTTTTTTTTGGTGGGGCAATGAGGGCTAAGTGACTTGCCCAGGGTCACACAGCTAGTAAGTGTCAAGTGTCTGAGGCCAGACCCGAACTCAGGTACTCCTGAATCCAGGGCCGGTGCTTTACCACTGTGCCATCTAGCTGCCCCCCCCCCCGCTTTTTTTTTTTTTTACGTTAGCTGAAGCATAATATATTCTGCTCCAGCCTTTTACCTTTACTCTGTGTGTATCTCTCTGCTTCAAATGTGTTTCTTGTAGGGGCAGCTAGGTGGCGCAGTGGATAGAGCACTGATCGTGGATTCAGGAGAACCTGAGTTCAAATCTGGCCTCAGACACTTAACACTTACTAGCTGTGTGATCCTGGGCAAGTCACTTAACCCCAATTGCCTCACTAAAACAAAACAAAATAAAACAAAACAAATGTGTTTATTGTAAACAGCATATTGTAGGATTCTGGTTTTTAATCCACTCTGCAATTCGCTTCTATTTTATATCAGAGTTCATCCCATTCATATTCACAGTTATTATTACTAACTGTCTATTCCCCTCCATTCTATTTACCCGCTTTGTACTTTTTCCCCCTTCTTTCACTCTATTCTTCCTCACTGATGTTTTGCTTCTTACCCCTGCCTCCCCCAATCTGCCCTCCCTTTTTATCACCCCCCTCCCTTTTCTTTACCCTTTTCTCCCTTGCTTTTGTCCTCCCTTCTATCAGTTGCCCCTTTCCCTTCCCCTTTTACTTCCCTAAAGAATGAGTTAAGTTTCTTTATCCCAATGAACATATATGTTATTCCCTCTTTGAATCAAATCTAATGAGAGTAGGGTTGAAACAATGTTCACCCCTCCTTTCTTTCCCTCTATTGTAATAGGTTTTTTTTTTCACCTCTTCATATGATGTAATTCACCCCATTCCACCTCCCCTTTCCTCTCCTCCCCATAGACTCCCTTTTTAACCCTTTAATTTTCTTTGTATCATCACATCAAAGACAATTTATATTTATACCCTCTGTGTAAAGTCCTTCTCTCTCCCCAAATACTTTTACAGTTCTTAAGAGTTATGAGTATTATCTTCCCGTGGAGGGATGTAAATTACAGTTTAACCTAATTGAGTAACTTTTTTTCCCCTCTGTTTACCTTTTTAAACTTCTCTTGAGTCTTGTATGTTAAGATCAAATTTTCTATTCACTTATGGTCTTTTCATCAGGAAACATTCAAAGTCCCCAATGTCATTAAATGTCCATCTTTTCCCCTGAAAGAGAATGCCCATTTTTGCTGGGTAATAGATTCTTGGCTGCAATCCAAGCTCCTTTGCCTTCCGGAATATCATATTCCAAGCCTTGTGGTCCTTTAATGTTGAAGCTGTCAGGTCCTGAGCAATCCTGACTGTGGTTCCATGATATTTAAATTGCTTCTTTCTGGCTGCTTGCAGTATTTTCTCCTTCACCTGATAATTCTGGAATTTGGCTACAATATTCCTTGGAGTTTTCCTTTTGGGATCTCTTTCAGGAGGTGATCGGTGGATTCTTTCAATGATGATTTTATCCTCTGATTCTATATCAGGGCAGTTCTCTTTAATAATTTCCTGGAATATGGTGTCTAGATTCTTTTTCTGGTCATGGCTTTCAGGCAGTCCAATAATTCTCAAATTGTCTCTCCTGGATCTGTTTTCCAGATCAGTTGTCTTTCCAATGAGGTATTTCACATTTTCTTCTATTTTTTCATTCTTTTGATTCTGCTTGACTGATTCCTGGTGTCTCATGGATTCCTTATCTTCCAACTGTCCAATTTTAATTTTTAAGGCATTGTTTTCTTCAATGAGATTATGCACCTTTTTTTCCATTTGGCCAAATAAATGTTTTAAGGCATTGTTTTTTTCAGTGAGATTATACACCTTTTTTTTTCCCATTTGGCCAGATGAATTTTTTAAGGAATTGTTTTCTGCAGTCAATCTTTGTGCTTCCTTTTCCAAGCTGCTGATTCTTTTTTCATAATTTTCTTGTGTTGCTTTCATTTCTCTCAATTGATTTTTAAAATCCTTTTTGAGCTCTTCCAGGAAGGCTTTTTGTTCTTGAGACCAATTCACCTTTCCTTGTGAGGCTTCACATGTAGGCAATTTGAGGGTATTGTCCTCATCTGAGTTTGTGTTTGCCTCTTCCCTGTTGATACAGAAGCTCTCAATGGAGAGGGCTCTTTTTTGCTTTTTACTCATTATTGCAGCTTATTTATTTATTTTTTTAAGTTGAGGTCTGCTCTGGGGGCACCAGGGTCCCTGTTTTGAGCTTCTTGTGCTGGGGTATAGGTGCTGAGTCACCGGCTTTTTACACACTGAGGCCTTTATGGTGTGTGCAGTTCCCCTGCCCTGCATTTTCTGTCTGAGTGCACTAGGATCAGTGGGCCTAGTTGCGCCTATACTGTTCATGACCCTCCAGCTGGCAACTTGCCCTCTCGGCTGGTGCAGGTAGGTTTTTCCACTGTCCTGCTGGGCCACCAGATTTTTGAGCCAGGATCCAGGGTCCTCAGTTGTTCGGCTGTGGCCCGCAGCTTCCTGCTGACTTGCTCTGACCCCCTCGGTGCTGGGCTGCTGCCCTGCACTACGCCTCCCTTTTGCCCCAGTCAGACCAACCTTTTCTGAAGTCTTCTAAATTATCTCTGGTTGAAAGACTGTGTTTCTCTGTCTCTTTGCACGTTCTGTAGTTTCAGAATCCGTCCAGAGGCTTGATTTAATGTTCTTTTTGAGGTAACAGAAGGAGAGCTCAGGCAGCTTGCTGCTTCCTCTCTGGCATCTTGGCTCCGTCTCCAGAACCATTTTAATTAAGTCCAGAATAACTCATTACCAGGTGACTAGATAGCCAAGTAAACAATAATTTCAACTAGTGTAAATTAAACAGTGTGTTGAGGCAGAAGAGAGATTGATCTGCATTCTGCGTCCTAAGTATCCCGACTCTTCATTCATTCATTTATTTTTGACGGGCAATGAGGGTTAAGTGACTTGCCCAGGGTCACACAGCTAGTAAGTGTCAAGTGTCTGAGGCTGGATTTGAACTCAGGCCCTCCTTAATCCAGGGCTGGTGCTTTATCCACTGTGCCACCTAGCTACCTTATCCCCACTCTTTTAGGTGAGTTTTACCTTTCTATCTTGTGGGACCCAAGCTTTCTATACCAGTTCCCAGTAATTCCCATACCATGTCTCTGCCCTTGAGAATAAGAACTGCCTTCCTTTCTACTTTCTATTTTTATCCCTAGCACTTTGTTCAGTGCCATAGTGAACGCTTAAAAATTATTCTATCTATCACCTATCTACCTATCTACCTATCTATCTATCTATCTATCTATCTATCTATCTATCTATCTATCTATCTATCTATTTCACTATCTAATTTCATCTATTAGTGTAGGAGACTCATATAGCTGAGGTTCTACCCAGAAGAGGTTTTATGATTTAGATACTAATCTGATGTTTAATGATCCAATCTCGGGCAATGGTACTAACATTGCCCTTTTGGGTGATTTGGGATGACTTCATTCATTCAGTATGTGCTTAATAGCACTGTGAGGCAGTGTGGTGAGTATATAGAAAGTTAGACTAGGAGTCAGGAAGACCTAAGTTCAAGTTCATCTTGTGATTCCTACTAACTGTGAAAATTACATAATTTATTTCCCCAGGCTACTCTCTTAAACTATTTTCAACTTTGAGAGAGGATGTTTCTCAACCATAACTCACTTCAGGAATGAAATCACAAGTCCATTTTTTTAGAGCACCTACCACTACTACAAACTGCAACTACTAACATTATTATTACTACTACTACATCCATCCACTGTTACTGTCACCACCACTACTACAACTGTTATTATTACTATTATTGCTCCTCCTCCTCCAATTTCTACTACTACCATTACTACTACTAGTATTATAGCTACCACTACCACTACCGCTACAACTGCTATTACTACTATTATTGCTCCTCCTTCTCTAATTACTACTACCACCACCACTACTACTACAACAACTACTAATAATATTACAGATGCTACTACTACTACTACTACTACTACTATTAGCTTTTATATATCACCTTTTTTGCAAAAGAACATTTCAAATATTATCTCATTTGATCCTTATAACAACTGGAAGGTAGGTGCTATTATTATCCCCATTTTACAAATAAGGAAATTGAAGCAACCAGAAGTTAAGTGACTTGTGCAAGGTTAGTCAACTAGTAAGTATCTGAGATCAAATATGAACTCAGATTTTCCTGACTCCAGGTCCAGTTACCCACTGAGCCATCTAGCAACTATTGTTGTTACCCTGTGGACTTCATGTTTCCTGGTTCCTATTGGAGCCTGAGGCTGGTAGGAGCAGTTAACAGAGGAGTCTCTGTTGCCATTAAGTAAGAAGATAATAGTATTTTTTCAGCCCTAAAGGATTAGAATATTTCCCTCATTACTCGGTAGAGCTTTCCCAAATCCGTCAGTACATTAGCATCTGTGAAAGGCTGAGTCCACCATTTTACATTCATCAACCAGGAAGGGCACTATAAACTAAAACAAAACCAAGCAAATGTGTCCATTCATCTGCTTTGGTTCCTGAAAATCAGTGGTTTCCCTAGTGGGGAGGAAAGAACAGTGGGCTCTGTTGAGGTGGGGACCATCTCAGTGGGTGTGAGG
Source organism: Dromiciops gliroides (assembly GCF_019393635.1). NCBI lineage: Eukaryota > Metazoa > Chordata > Mammalia > Microbiotheria > Microbiotheriidae > Dromiciops > Dromiciops gliroides. Next base: position 147,287,544 of record NC_057864.1, read on the forward strand.
AAATAATGCTTGTTAGTTATAGGATGAATTACCTACTTATTTCCAAAGATCTTGGGGGCCTGAGCCTTCCTTTGTTCAAAGCAGCCTCTATGTGCTGCTTTCATTTCATTGTTTGGAAGGCTGGTAGTTTTAATGGTCAAGGAAAGGTACCAATTAAGAATTTGATCCCATCTTGAACAGGAATCCTTCCTTGCTAAATCAGCGACAATGATTGCACACCCATGCGCAGCAGATGATGTCTAGATGAGATGCACAACCATGCTTCAGGCACCAGGATCAAGCCTTAAGTAACATTAGGCACCACTTCGGTTTTTCTGAACTGATGGGAATGTGGAGACTTAAAGGAAGCAAATCCTTCAGTGGTCTCTTTCAACATGTTAGTGAACATGCGGATGTATCCAACCTGAATTTCCAATGGATGTATTTTTTTTTTCCTTTTAGGGGCAAAGAGATATCCTTTTTTGACAATTGGTACCATTTACAAACTACAGGATGATTATAGAACACAATGATTTTGAACAGAATAGCAAAGGTAGAAGGCATGGTATTTTTCCCCACTTAACAATAAAAAGCTGCAACATTACCAAATTAGCACATCTGTTTATGGAGAGGAACCCCCCCACCCCAAAACCAAACAAACACCTTTTTATAGGCCATCACAGATATCTTAGTATCCATAAATACGTTCCCCAAGAAAAGTGGTTTCTTTTCTTCTTTCTTTCTTTTTTTGTTTCTTTATTTTCAAGGAGAATGGGTTTTTGTTTAATTTTGGTTTGCCTGTTTTGATTTTGTTCATTTTGTTTTTGTTTCTGGTACAGTATGTTATATTACAGAGGCATCCTACATGGCATAGTGCCTAGAGAGCTGAACTTTGAATTCTGCCTCTAATAATTCTGACCCTAGTACAAGTCACTTAACTAACTTCTCTAGGTCTGTTTCCTCATCTGTAAAATGAGGATGAGACATAGATAAACAAAAACAGAAACTGAGAGACAATGACAAAAACAGGAAGATGGAGTCAGAGAACATTTATTAAGGATTCACTATGTGTCAGGCATTGTGTTAAAGCTAGGAACACCAATAAAAATCAAAAAAGAGACTCTCCTCTCAAAGAGCTTACATACTAATAAGGGGATAATATGCACCTCAAGGGGTTGTTGTGAGGATCAAGCAAGATATGTGTTTGTATTTTGCAAATCTAAAAGATGTGTATGATGTTAACTATATTTATTACCCTAAACAGCCTAATCCCATAAGTTGCTTAATAGAATTGTCACTGAAGAAACTGGTAGCCTGAGAATGAGAGAGAACATTCACCTCTCCTGGGGAAAAGTATGCAAAGTCTAGATCACGGTGGCCCAACATTCATTAGTGCCTTGGATGGTTCTGTGATACTCTTGTATACAGCACATGCCCTGCCCGGCCCTTTCTCCATCCAAAAAGGCAAAGGTAGTTATCAGATTATGAAGTGGGATGCTTGTTTTTATGCATTTTTGCAATTCTAGTCACTTAAGCTTTGCTAACCATTGCTTCCTGATGACTTTCTTCCTTGTCCCAACAGCCACTGAAACAGGACACTTTAGAAATGTACAAGTGATTTTACGAGACACATCTAACAGGAAACAGAGTTAAAAGGACATATGAAAAATTTCTTATTCTCTGGAGCCTGATTTAGTTTTTCAGGTGTAGCCTTTTTTTTTTTAACTTTTATAATGGATGAAAGATTCTAAAATCTTGCTTTTCCTCTACAGAGTATAATATACTTTACAGTGAGTTCCCCTAAACTCCTGTCCTGGATCAAAAATGAATCGATCCTCAAGTCCTTGCAGCCTTTTGCCAAGTGGCACTACATCGAACGTGATCTTGCAATGTTCAGCATTAACATCGATGATGATTATGTTCCGTGTCTTCAAGGGATAACCAGAGCGAGCTACTGTAATGTGTATCTGGAATGGATTCAGTATTGTGCACGCAAAAGGCGGGAGGTATGTGTGTAGCAAGGGAAAAGCTGCACAGCACTAGGGCAGAGAAACAATTGCAATATGCTTACTGAGTTCATTTTCTCTCTATAGTTGATTTTATTCAAGTAGAAGAAATTAATGAGTCATTTTGAGAGGTGGTAGAGCACAATGGATGCAGGGCACTAGGTGGCTCCATGGCACAGAATGCCAGGCCAGGAGTCAGGAAGACCTAAGTTTAAATCCAGCCTCAGACACTTACCTGGCATCCTTGCCAAGAAAAGCCCCAAATGAGGTCACAAAGAGTGAGACACAACCGAAACAACAAAGGATAGTGGATAGCCTTGGAGTCCTGCCTCTGACATACAAAGGCTATATGACCCTGGACAAATCATTTCCTTTTACATTGCTACAGATGACTTTCTAACACTGTAAGTTTCAGAGTAAGTGCCATTCTGTATTAATAGAGGAAATGTCCTCACTGAGAATGCCCTATACCAATGAAATCACAGGTTAGGTGAAGAAATTATTTTTTTTTAAATCCTTAGTTACAATACAATGAAAGGATGAATAGAACAACCTTCCCCTTCCCACATGCCTTTGAGCATAGACCAGATATCTGAGGGCAACTGTACTTTGTCCTCTTCATCAACTATACCCTTGAAAATTTTGTTTTTAAATCACAGTGCCAAAATGTATTTGTGCTGACATCCATCTTCAGGATGATTTGCTGATTAGTACAATTTATGACACATCATTTATTGTCATAGAACTGCAAATTCTATGACCTAATTTACCACTGTGACTGAGGCAAACCAGATGGTTCAGTGGATAGAGCTTTGGACCTAGAGGCAAGAAGACCTGGCTTCATATCCAGCCTCAGACATTTGCTAGCTGTGTGACCCTGGGCAAGTCACTTAACCTCTGTTTGCGTAATCTACTCGAGAAGGAAATGGGAAACCACTTTAATATCTTTGCCAAGAAAACCCAATATAGGATCTTAAAGAGTTCAATACAACTGAATAATGGAATAACTGCTATACTAGCTATTTCTTATGTACTTTTTTGTATTTTTAAAATTTATTTCTATTTTTTTTTTATTTTTTAATGGGGCGATGGGGGTTAAGTGACTTGCCCAGGGTCACACAGCTAGTAAGTGTCAAGTGTCTGAGGTCAGATTTGAACTCAGGTCCTACTGAATCCAGGGCCAGTGCTCTATCCATTGTGCCACCTAGCTGCCCCCCTCTTATGTACTTATAATTCTTATATTTCTTATATACTGAGGCTAATTCTGGAATAGAATGATGTCTCAGCCATGAGAAGGAAAATGGTCTGTATGTCTATATATGTATGTGTGTATATGTATAAACATATAAATATCCCCATAGATACATATATATATGCCTATACAGATAGATATATGTACATATACATATTTATAGAAATATCCATATATATATATATTTAAAAATTTTAAAGCATGAAATCATACTTTGAAAGTCCATTTTCACTGTCCTTCTTCTGAAAAACCAAGGTTTGTGTAGGGGAGAAAGGAAAGTAAGAGGAGCCTAGTAGTTTCAAGTTAAGGACTACTTCAGAGCAAAGAATTAAAGTATGGGGGATGGGGAAGGTCATCAATCAATTAAACAGCACCTATTAAGGTGCCAGACATCATGCTAAATGCTGAGGATACAAAGAAAGACAAAAACATTGTCTCCTCTAAGGAGCTTACATTGTAATGGGGAGAGATGATATACATGGATCTGAAATTATAAGACAAATACAGACTAAATGAATGTTACCATTAGAGGGAATGATATCACCTCCAGAGTAATTATATCATCTCTATGGTCTCATCCAGCTCAACTTGTCCCATGATGATAACCCAAGACATGTTACTTCTCAGCCACAATGCTTATTGATTAGCAGTTATGAAACTTGTTCTCTTCAGATTATCCAAGCAATAACCACTTTCCCAGGTCACTATGGTTTCTCCCAACCAAGCTGTGGTCTATGAATGATCATCTTGGTAACCATCCCAGCAATCCCAGCTGGAAAACCCAGAAAACTGAAAGCCTCTTATCTTTGCTCTCTGTTTTAAGGAGTTCTTTTTCTTGTAAAAGATATCCTGCCATTGGGGCAGCTAGGTGGTGCAGTAGATAAAGCACAGGCCCTGGATTCAGGAGGACCTGAGTTCAAATTTGACCTCAGACACTTGACACTTACTATCTGTGTGACCCGGGGCAAGTCACTTAACCCTCATTGCCCTACAAAAAAACAAAACAAAACAAAAAAGATATCCTGCCATTTTATGAATCATTTAAGATCTTATTCTGATTGAAACTGTCTTTGCAAGAAAATATTTATTTGCGATTTTATAACTGTAGCTAATGTAGAAGAATTCCCACTGAAAGACAATTCACTATTTGTGTGTGTGTGTGCTTAAATAAGATTCTTATTTTTCCTCCTAGTAGGAGGCAGTCCTATTAATCTTTATCAAATTCATACCCACTTCATACACTGATTGTTTTTAATTAAAGTTCCATACTTGGAGCCTCAATAAGTTGAGAACCAATAGGATTATTAATTCTCATAACCTCCCTCTCCCCAAATGATCCCCCTTTGTAGTCCCTTCAAGTTTTAGCTGGATCTGACAATGAGATGGGCTCAATCATTAGATAGTGAGATCCTTGTCACTGGAGGTATTTAAGCAGAGATTGGGGGGTCATCTATCAGGGATGCGACTGTAGAGATTTTTGCATTTGGTGGGAGTTTGGGCTAAAGCATCTCAAAAGTCCCAACTCTAGACTCTAAAGCTCTGTGCATATAAATATTCTAATTCAGGAGAGTTTGTTGTGCTGTGGGTTCGATTTGCAAATCAAATGATCCTTCTTGTCTCTCAACCTTTGCAGCGCTTGGACAGTGATGAGGACTCTCCTTTGGTCACTCTTTCCTTTGCCCTGTGCATAATGGGGAGGCGAGCTCTCGGAACTGCCTCACACAACATGGCGTTCAGGTAACTAGACAGGAAACCTTGGGGATTCCCTTGGCTGTTTGGAATACTTGTGTGAATGCTACATTTTCTGTGCAGCCTTTAAAGGGATATTGTGACCATTTCAAGCTGGAAAGTGAAGAAAAAACCCAACACATTAGGTCTTGATTTCTGGGTTTTTTGTGGTTTTTTTGTTTGTTTCTTTTTGGTGAGGCAATTGGGGTTAAGTGACTTGCCTAGGGTCACACAGCTAGTAATTGTTAAGTGTCTAAGGCTGGATTTGAACTCAGGTCCTCCCGAATCCAGGGCCAGTGCTCTATCCACTGCATCACCTAGCTGCCCCTGGTCTTGATTTGTTTTAAAGTAGGCTTTCTGTCTTGGATAGAAAGCTGTTGACTAGACTGGTTTGAAGGATTGGATATATTTAGATAGGAATGTTTACATTGAAGAATATCATGTTACAAATAGGTTGTTAGAAAATCATAATGGAAAGAACACTAGACCAATAGTCAGGAAGAAGTGGGTTCAAATACTGCCATTAATATTTACTAGTTGTGTGAGTCTAGATAAATTGCTTGAGCTCTGTGTACCTCATGACCTATAATGGCCTTTCCAGTTTTAAACCTTCGATACTATAATCTACCAATTGATAGATGGGTTGAAATCTATATTGGTAAGGAGAATTCTCATACTTGGAGTTCTTCCACACTGATAAAATCAGACATCCTTTATTCATTTACCTATTAGGTTGTTAACAAGTAAAAGGTGTTTTTTTTTCTATATTAATTTGAGTTTAATAGTTCCTTTCTAATTTAAATCAGATTTGAAGATCAAGTGATATTAATTTTCCTTTTCTAGCCCTATCTCTGCATTCCATATTCCAAGATTGCTGTTAAAGAAAGAGTTTAGAGTTGGTCTCAGTGAGTAATTCCAATGTATCTTGCTACACCACATACTCACATGTGCCCATATTCCCTGGGACTTCATTTCAGGCTTTTTAGAAGCCCCAAACACACCAGATCCCATGTATCAAGGAAGAGACCAGGTCTAATAATGGGAAAAAAATAACACCAGCAAATATGTATATAAATTGCTGGGGTTGTATCAAAACAAAAACAAAAAAGTCACTTTGCAAAGAGCTAATGAGTCCAAAAGGAAAGTAAATATACCTTGCTATTCACTGAGGAATAATAATAATGGTGATAATAGCTTCCACTAATAGTATGCCAAATACATATCCCCTCCCTCTCCATTTCCCCTGCACCCAAACCACTTCCCTCTTCTTGGCCTGGGCAGAATAATCATCCACAGTCTCCTGGAAAGGGCATCATATGCATATTAATTTATAATCTTTATAATTTCCCAGACCCCAAACTCCCTTCCCAGGACCTCCACTCCCATATATCCGTTAACTGCTTCTATTTGAATGTAAGCCCCTTGAGGACAGGGACTGTTTTTTTTTTTTTTGATTAGCACAATGCCTAGCACATAGCAAGTACTTAATAAAATGCTTTTTACCCCATTTTTTCACATAATGCTTTTAAGGTTGCAAAGCAATTTATTTGGATATTCACAGAAACTCTGTGAGTGACATTGAGCTCTCAAAACTGCTGTGCATAGCATGGTCTTCAGGTGAATAGAAGGTAAACAATTAGAATTTTCTGAGCTGCTTGGGGGCAACTGTGTGGAAGCCCCATTTCCTCTGCAGACTTTAGATAGACATTGCATTATCTTCATTGTTTTTGTTGTTGAGTCATTTGTCTGACTCTTCATGATCCCATTTGGGGTTTTCTTGGCAAAGATAGTGGAGTGGTTTGCCGTTTCCTTCTCCAGCTCATTTTACAGATGAGGAAACTGAGGCAAACAAGGTTAAGTGACTTGCCCAGGATCACACAGCTAGTAAGTGTCTGAGGCTGGATTTGAACTCATGAAGAGCAGTCTTCCTGACTTGAGGCCTGGGGCTCTATCCAGTGGACCACCTTGCGGCCCTGTCTTCATTGTACATATGAGAAAAATGACACTGAGAAATTTAAGTAGTTTTTTTCCAATTTTTAAATTAAGTAGGTATAAAAAGTCTCTAAATTCAATAGACATGTATTAACTGCCCTTTTTAAACAATGCATTGAATTGAGGTTACAAACATAAAAATGACACAGTCCATGTCCACAAGGGACTGACCATCTACTGGTGGGATATGATGTACTCATAAATAAAGTAAGAGATAAGGAACAATGGTCATGAAGCACATCCAGACAAAATATTCTAGGAAAAACTGATAAGGGAGAAGACACTTTCACTAGCACAGAACAGGAGAGGAGACTCCCTGATCCATATGCAATTCAAAAAGCAAGTTCTAAAGGTCTCCTAGCCAAAACACTTCCTCTGATGGTACATCCTCTATGAACCGCTGGTTTCCAGGAACTAAACTCAGTTTATACTGGGTAAGTTTGCCCTAGGTTAGTCAGTAAATGTGCTCTCCTGTTGTTTCATGTCCCTGGTTTGTAGATTACCTAAATAAGGTACACATTCATTTCAGGCAAAAAGTAGCTATCTCTTTTCTGGATCCCCTATAACCCAGCTGACCACCTTATGTGAATGGAGAAACATGTTGAGATGTGTTGTTTTTCCCCCTTTTCTAAAGTCCTTGCTAAAAGGGATTATAAATGATTAATCTGCTATAGTTCATTAGTGGCGACCTCTTAGCTGAAAAAAAAAGTTGTAAATTGTGGATTGATAAAGAGGCAGTCAAACTTCCTGTTATCAGTTTATATTGTCATTTCACTCTGGGAAAAGCAGTTGCTGAGAATCACTAAGAATAAGGACGTAATAAAGGATGAGAAAAGCAGTTTATTTCATCAGCAACCTTTCAGTTCATGCATCCCAGTACTTCCTGCCTTTCTCTGTATATGAAGAAAACCAAATCTCTTACCTTTAAAATGTTACATTGAGGTATATTGTAGAAACATTCTTCCCAACCATCTTGCAACCTCACAAAACCTCAGCAAATTTCAAAGAAACAAACCAACCTACCAGCGGGACAGATCTCTTTCAGTCTTCACAGACAGCATCCCAATTATGAACAAATAGGACAATTGTTCAAGATTGTAGGAAGTCATTCAAAGATTTCCTAAAACAGTCTACTGTCTGCTTGGAACATTGCTCTTATTGAAACCACAGACTGATATAAGGTAATGTAGAAAGGGGCAAATAACAAAGACTGAGTTTTTTTGCAGGGACCAAATAGTCGAGAGGCAGCTGAATTTGTTCTGTGGTATTTCAAGAAAGTGGTTAAGACAACAACATAACAAACCAACTTTTCATCATTTTAAAGAATTGTTTTTTAAATTTTATTTTATGACTGTTTTCCAGCTAAAGGTAAACAGATACGTTTTGGAATATTTCACTCCTTTGTTTCATATCTCAAATGTTTTCAAAGACTTCTTTAATGTTTTTTTTTCTTTGAACATTCAGAATATTTCAGGCCTATGCTTTTCATTTATTGCCCTCCTTTCATTTTCTCTTGATTGAGCAGTATGCTTCCTGGCTGCTTCTTTTATTATTTTTTAAATGCTATTTCAATAAGATTTTCCTTATTTTCTTTACTTTATGTCCTAAAATAAGTCAACTCCACTTGTTCATTTCCAAATGTTGTGAGGTTTGGAAAGACCTCAAGGTTACTAACAATACTCTGAGGACTTTCAGGGAATGATTAAAATAACTGCATCTGCTACAATTTGATGAGAGACCTGAGACCTGTACCACTCTGGATTATTATGATGTAGTGTTATTTTTCTCTTTAACTTAAAAAAAAAAGATGGTTCTTATCTGTCATTCCTAGACAAGTCTATATTTCTTTATTTCTTTTTGGGGGAGGGGTGGGGCAATGAGGGTTAAGTGACTTGCCCAAGGTCACACAGCTAAGTGTCAAGTGTCTGAGGCTGGATTTGAACTCAGGTCCTCCTGAATCCAGGGTCAGTGCTTTATCCACTGTGCCACCTAGCTACCCCAAGAATGTCTGTGTTTCTTAACCACAACATCACCTAAGGCAAGGATTCTTAACGTAAAATATATAGACCCCACAAGATCTATGCAGAGATTTCAGGGAGTCCATGAACTTGAATGGGAAAGAAATATACATCTTTATTTTCATTAATTTTTGGTTTCTCCCATGATCATCTATATTTTTTATTTTATGTATTTAAAGGTATTATTCTGAGAAGTCCATAGGCTTCAGCCAAAGGGCTTTATAGTATACAAAAATGTGACAAGCCCCCTGAGTTAAGGCATGTTTTCTATACATAGCCTGCCATCAGCAGAAGAAAAGTCAGACCCACCATATTCTTAGAGTATAACCAATGCATCCAGTATTGATAATGCTTTATTACAAAGAATCATTGTCTTTTGGGAAGTTCCAGTCTATGGGCCTTGGCCTGAAATGAACTTTATGGGAAATAAGTTACATTATGATCATAAACTGAATCTTATATAATATGAAATGATCTGAGAATACTTGGTCCTAGGAATGAATAAGCTAAGTGTTCTCTAGGTCCACTAGAGTGGACTTCAGTGATTTAGTGATGAAAGACTGGGTCCTCCTTCGCTACAGACTTACGACAAGGTTATCTGCCCCTCCCCACCCCCAGGTATTCCTCAGTGAAATAATTCACCTATTTACAAAAGTGAGAAGGACTAATAAAAATGACTTGGGGGGCAGCTAGGTGGCACAGTGGATAAAGCACTGGCCCTGAATTCGGGAGGACCTGAGTTGAAATCTAGTCTCAGACACTTGACACTTACTAACTGTGTGACCCTGGGCAAGTCACTTAACCCTCATTGCCCTGCAAAAACAAACAAAACAAACAAACAGAAAAATGACTTGGAAGTCATAATAAACCACAAACTGAATGAAACTAATGGAGTGTTGCTATTTAAAATGCTAATGCAATACTCAAATGCTTTAAAAGAGGTGGAACATGTAAAAGTGGAGAAATAGTTCTCTAATTCATAAGACAGAGCAGGCCCTTATTTTAAATTCTACAAAGTGTGGGGGAAACTAGAAAGAATAATAAAATTATTTACAAGGATGGAATCATCTTCATAAGAAGTTTCACTTAGCTTGGAGGTTAAAAAATGACTTGATGGGGCAGCTAGGTGGCGCAGTGGATAGAGCACCGGCCCTGGATTCAGGAGTACCTGAGTTCAAATCCGGCCTCAGACACAACACTTACTAGCTGTGTGACCCTGGGCAGGTCACTTAACCCCAATTGCCTCACTAAAAAAAAAAAAAAAAAAAAAAAAAAAAAGACTTGATTATCATCTCCAGATACAAAACAGTTTATTTAATGAGTTGGATGCTGCCCAGTTCTTGGTCTATAAAGGAAGAAAAAAGCAGAAAAATTGGCATTTTGTAAAAATAAAATCGAGGATTTTTTTAGATAAAGGAGGATTCTATAGTGCAAGAGGCTTTCAGCATTTCAATTCAGTTCAACAAACATTTAAATTCCTACTAAGGTGTTAAATTGGGGGGATATAGAAAAGAAAAATTATACAGTCCAGGTCTCCCAGGAATATTCTGCTAAGAAAATGAATGGTTTCCCTTCATTCACCCTATGAGATCTTCCAGAAATAGAACAGAAAAATTAATCAACCCTACATGGTTTAAATAAAGCATTGGTAATCATAGGTGTGTATGTCAGATGTTGACACATCAGGCTATCTTACCTACAACACTATTTCTCCGAGGGTAGCAATAACTATTCTCCCTCTTCAGACTTGTACTATGTATTTTCATGAGCAAGAAGGAAAAAATAGTTCCATTCTGACGAGGAAAGGGGTTCCCGTTCTTCCTGCTGAGTCATTATAGTGGCAACCACTGGGTTTAGGATATAATAATAGTCCAAGGTCAAGGGTATTAGATGCTAGAGATATAGATATAAGGGATGAACCAATCCCTTTCAGCAAGGCTACATTCTAACTGAAGACAAGTATATATAATACCATGTACAGCATCAATATAAAGTCAATAAATATAAATATATGCAAATTCATTAAAAACAACATAGTGCACTTACAGCTGGAGGGATCAAGAAAGGATTCTGGCAGAAGATGGTGCCTGAGCTGCATCCAGCTTAAAGGAAGAATGGGACTCTCTAAGTTGGGGTTGGAGACAGAGTATCTTATCTCGAGCAAGCAACAGTCAGGATTCAAGGTTAGGATTTAAGTTGCTGTCAATGGCCCTGACTGTGATTGTCTATGTCCTTGTCAGCATCCTAATTAGAATTAATTCTAATAGTTAAAGGAAATCAGGGTATCCTCAGCTATGTGACTACTATTTTTCCATAGTAATTCTAACAAGTGAGAGAATGTTGAAAACTGGATTATTATTTGGCTTGATTTCCAAAGCCACAACATACTGGGAATCTGGCTTCAGAGCTGGAAGGGGCCTTAGGCATCAAGCCCCATCCCCTCATTTTAGAGATGAGGGACCCAAGGCTCAGAGTTTAAGAGACTTGCCCAGAGTCACACAGCAAGTCAGTGTCAATGAATGGTCTATTGAATATTCTGCATTATCACCCTACAGGGGAAAAAATTATGGATTGATTTTTTAGTATAGAAAGAAACATCTGCAGTATGTCAATTCATGGTGTGTGGTGAAGGTTATATAGGAATAGGGATTTAACTTCTCCAAGTAAGGCACCTACCTCCCTATTAGTATAGGCTGGCTCCTTCTCTGCAATCTTAAGAGAATTGCCTGGGGCGTTGAGGTAAACTGACTTGCATAGGGTCACACAGATAGTATATGTCAGAGAGAGCACTTAAACTCAGGTCTTCTTGTCTCTAAGGCTAGCTTTCTCTCTATTCAATGTATTATGCTATCTCTCCTGGTAATATTGATAAAAGAGTGGGGTGGGGGCAGCTAGGTGGCGCAGTGGATAAAGCACCGGCCCTGGATTCAGGAGTTCCTGAGTTCAAATCCGGCCTCAAACACTTGACACTTACTGGCTTTGTGACCTTGGGCAAGTCACTTAACCCCCATTGCCCCGCAAAAAACAAAACCAAAAACAAAAACAAAAAACAAAACAAAAGAGTGGGGAATTCCTGATGACTGGTATCAAGAGAGTGGGTTGAGTTTTCCTCCAACAATGGTTAATAGAGCCATAGGACATTTAACTATTGTACCTCAGACTCAGTTTCTGAGTAACTAAGATGTTAAGACATATGCTGGGTGTGCTGGAAACATGAATGGCTAGTTAAAAACAAAAAGAAAAGGAAAGAAGGAGGGAAGGAAGAAATGGAAAGAAAAAAGAAAGAAGGATGAGAGAAGGGAGGAGAAGGGGAAAAAAGGGAGGGAGGAAGGCAAAACAATTAAAAAAGAGAGAAAAAAACCTGGAGTCTCTGACCACAGGGAGCTTATATTATACTTCTTTTGAGAGCCATTGTTATTTCCATAGAGATTTGGTCAATGAGTTTCTCATGGGTGGTGAGTTTTCTTTGGTAGTCTTTCTGGCAGGATATGTAGTTTGGTCATACATAATATACGTGTTTGCTTTGTTCTGTATCTATATGAGATTAGAAATCATTAGTCAGGAGACCCATATTCCAGTCCAAGAGATGCAGATGATATCGTGTCTCAAAAAGTGATTTACAGAGATTTGTACATGGTTTGCAAGTATCTCATTTACTAATCAGTAAACATGGGCAAACCCAGACTGTAAATCAGACTTAATTATGTGCATATGTTCTCTAAGCTTTCCATTTACAGGATTGTGCTAGAGCAGAAGGCTCTCCACAATCTGTAAATGCTTTAGTATATTGGCAGTGTTCAGAAATGAACAAACATGTTCAAATCAATCATTGGACTAGCAATCCCACAGAAGGACTTGAAGAAACCTTTGTATTATTAGGGCTCTTTCACGTGAAGCCTCGGGCTCACTAAAACCTGAAACCCCACACTCAGCCTGTTGCGGCCCCCCATCTCCCTAAATCTGCAACATCCACCCTCCCTCCCATACCTTCTACAATGAAAGACAGAAGCAAGAGTTACATGTCTGAACTGGGCCCTTTACCCAGAGTGGACCAAAAGAAAAAAAAAAGCATAGATAATCCTTAGCTAAGGTTAGGCTTTGGAGAGAGGGCAGCATGATACAGAGGAAAGAGAAAGGAAAGCCAGTGTACTCTCAGGTCACACCACTTATATAACCTGAGCAAGTACCATAACCTGTTGATGTTATTGTTTTACTCTTAGGATTGACTCTTTTTTCTTTTTTGGTGAGGCAACTAGGGTTAAGTGAGTTGCCCAGGGTCACACAGCTAGTAAGTGTCAAGTGTCTGAGGCCAGATTTGGACTCAGGTCCTCCTGAATCCTGGGCTGGTGCTTTATCCACCGAGCCAACTAGCTGCCCTTCCCATAACCTATCTAAACCTCAGTTTCCTTGTATGTAAAGTGAATAATTAGGTCAGATCATTTTCAAAATCCCCTTCAGCTCTAGATCCTATATCTGACCACCCTAATGAAGGATCCAAGGGGATACAGTCAGGACACAAATCCTGGGTTGAGGAACTTGGTAAGCAGGAGAAATAGGCAGCAAAGCTGAATGAGAGCAAATGGGCCACAAACCATACGGAGCTGGCTACTGCTTCAATCGGGGGAAATTTTCTTAAAGACAAGATGTGGTCTTGCCTTGTATGTAGAGAATTCTTGCTGTTAGGAGAACAGAGGAGGTAGTACCAGTCTTGCTGTATCGGCTGATGATTTCAGACACGCTACCCCCTTCTCATGTTAGGAACATTTCTACCAAGGTAGCTTTTAAAGGGTCAGAGTGGTATAATGGAGATTCTTCAAGAAAAAGGTGTTCCCTGGAGAAATGATGGCATTTCAAATCCATCACAAGGAAGCCTGATCTGCCATTTTTAATAGTTTATCTCCTCAAGGGATCTATTAGTTCATATGACAGCAGTTAGGTCAAGAAGCATTTATTAAGTGCTTACTGTGTGTCAGGAACTGTGCTGAGTGCTTAGTATATAGATACAAAGAGAAAGAAATGCTGTCCCTTCCATCACGAAGTTTAACTTCCAATGGGGGAAGACAACATGTAAAAGGGAGCTGAAGTGCAGAAGTGGAAGAGATGAAGGTACCTGGCACATGGTGCATGGTAATGAAGACTTGTTATCTGTGAAAGGCAAACATAAACTCTAGGCAGCAATAAAGCCTGGAGAGGAATGAAGTTATCATTGGCTTGGGTGGGCCTCCTTAAAATGGAAGATCTATGAGAAACCAGCCAATTAGAAGGTGAGGCTGTGAGGAAAGAGGTCACTTTCAGTGTGAGAAGTAGTCAAGGAGTAGGGCATCACAGGCAGTCAGAGTAGCTGTATCAGATTCAAAGAATGAATGTCAGGATGTTTCTGTATTTGCAACCATTTGCAGTGGTTGTGAATGTAAAGTGAAATCTTCTGATTATGGAGTATTAATAAAAGAAACACATGTTGTTGTTTTACCCAAATACTGTTGCCAAAGCATGGGGTCTATTAAATAGTCTTCAAGATGACAGTGATCACCAGTTAATGATGCTAGAAACTACTTTGTAAGTATGTAGTATATGGATTCTTTGAAGAAAAGGTTTCATTAAAAGATGTGAGGGCAGCTAGGTGGCACAGTGTATAGAGCACTGGCTCTGAAGTTGGGAGGACCTGAGTTCAAATCTCACCTCTGAGACTTACTAGCTATGTGATCCTGGGCAAGTCACTTAACCCCAATTGCCTTTAAAAAAAAAAATCTATTTCCATCTTCAGTCATCCTGCTCGCTTTCTCTCTCTCTCTCTCCCCTCTCTCACTACTGGACCCAGATGGCTCTAGAGAACAGAGTGAGGTTGGTCACCTTGCACAGCCTTCCCTCACTTAAATCCAATTCACTGCAAGTTATGACAATCACCCAATATCATGGTCCTCTTCAGGATTGAAGGACAAACAATATCCTTAAGAGATGTATACAAGAGCCTGTGGGCAAGGAAATGGTTTACAGTATTGGGAACTTGTATCTAAGGTATCTACAGGATCACCAAATTCTAGTGCTAGAAGGAAACTTGAAAATCATTTGGTCCAAATTGTTCATCTTACAAATGATAAAAAGGGAGGCCCAGAGTGGTAAAGCAATTTGCCCAAGGTCCCATAGTTAAAAAGCAAGAAATTTTGGCTTGGAAGGTGGACAAGTCCAGTGCTTTTTCCACTAGAACCCAATTTCAGGAAATAATCAATTGACTTACCTGTATGTCTTTTTCTAAATAGTAGAGAACTTACAAACCAGGGCTGAGTTGGAAATATGTTAGTAGCCAAAGCCAGAGATCTGTGCTGAGGAGAGGTTTCTATGTGAATGATTTAAAATTCAAAGGATCCAGATGAACTCTACCCCTAAATACTTTGGGTGGTTGACATGGCATCTTTCTATAGGCAGGCATCTCTTTGAGAGCCAGACCTCTGGGTCTGACATTGTGAGATTCCCTGGTAGATAGTGTAGAAGAGGTAGCTCGTGACACTAATATAAGGGCTGGACCCACTAATATAAGGTAACAATGGAGCAGATTTATACCAATTACTCCATATTCTTCATAAAATCCATATATGTGTGTATGGGTATATGTACATATACATATGTATGTGTGTTAATGTGTATGTATATCCCCATCCTGACAGAGTTCAGAGACTGGATTCTGGAGAGGAAGAAGAAATCCACTGAATGAGGGAAAAGCTAAGTTCTCTTTAGCCCAGAGGAAGTACTTTTTCTCTATCCAATGCAACTATTCAAATGAGTCCCCAGGTATTCCTAAATCCCTAGAATAATTTAGTGACTGTTTGCTGGCTAAAATGTTATCTTAACAAAGGGAGGAAAGGGCAAGAGACAGCAGGGCATGTTGAATAAAAGACTGGCCTTGAAATGAAGAAAACTGCCTCTGATTGTAGTATCCTAGATTTAGAGATGGAAGGGATGTTAGAGATGATCTAGTCCAAGCCTCTCATTTTATAGATAAAGAAACTGAGGTCCAGAGAGGTTGTGACTTTTTCAAGGTCATACAGCTAGGGAGTGGGAGAACTGGGATTTGAATCTCTGCCTCCTGACTCTCAAGCCAGAATTTATTCCACTGGAATATGTTGTCCCTCATATCAGCTGCACAACCATGGGCAAGTGGCTTCAAGTCTCAGTGTATCAGGCAACTCTAAAACTATAGTTTACAGATGAGTTGCTATTCTTTTAGTGGAAGGACTAATTTGCATTGGTGGAGGAAATTTCTACACTGAAAAAAATCTCTAGACACAAAAAGGGAGATGAGAAGAGCAGGTGGGAAATGTATTATATATGGACACCAGAGTATGTGATATTACAAAGTGGTAAAAGAATTCCCTTGTGTTTTCTCAATGTTTTGAACCCTTTGAGTAACACTATTCAGAGGCTATAAAGTGATTCAAAAGTAGAGTTGCCCACAGACATTCTGCATTCATGGAGTGGTCATGGTAAAGGCCTACTAGTCCTTTTCTTTCTACTGATATTTGACATCACTTCAATCTTTCACATACAGAGAAGACTCACTATTCTTGGCACTTCCCTTTGCAGAATCTGCATCTATGGGCAAGTCACAAACTCTGTTTGCCTTGGTTTCTTTATCTGTAAAATGTGGATAATAATAAGGACATCATATGGGGTTGTGGTGAGGATCAAATGAGATAATCATTGTAAAGTGACAATGACTGGCACATAACAAGCACTATATAAGTGTTAGCTATTAGTATTATCATCACCATCACTATTATTATTACTGATATATTCCAGTATATTGTATATTAATATATGTTAGTTATTTGGTAGGAACATACAATTAATAGATATTAATATATTACATATTGTTGTTGCTGTTTAGTTGTTTTCAATTGCGTCTGACTCTTCATGACGCCATTTGGGGTTTGCTTGGCAAAGATACTGGAGTGATTTGCCATTTTCTTCTCCAGCTCATTTTATGGATGAGAAAACTGAAGCAAACAGGGCTAAGTGACTTGCCCGGAGTCACATAGTTAATAGGTGTCTTAGGCCAGATTTGAACCTAGGTCTTTGTGACTCCAGGCCCTATGCTGTACTTTGCTAACCAGATGCCTATTATGTATAATATTCTATAAATATACATAAATATAAATTATATATAATTAATAATAGGCATTATTATTTATTTTAAGCTTTAAATCACACTAACACTTTTGGGATAGTTTTTACATGTATGGATTGTCTTAAGCTCTTCAAAGGCTGGAACTCTCCTTTCTGTATTTGTGCCCCCAGCACATAACACAGTGCTGGCACATAGAATTAATCTTACTAAAAATGCCATTCTTTCTAGGGGTGTTTTTGTTTAACAAAAGATTCTGCATATACATGTCTATTAAGAAATAGGGCTCTATAGACATTCACATGCAGCTTTGATGTAAACGTGCTTATGTGTTTAAAACTAGCCTTGTTCAATCTTCCTCAAAAGGTTGTAAAATCTATCTTTGACTTCCTTTTCCTTTTAAATTTTGCTTGGCACCTAATTTAGTGCTCTCCATAACTGAATGTGCTCTTTCCTAACTGACTGGCCAAACTAACACCCTGGTTGCCTTTTGCCATTCACGGGGCACTTCTCTTGGCTATGTGCTGTCTGCTTGGTCTTTCTTCCCTCAAATGAACTGTTTTGGTCTCAATTTTGAACCTTAGGACTAGTCAGTTAGCCTTTAGATCAAGATGTTTCTTACCAATTCCACTATTGTCTTTAATGTAATTGTTTTTTAATTTTTAATTTAATTGTTTTTTTGTGGGGCAATGAGGGTTAAGTGACTTGCCCAGGGTCACACAGCTAGTAAGTGTCAAGTGTCTGAGGCTGGATTTGAACTCAGGTCCTCCTGAATCCAGGGCTGGTATTTATCCACTGAGCCACCTGGCTTCCCCCATTATTGTCTTTAAATGTATATTAGGTATTTATATGTATATACACTACTCTTTGAAGACATATATATAATTTTTAAGACAATGTTTATACATATACATATGTGTATGAATATATGTATTATGTATATGTGCATGTATATGTTTATGTGTGTTTATATTATATGTGTATATTATATATATGTATACCATGTATATTATATGATGTATATGTATGTATGAAGAGAGAGAGAGAGAGGTGTGTATGTGTGTATGTATCCCTATGGAGATCCAGGTTCTTTCCAGCTTGGAAATTCAAGAGCTTTTATCAGATCCAAATCAGAAATGTCATCAGTGTCTAGTGCCCACTTCTTTCCTCTACCTAACTCCCACCTTATCTCGTCACATGTTTTTTTTTTTTAATTTCTCCTGAAATAATTAAGAAAATGCAATTAAGGAGAGGTTTTCCTTCTCTAGAGAACAAGACAAGTAATCTATGCATCATAAAGTTGGAGTGTTTCATCTCTCAGGTGATGAGGAAAAATTCTATTTTTTTGTGGGTTTTCTCCATTTTGCACCATTCCATGTGAGCAGCATTGAATGGCATGATATATCATTTTCACTGAAAATAGAAACTTCATATAAGCTGTTGTTGTTTGGAGGTGGCTTTGGATCAGGGCTCAGCATCTGTGCAAGTCCTGGTTGAAACTTTGTTTTTCTTGGCCCTTGCTTTGCCAAAGTCAAGTTTTGTTCCTTTTAAATATAGTTGAGACAGAAGTACACTGGCAGCGTGGAACCCTGTCTCCTCTCTCTGACTTCACTTTTGATTAGCTAGGGGACCCTGGGCAAACCCATTCATCTTTGCTTGTCAATTCTTCCATCCATAAAGTGGCAATGGTGTTTTTCTTATGTATACATTTCTACAGGCCCATTCCTAAAAATCCCTGAGTGTGGGACTGAATTACTGAGTCCTTCCTGGAACATAAACCACCCCTCCCCACCCCCTACTCCCCCATCTCTAGGACTCAGCTCTCTCTCAGTTCAGTACTTAGCTCTCTTCCCTGGGGACAGGGTATATTTTAAAATGCTTTCAGTTGAGGGCTAAGAAAAAAAATCACTGTAAACATTTTAAAAGCCCCGACCCTTGGCCTTAGTCCCTTCCCTTAACAGGAAAGGCAACCAGTATAGATTATCTTATGTAGCAAACTCACTGTACCTCATTGTACCAGAAGGCCTTAGAGTCTCACTGCTCTGAAGGCAATCCATAAGAGGCTTGTCTGCATTCTGGAGACACATCTCTCTCTCTCACTGAGGTTCAGTTCAAATGGTCTTCCCTGCCAATGAGGAGCCCTCTTGGCCAATGCTATGCACTTTCATTTTCTACTGTCCAAGCTGACCAGTGACTGTGGACACCTCTCTCTAGGGAGTTGTGATGAGAAATTAATGAGCACAGTACATTTTACAAATAAATGTTAAAATGGTAATCAGTGGAACCATTTCCCTAATGTGCAGGTCCAAATGCATTGTGTTGAGTCAAGAGGCTTATTCAGTGAGCCAAGTCATTAAATCCTTATGAGCCAGCCATCCTCAGAGAGCCCCTTTCACACACGTTTTCCTTCTCATTCTCTCCCAGTTCAGCACTATTAGGGATGATGTTTCTTGTACTTGTCATTTAACTACCTCACTGGGATTCAGTGAGGAATTCAGAATAAAATGTCCCAAGGTTGTGAAAGGAAGGATACTAAACAATGTTTTAATGGTAATAAAGAAAAAGAAGAAAAACGGATCACCTCCCACAAACCCAAGAATTTAAGAGGAGTAAATCCCCAAACTCTACTTCTCTTATTCTTCAAAAAAGAGAGGGTTGAGGCAGAGAAGAAGAGCAGCCCAGATACTGAAAGAAATCTCATTTAACTGAATCTTTTGTTCTTTAAGTAGAAGATGATCGTGTATTTGTAGCAAATGAGGAGAGGGAGAGAATGGATAATTGAAAAATAAAGCTAATTCCCAAAGATCATTTCCATCACTAGTTTTGACTTCCTCTTCTACCCAGTATTTCCCAGAGTAGATTTTTTTCGTTTTCCTTTATTTCCCTAGCCCATACTCTAGTAGAGTGACATAGGGTCATAGACCTAAAACTGAGAGGGATCTCAGAGGCCATCTAGTTCTATCTCTTTATTTTATAGATGAAGAGACTGAGGCCTAAGGGATTTAGCAATTTATCCAAGGTCACACGAGTCACATAAGCATTGGAGGCAGGATTAAAACCTAAGACCCCTGACTAGCATTCTTTCCATGGTGACATTCTGCTTCTCATCATTAATTCAACTCAATTTAATTCATTTCAACAAATGTTCATTAAACATTTTTATGTGCAAGCCACATTTGTAGGGCTACAAAGACAAAAACAAAACTTAAAAATAGTCCCTGCCCTCAGGGAGTGGTGACATAACTCCGAATGACATCCAAAGCTGGGGAGATAAATGATCTTGGATAATACAGACTGTATAACCAGTACCTAGACTTAAAAAAAAAAAAAAAGCCTTGTCTATAAGCACCAAGTTGTTGGTTGTGACTGTTGTCAGCATTGAGATAAGCTGGTCTCTTTATTTTCTTGGCACTATGGGTTGAATCCCCAAATGGTTAGTCATGAAGCGCATTAACAAAAGTGTGTTCTGACCAAAAGTGCTTTCTGTGTTTTCTAATATCACATCGATCAGACAGACAGTTCTGTGGCTCATAAAATCGATAAAAATGATTACAACAGTGTAATAGTCATTATTTGATATGAGGACAGGAATAAGATTTGTGGTCTCTGGGAGTTTGGTATGATGCTATGAATCAGGGGCCAGTCATCTTGACCCAATGGAATAGCTTGTAGTTTTTCCAGTTCTTTAGCTCAAGCTAAGACAATGACATTGGGATCTTGACAAAGACAAATGGGAAGAAAAACCTTGTTTGAAATATCTGGTTTCCTCCAAGCCTTTTCCACTCTGCCTTAAAAATAAGCAACAACATTGTTTTACAGCCTAGATTCCTTTCTGTATGGTCTCCATGCCCTGTTCAAAGGTGACTTTAGAATAACATCAAGAGATGAATGGGTGTTTGCTGACATGGATCTGCTGCATAAAGTCGTTGCCCCAGCTATCAGGATGTCTTTAAAGCTTCATCAGGTAAGTCCTTTGTTAACCTCTTGCATCTCTGATTCTCCCAGACACCATCAATGAGAAAAAAAATAAATAAAAGGCAGGCAATGGTAAAAGTAGGAAGTTCTAGAAAAGGCTCCCATTTCTTTCTTCCTTTCTTCCTTCCTTTCTTTCTTTCTTTCTTCTTTCCTTCCTTCCTTCCTTCCTTCCTTCCTTCCTTCCTTCCTTCCTTCCTTCCTTCCTTCCTTCCTTCCTTCCTTCCTTCCTTCTTTCCTTCCTTCCCTCCCTCCTTCCTTCCTTCCTTTCTTTTTTTGGTGGGGCAATGAGAGTTAAGTGACTTGCCTAGGGTCACACAGCTAGTAAGTGTAAAGTGTCTGAGGCCAGATTTGAACTCAGGTCTTCCTGAATCCAGGGCTGGTGCTTTATCCACTGTGCCACTTAGCTGCCCCCAACGATCCCATTTCTTAAAAGAAAGCATCAGCTCTTTTACTCCTTGGCATTTGATATTTAATCTGCTTATGTAGTTAGATTCCGCATCTTAGGGTTAATTTCTCAAACCTTCCCCTACTTGTTTTTGTTGTTGAGGTTGTTTTTTGTTCACAAGAAGCTGACATTAGGTGGTGAGCTGCAATGAGGTGGTGATATTCCAAAAGAGGCCAAAATTATGCAGCCTACATTGGGAATTGCATGTGGATCTTAGCCAAATGACTTCCCAGTGGACAGAGGGAGCAAAAAAAAAAATCACCAGTCTCATGAAACACATCCCAGATGTTGACAAAATGACACCTGTCTGGAGCCTGTGCTCCAAAGCAGAGAACAAAGGAATAAATGTGAATCTGGTGACCAACTAGGTCTCAGGGGATGGGGCTTTGTTAACCATGACAGGTTCTAAATAAGTCTGTGGCTGGATTTTATTTTATTTTATTTCTTCAGGATCAGTTCACATGTCTAGATGAATATGAGGATCCTGTGGTCCTCTACGAAGCCATTCAGTCCTTTGAGAAAAAGGTAGTGATATGCCATGAAGGAGATCCTGCTTGGAGGAGTGCTGTCCTGTCCAACAAAGAGGAGCTTCTCACCCTGAGGCACGTGGTAGATGAAGGCACAGATGAATATAAAGTTATCATGCTACACAAAAGCTACCTTAGCTTCAAGGTGATCAAGGTATAGTAGAAGTTGTTTTAAAAATCCATTTTTTTTAATTTTTGGGAGTATCTGAGGATTTGCAGACTGATGTCTGGTGCCATCTTAATGAATCCATCCACCATTTCAGTAATCTGTTTCTAAATGAATGTTTGCTAATCAACAGACTAGGGTGGCAAGGTGAGTTTTCTTCATTTTCATACATCATTTGGTACCTTTCAGAAACATTGACTAGATTTTAAACTCCTTGAAGAATTGTTTCACTTTTGTAGCTGTATTCCAAGCACCGATAATGGTTTGTGGCACATAGTAGGTGCTTCCTAAATGTCTGCTGATTGATTGCTGAAGAAGGTACTTTTGGAAGCCACCTAGTCCATCTCTCTCTACTTCATAGCCCATACTATATTTAGACCATATTTATCTGTGACCATGCCAATGCCAATTTAGTAGAGCAAAAAGGAAGAGTGTCAAGTATGTCAGCATCATAAAACAAAAACAAAACAAAACTTATGTCTTGTTCAGGGAAATAGCATGAAACCATACTGTTGAATGCTTACCCCACAGGAAGGGGATGGAATGAACTTGTGTCTGTGACTAGGGACTAAGTAATAGAATCTTGCTGAATAATGAAGGTATGCTTCAAATTATGTTATAATAGAATAATATGAATGCTTAACAAGTCAAGTCAGTGTTCATCACTTAAGTAAATACAAGATCTTGGTAGGAGGAAGGAAAATGAATTCACAGCAATGGTTTAAAGCTGGACAAGTTAGCAAGAAGTTAGAGAAAACAGCACATGTCTAAAGAGAGTGATACAGGTCAGTGAGATGATGGTCTGTCCCATGGATTCTTATTGTTTTGGCAATTCCCATGTCTTGCAACATAATCCAATTTCCTCTTGATTTCCCTTATGTGTCCGCATCTTCTAGGGTAAGAATACTCTCTTGCCTTTTGTACCAGAAGGGCAGGAGAACACTGACCTACTACCCTGAGAGCCCTAGTCCCTCTTCATGAAGAATAATTCACATTGATAAGTCATATAAAGTTTAGAAAACACCTTCCTCAGAACAACTCTGTGAAGTAGGTAATACAAGTCATTATGCCCATTTTACAGATAGGAAAACTCGGGGCTCTCGGGGCTTCAATGCCTTGACCGGAGTCATAGAGATAGATAATGTATAATAAGGTAATATTCAAACCTAGGTCTTCTGATATGGAGACATTATCTTAGCATGGGAAGAACTTTGTATCTGGAGTCAGAGGACCTAATTCAGGCCTTCTCAGCTCTGTGGCCTTAGACTAGTCAACTATCTTCTCTGGGCTTGTTTCCTCATCTGTAAGATGAGAGGGTGTGGCTAGATATGAATAACTAAATGAATGAATAAATAAGTAAGTCAATGATCATAATAATGCATTTATAAGGCACTTGAAAGTTTGCAGTGTGCTTGCAAATATTATCTCATTTGATCCTCACAACAACTCTGGAAGATAAGTGCTCTTATTATTCCTATCTTATAGATGAGGAGACTACGGCAGAGAGAGGTTAAGTGATTAGCCCAAGATCACGGCTAATAAATATCTGAGGCTGGATTTGAACTCAGATCTTCCTGGTGCCAAGTCCACCTTTCTTATCCATTGTTCCTCCCAACTGCATGATCCTTTGTAGCGCTACATTTTGTGATCCTTTGACTTTAAGCCCATCTTTATGTATCATATACTATATATCTTACATGAGTTAAAGCAGAAGTCCTGACTTGATGATCCATCTGCTTTTCTTCCCTGACCCTTCCCTGGCTCATAGGTTAACAAGGAATGCGTCCGAGGACTCTGGGCTGGCCAACAACAAGAGCTCATATTCCTACGTAACCGTAATCCAGAGAGAGGCAGCATCCAGAATAATAAGCAAGTCCTAAGGAACTTGATCAATTCCTCCTGTGATCAGCCCCTAGGCTACCCCATGTATGTTTCTCCCTTAACCACATCCTACCTGGGGACCCACAGCCAGATGAGGAACGTTTGGGGTGGACCCATCAGCTTGGACAACATTAAATCCTGGTTCTTAAACAAGTGGTTGAGGTAGGTTTTCCAATGAAAAAAAGCCTGCATCCAGGTTGGAGAAATGACAAACTGTTGAGACTTTAAATTCCCCTGCCAATCAGTTTCCTCTTGTGATTTAAGCTATTGCACATGATGGGTGTACACAGAGAACAGAACACAGGCCTGGGTCCAATGGAGATGGAGAAATGATGGGAATTATTACACAGAAGAGAAAATGGCTATTTCCTAAAGTTACATAGGCTGAAAATCAGGCTTCAGTTCCCACGGGGCTTCAGAGGCTGGTGATCTTTATGAATAATTGTCCCACATACGTTACAGAAAACCAGGCTTGAACTCCCTCAGCATGGCCCTGTCAGTTAAGTAAGCCTTATCTTCCTACTCTGTATTCCTTGGAATGAATTCTAGGGAGTTGTGCTGAATACTGCCTTTCTCCAGGCTTTTAATTAGGAGGTGGGCAGAGGTTAAAGGCTACTGCTTATTTAGCCCAGCGAAGAGTCTTCCTTTACAAAAGCACTAGGGTGGGAATGAGGATTCTTCCTTCTCATAGACATTCCCACTTGTATTGTTAACCTCCTAGACATGGTCAAGGAGATCAGTACAGTTACCCTGAGCCTGGTTGCTGAGCAGAATTTTCAGTATATGAAGTATCCTAGTGAGAATTTGATGAAGCATCTCTTATGCTCACAGAATGCGCAAGGATTGTAATGCCAGCCAGCACAGCGGAGGCAACATTGAAGAAGTGGACAGTGGAGGGGGAACTTCAGCGGGGAGCAACAGCAGCTCAGGCAGTTCAAGCCAGGAGAACAGCGTGGAACAGCCAAGGAAAGAAATCTCCCAATTTCGGTTTTCTTCTCAAGGTGGTACATACAGATCAGGTAGGTTAAGCATGAAAAGTAGCCTTCTAAACTGAAGGCTTGGCTGAGTCTCCAAACGGGCCCCGCCTTTCTTAGAAAACTCCTCTTCAATAAAAATAACTGGATTATTATTTTTTTCTCTTTATATCCTTAGCACTGTGCCCGGCTTCTAGGTGCTTAATAAATACTTAGTGACTGATTAATTGGTGGATACCTATGTGATGCAGCACCTAAAGTAGGGGGAGAGACTAGCCCAGGTGAACTGGACCAAAAGGGCCAAGTCTTGGGTGTATGTGCTAAAGACTCTGTCTACTGAGAACCCTCATGGGAGAATTTGGTGAGCCTAATTCTAGGACTGGACCACCAAGTGGTATGCATTTTTTTTAAAAAATGCAATATTTTAAAATACCTTTCCTTTCTCCCCTTTACCCTTTTTCTCATGAGATGCAGCTTGAGCATCTGCCCACTTGGCCTATCCCTAATTTTAGCTCTAAAATACAATGGTGTGACAAATTTATATCAAGAACTTCATTGTGGGAAAGAACTAAGTTTTAGGACAAACAATAGCAGATTTTCCTTTTTTAGCTGCAAAAGTTCTGAAGAACCAGCTTCTGTTATTCATCTATCCATCCATCCATCCATTCCTTCATTTGCCCATTCATTCACTCCTTCACTCTACATTTATTGTGCCCTTATTGTATGTAAGGACCCTGTGTTAGAGAGCACTATGTTAGTTTTCATGATTGACCTACAAAGGTAATTAATTCCTTCCGACAGCTACTCACCCTATCAAATATGCAGTTTACAGAAGCATTCCTGTAGGCACTAACTCTCGTACTTATCTCCAGTTGGAGCCTCTCTCTAGCGATCTCTGACATTTCAGAGTGAGAGAAGAAGTTGCCAGGAGGGGAGAATGCAGGTGTTGGCTAAAACTGTGGCTGCAATGAGTCAGAAGTTTAAAAATCTCATTTGAACTCATGCTCAAATAATTAGCCCTGATCAAATGAAAGAGGTTCAAAACCCAAGCCGGAGAGATGGTCCTGAGCTTTGGAAAGGTCTCTTAGCTAACATTAGTCTCTTACATTGGAAAAACAAAGCAAAACAAGAAACTCATTTTAAAAAATAAAACTATGGGGCAGCTAGGTGGTGCAGCGATAGAGATAGGCCCTGGGTTCAGGAGGACCTGAGTTCAAATCCAACCTCAGACATTTGACCTTACTAGCTGTGTGACCCTGGGCAAGTCACTTAACCCCAATTGCCTCACCAAAAATAAATACATAAATAAAAATAAAGCTGTGATCTTGGTCTTTTCCAGATGTGAAAATGCTATACTTTAGTTCCAAACAGTCAAATATTTAAGTGTCACTAATACTTGGACAGTGATTTGTCTAACTGGTACAAGCTGTTTTCATGGTCACTGATGGTGCTGAAATGGAAAGAGTGGAATAAAGAGAGGGTGTGTCTCAGTGGACCGATGGGCTTTTAAGGATTTAGTCACAGCTCACTAAACAAGTTCTTTGATTCTGAGAAAAGTTTTCGACTTCCATATTGATGAGATGATATCAACAATTATTCTTGTCTTTTGTTTGGGAAAAGTTTTGTGCTTATTCCCCACGTCAATATGTATATATACATATACATATAAACAGATACAGATATAGGTACAGCTATAAATATAGATAGAGATACAGATATGGAAATGGGTACAGATACAGATAAAGCTATAGATTAGACAGAGAGAGACAGAGAGAGAAAACATCCCTCACTTGTAGATGAAAATTTTAAGGGTTTTACTTTTCCTAAGTTATGACTTACAACCTCCTTGTTGAAAGTCACCATATTAGAGTCAGTTTTTTGGTCACCATTTGGAGCAGGCAACACAGGGTGAGGATGTAAATAGGGAGTGATCTGAAATGTTGAGGGGAGTACCAACACCAATCAATCAATCAGCCAATAAGCATTTGTTAAGTATCTACTGTGTGTGTGTGTGGGGGGGCAGTAGGTGGTGGGTAGGAGAGGCATAAAGGCAAAAGTACAACAGCCCCTACCTTCAATGGGCTTACATTTCAGCTGGGGGAGAGAACCTATATTTGCCTATTAAATAGGTACATTGAGGAGGTTACAGATCCATCTATGTATTAAAGGAACTTTAATACAGAATAGTATTATGTATTACTCATAGTATTATGTATTACTATCATGGTAAAGTCTGGTGACTGAGTTGCTTATGTAATAACATGGAACCCACAACACTTTCAGGTGCATGTAAACCAGATTAAAATGTAATTGACAAAATTAATTAAAATACAATAGAACATAAATAATATTAATATATGGCTTTCTAAGTCAATATGTGGCCTACAGGGATGTTTATGTATGGCTTAGTGGCCCCCATTTCTATTTGAATTTGTTACTACTGAACTTCAGTATCATAATAAGACTAATTTGAAGTTGGTCTATCCATCTGTGGTGGGGAACTGGAGAGTAGAACTGCTTGTTTATTTATTTGTAAGGATGTTTGCCCCACAAATAGATAATGAATGGTGTTGAATGGCTGTTGCTATGACTATGAATCATCTACAAATGATTGCTATAGCTTCTAGTTCTAAGAAACTCAGATGCCAGAATGAGTTCCCTAGGAACATTTAATCTGATAGCAAAGTAATTGAAAAGGTAAGGTTAATTGTGAAATAATGATCTTGAGAAGCCAAAAAATAGACTTAGATTTTCTTAATTTAATGCTTAACTTAGTTGGCTGGTGCCAGTCTGTCTGCAAAAGCAAAAAAAAAAAAAATACACAGAAAAAGTCAGCAAAACCTGAAGCATTGAATATGTGTGGGATGTACCTAGCCTTCAGTCCTTCCTTCAATCCTCAACGTAGAGGCATTTTTGTCCTTTTGTCTCTCAATGAATTATTCCTGACCAAATATGGGTGGTCCACTATGCAACACTTTAACCACTGACAAAGGGATGAATATGGAATATTTTTGGACAGCAGTCAGCTTTACAATTTAAATCATAAACAGATGTTTGGCCATGCTAAACTCTGAACAAACTAACAAATCACCATTTCCATTCTTAATCCCAATTTATCAAGGTCAGCTGTCTTACCCCCAACCCCCTTCACCTTTTTTTTTTTTTTTAAAAAAAGATAACATTCAACTGATCATTTGGGACAGTTAACATAGGCCCCAACTCTCCCTTTTTCTTGAATCACTGAGATGGATGAAGCTATGATGAAATCATCATACAAAGATCTGACCACACTAATTACAAGAAAGCTAATGGAAGTCCTGGCAAACTCTACCTTTAGACCAATTGTGCCCTCTTTCTGATGCACGAGAGGAAAAGTAAAAGCTGGGTCATACGAAGGAAGGGAAACCGCAACCACTGACTGTCCTCTGGGAAAGGCCATTGTTACCTTCACTCAACTGAGCCATTTCTGTTTCTCAGCAGCCACTCTCTGCTTGATGTGACAGAGAAGGGTCATTTCATTAGAAACCACTTCAACCAATAAGCTGTCTGGAAGGAAATTGGCTCTTTGGAATTTCTCAGCAGTATAATTAGGTTTTGTCCCCTAAGGAGTTACTCCTCAGTGAATACTTCGAGCATCTCAGAATGACTAGAATGTACTTTTTTTTCAACGATATTTAGTGAATAAGTCAAGGAATAAGTATCTGCTATTCATGAAAAATTACCAATGTGTGTGTGTGTGTGTGTGTGTGTGTGTGTGTGTGTGTGTGTAGGTTCAGGGGGTGGATCTCTCCTCAGCAGGAAAGGTTCCAAAGTACATTTGCTACTTCTTTTTGTTAGTAAAATACAAGCTTATTTCTCTTTACTAAGTGGTCCTAAGAGTCTTACAATTATAAACACACATACACACACACAAACAAACAAACAAAATCAGGTTTCTCTGGTCTAGCCTTTCCCTCAAACTGTGATAGCTACTTCCTCAAATTTCTGTTAGCCTTTTGGTAAGCACCTTTTTCTTTGTACTTATTGTCCAATTATGATTACAGGTATAATCTAGGGTGCAAACCTAAGGACTTACATAAGAGTCTTCTCATTGCGGGAGAGAAATACTGGCCAAAAAATGTCCCTTACCCAGGCAGGGATAGTGGAGTAATCATTGTTTTTTGTTTTGGGGGGTTTTTTTGAATAATCATTCTTTCTACCAATGAGGAGAGTCATGCAAATCCTTAGACTTGAACACTGTGTAACATTAGATTGCATTCATTTTACAGTATTATATTGTAAACTTTAAAAGGGAAAGGACTTCCTGATTTTATCTTTGCATTCATAGCACCATTGCAATGTCTTGCATATAACATATGCTCAATAAATGTTGAATTGAATTTTCTGCTCAAGAAAGGTTGAAGCTTTGCTGCCATGAGGTATTCAATAAATAAGTCAGAGAATAAGTATCTGGCTGTCCTTGAAGAATAACCAATGTCAATCGTTCATCTTGGGGCCCTCATATACAAAATGTAAGCTGTGAGATAGTGGTTTCCATCATCAAAAGGTTTGTGATTTTCTCTTTATTTGTGTGCCTACAGACCTAGAAGGGCTAAGAGATGTAACCATTGCTAGTGTATTTCATTGGTCCCCTCCAAGACTAGGCCAGACTTTCCCACAGAATGGCAATGAGCTCAAGTAGCAATGGGTCACAAGAAAAGTCAGATAAGGCATTGAAGAGCTTGTAACTTTATCATGGGATACCACAGAGTAAGATAATATAAATGGATGGTGATAAGGAAGACTGAGATTTAATATAAGGTTCCATAATGTACCAGACAAATGCATTCATTCATTTCATTATTCAAATAACAGATATGCATTTAGGGCCTGCTGTGCAAAAAGCATTGTGCTAAGAGGGGAATCTAGTTTAGATAAGATCCTGTCCTTCCATACTTTCATGGAGCTTGTAAATACAAAAATCACTAGAATATACATTATTACATGATAAGCACATCAGAATTGAAAAATGAAATGCTATGGAGTGGGAGAGGTTCAGAAGAATGATCATGGAAGACTTTATAGAAGAACTCGCATTTGAGTCAGGCTTTAAAGGATGGCTAGGGAGAACATTCTGGGCCTAGAAAAGAACATGAAAAAGGGCCAAATTGCCCATGGTAAGAAAACTGCAAATGAATGGCATGAATGACAAAATATAGAAAAACGTTGGAAGCACTGTGGAAAGACAGGCACACTAATAAACTATTGTTAGATCTGTGGATTGGTCCAACTGTTTTGGAAAATAATTTAGAGTCATTTAAGAAAAGTGACTTTCATATTCTTTTACCCAGCAATCCCACTATGGGGCATATATCTCAAGGAGGCCCAAAACAGAAAGAAATGCCCCATATACACCAAACTATTCATAACAGAACTTTCTGTTGTAGCAATGAATTAGAAACAAAGTAGATGCCAATCAATTGGGGAATATATGAACAAAATGGTATAAAATATAATGGAACATTGTTATACAATAAGAAATTATGTATATGAGGAATTTTGAGAAACAGAAGATTTGTATGAAATTATGCAGAGTAAAATAAGTATAGCAATATACACAGTGATTATAATAATTTAACTGTCATAACTAATTATAATAACCAATCTTAGTCCTAGAGAAAATATAATATGTTTCCCTCTTCTCAACAGAAAGATGGGGGACTAAATATAGAATGTTGCATATATTATCAGGTATCATCATTGAAGCAGTTGTTTTATTGAACTGTTTGGTTTTGTTTTTGTCTTGCAAGTCACGTTAACAAATACTCGTCAAACATATACTATGTGCCAAGCACTGTGCTAAGTGGTGGGAATATAAAAAACAATCCCTGTTTTCAAGGATTTGGGAGTCTCATGGGGAAAGCAATATGCAAGCAACTATGTACAAACAGGATATATAGATGATAAATTGGAGATAATTAAGGGAAGGCACTGAAATTAAGGGGAATTGGGAAAGGCTTCTTGAAGAAGGTAGGATTTCAGGTGGTACTTGAAAGAAGCTAGGGAATCAGGAAGTAGAGATGAGAGAGAGAATTCCAGGCCTGAAGAGCAGCCAGTAAAAATGCATGGAGTCTCATTGCCCAGCAAAAAAAAAAAAAAAAAGTAAAAAATGCATCAAGTTAGGAGACAGAGGAACAGCAAATAGGCCATTGTTACTAGATTGAAGAGTATGTTCGGTACAACTTGCTATTCCTTTTAATATATTATAATTAATATATTATTATAATATATGGGGCATCTATGTGGTACAATGGATACAGCACTGGTCTGGAAGTTGGGAGGACTTGAGTTCAAATCTCACCTCAGACATTTACTAAGCTATGTGACTCTGGGCAAGTCACTTAACCCTAACTGCCTTAAACATCCAGGGTCATCTCCAATTGTCCTGATATATATCTTGCCACTGGACCCAGATGGCTCTGGAGGAGAGAGTTAGGTTGGTGACCTTGCACAGCTCTTCCTCACTTGAATCCAATTCACTGCAAATCATGACATCACCTTGATGTCATGGACCTCTTCACAAATAAGAACAATTATAATATATAACATATTATATATAAACATAATATTTATTATAATATATAATATGTAAATTTCTTTTCTCCTTTTTTTTCCTCTCCCCTACCCCACTCTAGAGATGGCTACCACTAGACATAATTGTGTGTATGTGTGTGTGTGTGTGTGTATGTGTGTGTGTGTGTGTGTGTGTGTGTGTGTGTGTAAAATCATTCTGTATATACTTCTGCTTATCAGTTTTTTCTCTGGATGCAAATAGCATCTTCCTTCATATGAACTTATTAGTTAATTTGGGTATTTATAACAGTTAAAATGACTCCTTCACTCAAAGTTGTTCTTAAAAACAATATTATTATTATTATATACAATGTCCTCTTGGTTCTGCTCATTTCATTTTAAATTATTTCCTGCAAGTCTATACATGTTTTTCTAAGCTCATCATTTCTTATAGCACAGTCGTATTCCATCAAAATCATATACCATAATTTGTTCAGCCATTCCCCAATTGATGGGTATCCCCACAATTTCCAGTTCTTTGCCACAACAAAGAGAGCTACTATAAATATTTTAAAACATATAGGTTCTTTTCCTTTTTCCCTAATCATCTTTGGAAACAGAAGGAATAGCAAGTTGTAAGGAATAGAATTGAATTTTATGTACAATCATCTTTTAAAAAATTATACCATTATAGTATAATGCTTATTTTATTCCATAAATTAAAAAATAATTTTATATAATATAAATAATATTATATGTTATTTTACATGTAATAATTTTATATAAAATAAATAAAAGTATTTTTAAAGGTCTGTTGGGGAAAGCTAAGTATAAGAAGATTAGAAGGTCTAAATTATGAAGGGCTTTGAAATCAATAGAAGATTTTATCTTTCATTCTGTAAGTGACATGGAAACACTAGAGTTTATCAAATAGGGAGATGACCTGGTCAAACCTGATCTTTAGGAAGACCAATGTAATGGAAATGGGGACAGACTTGAGGCAAGGAGACCAACCATAAGACTACAGCAATAGTCCAGGTGTGAGGTGATGAGGGCTTGCACTTGTATGGTGTTAATGTCAGAGGAAAGGGGTGTGTGTGTGTGTGTGTGTGTGTGTGTGTGTGTGTGTGTGTGTGTGTGTGTGTGTGATGTTATAAATGTTGAATCAAAGGTCTTGGCAACAAATTGGGTATGAAGTAGAGAGGGAGGAGTTGCAATCCTGGGCAATGGGTGGATGGTGATACCTTTCACAGTAATAGGAAAGTTAGGAAGAGGTGAAGACCTGGGATGGAAAAATGAATTCCATTTTGAACATGTTGGGTTTAAGAGGTCTATAGAATTTTTAGCTTTAAATATTCAATAAGCAGTTAGATATACCACTCTGGACGTTAAGAGAAAGGTTAGGGCTGGATAAGTAGATCTAAGAATCATCAGCATAGGGATGAAAATTAAATCCATGGGAGCTGATATCACCAAACAAAATAGTATAAAGGAGAAAGAGAAGACTGGACAGCCTTGAAGGACACTCAACATGACCTGGATGAAAATCCAGCAAAGAATATTGTGAAGACATGATGTAATAGATGATAGGAAAATAACTGGAGCAGTGTCACAAAAACCTGGAGTATTAAAAACAGGGTCCTCAACAGTGTCAAAAGCTGCAGAGCAGTCTTCTAAGAAGGGAGGGTTTATTTATCAGGTATTAAAGATAGAGCATGTCCAGAAATTACAGTAACATTTTTAAAAAGGCATCAATAAAGCTTTTTTTTTTTTTAAAGGTATGAAGGTCCAAGAACACAGTATGTATTTTGACGGAAAGGGAGTAGTCCATTTGTTCCAGAACAAAGCAAGAAGTAGAGAAGAGTAAAACTGAGATAAAGCTGGAAAAGGACAGTGGTACCAAATGATGTTGGGGCAGCTAGGTGGTGCAGTGGATAGAATGCCAGGTCTGGAGTTAGAAGACCTGACTTTAAATCTGGCCTCAGACACTTACTAACTGTGGGACCCTAGGCAAGCCACTTAACCCTATTTGCCTCGGTTTCCTTATTTCTGAAATGAGCTGGAAAAGGAAATGGTAAACCACTCCAGTATCTTTGCCAAGAAAACCCCAAATGGGGTCACAAAAAGTTGGACATGGCTGAAACAGCTGAACAACCAGATGATGAAAGTACATGCCTGAGAAAGGAGTCAGAACTTTATTCAGTAGGCAACAAAACCTACAGAAGATTTTTTTTTACCAGATCTATAGATAAGAAAAATTATTCTGTAAAAATATGAAGGACAGACGAGATGGATCAAAGGGAGGAAGGCTTGTTGGAATGTTATTTTCATATCCAGGCAGTGCTGATAAAAGACCAGGTCTAGGTTGGGTGCGGGGAGGGGGGGGAGTGCAGTTGCAAGGGATGTTGTCAAAGTGGAGTTGATAGGATCTTATAACTGACTAGCACAGAGAGGTTAGAGGAGTCAATACCACTGGAATAAATGAAATTATAAAGAGAGAATTAATAAAGGAAGAAGGCTGAGGATGGACCACTAAGGAACTCTCCTATTAAGGGATTAGGAAGAGAATAAGGGCACAGCAAATAAGATGGAGGATTCATCAGAGGAGGAGAACGCAGAGATTGTGTTGTTTCTGATCCTTGGGGAGAAAACAGCAGAAGGGCATGGTTTTGAAGGAGTTTCATAAAGCTATAGCACTACATTCTTTTGGTGACACAGCATTTCCTCTAAGTCTGGAATCTGCCAAGCTAATTAGGTCTGTTCTTGATGGGCTATGAGAATTTTCCCCTTCTCAAGCCATAAAAGGCAATAAAAGGAAATGCAAGCAAGCCACTGTAGGTTTCCCCTCTCCCTAGTTATCAATAGCTACAGGGTAATGCAGCCTTTCCCCAGAGGAGTCTTCAAATAACACGGGATTCTATTTTCTCCAATCAGCTCTCAGTAAAACAACATCTGTTCTCCAGTCAGCAAAACTCACAGCAAATTAGATGCAAAGTCTATCTTTACCCCTCTCTTTTTAAGCTACAGAGGGCAGTAAAGGACTACACAGGTAAGCTTCTGGGAGGTTTTTATCTCTCTCTGGCTTGCATGAAGAGCAATAAACCCAACCAGCTATTTATGCAGAAAGAGAATTCTGCTTTCTTCCAGTGATACCCAGAATCCTCAGAGCCTGTTTGTTTGGCTTCACTGAACCCAAAGCAGCTGGTTTTATCTTCTAATTCTCCTCCACCTTGCTTCTTTCAAGCTGGAGGGGGCTGTCTCCACCATCAGCATCTCCCTTCAGGGGTCTGCTGTCTTCTCCTTATCTCCTCTTTTCACTGATCACCTTTAAATGCCTCAAATCAAGGCAAAGCTGATAAACTCAAAACCCACAGTTCTATCCAGCATAACAGTATACAGTTTTCTCATAATTCCCAAATGGTTCTGTGCTATGTAAGTTTTTTACCTGTATCCTTCAAAACCCTTAAAACCGTAACATGAAAATAAATCGATGGACAACAGAGGCATGCGTCCATTCCTACGGTTAGCCAGTACTTGTGCCTAAGTTGCTTTCAAACAGGTCCTCTCGCTACACTTATCTGTTCCTCCCTGATTCTTGGAATTGTCTCAAGTTGCTTTTCTCCCACAAATATCCTTTTTTTGTGTCTCTTTAGGCAAATAAAATGTTCATATACCAAGGGGGCAATACCTTACGGGAAAAATAGGCAGAAACTGCATAGAAACAAATTTAAGTATGATGTCAGGACAAGCTTCCTCAAAGTTAGAACTGCCCAGAAGTAGAATGAGTTGCCTTAGGAGGGGGTGAAGTCTCTCTCAGTGGAGGCCTTCGCCCAGAAGTTGGATCACCTCGAATAACCTCTGCCTCAGTTTCCTCAATTATAAAATAGGGATAATAGTAGCAACTAACTCCCAGGGTTGTTGTGAAGATTAGTATTTTGTAAAGTGTTTTGTAAATCTTAAAAGTGTTATATAATTGCTAACTAGTATTACTTTGTAATAACAATAACGATAATGATAACAATAGCTAGCATTTATACTGTGCCTACTCTTGCCAGGCACTCTGCCAAGTGCTTTATGAATATTAACTCATTTGATCCTCTCAATAACTCTGTGAAGTTGCGCTAGTATTCTCTCATTTTACAGTTGCAGGAACTGAAGCAAACAGAGTTAGTGTCTGAGGTGTGATTTTAACTCAGTTCTTCCTCATTGGAGATGTAATGCTCTC
This sequence comes from Dromiciops gliroides, assembly GCF_019393635.1. NCBI lineage: Eukaryota > Metazoa > Chordata > Mammalia > Microbiotheria > Microbiotheriidae > Dromiciops > Dromiciops gliroides. The sequence continues at coordinate 147,323,383 of NC_057864.1, forward strand.
TCTGTTGTACCTCCTAGATTCCTCAAAAAGGAATTCCTTTGGAGTATTAGGTACTATATTAAGTTAAAAAAACAACTTGCTGAATGATTCAATTCAATAACACTTCTTAAGCATCTCTCACCTTTAAACTAACCACAACCAAGCTGCTAACTCAAGTCTTGATTGACCCCATATCCCTCAACCTCCTGACCTCTCTAATTGGAGGGCTGAATACCCAATTACTCTCAATGCCTTCCTTTATAGAGGGCAGAAACTACACTCAGCTCATTTTACCTTGCACCTGATGACCTGCCTGGTTTTAATTCCACAGAACAAGATGTTTGCAAGTGTCTAGGCACCCCCTTTCTCTCCTGCCATCTATTGTGTATTGTCTCCCCTTTTGGTTCCTTCAGAACAGAAGCTGTCTTTATTTTTATTAGTTGTATCTCCAGTGCTTAGAATAGTGTCTGGCACATAGTAGGCACTTAATAAATATTTATTGAATTAAACACATACTACCTGCAAGATACTCTACTAGTTATTGGGGATACAGAGTTTAGAATCTTTGAGGGGCAAGCCGTCTTATCCCTAAGACCAAAATCGACACCATTTATTTCAACCTACTCAATCTGTTTAATCACAGGGGTTCTTAACCTAGGGCCTGGGAACTTTAAAAAATATATATTTTTATAATTGTATTTGAATATTACAATATAGACCTATGTGTTTTATTTTATATATTTAAAAACATTATTCTGAAAAGAGGTCCATTGGCTTCACCAGACTGCAAAGGAACACATAACAAAAAAATATTTCAGATCCCTCCCTTGCTTTAGGGAAATTTAAAATGATCAAGCCCGTCCTTTCTTTCTCTCTCTCTCCCCCCTTCCTTCCTGCTCTCTCTCTCCTTCCTTCCTTCTCACCAAGGCCCCAAGAATTAAGAGTTTCTCTAGCACTTGGAATCTGGCACTAACTTGTTTGACTTGAGCAGGTTGTTTTCAGGTGCTTTACCTGTTTTGAATTAGTAATTTCGACTCCAAAGATGTAATACGTAGTTTAAAAAAAAAAAAAGGACTGGGAGTCAGTAGGCCTGGAGTTGAGACAAATATTTCTTTCACTAACTTCCCGTGCAATTTCTCTAATCTTTGGTGCGATCGTCTATAAAGTAGAGCAGTTAGACTAGATAATATCAAAGGTCCTTACCGCCTCCAAGAGCCTATGATTTCTTTAGTGGTAGACGAACCTGAATTCCTTGAACCAGTGATAACTTGTATTTATATTTCAATTTAAGGGTTTTGAAAGTAATTACAAGTTTTGTTTTTATTCACCGAACAGAAATTACATGGTTATAGACTTAGAGCTGGAAGGGACCTTAGAGGCTAAGTCTAACCTTCCTCTCTGCCCCATTTTACACATGAGCAAACTGAATCTCATTTCAAAAGTTAGTAAGTGTTAAAGGCAGGACCCAGGCCCAGATATTCCTCACTTCAGACCCAACACTCTATGTACTATACAGCATTGTTTGGAGGATTTGGGGGGTGGGGTGGTAATATTCACTGATAAAATATTTGTTTTGTTCTCTTGTTAAGGCAGAAGAAAAGGCCGGAGTCAGTCTGCTCAGGCACATGCTACCTTCATCCAAAGACCACCAATTTCAAGTTTGTCTGGGCCTGTTTTGGAAAGCCATCCATCCTTGTTCCAGACTTCCACATCTGTCCACGAGATAGCTCAAAGGCTTTCCAGCAGTCAGCTCTCCCTGCACAATTCCACCACATCGCTACACTCCCAGCCTCGTCCTGTCTCAACAACTGGCCATCTCAATGTCCGAGAGAGAGCTGAGGCACTAATCAGATCCAGCCTGGGCTCATCCACCAGCTCTACCCTCAGTTTCTTGTTTGGCAAGAGAAGTTTTTCCAGTGCGCTGGTCATTTCCGGGCTCTCAGCCGCAGATGGAGGAAATACCAGTGACACCCTATCTTCAAGCAGCGTCAACATTGCAATGGGCCCCTCTGCAAGAGCCATGAGCCAAACTACGAGGGTAAGATGCCTCTGTGTTAATGGGAGTAATCTAGTTATCTGGCTACTCGTCTACATTGTTTTAACATTTGATGCTTAATGATTCCCATAAATCTACTTCCAGGATTCCATCTTCTTCACGATAGGGTTCCCAGAGTGATAAACGACAAAGTAATTAGACATGAAATGGTTTGGCAGTTTTGTGAAGCAAACGGGATCTAGATTACGTGTGCGCTAAATAATAATACCCCAGCATCATCAGAGGTTGCCAGATACAACCGAGCTAAGTAGAAATGTTGCTATTAGCACGAAACCTTCGGAAGGGAGAAAACAATGTCTTCTCCACTCATCCATACAGGAGGCAGCATTTTCTAGCAATCTATTTGGCTCAGTCTCTTCAGATCATCTTGGTCTGAAACAGAGGAAAGAAAAAAGAACACGAAGGTTTGATCTGTAGGCTATCCACTATTACCACTGCTTTCAAGGTGGTGAGAGGGATGCTAGTCCAATACCCCAAGTAAATGATGTTACATTCATAGGTAAGCTGCATTGGTTTCAGAGGAACTCAAGGCTCCAGCTGTTGGGTTTTTTGTTTGTTTTGTTGTTTTTTGAGTGGGGCAATGAGGGTTAAGTGACTTGCCCAGGGTCACACAGCTAGTAAGTGTCAAGTGTCTGAGGCTGCATTTGAACTCAAGTCCTCTTGAATCCAGGGCTTGAATCCACTGCACCACCTAGCTGCCCCCTCCAGCTGTTCTCTTTTAACAGTGTTTGTGTTATGGATAAGTGTTAGTTGCATTAACAAATAGAATCTTAGAGGTTGGAAGTTTCACATGTTCCATTTTATTGTTTGAAAGGCAGCATGGGGGGGCAGCTAGGTGGTGGGGGCAGCTAGGTGGCGCAGTAGATAGAGCACCGGCCCTGGATTCAGGAGTACCTGAGTTCAAATCTGGCCTCAGACACTTGACACTTACTAGCTGTGTGATCCTGGGTAAGTCCCTTAACCCTCATTGCCCCGCAAAAAAAAAAAAGAAAAGAAAAGAAAAGAAAAGAAAAGAAAAGAAAAGAAAAGAAAAGAAAAGAAAAGAAAAGAAAAGAAAGGCAGCATGGAATAGAGGCTAGAGAGCTGATCTCAAACTCAGGAAGACCTGGGTTCAAGTGCCATTTGTGGTCAAGTCAAGTTTCAGTGATTTAGACAATTCTTTAAGAATATATTACATTGAAAAAAAAGAATAAATTACATTGGAGCTCAAAATTTTAAAAATGAATGTTAAAATTGTTTTTCATAGGAAAAATATTGAAAAGTGGGGAAATAAGACTATGTTACAAAGAAGATGCTAAATTCATTGATAAAATGGTGTTTACACCATTTGTACCCTCAACCTTACTGGTAACTTTTAAAAGAAAAGTTACTTAGAAGAGCAGTCAGAAGACATAGTGACCCTGGATTACAAATTGTCTTCCTTGGGAGGAAGTTACCCATGAAGAGGCTCCCAGAATGGTAATTTCCTATCAAGGAATGGTTGTTTATGAATAACTGGGAAGAAATGTTTAAAACTGTGCCTCTAGAAAAACTATTATCAGGCTTAAAAAAATTCATTAGAATCTTTCGTTTTTAAATTGCCTAAATTTCTCAGTATATTCTTCCTCTTCTTACTCCCAGAGAGCAATCCCTTATAGGAAAGAAGAAAAAGAAAAAAACAAGAGTTTAGCAAAACTCACCATATTGAAAATGTCTTGTATTGTATATGTAATGTTCCATTCCCATAGTCTTCCAACTATGCAAAGAAGCAGGGTGTCCCTTCTTTTTATTTCATTTGTCTCTCACTGCAAATACAAGGCAAGAAAAAAACCAGCTTTATGATTTGTCATATTTCCTTTCTCCCTCTTTACCACATATTAGTATTATTTAGCTAAAGCCAGCTGCAGCCAAAACTAAAATGCCTCTTAATTGACATGTCAGTCAAAATATAAATTCAATATTTATATTTGGTGAGGGTGTAAAAATATAACAGAAATGGAAGCATGGGAAATCTAGAGATATAAATGACTTTGTTGCCAAAGGTCATGTCATTCCGACACATTAATGCCCATATTCTAAGAGAAAAGCATCTAAACAATGCAAGACCCCATGCTGAATGTGAAATTCAAAGTAGACTATCACCAACTTATTTTCTGTCTTAAAACAATTGATCAATATATTCCAATGTAAAGAATAGGAGTCATTGTTTCACCAAGCAAAGTTTCCAAGGCCACTTCGGACCATCTGGGCCTGTTCACAGAGATGCATGCTACTAGAGAGTACTAAAAGTGACATATACTAAGCTTGTTTGCATCCTTTTTTTTTGTTTTGGAAACAGTTCTCCGAGCCTTGTGAAACAACATATGCCACAGAACAGGGTCGGCTTCGAGATCAACATCTTCCCCAGGCGATGGCAGAAAGCCTTAGTGTGATCTGTCGTAGAGCCAGTCAGGAGGACATGGGCCTGGATGACACTGCTTCTCAGCAAAGTCTATCAGAAGAATCATGAGGGAGCCGGGGGGTTGCAGGAGACTTACTTCCAGAAGACAAAGTGTCACCTGTACCCTCACCTGCAGTTGGCTGGAGTGTGACACCAATTTAAAAAAATCTTTATCTTTGGGACTCAAAATCCAAGAAGTTTAAAACAAAAAGGAGCTGACAGAAGAGCCTACAGGAGGGCCTTAACGTGAACCAATGAGAGCTTCCCTAAAACACAGTGCAACTTTATCTCAGGTTCTCGGAAACTTTTCACTCGATGACTAAAACCTGCGTGCTATCTATGCTCTTCCCCAACAATTCCCAGCTACCAGAGCTGCTGATGTGGAATTCTGGGAGGGCTCAAGCAATTGCATTTGAAAATTGGAATAACAAACAAAAGCCATTTAGTATCATAACATAACCAGAAGCAGTGCACACACATGGACTATTATTTTCAGCCATTACTAAAAGTAGCTAATTGCATGCTAAATAATTGGCTATTTTATACATACTGCATTACCATGAAAAATTCTGAATAGTAGCATTTAATATATAATGGGCTGTTACAATATGCTACAGTGAGACCTAAGTTTTTAAGAAGAACCTCATTTCTGTACCACATTCCTGCAGGTGGTAATTAAGTACACCATAGTGACATATTTCAGGAGATGCTATAGTGCATGCAGCTATGTTTAAAGTATTTTGTAAAAGAACTAGAATGCATATTGATATAAGATGAATTAAGAAATCCAGTTTAAAACAACAACAAACAAAACCTGTGCATGGAAAGCCATCTTGGATCACATGATGTTCCTAATTTGCAGTCAGAATTATTTCTAGAAAAAGGCTGTGTGTTCCTGTTTAGTTTGCTGGAATGCATACCTGTTTCTGAAGCCAAGAAATCCTTAATGTATCATAGGACACACGTCCACACCTTTGTTTTTGTAATTAAAATGTTTACAAAGATCGATGTGCTTAGGCATTTTGATTTTGCTGGAATTATTATCCATTGGGGGAGGGAGGAAAGGAGAGTAGGTTTTCTTTTGCTTTGAGAATGGAATTTTAATAAGCTCTGTCTGGGCTATACTTGGGCCCAGACATGATCAAGTCCATGCAAGACATGTACAACACAAGCCTGAGTCCATGTTAACAACAAGAAGGGAAACGAGAATATAGCCCAATAAGAATGCAGTGCCTTATACATTAGATATTGGACTCTCATTCTGGTTTCTTTTAATAATCATAACATCACTCATATAGCACTCTAAGGTTTGCAAAGTGCTAGATGCATGTTATCTCTTTTTAACCTCCTACCAACTCTGTGAAGTAAGTGTTATTATCACCCCCATTTTACAGATGAGTAATTTGAGTCAGGCAGCAGGTAAGCGACTTGCCCAGGGTCATAGCTGGGTGGGATTTGAACTCAGTTCTTTTTGACACCAAGTCCAGCACTGTCTGCTGTGATTCCTAATGGCCTCTTTTTTGTTTTTTTTGTTTTTTTGTTTTTTTTAGTGAGGCAATTGGGGTTAAGTGACTTGCCCAGGGTCACACAGCTAGTAAGTGTTAAGTGTCTGAGGCTGGATTTGAACTCAGGTACTCCTGACTCCAGGGCCGGTGTTCTATCCACTGCGCCATCTAGCTGCCCCCTTTTGTCTTTTTTAAAGACACTATCTTGTAGCATTCAACATAGGAACAATTGTACAGATTTACATTAGTAGTAAAAGAAAAGAAAAACATAAAACGTTGTCTTCACCATAAAAGGAAGAGGGCTTGGTGGGAAAGGGGTTCTTAATCCTTGTATGACATGTTATCCTCATTCATGATTGACCATTCTCATTTTGTCAATATCCCAAGTGCCCAAAAGCAATATAATACTTTAGAGTGTGGTGTGACCAAGATGAAATACAATGGGACTATCTATTGCTTCATTCTAGTCATTATACTTAAATTACTGTAGCCTAATTTTGCACAGTTTTATCTATTTATTTGCTCTCTTCTGTCTCTCTCTGCCTGTCTGTCTCTCATACTGTTGATATACGGAGTTCACCAAAACATCTAGTTCTTTACTACATAAACGATTGTCTGTCTATATCTCCCTTTGCTTCCCTTGTACTTCTAGAATAGATTTTTTTTTTAAAAGATGGGATTTCCCTATCTTACACAGGCCCCAATTTCACTACTGATCATCAGCATGGGAGCGTTGACCTCTGTTTCCAACCTGAGCTGGTTGACTCCTTCTGAGGCAACTCAGGGACTTACCATATTGCCCATTGACCCACTGGGGTCACCCAATCAGCTTATCTCTTTGAGGCTCAGAACTCCCAAGCTCAAACTACTTTTATTAAAATTTTGCCAGCTATCACCATCAACTTCATTACCCTCTAGTTTGTAAGCTCTAAGGTGGCCTTCCCCTTTTTGAAAATTAGAACATTTGTCCATCCTATGTTCTGCAGCACCTTCCTCCTTCAAAATTCTTGAAAAAACTCACTGATACCTGTTTAGAATTCATAGCTGGACATCCTCAGTACCCTTGGATATAATTTGCCCAGATGAGATGAGTAGAATTCTTTTAGGGCACCAGTGCCATCTTAATTCTTACTCTTACTTCCTCAATGAAGAACTTAAAAGTACTAAGAAACTGAACTGATTCATATGCTCTTCATCCTAGCTCTGTCCAGCAAACTGAACAGTATTTTCGGGTAGCCGCTCCGAAGGAAAATTTACCCTAATGCTGTTTGACCCAAATGTCAACTTATGTGAATGCAGTTTCTGTATAAAAAAGGAATCTCTTCACCCCCTCAAGCAAATGAGAAAATAAGGTCAAGACCCGTTGGCCCATTAGTAAGAAGTTGGCTACCTATCTCCAGTCTTTCCAACAATTTATAAATACAAAATAATAATAATAATAATTTAAGTAGAAAATAAAACTGATCTGAATAAACTAGGAGGCGAGCAAGTATAGAAAAATATCAAATGAAGGCATTTCCAACACCATTAAAGATGGGTTTGTTAAAATAGGTCTTCCAAGGTTTCTCTGAAACTAACCCTTTCATCTTTTCTTATGGCATAGTAACATTCTATTTTTTTTCCCAATGAAGGAGAGAAAACTGATAATTGAAAAAAATTTTAGCTGAAAAATAAAAAAATTAAATCTATTTTTAAAAAAACACATGAATTGGGGGGGGGAACAGGCTTGTGAGTTATCCCTCAGTTGTGGCTAAGTACGCTTAATACTTGCCCCATTTCCTTGTGAATTCTGCTTTAGTATTCAGATTTTCAATCTTGTGCAATCATCCTGTATACAGACACTTAAAACGTTTTCACTTTGGAAAGTCTGGGTCTCTAAAGCTAATGTAAATCAGTGGGCTGTGCAGTTACCCCATAAATCTGGTCCTCTTAATGCTGCTAATGTGGGAAATTCTGACCCAAATGGGGGAGGGGGGAAGACGACTGTCATTGCCTGAGTTATCCAGGACCTTTCTGGGTTAGATTTCTTGTCCAGTCCCAACTGTGCAGTCTCACTTTTAATATGACCATTCACAATTCATGATCTTAATAACCTGGCCTTCAGCCAGTCAGCTGGCTCATCTGAGGGTGTTCCATACAAAATAATGCATTATTAGCCCCATTTAAAGGACATTTCCAGGGCTGACACTTCTATGCCAGAGTTATCCAAATGTTCTGCCAGCAGAAGGCTGAATAATTATTTTCAGTACTTGGAGGCTGTAGAAAATTGCTTCTCCTGGAAAGTTAATATAAGAACTGTGGGACTTAGTTTCATATAAACTGTGTGGCTAATCTGGCATTATTGGATTTAAACTCTTTGCTATGTGTCTGAACCAGTCATGTCTGGAAAGTTGTTTACTAGAATCATTAGATCCACGAACTTCTATTTGGCCCATAAAATGGGCATTCAGCATGCCGGTTTACATTTACAGCCCCCTTCTCTAGTCACCTCCATTTTTTCCTCGGGCTCCCTGTCTACCATCAGACTGAGGCAACCTGAGGCAACGCCAACCCCTGCCTACAGTACACACAGGGACTTACCTGCTCCTAGAAACTGCTTTACAATCCAAAATCAGAGCAAAAAGGGAGGGAAGATGGGAACACCCCACCCTCTTCCTCCCCTACTGACTAAGCACTTGATTGAAGTAGTATGATGCCTGTACATATGAACCTAAAAAGCTAGGACCTTTATAACTGGAAACTGAAACACTTATGGTTTATCAGTCGTGTGCTATTATCCCACAAAATTAAAAATCCACATTATAAAGTTCTCATCGAGGGGCAGCTAGGCGGAATAGTAGATAAAGCACCGGCCCTGGATTCAGGAGGACCTGAGTTCAAATCCAGCCTCAGACACTTGACACTTACTAGCTGTGTGACCCTGGGCAAGTCACTTAACCCCAACTGCCCCACAAAAACAAAACCCAACCAAACAAAAAGCAAAAACATAAAGTTCTCATCATTAAAACTGTGCAGATCAGGAGAGGTTCTTTTTTTTTCTTTTAATGTTTAGAAATACTCTGAACTTTGCTAAAGCAAATTCTAGCACAATCCAATAAATTTAGTCATTTCTTTATCATGCTAAAGACTGACCCCTTTTTAGTCCTTGGTTTTTAGAGCTGAGCATGGTCTCAGGTCCTGTGTGATAAATGCCAAGGCTTTTAAGTGCAACTTGACTAAGGATCCCTTCCGCAGACTCCGTAATCAAAGCTATTAGGTTATATAAATTACATGTTTCTGTAGAAAAAAAGGCTTGTCATCTTCCTAAGTATTCTACTCTTAAACCAAAGCTCAAAGAAAGAAAAGCACAATTACAAAATGTTGCTCCGGAAAACGTTATATGCCTTGGAGTATGAACTGGTTTATGAGGAAGAGCAAAGCATATGAAGGGAACTCTCCGGAAATTAACTCTCTGACATCAGTTCCACTCAAGTCCCACCGGCCCCACCCAAACCCATTTTTTTTTTTTCCTGGATAAATGCTTTTTTCAAACCAAGTGGTATATTACAAACCAACATTTAAATGGAAAAGGCAAAAGATCAATAAAACTTTTAAAATTATAAATTTCTAAAACTTCAGAAAATTAAGAATTAATCTCCTCTTATGTAGTTATGAAGCTGTAAGCACATAAAATAGTATTGAGCCCACTTGGAGGATTCTATGCAGACCTGGAAAGGGAAAACCGCCCAACACAATAAGCATTCTTACCAGTAATGATGCATGATTTAAAAGTGATTCAAGAGACCTTGTACTAAGTAAATCATACTTGGCTTGGTTTGTAGCCAGGACACTGCTTCAGCTAAGCTCATGATACCTCCTTAGCAAGGATCAAGCTTGTTCTTCTCCAAAAATAGGAGATTTCCTCCATTTGTACTCCCCCAATGTTGACCCAGATCACATGAATAAACTCATCAACAGGTAGTCAATCTCTATGTTTTGAACCTCTTCAAACTTAGCTTGTCTGATCCTTAAGCAATAGTTGGAGTCTGTTTCTGAGTTTCTGCCCAAACCTTTCCAGTTTGGGAGCCTTGCCAGAGAGCCTTTAAGAATCTAGGATCACCTCCATACTGGGGTACATAAAAGTATACCTTTGGTGGAGGCCCAACCTTGTTTAGTGTCTAAAAGTAACACTTGGATGAGATCATGTAGGAGACAGAAAAGGTGCCTTTACACACACTGCACTTTTGTAAACTTTTATGAAGGACCACACTGGTTTGTAATCAAGGAAGACCCTTTTTTGGTCTGAGTTGGCAAACCCAAGTCACATCAGTCCTTTCTCACACACTTTCTTACCCCCATGCCTTTGTCCCCCAAGCCCTGGAAAGTTCTCCCTCCTCACCCCCACCTGCTACCAGCCTTGGCTTTCAAGATGTAGCTCAAATCCCACTTTCCGTAAGAATGCCTCCTGGGGCAGCTAGGTGGCGCAGTGGATAGAGCACAGGCCCTGGAATCAGGAGGACCTGAGTTCAAACCTGGCCTCAGACACTTGACATGTACTAGCTGTGTGACCCTGGGCAAGTCACTTAACCCCAAATGCCTCACCAAAAAAACAAAAACAAACAAACAAAAGAATGCCTCCTACATTTCCTCTCCACTAGTGATTTCTCTGAGGTTACCTTCCATTTACACTGTATGTATCTTCTATGCATATAGCCACTTGCATGTTGTCTCCCATGTTAGATGTAAGTCTCTTAAGGGCAGGTACTGTTTTTTCTTTTGCTTTTGTAGACTTGGCCCCCTTTACCATAATGCCTGGCACACAGTATACATTTAATAAGTACTTGTCTGACTGACTGAATTAGTTTAAGGGCATACCTAATGGTATAAAAAAAGGTTAGTAGTTTTGTGGAGACCTTTTAAGGAAACTAAGTTAATTTCTAGTCTCCTCTTTTAAGTATTAGTTTGTGAATATGAATGAGAAAAATGCTGGGGAGTTTAAACACCAGTAAAGCGTATGGGTGCCCCCAATGCTGATTGGCTATGTGAGGGCCTCTGGGAAAACTAGGAGGAGACATTCAGCAGACACATATACATTTATGTGTATGTGTAGACATGTAGAAATCAGTCAACATATTCAAATAGTCTGCTTATTTCTCCAGTACCATTAGCCTTTTGCATGGCAAAGTTTATACATCATGGCAGATAAGGTTCCCCCAAATCTCATCAACCTTTTCCAGCATTATGTTGTAGCCTCTGCCCTGACCCCTTCCCTCTAATTCTCCTCCCTCCTTCCCCCTCTCTCTTTCTCTTTCTCGCTCTCTCTCTCTCTCTCTTTTTTTTTTTTTTTGGTGAGGCAATGAGGGTTAAGTGACTTGCCCAGGGTCACACAGCTAGTAAGTGTCAAGTATCTGAGGCCAGATTTGGACTCAGGTCCTCCTGAATCCTGGGCTGGTGCTTTATCCACTGAGCCACCTAGCTGCCCCCTACTTCTCCTCTCTTGCTATACTCTTTTCCTTGGTAATTGATGACCAGTGGCCCATCTGCCATCTACAGAGATGTAGATGCACACAGGTACAGGTGTCCCAGATCTATAAAGTCAGTCCTGATCTCTCCCCTCAGATCCAGTCCCCCTCTTTCAAGACTGCTAAATAACTCCTCCTAGTTTTCCTGGAGACATCTTACACTCAACTCGTTTAAAACAGAACTCATTATCTCCCTACAGCTCCCAAATCTGTTCCTCATCTAAGCTTTGGTATTGGACCCCACCATCCTCCAGATCACTCAGCCTTGTAAAATTGGAATCAATCTAGTTTTGTTGATTCTACCTCCATAATGCCTTTTGTACCTTGTACCCTTCACCCATATGACAGATGAGGAACTGAGGCAAACAGGGTTAAGTGACTTGCCTAGGGTCACACAGCTAGCAAGTGTCTGAGGCTATATTTGAACTCATGAAGATGAATCATCCTGATTCCAAACCAAGTGCTCTATCTACTGTGCCACCTAGCTGCCCCACACTAAGCATCTCCACAGTGGTAATTACTACCACTATATATCAAGTACCAGGGTGAATGCATAATATAACTGCTTCTTAGATTGACTCTAATAAATGCTTGTTGAAATGAACAAAGCTTTTGAGAAGTACATGTATAGTGAGCTTCATTTTCAAATTAGGCAAAACTTCTAAGGCTCTGTCCTGTAACTACAATGCTTAAAGGCATTCTGTATATTATATACCTAGGGTTTCACAAAGGTAGTGAGTGTGATATAGTTGAAAGAATGCTGAGTTTAGATTCAAGAAAGGCCTGGGTTTGAATCCTGACTCTGGCCATTAGGAGCTCTATGGCCCTGGGTAAGTCACTGAATGTACCAAGCCTGAGGCTTCCCATTTGTAAAACAGAAAAGAAAAAGAAAAATCTGTACTACTTATCTCACCAGGTTGTTGTAAGAAGTTCTCTGTACACTTTCAACCACTAAACAGCCTTATCATTTTTGTAACTATTATTATAATCAAGATAACAATCTTTCTTATCTCATCTTCATTTTATGAATGGGAAAAGAAGACACAGCATGGTTAAGCAACATGTCTAATGTAATACAGCCAAAGGATGGCATAGCTAGAAGTAGAATTCATTAGGCCTGAGTTTCCAGCCCTATTACCTAGGCTACTGAGTGACACTGTCTCTCTCTGAGTACATGTGAGCATCCCGAAATTTTTAAAGACTTAATATCATCAATGAGTCTCCACCTGTTTTCAACCATCTTATTTATTTTAATATTTGTAAAGGATAAATAAGCAAACAACGACAAAAATATGGAGGAAAGAACTTTAAACAATTTTCTTTTGGAATAATAATAGTAATAAATCAAACCCTTATGCCACTTTAAGTTACACAAGACTAATGATGCACCTGGATAGGAATTTGATTTTCATGACATGCAAAATTGATTAAGTGGTGAACTCTTCTTCCCCCCTTCCCCTGAACACATTTATAAACTTCAATGGGACAAATTCCATCTAATATTCTCCAAACCATTTCTCATTTCATAATTAACCCAAATCATGCACACGACTGCAAGAGGAAATAAACAGAAGGCTTTAAGCATAAATAAACCATAATGGATTGTTAATCTTGTATAGTCAATCCAGCATTAAGTCTAATTTGATCTTTTAAACATTTTATGGAAAACATCTGTCAAGACTTCTTTGGAGGAGCCACAAAGGTTCCAAGCACTCAGTTATCATAAACCTGATGGCATAAAAGGCAAATGGGCTGAGTACCAATCAGACACCACTTGAAACATGCCACTACTTAGCTGACAGGAAAGCATTTAGCACAAACGAGCTTTACTTTCGGCAGCTCTGCACAGTTGTCACGATTTCTTGCAAAAGGCTATCTCTGTTTTCCTTCGTAACCTGTGGGAAAAAAGAAAGAAGAACAATGAGGCCAGACTTCAGACTTCCCTTCATTCCCTTCACTCCCCTGATGGATAATATGCTCACCAAAGACACCCAAAGCTTCACTGGGAAAGAGGACATATGGCATGTTTTATTTAAGAACAGATCATTCTCAATACTTGCAAATAAATCAATATTTATTAAGTGCAGGCCTGCTATGTGCTCTGTTGGGGGCAGCTAGGTGGTGCAGCAGAAAGAGTACAAGGCCTGGAGTCTTCCTGAAGTGTCTTCCTGAAGCATCTTCCTGAATTCAAATTCTGGCCTCAGACACTTACTAGCTGTGCGACTCTAGGCAAGTCACTTCGGCTTGCTTGTCTCATATTCCTCATCTGTAAAAGAAGCTGGATAAGGAAATAGTAAAGCACTCCAGTGTCTTGCCAAGAAAACCCCAGATGGGGTCACAAAGAGTCAGACAAGACTGAAATGACTGAACAACCACAATCATGCAATGGTCTTAAGGATATGAGCTTTTTCAAGAAGATTATACTTTAGATATGGAGAAAAACATACAAGGAACAAGCAGAGAACCCTCTAGGGCAGCCTTTAACTAAGAGGTAACACGGTACAGTGAAAAGAGTCCTGGTTCTGGAGTTAGAGGGACTTGTGATCATGGACAATTCACTCAACCTTCTTAATTCTTGTTTTTTTATCTATAAAATCAACACACTGGATAAGAGGGTCTCTAAAGTTTCTTCCAGATATGAGGCTGTAATCCTATTAGGTTTTATAAGACTCTTCAGGGAAGGCATCATGTGTGATTTAATTCCATAACAATCATAATTATAGCTGGCATTTATATAGCATCTAAGCTTTGAAGGCACTTTGCAAACATGATCTCATTTGAGCCTCACAACAACCCTGAGGTGGACAGAATGGGAATCACTGAAGATCTGTGATTTCATCTCTCCAACATAACAACTTCCTCCACCAATGAGCCCAACCTGTCTATGGCTTAGTATGTAACTCCTATGGAGTTGTCTGAAGTGATCTGACCATGGTCACATGGCTGGTGTCGGAGGTAAGGTTTGAAGGCAGTCTTCTAGTCAAGTCAGCAAACATTCATTAACCATCTACCTTGTGCCAGGCACTGTGCTAAGTGCAGAAGGGAAAAACGAACAAGAAAATCAGTCTCTGACCTCAAGGAGCTTACACTCTAACAGGGGAGATGATAGACAAACGATTACATACAAATATGAAAGACACAGAATGAGGAAGAAGAAAACTCTAGGCATGGGGGACAACCAAGGAAAATACACAGAGTATAGCAATGGAGTCTCTTGTAGTAGGAATAGCAAGAAACTGATTTCAGTGGATGGTAGAGTACATAGAAGAGGACTAAGTGTAAGACTGGAAAGGAAGTTTTCCCAACAAGTTCAGCATTTTATCCACTCTACTACACTGGAGTTTTGGGTTCTAAAAGGGTATGGCTATTGTCATTATTATTATTATTATTTTATTCCCTTTGGCAGATGAAGAAACTGAGTCTCAGAGAGATTAGACGGCTTGCTCACAGTCACACAGATATTAAATGACTGAGAAGCATAATTTGGACCCAGGTCTTCCCAACTCTAAGTCCATCCTACTACTGTACCACACTATCTTTTTGTATTTCTTCCAGTACCTAGAGCAACACAATTCACAGAGAAGGCATGTGATAACTGTTATATTAATGAATTAATGGTTGAGTGTCAAAGAATGTCACAAAGTGTCATATGAGTTACAATACAAATGGTGGTAATCAGTGAGAGACTATATGGTTCTTGAGAATTGGTGAGATGCTTCCATGGAAAACACATTTAACTTCTGTAGGGCTAAGAATATCTGTGGGATTATAAAAACTAAAGGGTGAGGACATCTGATCTTTGTAGAAGAAAACAGGTTTAAAATTTACAGTCAGGGGCAGCTAGGTGGCACAGTGGATAGAGCACCGGCCCTGGAGTCAGGAGTACCTGAGTTCAAATCTGGCCTTGGACACTTAACACTTACTAGCTGTGTGACCCTGGACAAGTCACTTAACCCCAATTGCCTCACTAAAAACAAAACAAAACAAAACAAAACAAAACAAAAAAAGACAAATTTACAGTCAGAAAGGCCTCAGGGATACTACAGCAACTTTTATCAGAGCACTCAAGATACTCAATGCCCAGACAAGAATCAATTTCTTCCTGAAAGCCAGTCATTCACTCTTTTAGATTTACAGCTCAAATCTTACTATAACAAATATCCCTATAAAGCAAAAAGACTGTCAAGGTTCAGCCAATGTAGTAGTAACTATACCAAAAGCTCAATACAGTACAATGTGAGGATGTGGCCAACTCCCTGGGGTTTGCTGTCCTGGATTCTGAACTGAACCCAGTGAAGACCAGGTCAGTGAAGACCAGGCTCACCATTTTAACCCACCCCCACTGGCTTCTTGGGTGGGCTGGGACAAGCCTCACTTCCTCTGTTCCAATAACACTGGGGGGATTTTAAAATATTCTGACTACAAGATGCAAAGAATGACTTTTCAGAGAAAAAAAAATTCTATCCCAAGAAAACATTAATCAGTCTGTAGAGATTGTATAATGTCTCAGAAAATGACAAGAGACCAACCTCACAACATATGGGGCAAGAAGGCATTCGTGAAATGAGAATTCCTTTGCCCTCCATCCTCTTAACAAACACAAGACAGAAAAGGGCTGAAGAAATAGAAAGGAGGAAAACAGAAAACATAGTACAGACAAGATGAAGAAGGTTGAGATAGAAACAAAAAAGCAAGAGGGAAGAAAGAAAAGAAAGGGATGTTAGGACACTTTCTTCTGATGCAAAGAATCATCTATAGATTCCTAAGGGCAAAAAAACAGCCAGAAGGAATGCCAGCTAGAATACCTTTCCCTGTCACGTGGATGATGCCCCAGAGTCAGTGTGGCCCAGCAAAAAAGAACTGGAGTTGGATGTTCTGGGGTTGACAACACACTTCTGCCTCTCACACAACCACAGGCAAGTCATTTCTCTTCTTAGCCTCAGTTTCCTCATCCGTAAAACCTTTCCTATGTCAGAGCATTATTGTGAAGACAGAATGGGATCACGTAAAGAACTGGATAATCCCCAGAGGGCCATCATATGTCAGCTATGATTATTATCCCATTAATATTTCCAACCTAGCTAAGCTGGTTCTCAGACAACAGAGTCTGTCACTGGCTCCAGGCCTCCCAGGGCCAAAGCTCCGCTGTCATAGCCTTAGAGACACTGGGATCCCCTCCAAAGATGATGATCAAAATATTTTGTTTTTTCCTCAACACAACCACTGACATCATTGACGCAAATGCATCAAAATCCCCTTGGCCATCAGACCTGATGACTTCGTAGTGGGCAGCAACAATTTTGTTCAGAATAAATATGACTTAATATAAGAGTGAAAAACACATGAGATAACCACAAATTAACAAGGGGGTTGGGAGACTGTTATTTTCCTAAGGGTCATCAGGGGTAAGGTTAGTGATTTCATTATTATAAGGAGCTCCTGGAGGAGGACATTCCATCTACCAGTGCAGGTTGGCATCTTCTCTTCCATTTATAGTCTTACAGAGTTGGCTAGAGCAGGGCTTCTTTTTAAAATTTTTTTTAAAATAATGAAAAATTTTATTCATAGTTTTTTGAATTCCAAATTTCATCCTTCCTTCCCTCTCTCCCCTCCCCCATCCCTGAGGCAGTAAGCAATCAGATGTGGGTTATATGTGTACAATTATGTAAAACTTTACCATATTAGTCATTTTGTACAAGAAAACTTGAATAAAAGGGAAAAAAATCCAGAAATGGAAAAATAGCACGCTTCAGTCTGTGTTCAATCACCATCAGTTCTTTCTTTGGAGGTGGTTAGTATGTCTCATCAATAGTCCTTTGGAATTGTTTTGAATTATTGTATTGCTGAGAATAGTTAAGTTATTCACAGTTCCTCATCAAACAATATTGCTGTCATTGTGCACAAAGTTTTCTTGGTTGTGCTCACTTCACTATTCAGTTCATACAAGTCTTTCCAGGCCTTTCTGAAATCACCCTGCTTGTCATTTCTTATAATACAATAATATTCTATCACTATCCTATACCACAGTTTGTTTAGCCATTCCCCAATTAATGGGCATTCCTTTGATTTCCAATTCTCAACCACCACAAAAAGGGTGAGCAGGGCTTTTTAAACTTTTTCCACTCACAACTCCCTTTTACCCTAGAAATTTTTATGCAACCCTGGGAATATAGGTATATAAACTAGATATACATAACCTTCTAATGTTGCCAAATTTTTGAGCCCCCCCTCCACATTCCACTATGTGACCCTATATGCGATCACAACCCCACAATTTAAGAAGCTAAGAGCTAGCAGACTGGGAGATTATGGGATTTGCCCAGAGGTCCTGAAGTCATTTTTTTCTTCATATGCTCATATCTGTTTCTGTTGTCTTTCCTGATAAAATGTAAACTTCTTTGAGAGTAGCTATTGTCTCATCCTTTATAATTAAAACCAGAACCTGGCACTGTGTGTGTATGTGTGTGTGTGTGTGTGTGTGTGTGTGTGTCTGTGTCTGTGTCTGTGGTGGGGGGTTGGGAGGGGAGAAGAGGTAGGCAGAGTAGATGATTGATTGGATATGAGTTCAAATCTAGACTCAGACATTTATTAACTAGGAGACTCTGGACAAGTTAATTAACCTCTCTATGCCTTATTTTCCTCATCTGTAAAATGGGGATAATAATAGAACCTACTTCCCAGAGATAAAATTGAAATAATTTTGTAAAGCATTTTGTGACCCTTGAAATGCTATGTAAATGTTAGCTATGCTACTGATTTTGTTATTACTATTGATTAATAAATATAACCCAGAATTATAAGGTTGAAGGTAATCAGAAGGAAAAAAAATTAGTGAACATATTTCTTTAATGACCAAGTAGCCCAACTCCCTGATTTTACAGATGAAGATACTGATATGGACAGGTAATAGGTAAAACACAAAGCATCAATGAATAATTAATGTTTCTTGCAAGACTTTAAGGCAGACGGACAGATAAATGTGTGGAGAGAATCATGAGTCACAGCTAAGAAGACCTAACCCTGTTGTAAATCTAAAATAATTTATATAAATTTCTATATCCTTTCTTAAGAAATGTATCTTTTTTTAAATGGACTTACTACTAGAATCATATAACCATTTTCTAAGGTAATTACATGAAGTAGATTCCATAATGGACCATTAAAATTTATTTTGAGGCAAACTGGAAATATATTGAGCAGCTAGGTGGCATACTAAATAGAGCAACAGACCTAGAGTCTGGAAGACCTGAGTTTAACTCCAGCCTGAGAGGCTTACTGGCTTTATGACCCTGGGCATGTTAGTGAACCTCAGTTTCCTCAACTGTAAAAATGGAGATAATAATGACACCTAACTCCCAAGATAATAAATGAGATAATAATTGTAAAGTACTCAGCAATGTGCCTGACATGTTGGTTCAGTCGTTTAGTCATGTCCGACTCTTTGTGACCCCATTGGGGATTTTCTTGGCAAAGATACTGGAATGGCTGGCCTTTTCCTTCTCTGGTGAATTAAGGAAAACAGAGGTTAAATGACTCACTCAGGGTCACACAGCTAGTGAGCATCTGAGGCCAGATTTAAATTCAGGTCTTCCTGACCTAAGCTCTTTTATTCACTGAGCCATCTAGCTACCTGACAAATAGTAAAGCATTACATATGTGTTAGCTATCATCATTATAATTATTAGAGCATATAATTACATATTTTATAATATATTGCATCATATTACATATAATGTTATATAAGTATTATCATAATGGTGGTTGTTGCTATTATGGTTATTGTTATTATGCTTCTAAAAATAGATTAAGAGGACTCTTACTCTATAGAATCTATCTACAATGCCAAGAAGACTGGAAAATAGTGTTTTAAAAGATTCTTGGGGCAGCTAGGTGGCACAGTGTTTGATAAAGCACTGGCCCTGGATTCAGGAGGATCTGAGTTCAAATCCAGCCTCAGACACTTAACACTTACTAGCTGTGTGATCCTGGGCAAGTCACTTAACCTTCATTGCCCCACAAAAACAAAAACAAACAAAAAAAGATTCTTAATAGATTTCTCCCTCTACTCCAATAAATACTTTTTTTAAGGAAATAAAGGTCAATAAGTAATAATAAATTTGGAAGTCACTTAGTGCTACCAATGATTCCATGCCTAGAACTCCTTCCATATTCCATCTCCTGGCTTCCCTGACTTTCTTTAAAACTCAGGTCAAGCCCTACCTTCTACAAGAAGGCTTTTCCATTTCCCCTTAATCTTACTGCCTTCCCTCTGAGATTATCTCCTATATCCATATCTATATCTATATGTGTATGTCTATGTCTATGTGTGCATCCCCATATATATGTATGCATGCGTGTATGTGTATATGTATGAGTGTATGTATATATGTATGTATATGTCCGTACACACACATACATATATATTTGTATATAGTTGTTTGTTTGTTGTCTCTCCCATTAGACTGTGAGCTCCTGGAGAGCAGGGGCTATTTTTTGCCTTTCTTTGTATCCCTAGGCCTTACCAAAGTGTCTGATACATAGAAGGCCCTTGATAAATGCTTGCTGACTTAGCTACTTCAAAGGGCTACTAAAGTGCTAAAGGAAAACCAACCCAGGAAGGATGAGAGATGCTCAAGAATGAAATTCTGAAGACACAAAGGAAAGTAATTCCAATGAAGATGAGAAGTAAAATTTGTGATGAAAGTGATGTGAATGCACAGGGAACTCATCAACCACTTTAGATGTAAAAAAGAAATGTGCAGGATAGAGCACTGGCCCTGGAGTCAGGAGTACCTGAATTCAAATCTGGCCTCAGACACTTAACACTTAATAGCTGTGTGACACTGGGTAAGTCACTTAATCCCAATTGCCTCACTAAAAAAAAAAAAAAAAAAAGAAATGTGCAGATACTAGAAGCAAGGCCAGGTGACAGAGAATACTATAAGAGTATGATATGCTCCTCGTGAAAAAGAATTATGGAGATGTTAACGCTTAGAATGAGCTGAAGATGGCAAGGAAGCTAAAGACAACAGAAATAGGTTTATTTTAGGTCTCAGGATAGAGACTGGGACTAGATCTGCAATTTCATCAATACACAGAACTCCCAGATGAGGAAAGTCCTGCTCTCAATGCAGGTTGGCACCTTCCCTTAAATTTATAGCCTTAAAAAGTTGCTTTGAGCAGAGGTGGCCCATAGGTCTGCTGCCACAAAACTCCCTTGAGTACAGTTTAAAATAGATTAAAATTTAACTGGGAAATGCTTAATAAAATAAAATTTCAAAAACAATAAAACATAGATAATGTTAATTTGTGGTTTTCTAAATCAGTATGTATCCCGTAGGGATACTTATACATGCTCCCCATTTCTATTTGAGTTTGACACCACTGTTGTTGTTTTTCTTTTATTCTTGAAGAGGACCATGATGTTGGGAAGTCATGTCATGACTTGCAGTGAATTGGATTTAAGTGATGGAAGGCAAAGTCACCAGCCTTACTCTCTCCTCCAGAGCCATCTGGTTTCAGTGGCAAGATATATATCAGGATCATTGGAGATGGCCCCAGATGTTTGAGGCAACTGGGGTTAAGTGACTTTTTCAGGGTCACACATCTAATCAGTGTCTGAGGTGAGATTTGAACTCAAATCCTCCCAACTTCAGGATCAGTGCTCTATCCACTATGCCACCTAGCTGACCACTGACCTAGACTACAGCAAAGCTTCTCAAACTATGTGCCACAACCCCATATGGGGTCACATAGCAAAACTGAATGTGGGGGTAACTGAAAATTTGGCAACAGTAAAAGGTTATACATATCTATTTTATATACCTATATATCCTGAGTTGCATAAAATTTCTTGGGCAAAAAGGGATTGTGAGTAGAAAAAGTTTAAGAAGCCCAGGATTAGAGAAGTGACTTGCTAAGGGTCACACAGCCAGTATATGTCAAAATCAGGACTTGAACCCAGGATTTCCTGGCTCTAAGGACAGCTCTCTATGAACTAAGACAGAAGACTCAAAGATGGATTGGACCTTTGCTTAGGGTGGATGGAATGATGATAACTGAAGAAAAAGACAAAAGAGAGAGTTGCTTAATTATTATTTTGTTTCTCTTTTTCTTCAAAGGAAAATGACTTTTGCACCAGATGGAAGAGAAGAGCATAACTAAGAGGGAGTTGATACTCAAGATAAATGAGGAGACAGTAAGAGAACACCGACCTGCCCTAGATCAACCCAGATCGCCTGGCCCACATGAATTCCATTTTTGATAACTGAAAGAACTAGCAGATGGCTAGGACTGCCAAGTCACTGCCAGTAACATTGGAAGGATCATGGGAAAATGGGAGGACAAAAGTTACCCTAATTATCCCAAGAGGGAATAGAACCAAGTCTACAAATAAGTAGGCTAGTGAGCTTGACGTTGGTTCTGGAGTGATGATTAAGGCTTTAGTTAGTGAGCATCTAGAAAGGGGAAATGGTGATGACTAAAAGCTCCCATGGCTTCATTAAGAGCAGTTTGTGCCAGACTGACCCCATTTCCTTTTTTGACAGGATTACTAAATGAGTAGATGAGGAGAAGGCTGTTGATACAGGTAGATTTCAGCAAAACTTTTGATAATATATCTCCTTCCATTCTTGTAGTGAAGGTAGAGAGATATTTAAATTATAAAAATAATTAGATGGATTCAGAGCTGGTTGGAATGATAGTTCAATGTGAAAGTGAGAGATATACAGTGGAGTAATCAAGGGAGCTATGCTTGGCCCTGGATTGTTTTAACATTTTTATTGGTGACTTAGATAAAAGTATTAGTAATAATAATAATAAATAATAGCTGGGGCAGCTAGGTGGCACAGAGGATAAAGCCCTGGCCCTGGATTCAGGAGGACCTGAGTTCAAATCCGACCTCAGACACTTGACACTTACTAGCTGTGTGACCCTGGGCAAGTCACTTAACTCTCATTGTCCAGCAAAAAACAAAACAAACCAAAAAAACCCAATAGCTAACATTTACACAGTGCTTTAAGTCTTGCAAAGTACTTCGCAGCTGATCACAGATGATAAGCTCATCAAGTACACAACTGAATCAAAACTAGGAGGGACAGCTCACTAACAAGTCACACTGATGAAAACGTCAGGATCCAACTCTATGCCAACTCTAACATTTTATGATTGAGGCACCTTGGTGGTGTGATAGATATCACACTTAGGATCAGAAACATCCAAGTTCAAATCTTGCTTTAGAAATTTACCATTTGACCCTGGGTAAGTCATTTAAGCTCTCTCAGCCTCAATTTCCCCACCTATAAACTGGTGCTAATAACACCAACCTCCCAGGGTTGTTGTGAGGATCAAAAGAGATATGAAAAGTGTAACTAGGCGGCACAGTGGATAGAACACTGGGCTTGGAATCAGGAAGACTCCTCTTCCTGAGTTCAAAGCTGACCTCAGACACTCACTAGCTATGTGCCCCTGGGCAAGTCACTTAACCCTATTTTCCTCAGTTTCTTTGTCTGTCAAATAAGCTGGAGAAGGAAATGGCAAACACCCCAGTATTTTTGCCAAGACAACCCCAGATGGTATCATGAAGAATAAGACACAATTGAAATGACAGATCAATAATAACAACATGCTGTGCAAATCTTAAAGCACTCTATAAATGCTACCTATTATAATACTTTTATGTTTCCATGGTTACAACGTAATGTTATTTGTAAAAGGTGTTTTAAAATATTATGCCTAGTTGAAATTTTACAAATTTAGGCACAGATCCTCTTGAGATGCATACTTTTTTTTTTTTTGGGCGGGGCAATGGGGGTTAAGTGACTTGCCCAGGGTCACACAGCTAGTAAGTGTCAAGTGTCTGAGGCCGGATTTGAACTCAGGTACTCCTGAATCCAGGGCCGGTGCTTTATCCACTGCGCCACCTAGCTGCCCCTTTGAGATGCATACTTAACTTAGTAATTTAATTTCTTTTTTTAACCTGCCTGTGATTTCACTGGTCTAGGAAATTCCCAGTAAGACAAAAATAATAATAATAAAACCTAAAAAACAGAGTAGGAGAAAAGGGAGAAGATACCTAAGGGGGAGGCTTGGTAGAAAAAGTCTAGAAAGACAAGAGAAGAGCTTAAAGAAGAATGAAGACATAGCTGGCTTGAGCATTTTCTTTAAAATGGAGGTTTAGAAAGGAAGAGGCCAGAGTGGTATAATGAGCTTCCAATATGGAGACCCTGGGAAAACGTACCTTCCAGCATGATAAGGCTGATGTGTCATTATAGAGATGGTCAAGAAAGTCAGGAGTGGAATCGTAAGAGCCCTTGCCAGGGCACTCAGTGGGGGAATAATTAATCAGATTTCTATATGCTTTCAGAATTGCGAAGGAATTTCCTCACAACAATCCAGGGCTATAGCACAAGTATTATAATCCTCTATTTTATGTGTGGAAAAACTGAGTCTCAAAGAAGCAAAGTGACTTTCCTTCAGTCACAGAGCTTTTAAGTCATAGAGTCATAAAATCAGATTTAGGGCTAGAAAGAACCTTAGAGACCAACTAATGGATTTTCTTTACTTTATGGATAAGGAAACTGAGTTCCATAGGTGTCATGGCTTGCTCACTGTCACACAGGAAACTAAGTTGCAGAACTGATTGTCAAATCCAGGTCATCTGATTCCAAATGCAGTACTGTTTCTGCTTAAACAGCAATGCCTAAGACCCTTCTATAAAAAAGGTCAGCAATCCAACCTTCGTTCCAGTGGGAGATAAACGGTACTGACAGTGATTATGTCACCCCCAGAGGACTTCAGTTTATCCCTATGCATTTTGCGGGGCTGGGGGGGGGGGGGGCAAGGCAATGAAGGTTAAGTGACTTAACTGACAGCTAGTAAGTGTCAAGTGTCTGAGGTCGGATTTGAACTCAGGTCTTCCTGAATCCAGGGCCAGTGCTTGATCCACTGCGCCACCTAGCTGCCCTCTATCCTATGCATTTTGATCTGCAATGTTTAAATCCTTAGGAGCCTTCCAGTCACTGTCAGAAGCATATAAATGAGGATATGAACATCTTCTGCAGAGGCCACAGCTGACACAGAGAAATAGGAGCCTGGATGCTGTCAGTGATATGGCTCTTTGCATAGACCTCTGGGAGAGGATTGGGAAAGTTTTTGTTGTTTTTTTTTCCTAATTGCCATCATCCCATCCTTCTCATTATTGGCTGATAATTATATGCACCAAGACAATGGGGCAGAATTATTCTTCTGATTCTTTAGGCAGAGAAGCTTAACTTAGTGCAAGAACTAAGGGCTCTGACCGGCTCTCAGAAGAGTCAAACCATCCTTTAATAGAGGAAATCTTTCAGGTAGCCAATTAATTTCCCAAACCGACATCTATTGAAGAATAAGAATATTTTGCTAAGCATCTGCATAGACTAATTCCCTTGAAGAACTTGTCTTTATGTGCAGGATTCAGGTGGTTTGTTCTAAGTGAATGGTACCATGGACAAAGTGTTAGTCTCCCTGATATTGTTCAGGGAAGAATTTGATAGAGAGAAATGCTAGCCTTTGACAAAATCTGTAATTCTCTTTCTTTTTATTTTGTTTTGTTTTGTTTTGGGGTTTTTTGCTTTTTTGTTGTTCTTCTTGTTGCTTTTTTGTTGTTCTTCTTGTTGCTTTTTTTTTTTTTTGAGTTTTCTAATGTCATCTGTTTGGAATTTTATTTTCCCAAATTACATATAAAAACAAATTTTAACATTGATTTTTTAAAACTTTGTGCTCCAAAGGAAATTCCCAGTAAAGAAAATTCCTCTACCAATGCAAATCAGAACTTGATCTGCAATTTATATAGCCTTAGACAGTGGCCTGGGGGTTAAGTGACTTCCTTGCAGTCATAGAGCTGATATATGTTTAGGGCTGGACTTGAATCCACTTGTTTTTGCCGACTCCAAGACCTGCTGTCTTAGCTGCTACTGTAAGACAGCCTCTTATCAGGTATCACCTTTAAGCAAATAAACTGCTGATCCTTAGCAAGACTAGCAGTTACAAACAGTAGACTAGAATTAGCATGAGAAAGGACCTACTCTATCCCTTGAGAGTTGAGAGAAATAAGATCAAAAGAGAAGAAAGAATCTACTCAGGGCTCCAAAGCTGGGACCACAACTTATGTTTCTTGACTTGAAAAACCACAAGGCACCATATACATTTTAGGTATCTGGGGCCTACTTGGGAGGAACATGGCACCAGGAATGAGGGTTCTAGTCCTAGCTCTGCCAAGGCTTCCTTATCTTTCATATATATTGTCCAAATCCAAGGTCCCTTCATGCTTTTTGATTATATCATTACATATTTCTGTCCCAATTGGTCTCCCTGTATCGAGTCTTTCCTCACATAGTGCTGACAAGGTGATTTTTCTAAAGCACAGATATGACCATTTCAATCCCCCTAGGAAGCTATGTGGTATGGTGGATAGAATATCAAGTGTGGAGTAAAAAAGACCTGCATTCAAATGCAGCTGAAGACAGGCACTAGCAGTGTGATCCTGGATAGGCCACTTAACTGCTATCTGCCTCAGTCATCTCAGCTGCAAAATGGGGTTGATAATAATAACACCTATGCTGAAGGATTGTGAGGATCAAATGAGATAATATTTGTAAAGTACTTACCACAGTGTCTGGCACATAATAGGTACTTAATAAATGCTTATTCCCTTCCCCTTGCCTGCTCAATAAACTAGTGACTTCCTATTGCCTCTAAGATAACAGAGTAACTCCTCTGCTTAGCTTTTAAACCCCTTCACAACCTGGACCCAATTTACTTTTGCAAACTCACTGTAACTTATTATGCCTCCTGGTCTTTCATCCAGCCAAACTGACCTTCTTTCTGTTTTTCACGTACAGTATTCCATATTTACCTCTATGCCTTTGTACTGATTATATCCCCAATGCCTCTAATCCGCCCCCTCCTCACCTCTATGTCAGAGAATCCCTCTCCTCCAAGACATAATTCTAGCACCACCTTTTCCATGATTGCCTCTGCTGAGTTCTCATTGGCCAGTGCCTTCGTTCCAAATTATCTTATCTTCAACTACTATTTTATTTATTTATTATATTTATCTTTATTCTGTTTATACCCACATATGCACTTGCTTCTTAACCCCAATTATAATATAAATGCCTTACAAGTTCAGTTTTTTTTCCCATTCATTATATTTGTGTCACCTAGCACAGAGCTAGGCACATGGTAGGGACTTAAAAAATGCTCATTATTGTCATATAGTTTATATATCCTATTTTCAACCTGGTTATAAGGAAATACACAGACCCCACAGGAACATAAGGATGACAAGAGAAAACAGAGCCCTTTTATTACATACCTAACGTCACAGGGCCAGTTACAGACTAATTTCTAATCACAGAGGGGGGAAATGTTACTATTGTCTTAATAGCTAATCCTAGGGAGAGGAAATATGCTGGTATTGTCTTCATTTCTAAAACCTAGAGAGAGGAGAAAATATCCATATTATCTTAATGCAACCTTAACTGGACTTAAAAGTCAACTGACCACCCTCATCTGCCTGATCTGTGAAGCCCTCCTGATTAGATTAGTTTATCCACTACTGCTTCTAACACTGGCAGTTCCCAAGGCTTCCAGAGTTGGAATGTGGACCTCCTGACCTAGGGATAACTTAATCTGTCTTTATGACTAATCATCTTCCACTGCCTATCTCCCTAGAAACACTATATTCATCACAAAAAAACTCCTTATCGAGGAGGCCCCTAAGAGGAAGAGCAGTCTGAACTCTCTGAAACTTTAGAAAGAAACGGAATTTGAAATCCCATTGATTATGGAAAATAAGTTGAGTGTTTAGCTACATTCGCCAAGACTGCTCCTCTCATGGGCCTGGGAGGGCTGATCTAAGTCTTCATGGCAATTTGGCACTTTCATAACTTCAGGAAACCTTTAAATGTCAACAACCAGATCTGTGGTCATACTGATTATGGCTATATTGTGCCTGATGACTTAAAGCATCCCGTTAATGTTCCACAGTTGGGGTCAACATGAATGGATTTGTACCACCTCACTTCATCACCTTGTCTTACTGCAGTCAGCTCTAAGTACTACCAACCCACTAGGAATGGAAAAGGAAATGGAATAAGAAAGAAGGGAAGGAGACTGAGAAAAGAAAAAGAGCTCATAGAAAACAAGGCAATTCCATATTTCAGGGATCCATGATTTCATCAATGTGGAGGGACACCTTCCACATATGCTGATCAGCATTTTACTACAGCTCAGTAGAGTTTTGTGAGGTGATAGAGCTGGAAAAATTCAGCAGCTTGTAAGCTTCTGGTGATGCCCCTCTTCACATTTAACTTAGCCAGTCAATTGATAACAGACCATACAAGGCCCGTTCTCATTGCCTCTGGAGCCCAGTAGAAGATACCAGTGCCAGCAGTCTGTTGGGATAGTCTTTGATAATCAATGGGTCATCTCCAGTAAAAGAGAGACAAGAAGAAATGAAAAGTTTATGATTGGTAGAGGGCCCGTGGAACCCGTGGGGCAGCTAGATGGTGCAGTGACTAAGGCACTGGGTCTGGAGTCAGGAAGACTCATCTGAGGGAACTGAGTTCAAATCCGGCCTCAGACACTTGACACTTACTAGCTGTGTGACCCTGGGCAAGTCACTTAACCCTTTTTGCCTCAGTTTCCTCATCTGTAAAATGAGCAGGAGAAGGTAATGGTAAACCACTCCAGTATCTTTGCCAAGAAAACCTCAAATGGGGTCTCAAAGGGTCAGCCACACCTAAAATACAACTGTGGTATCTGGGTCTTTCCTGGATCCTAAGCATAGCAGTCTTTTCATTACCATATACTGCTTCCAATGCTGGGAGTTATTAGTTAATTACCAAGCACTTATGAAACACCTGCTATGTGCTAGGCACTGGAAATACAAAGACATAAACAACACAGTCCCTGTTCTCAAGAAGCTTATATTCTTTGGGGTGAGACAACATGAATACATTTAAATGTATGAAAAATAAACAGAAGAGGGCAGCTAGGTGGTGCAGTGGATAGAGTACTGGCCCTGGATTCAGGAGGACCTGAGTTCAAATCTGACCTCAGACACTTGACACTTGACACTTACTAGCTGTGTGACCCCTGGGCAAGTCACTTAAGCCCAATTGCCTCACTAAAAATAAATAAACAAACAAACAAACAAACAGAAGATAGCTTTAGGGAGAGACACAAGCAGATTGAAGGAATCAGAAATAGCCTCATGCAGGAGGTGACATCTGAGTTGAGTTCTGAAGGAAATTAAATATTCCAAGGGGCAGAGGTAAGGAGGGCATGCAGGCAAAAAGGCAGGATGAGAAACCTAGGGAGATTTCCAACTCCTCCCGACTCTGGTCTGGTCTTCATGGTGTAGCCCCATGATTGGATTTGAAATGTTATGAATTCCCAGAAAGTCAGACACACCCATATTAAATTTTAAGTGTAAAAAGGCATTCCCAAGATTGATAAAAAGTATTTGTGGACTCCTTTCTGTTAGGGTCATTCCCTCCTTACAGGATAGAGACAACAGAGACTTGCTTATACTTACATTGAACACCTTAACATCATTTCTGTTTCTTATTTCTTCCACGAGTGTCAATGGTTTTCCTTTAGGGATGGGTATTGTGCCAAGGATCACAGTGCCTGGGCTGGAAAGAGTCTGACGCACAGCATGAATGAAAGTCTGACTAAAGAGTTCCATTTTCCCAATCTCATCAATGATACACACCCTCTTCCCAGGGCTGTGGCCAGCATCTGCCTGTGGATTTTAAAGACATATTAGATTTGACACCAAAGCCCTAGCATGCAAATTAAAGGCATTCCTACTTCCTCCATGAATATCCCAGTCAGCCAATAAGGTATGAGTCTGAGTTGGTGAATACACCTAAGTCAGCTCCCCTTTGGATATTAATCAGTCACTCATGGGAAGCAAATAATTCGTTTAGGGAACCTGGAAACGTTTAATAAATTACCTCTGCCAAGCCAATCTAGGACTCTATAGATAGATGCCTACAAAACTGTATTTCTCTCCCAAAAGTAAGCAACTGATATTTTGACAAAAGTTATTTCCTTACCCTTTCTTTAGCTAACCACTGAAGTTACTCCAATAATGACCAAACTTTACATTTGCTTTCTGTGAAGAAAACAACTCCTGTTCAATAATTCTGTGGAACTCATTGGCGGTGATGTGTCAAAGGCTCATTTACTGTCATTCTCGAGAAAATGGGCAACCCAGTATGCAGATAGTGGGTGCAAAGAATGGGGGCTTGCAGGCCCCATTTTAACCCCCAGTCCCTAATGCAAATGGACCCTCCCCATTTTCATCACTGGTCTGATTACTCAAGGGTTACAATCTGTCATGGGGCGCAGAGCACCCCAGAATTTCTCTGGGGCACACCAAGGAATCTTCTCCTTGAGAAACTAAACCAGAGGACAGATTACGCCTAGAGAGATAAACTGAACCAAATCGGACTGAGCTAGTTTGGGATTCCTACCCTTCATTCTGGTCTCCCTTATCCTGGGGAGATAAATTTGGGTGTGGCTTCAGCCTTTGTGTTCTGAAGAGGGATCTGTAGCCACCCCTCACCCAATTCCTTTAGTCACTACCAGTGGGGGATGGTCCTCCACTGCTCACCCAATTCCCCCAGCTACCACCAGTGGGGGATGGTCCTCCCTCACTAAAGGAACTTTCCACAGGAAGATGGTTCACCCCCATCAGTCCTCTATAAAAGTACCTTCCGGTCTCCTGTTCAAGGAGATTTGGTACCTCTGAGCCATGTGCTTTATGCCAAATCTCCCCATGAAAAGTCCAAGGATTTCTTTCATGGTTTCCCTCCCCCCACCCTTCCCTTCCCTTGCTCCTAAA
Source organism: Dromiciops gliroides (assembly GCF_019393635.1). Taxonomy (NCBI): domain Eukaryota; kingdom Metazoa; phylum Chordata; class Mammalia; order Microbiotheria; family Microbiotheriidae; genus Dromiciops; species Dromiciops gliroides. Next base: position 147,353,741 of record NC_057864.1, read on the forward strand.
TAAACTATCACCTTATTCTAACTATGTTTTGTGTGCAAGAGGGTGTAATTCTTTAAAGAGGAATTCCTAAGAACCCCAACTCCTACCCCAACCCGTACCCCATTTCCCACTATATCAAATCTATGAGCAAAAACTAGCTAACCAGAATGCAGTATTCCTAACCCTAATTTCCATAACTATTCTTTGGGGGAGGTGACACAGGGACATTTCTTCAATCTTCCCTTATATGGACATAGCCCAAGAGAGGACCTAATTGAGACCAGCTCAGGGCTCCTTGAACCATGTGATCTTGTTTGCTGAAGGGGAAGGAGGGGGACTGAGACCTTTTTCCTCAAACAGGTCCAGAGGAGTATAATTTGAATGGTGACTATAATACCCTTACTGAGAGGAGACCATTCCCCATTTCCTCACACTTTCCTGAAAACAAAAAGGACCCAACAATTTTGCAAAGCAATATGCAGTTCTGTTTAAAAAAAAAAGTGACTAAAATGTCCATATTCTTTGACACAGAGATTTTACTGCTAGGCATATGCCCTCAAGGAGGTTAAAGACAGAAAAATTCGAAAATTCATTAACAACACTTTTTGTAATAGCAAACAGCTAGAAATAAAGTATATGTCCATGGATTGAAGAATACCTAAATAAATTGTAATATGACAGAATATTACTCTGTCAAAAGAAACGATGAACATGAAGAAGACAGAGAAGCACGGAAAGGCTTAGTTGAACTGATACTAAAAGAAGTAATAAGAACCAGGAAAACAATATACCCAAGTAGCTACTACAATGAAAACTAAAAGAGCATTTTTTTTTTCTGAAAAAAATGAAACTGAACAACTATAATGACCAAACTTGGTCCTAAAGAAAAGATTAGGGGGCAGCTAGGTGGCACAGTGGATAAAGCACTGGCCCTGGATTCAGGAGGACCTGAGTTCAAATTCAGCCTCAGACACTTGACACTTGCTAGCTGTGTGACCCAGGGCAAGTCATTCAACCCTCATTGCCCCCACAAAAATAAATAAATAATAAATGTTAAAAGAAAAGATTTTAAAAATGATCACTACCCCCACCCCCATCCCATATGAAGAAGGGACTATACTATGGGTCTGAACCTTCTTTTTTCCCCTATTTTACTCTTTGTTACAATGGATAACTCTCTGGTAGGGGAGGAAGGAAAACTACATTTGAAATGAAGGTAATGTCAAATAAATAAATAAGCAAACAAGCAAATACATAAATAACTGTATGTATGTACATGTGTGTGTGTGTGTGTGTTGTGTCTGAGGCAAGATTTGAACTCAGGAAGGTGAGTCTTCCTGACTGCATGCCCAAAACTATCCACTGTGTCACCTAGCTGTCCCTTAGTATTCCCATTCATTTAAGAGAAAAGGAAATATCAGCTATTAAGCCTCTTTTCTCTGATCTCTTTTAAACTTGATTTCCATAGATCTTTATCTAATTTCCATCTGAATCTTGGTCTCCAGCACTATACAATGTGTCTTTCACAAAAGAGAGGCTTAATAAACACTTGTTGAATTGAATTGTAATTGTGAATAATACATCTACAAAGTCTTCAAGCAGCTGCTTTGGGGAGGGGTGGTGAAAAGACTAAAATACTTAGGAAAGGAGAGTCACTAAAGGTAGGGAGGCTTGTTCTCCATACCACTAGAATGTCCTTTCTGCCAATCTATGTCTATTACCTCCTACAAAATCCACTGCTTCAAGGAGTAATATCAGCTGACATGTATGTATATAGCCCTAAGGACCCAGGAAATAGATGCTGTCATCATTCTCATTCCATACAGGAGAGGTAACATGATTTGCTCCTGGCTAGTAAATATTAAAGGCAGAACTGATTATCCAGGTCTGTCCTGACTCCAAAAATTCTCAACTTCAAGAAGCCTTCCCTACCTGACCACACCTGGCTCTGATCTTTCTCTTATTTGCAATCACTCAGCATTTATGGAGTCCCTAGATTCTATACTAGCAGATATGTTTGTTATACCATTAGTCCTGTCCTGCTAATTTGTATACTCTTGTTCTATTTCCCACACCTGGATTTTAAGCTTCTCAAAAACTTTTAATGAATGTCTAGCCCCTCCACAGTCTATGACTTGTCTACTTCACTGAAAAAGGTACACAGTAAATAGATGAACGAATTAATGTTGGATGAGGGATGCTGTTCATGTACTATAGACTTATATGGGCCAAACAGTTTTTGAAAACTGTGCTTAAGGCTTACTCACAGAACATTTCCCATCTAAGGATTTTTTAAAAGCCCTTGACAGCTATTCCAAATTAGCTCTAGGAGATGAGCAGTGTTTTCCTCACTTTTCACCAACACTGATGTGGTTTGGCCAAGCCCATACAGCAATTTAAAATTGAAGAACTGGGGCGGGGGCGGGGGGCACGGCAAATAAGATTCTGAAAAGCAGGGAGAGCACCGGACTTGGGAGTCACAAACAGCTGGCTTCCAATCCTACCTTGGCCCCTTGGGCAAATCAGGCAATGTCAGATTTCCTATAAATCACTTCATGTCTCTGAGTTAAGTTTAGAAGTTCAGTTCCCTGCTAATCACTCTCTCTATGTTCTTGCCTCAAGGAAATCTGTTATCCTTGAAGGAGGCAGGTGGGCAGCAGGGAGTCTGGTCTGTGATTCAAGGTAGCTGATCCACTATCACTAACCTGTGCTTGCAGGTACACTCAACCGGTGAACATTTCTTAGTGACAGGATGGAAGGAGGGGTTGTTGCTAGTCCCTCATTCCTAATGTTCAGCCAACCATATTATCCCTTTTGCATGTGAGGCTACAAGCTTAGTAACCAACCATATTGTTTTCCCCATCTACGATGTTGCTTTTTAAAAAAAATTTAAAAAATTAAAAAAAATTCTCCTCCCTTTATCTATAAAAATTATCTGTCTGCCCTGATTTGAGGTCTTCTGGCTCACTAGGGAGCTGAGGGGCCCTTCTTATCGATAACTGCTAGCCTTACAAATAAATTGAACATGCTCAGAACTTTATGCCTCAGTTTACCTTAATTTCAATCATGACATAGTATTAACTTCACACCCTACTTTACCCCAACCTAGACAAGAACATTTCAACACTAAAGGATCTCTCTCCCCGAATGACTTGTCATTCCCACTTGACAATATAAAACCATGGGATCAAAGTGTCAGAGCTAAAAGGGACTTTACAGGTCAGGTAGGCCAAGCCCTTCATTTTCCAGATAGGGAAACTGAGCCATGGAATTATTCCACAGCATATTCAGTTCAGACTCTATGCCTGTGTAAAGAAGCAAAAAGAGAGGAAACATGATACTCTGATACCTCCATGGATTTGAGAACTGATCCAAGGATTTTAGATCAGATCTAAAACATGCAATCATCTCTTTCCTAGTCTATTACAACAGCCTCCTAACTCAAATCTCAACTTGCTCCAATCCATGCTCTCTCTCTCTCTAGCTCTCCCTCATTCTCTCTCTCTGCAAAAATGTTGTTTTTTTCCCTGAGAATACAACCATGTCTATCCCCGACTCAATAAAGTGCAGTGCTTCTTGCTACCTATTACATCTTTTAGAATAAAATATACACTTCTCTGTTTAGCTTTTAAAGCCCTGGACTCAGCTTATCTTTCCAGGCTTACTATCATACATTCCCCCTCCAGCCCAAACTGACTGTTCTTCACACAAAGAATATGCTACCTGTAGTTTTCAAGCCTTTATACCAGCTGTCCCTCATTCCTGGAATGCATCCCCTCCTCACCTTTCTTCTTACAAAATTCTTCTCTTTTCTCAAGATACCTGCTTTCTACGTGAAGCCTTTTCCGATCCATCCCCCTGCCCTCCACCCTAGCTGCTAACACCCTCCCTCCTTAAACTTTGTTGTTGTTGTTTGGTCATATCCGACTCTTCGTAAACCCCATTTGGGGTTTTCTTGGCAAAGACACTGGAATGGTTTGCCATTTTCTTCTCCAGCTCATTTTACAGATGAGGAAATGGAGGCAAACATGGTTAAATGACTTGACTAGGGTTACAAAGCTAGCAAGTGTCTGAGCATAGATTTGAACTCAGGAACATGAGTCTTCCTCATTCTATGCCTGGCACTCTGTCCACTGGGCCAGTAATTCTCTAAAGTAGTTAGTGTTTACTCTCCATACATATATACACACATACATATATGTATGTACACATATACACACATGTATAACCACACATATAAATAAAATATGTGTGGTTATGTATATATGTAAAATACTAAGTAGTTTAGAGAGTTAGGTGGGGTGTGTGTGTGTGTGTGTGTGTGTGGTGTGTATACACATACTCACACAGGCACATGCACACACAGTTATATGTTATTTTCCATACATATGTGTATATATACATACACACAAACACACACTCATATATAACCTCCTTACAGGCAGAAATTGATTTGCTTCATTCTTTTTATTTGTATCACCAGCACCTGAGCACCACAGTGCTCACAGTAAGTATTTAATAAATACTTGGTGACTGATTCCTCCACCAGTGCAGATCATAAGCAAGCCATCCCATCTTACTCGTCTATACCTTCTCATAAATCCTGCAAAGAAGCCACCCAAAGCACAGAAAGCCTTATTCTGGCTCTTGTCAAGTCAAGTCAAGTCAAGCTACCATGTACCAGGCACTGTGCTAAACATTGAGAATGCAAAGAAAGATAAAAAACAGTCTCTGCTCTTAGGAAGCTCATACACAGTCTAATGGGGGAGAGAACATGCAAACAGCTACAGGCAACAAAACACCAACTCGAACTTCTGGTGATCATCTCAGAGGGAAGGCACTAGCTTTGAGGGAGACAAGAAAAAGGCTTCTTGTAGAAGGTAGGTAGGGATTGAGTTGAGACCTGGAGGAAGGCAGGGAAGTTAGGCAGCAGAGATGAGGAAGGAGATGAAGGAATCCAGTGTTACTGGACTGCATCTTATGCAGGGGCATGAGATACAGGACTGGAAAGGTGTAAAAAGGTCAGGCCATGGAATGTTTTGACATTTCAGTTACCAGGATAACATTCAGAGTATCCCTCTATCTTTCACTGCTCAATACATGGCTGGTTGCTTCCTTTTCTGATTGTACAGGTCCTTCATGATGTCTTTTTTGTGTCTTTTCCTACACACAATTATCATTGAAAATATTACAGGCTACTTCAGCCAATGTGCATCTTTCCATTGTCTTTTTATAGTCACCCACGATTTTGCTCTTCAAAGACTAAAGTGAAGCTTCTTAAACTTTGGGTCATGACCCCATGTGAGGTTGTGTAACTAAATGTGAGGGTTGTGAAAAATTTGGCAACAGTAAAAGGTTGTGCACACCTATTTTATATAGCTATATACCTGGGGTTGCATAAAAATTTTTCAGGCAAAAAGGGGTCTTGAGAGGCAAAAGTTTAAGAAGCCCTGGATTAGGGGGCAGCAAGGTGGTGTAGTGAATAAAGCGCTGGCCCTGGATTCAGGAAGACCTGAGCTAACTTAGCTGTGTGACTCTGGGCAATTCACTCAACCCTATCTGCCTCAGTTTCCTCATCTGAAAAATGAGTTGGAGAAGGAAATGGCAAAGCACTCCAGTGTCTTTGCCAAGAAAACCCCAAATGGGGTCATCAAGAGTCCAGGATAACTAAAATGAGTGAACAAACAACAAAAAATACTGGTGTGCATGCTCTTCTTCCTTATCTGCACCTCTGACCTCTCGTGGCTTCCTTCAAGTTTCAGCTAAAATCTCATCTTCTATAAGAAGGCTTTTATGTTCCCCCTTAATGCTAGTGACTTCTCTCTGAGATAACCGTTAATTTATCCTGTTTATATCTTCTTTGTACATATTATATCTTTTTTTGTATTTTCATAATGGGATGGGGAAAGGGAGAGAAAATAGATTTCTGTTAATTAAAAAAAAGTCTTAAAAATAGAGAGGTGGAGTGCTATGGGTATGGAATGGTGTATACACTTTCAGAAGAGGCCACTGTATGGTTTTACTTAATTTTTTACTTTGTTGTAAAATATATTTCTTATAACAATACCAGAATGGGGGGGAGGGGAAGATAATCTGGAAATGTCTATAATGTAAAAACAAAATATGTCAATTAATGGGGGGAAAGAACATGATTAAAAAAAAAAACAACCCAGGTTCATAGAAATATAGACTTAGAGCTAGAAAGGAAATTAGAGGTCACCTAGTAGAACACTCATTTCTCTGATAAGGAAACTGAGGACTAGAAAAATGAAATGACTTACCCACAGTCACACTAATAGTAAGTTACAGAGTCAGAATTTGAACTCAGGTCCTTTGACTCCAAACCAATGCCCATTGGTGAGTTCTTCATGAGTCTCCATCCCCTCCTGGTCCTTCTATCTGTACCTCACTCATTCCCGCATTTGGTGCTCCCTTTTCTGTGTTGTATTTCCCCATTAGAATGTAGGCTACTTGAAGTTAAAGACTACCTTCCTTTCTGCTTGCATTTCTATCCCTAGGGCTTAGCCCAGGTATTTGCTAAGCACTGACAAAATGTCTGATTCCTAACTTTGCTTCTCAGGTTCCTGGAGCACCCTCCTACACAATCGACGGTTGGTCCATAAACATGAAATGATAAAGATGACAAAAAGTTCTGAGGCAGCTCATCTTTTTGAATGTCCAAATCTATCTCTGTCGCCACAGGGGAAGCAACAGAAATCCTGGAAAGTAAGACCCAGAAACAGCTGAACTTCCACATCCTATCAGCAAAGTGGTAGGCAAGGGATGACCCAACTCCTCCTCTCATGGCAAGCCACCCATTAGCACAGGCCTCTTCTTTAGAATGAATACTGATCCCAATGAGGAAGAAAATGAAATTGAAGCCAGCAGCCACTTGTCCCCGAGACAAACACAAAAAACATCCACCTCACCAGCAGGTTTTATCTTTCTGGGTGCAAGCCAGTCTAATCGGCATGACTCCCATCAGGGATGTGTTGGGCGCATTTTGCTGCCTCCATCTCAAGAGTCTATGAATAATTATGGAGCCTTGTGAATTTCCTATGCCACTATTTGAAGCCAAGTGGAACTCTATTTTGGCATGTCAAAGTGACAGTTTTGAAAGCAGCCAATTCAGGAGGTATGTAACACACCAAAAGGGGGGAAATATATATGTGTGTATATATATTTAAAAAAAAATTTTTAAGGAAAAAAGAACAAAAAACAATAACTTCCTGCAATTCTCAGGGATCCACACCCAAATTAGATCACGCCTACATTATTCAAACACTGCTGGGAAGAGAGACATTTGGACACATGTGAGAATTCCATTTTCCAACCAAATGGAAATGCTCACTTTGAAAATATCACTTCCTTAAGCCTTCACACCTTGCAAAGAAATAGGCATTATACTTATCCAGGAGCCACAGAAACCTCAGGGATGAGGAATTTAGATTACTGACCCTAAGAGGAATAGCATTTTCTATTAAAAAGTGATTACAAAAAAAAAAATTACAAAAAAAAAGGTGATTCAATGGAATCTCACTGTGTGTGTGTGTGTGTGTGTGTGTGTGTGTGTATGATAGAGGGAAAAGAGCAGAGTCAAGTTGTAGGACCTGGGTTCAAATCCTACCTGTTAAACTTACCACCTATGTACGTAACTAGGTCTAAGTGTAGGGTGAGAAGGAAGAGAGAGGGAAAGAGAAAGAGAGAGAAACAGGAGAAAGAGAGAGAGAAAACAGAGAGAGAAAGGGAGAGAAAGCAGAGTGAGATGGAGAGACAGACACAGAGAGACAGAGAGATTAAGAGCTGAAAGGGCCTTTACAAGTCATCTAGTCCAATCTCATCATGTACTATGCTTTCTCCAGCCCTGCTACAATCTTTCTCTGCAAACTAGCAGCCTAAGGAGGCCCTGGGAAAAGCTATCTGTCATAGAATGGTCCCTCAAGTGTAGAATTAAGACATTTTTTGAACCAGGCCAATTTGGGAATTTTTGCTTGCCTGTGCATTTTTATTACAAGGAGCTTGTTCCTCTCCCCACTCCCAAGAAGAGAGAAGTAAGATGAGAAGGAGAAAAAACAGATATTTGTTCACTGATCAGAAAGATGGCATCTTTATATAATTTTCTAGCCTAGATGAGTCTAATAACAATACCAGAAAACGAGTCCTCCATTCAACTTAAGTTATTAGTTAGATGGCTAGCATTATGATTAGGCATTTATGTATATTCACATAGTGCATTTAGGTCTCAAAATACTTTTGTGGTCCAGTGGCATGCAAATTTAGTGTCCCCAAGGGATAAAAACACAAGCTGGAAGGAGCCATAGAAAAGGAAAGTTGAGATTATCTAACCCTCCTTTCAATCTAACATTCACCCAGTTGGGAATATTCTGAACTGGGGGGCTCTTCCATCCTGACAGTACCCTTGTCTAATGGGACAGCCTCTTCATAAGGATTCTCTCGCCCCCAGATACCAATGTTCACAGGATATCCAGGATATCTGACTTGTTCTCAGGCTCTATGTTGCTGTGCAGGGAGGTTCCCATCTATTAAGCTGAATTTTAGAGTTGTAAGGACTTGAAGACATCCACTCTGGCACGTCTTAAAACCAAAATACCGTCCCTGGGATCTTTTAGAGTGCAAGAGACTTCTTAAATTAATGGGGAATGCCCATGGTAATTGACAGCCCAGGCTATTCCTTAGTTCCGGAGGACACAGGAATTAGCCTGGAGGTCTGAATAATGGTACCCTGTGAAAGAGTAGGTGGCACCATTCCCATCCCAGCATAGGAAGCATGGGATGCCATGACTTCCCCACACCATAATGTCTGAGAAATATCTGCCAACTCTTTCAGTTTCCTTAGTGGGAATTCAAGAAGTAACTAACATCCAAGAAACAGTTCTAGGAACACAGATTTAGAGTTGGAAGCATTGATTCTAACCCCCCTCATTTTATGAAAAAACTGAGGACCATAAAGGTGAATGGATTTGCCAAAGTCATGTGGTGTGTAAATATCAGAGCTAGGATTCAAAAGCAAGACCTCTCATCCTGAATCCATTGCTTTTCTCCCCACAGTGCCAAGCTGCCTCTCTCTAATAATGAGCAGGCAGAGCTCTTAATTCTCTATCAAGAAACTACTTTTCTAAAAATAAATAAATAACGAATGAATTAATGAAATAAATGGATGAATAAGCGAATAAAATTTTAAAAGAAACTATTTTTCTTTTTTTCACATTCAAATAAAATTTATTTAAATCAAACAATATGATTTCATCTTTGTATAGTTCATACTGTTATCCAAGCCAGTGTCTCTCCCAATTTACTACTTTTAAAAAGAAAACAAATAAAAGACTCAATTTTGGTTAGGGAAAAGCAACACCAGTAAAAGCAACATTAGAGATCAGACATAATATACAGTCTATGCAGCCACATGACAAATAGTGCAAGAAACTATTTTTCAATCTAATTATTCTGAATAACTTTTTAAAAACCCATTTTTTAAAATTACAGAGTAGTTAATGCATCATGACTAAGAAAATCCACTAAGGTATAACAATTCTATTACCTTATCTCCAATTACTCAATGATTAAGGTACCTAGGATCTCCGCCTACCCAATACTGAAAATACACATGTGAATTTATTTTTATGTAAGTACGTATTACAATCCATTTTCAGAAAAGTACCTATTTGCGAAGAGACAAATTAGTCTTCCTGGGGCTGCAGAACCTCTTGTGCATTTGGAATGATAAATGACAACTATGCAGAGAACACTGGACTTGGGAGTCAAGAAAACCTGAGCTCAAATCTGGCCTCTGACACTAGCCATGAGATAGTCACTTACACTGCTTGCCTCAATTTCCTCATCTGTAAAATGGGGATAACAGAAGCACCTACCTTCCCATACTAAGAGGATAAAATAATTGTAAATTGTAAATGGTTATGAAAACCTTAGGGCAGGGAGGTGGCACAGTGGATAGTGCCTGGAGTGAGGAAGACTTGAGTTCAGATCTGGCCTCAGATACTTACTAACTGTGTGACCCTGGGCAAGTCACATAAACCCTGTTTGCCTCAGTTTCCTCATCTGTAAAATGAACTAGAGAAGGAAATGGCCAACCACTCCAGTATCTCTGCCAAGAAAACCCCAAATGGGGTCACAGTGAGTCAGACACAACTGAAAAATGACTAAACAACAACAATGTAAACCTTAAAGCACTATATAAGTGCTAGCTATGAGGACTATTTGAGTGTACTTTTTTTTGGAAAGGGACAGAAAAGACCTGCCCACTTATTCCTGCTCTATCTGTTTTGTTTTTGGGGTTTTTTTTGGCTTTTTTGTGGAGCAATGAGGGTTAAGTGACTTGCCCAGGGTCACACAGCTAGTAAGTGTTAAGTGTCTGAGGCCGGATTTGAACTCAGGTCCTCCAGAATCCAGGACCAGTGCCCCCTCCTGCTGTATTTCTGTTGGAAGTTTTGCCATGTAAGTCTTAAGGAATAATTTCAATCCCTTGCATTGAAAAATATTTTGATAATTTTTCAAACTTTTGATAATTGATGTTGTATGTTTCTTGATTCTTTATTGTAAAGTGGTTAGTGTAGAAAAGGTAACTACAGGGCAGCTAGGTGGTGCAGTGGATAGAGCACTGGCCCTGGAGTCAGGAGGACCTGAGTTCAAATCTGGCCTCAGATACTTGACACTTACTAGCTGTGTGACCCTGGGCAAGTCACTTAACCAACTGCCTCTCTCTCTCACACTCTCTCACATACACACACACACACACACACACACACACACACACACACACACACACACACGGACAGCTAGGTGGTGCAGTGGATAAAGCACTGGCCCTGAATTCAGGAGGACCTGAGTTCAAATCCTGCCTTAGACACTTGACACTGTAAAGAATTAATTGTTATTTGAGGTTTTTATGCCTTGGCCCGCACTGGCCTGGGGCTCCACAAACAGCACGGTGCTCCACCCACTGGTTGTAGCCATTGCCAGGGCTCTGGCACCTCATGTCATCACCACTCGCCTTCACCTACATGGGCCAGGCAAAATTATAATGTTTGGAAGCCTAGTGAGAGCAGTCATGTGACTGTCAGAGCGGCCATCCCATTGGCTGGGACTCTGTGGTGTGTTTCTAGGTTTGGGGGATGAGAACTGGGCATTCTAGGTGGAAGCTGGAAAGCGACAGACGTTCTGCTGTGTATTTTCAGCTGATTCCTGGGCGGTGGTATTTTTTCAGGTATTATAATTTCCCTTTCCCCATTTTATTTCCTTTCCCTTGATCCTACTGATCCTGTTTGTGTTTTTCTTTTAAGTTCGTTCTTAAAATAAATCTTGTTCTGTTTTGAGGGAGGCTGCCATTCTCCTTCCTTGCCCCAATATTGCGGCAAGCCGCTTAGCTAGCATTCCCCAATTAAAAATTGGTCCCCACAACACTTACCAGCTATGTGACCCTGGGCAAGTCACTTAACTCTCATTGCCCCACACAAAAAAATAATAAAAAATAAAATAATAAGAAAAGGTAACTACGGGGTTCAAAACTGGCTTAAAACCTGTCTTTGACACATAATGGCTATGTGCCACTGGACAATTTATTTTAACCCATCTATACCCAAGGCTAACCTCTAAAAGCAAAAGTCACAAAAGAAGTGCCAACCTGCTTTGATAGAGTGACTTTTCTCAGTGGGAATTCTCTAAAGCAAAGAAATCACCCGTACAATTAAAAAACTTTATAATTTCAGTATCAGATTCAAGAATAAAACAAATTTCCTTCAAGAACTTTCTTAGGGGTTCCTTTAAACTTAAGTGTTTGGAATGTAGGAGAATGGAGGTCATAAAAAAGTATTTGCAAATAGATAACACTGATGAGAAATTCTTTGTATCTGCAAACACTCCAATTCCAGCAGACGTTAACGAGAATTTTTCCTTTTCATCTTTTCAGGGAAGAGCTGACTATCCTCTTTCTGATCTTAAATTGTGCCTGCTCTAGACTAAATCATGAAGCAGGTGAAGTTCATCTTATATGAGCCCAGACTTCTCTTTCTAAATTGTTTTCCCTTCTTCCTGAACTGCCTACCCCCAATCTAACTAGCATTCTCCTACTCCCAACCAATGCAAAAATCAAAACATTTACTTAAAGAAAGGATATGAAAAAATTTACAGAAATCTATAAATGACTGAAAAAAACACATAGATTTACTCTTTCCAGGGATATCTGCATATTAAGGAGCAAACTGAAGCTTTTAGGAAAATGGATCTCTAATGATGTTTCAGGAATTAGAAATATAGCACCAGAAAGATCTCATTTTAACAGTATCACTTATAATAATGATCCAAAAAATGGATCTTGAAGAGGAGTCATAACTAGAAATTCTTTGTACCTGATTTGGACACATTCAGTGAGGATTCCTAGAGAACAGGTGTCGTGGGAAGACAGTCTATGTGGCAAAGGATGGCATAGAAAGACAAGAAGTGCCCTGACCCCTAAAAAGCTCTAGCCAAGACCCCTAAAGTGAGAGAAATGATCATTAATAACCAATGATTTAGGGGCAGCTCAGTGGTGCAGTAGATAGAGCACCAGCCCTGGAGTCAGGAGGACCTGAGTTCAAATGTGACCTCAGACACTTAACACTTACCAGCTGTGTGACCCTGGGCAAGTCACTTAACCCCAATTGCCTCACTAAAAAAAATAATAAAACAAACAAAAAATAACCAATGATTTGGGGAGATTCCGATTCCCCCCCGCCCATTTTCTTTTATCATTTCAAGACCTCAATCTCTAAAGGTTAAATGAATCTTCTCCTCAATCCAAACCCCACCCAGGTAGGGCAGCCAAGGTGGTCTATTCAGGTTTGTGTAGGGATAAATTCTTTGAATAGATTGCCCAGGGCTGGGGCTAACTAAGAAATAAATAACAATCAAAATTCAGATCCAGCTCCTCATTCACTCATTAACTGTTAACCAATTAGAACTAATTGCCACCCTCAGGAACACCCCTCTTCAAATGGACATATAAGCCATGAGCCCACTTCCATGATTGTCTCTGGTCAAAGAGATGGCAAATGACCACCTTTTTATTAAAATGCTGATATTATTAATAAAACAAATAAATAAACTAGAAATTAGGGGCAGCTAGGTGGCGCAGTGGATAGAGAACCGGCCCTGGAGTCAGGAGTACCTGAGTTCAAATCCGGCCTCAGACACTTAACACTTACTAGCTGTGTGACCCTGGGCAAGTCACTTAACCCCAATTGCCTCACTAAAAATTAAAAAAAAAAAAAACAACAACAACAATAAACTAGAAATTATGTCTTTTGAACTTTTTGAATGCCACAAAAGTATGGTATATGGTAATGGATCTATGCCCCCCTGAAAGAGGTAAAGGTCAGCAGAGGTTGGAGGTGCCAGGAGAAGGGGTCCATGACAAAGGGGCCTGAGGGAGGAAGGATGGTCAAACTACATGGCTAGCATAAGACCACAAGGTATAGGAAAAATAGTATAGATATAAGCTGGAATCCTGCTTTGGGGAGAAAATACCCTCCCCTCCTCCACCAGATATCAGTAACCTGGGGAAAATCACAAATCAACTCATTCTAATTACATTTCAGCCTAGAAGAGAGCATGATAGTGAAGTTTCACTGCATTTTCCAGTCTGCCTCACAGCTAACCTTTTTCTACTAACAAAGAAGTTCTACTAACAGATAGTGGCAACTTTTGATTTCATTGCCTATTCTCATAATGCACTGATTGAAGGATGAGCTAAGAAAAGAAAGAAAAGTAGTACTCCCTTTGCTATCAATTCTAATGAAATACAGAAGCCCCTTCATACCCTTTAGAGAGGTATATCCCCACTGAAAGCTGATTTCTCTAATATTTGTCTCAAGCCCAATGGTCTGGAAAAAAATAAGCACTGTTCCTGGGTCAAGTGTTAAGAAAATAAATTTCTCTGCACAAGAGTCCTTTTCCACTTTATCCCCCACTCCCCATGATGCATCTCAACTCTCTAGTAGAATCTATTTCAGAGTCAAAAGCAGTTTCTACTCTCAAAAATAAATGGTTTTTTGTTTGTTTGTTTTCTGGAAAATCTTGTTCTGATCAAAATAGACTGATGTGAATTTCAAAATGCTGTATTAAGTTACTAAGCGGTCTCAATCTAGAATTGTGTCTCTTCTTATTTACGGTTAATTTTATTGCTCCCCTAATGTTGAACTATTTACGCAGCCCTGGAATAAATCCAACTTGATCACAGTGAATAATTTTTTTTTAATCGTGCTGCTGTCATTATGCTGATATTATGTTTAAAATTTCTGAATGAACATTCATTAGTGATCTATAGTGTCTATAGTTTCTATACTTGATTTATCCTTCCGTGATTCAGGTATTAGTACTCTATTTGTCTCACAAAAGAAGTTTGGTAGAATGTGGTCCTTTTCAATTTATGAGAATAATTTGTGTAATACATATGTTAATTGTTCCTTAAATGTTTGGTAAAATTCACCTATAAATATGGTGAGTTTTGCCTGGACTAGAGTTTCCATCCCCATCTTCCTGTTTTGGTAGTTCCTTTAAAGCTAATTTCATTTCATTTTTCTGAAACTAGATTGTTTGTTTAGAGAATGCCTGTTTCATGTTCTGCTAATTTGATACTTTAAGTCACTATAAATAATCTTCCATTTCTTTTCAGAGTTCCTGGCATGTAACTGGCTAGCATACAGAAGCACAGTAAGAGATTACAAACCTAGGCTCAGGATAAGAAAGACCCACACCTGACAAATACTCGCTGTAGGAACCTGGCTTTTCAGTGGCCCAGGCAGTGGTTGCAGATAAGGTGCTGACCTGCATAAGGAGTTTCCTTACAAAGGATTATCTAAACCAGTGACATCACAGGTCCAGGATAAAAAAATAATACTTGTATATAGGAGGATCTGATATTTCTTCTCTGCTGTTACTTTCACCTCCTTCAGTTTTTATTTTGGCAATCTGATTTTCCTCCCTCTTCCTTTAGATTAGATTAAATTAGTAAAGGTTTCCTGATTTTGTTAGTCTTTTCAAAGAAACGGATTTTTGTTTCATTGACCAATTCTACAGTATTTCTCCACCTCCCGCCCCCTGCCTCCCCAATCTGTTTATTTCTTATCTAATTTCTGAGAATCTCTTTTGGCAGTGTGATTTGGGGGAAGAAGCAGACTCTGGTCACAGAAGACCTGAGTTCAAACCCTGCCTCTGATACCACCTTTGTGACTTTGACTAAATCACCTAGCCTCCCTGGGCTTTCGTTTCCATCTATGTAAAAGGAGGGTGCCATACTAGGTGGCCTCTGATATCCTTTCTAATTCTCCATCCATGATTCTATCTTTTGCAATTATTTTGGGGCTTATTTGTAGCTTTTCTAATTTTTTTTAAACTGTATATTCAGCTTCATAAGGCTTCTTTTGTCCTACTTTACTTTGTTAATTTCACATTGTTTCCTTTTCAAAGACCTATAAGCAAATATTCTTTGACCTTCAGAATGTATTGACATACTATTAGCTAGCTTTTATATAGCCCTTTAAGGTTTGCAAAGCAATGTGCATATGTTATTTCATTTGATCCTCACAACCCAAGGGAAGTATTATTTTTATTATTCCCATTTTACGGATTAGAAAACTGAGGTTGAGAGGTTGGTGACTTGCCACGGGTCACAAAGCGATGTCTGAGATAGAATTTGAACTCAGTTCCAACACTCTTAACTACTGCCTATATAAATTAAATTATTATCCTTATTACCCCTCTTTATAACCCACTGCCTTTGTCAGGTAAATCATCATATCACTGTAATACCTGGAGTTAGTATGCCCCCAGTAATCTGGAAATTGAACTCAAGCTTTCTGACTTTGGGCCAGCTAGATGGCACAGTGGATAGAGTGCTAGGCCTGGAGTCAAAAGACTCATCTCCCTGAGTTCAAATCTGGCTTCAGACTCCTAGTAGCTGTGTGACCCTGGACAAGTCACTTAATCCCATTTGCCTCAGCTTCATCATCTGTAAAATGAACTGGAGAAGGAAATGGCAAATCACTCCAGTATCTTTGCGAAGAAAACCCCAGATAGGGTCACAAAAAGTCTGACGTGACTGAAAAAAAAACTAAATAATAAACTTCTGACTTTAGTTCTCTTTCCACTAACCAAACTGACTCTCAGAAAAAGTACAATCTACAGTTACCTTCCTATATTAATGGATAATAAAACATCTATGAGTAAATTATTAAATTTCAAATCTCAAATGTGCTTTTATGACAATTGTATTGAAAGGTTTCATATCATCAGAAATACCGTTTTCTGAAATCTATTTGATTTATAAAATTTTCCAATGTCACCTACTCTCTACTTTTTTTTCCATATCAATGGATTAAGAGAGAACCTTTGCCTTCAGTAAAAGAAATGATCTCCTTACCCTTTACCCCACCCCCCAACTTGGCACCAAAAATTCTATGAAAAACCAGAGTTCAAGACTTACATTGTATGATAGTGAGTCTTGGTTTGGTAAATCTCTAGTGTTTGAGTTACTGAGGAATCTTTAATGCCAAGTCCCATTGCCACAAGTTTCCACCTAACATGTCATACCCCATCTTAAATATCCTCTCTTTAAATCTAGATTTCTCAGGTCTGCAATTTGCTTAGCTGAATTGGCAGCATTAAGAATTCTGTCCTTTCTATTTCCCCATCTTGGTTTTCTCCCCATCTTTTTCTACAGCCCCCCAAAAATATACTTTTTCCTACTTAAAAGTAGATAGAAAACAAATGATTACAAGTCATACAAGCCAGGAAGCAGAGAGTTAAGGCTTTTAAACCTGAAGCCTATATCTTCTAATGCTGTGAGAGGCTGTTTTCAATAATCAAGATGGAAGTAAAGAGGAGAATGTTTGGGCTGTTTCCTAAATGATTCAAGCTCTTTACTCAGATTGGAAAATTACTTCCTATGAAACCTTCCAGATAAATATAAAAAATTTACAAGGCCACTTTTCTATTAGGCTATACAGTGTGCATGCACCTTAAGCAAGGTAAATAAAAATCAATTTGCTTCTCTACTGCTCTAGGGACAGACATGCAATTGGCCAACGAGTCTCAGTCTTAACTTGAAACTTCTTAGGCTAAAAGGATCATAGATTTAGAACTCAAAGTCTCCTCATATATCACTAGTCCAAAACCTATTGATGAGGAAACTGAAGCCTGGAGCTACAGTGACTTGCCCAGGGTCATATACATTAATAAAATAACAGGGCTAGGATTCAAACTCAAGATCTTTGACTACAAAAATTACTCTTTCCACTATATCACATTCTTCTGTCTGACCATGGGAACGTGTGTGTGGTGTGTGTGGTGTGTGTGTGTGTGTGTGTGTGTGTGTGTGTGTGTGTGTGTGTGTTAAGAGAAGGCCTCTAGCCAGTCAAGGACAACCTGACAACTGAATTTAGTTCTTGTTGCTCCCAAGTTCTAGATTTCTCATTCAGGCATTAAGTGGGTGCTTTTCTACTATGAAAATGATTTTTTGTCTTTCCATGCTTCTGCTGAATCCATTCACCATGGATAAGATAACTCTTCTGTTTAGATTCAACCTGTATTCCTGAATTAGCAGTTCATACCCCTTGTTTTGCAAGATTCCAAGATCTATCTCTCTCAAGGTGAGCCAATTCAATTTCCAAAGTTCAAATTTAATTCCCTTTCATTTAAAAAAATGTAAATTATGCATACTTGATACCCTGTGGCACTTCTCTTTTTAGGGAAGATTCCATAAGAAAGTAGATAAATGTTTCATCAAGGAACACCTGTTCCTAGAAGAAACAAAGGGGTGAATGTGATGAAATAATGGGATTTAGCAGATACTCAAAGACCCACCTGGAGATTAATCTAGACTGACTGAATCAAGTGAGAGTGATTGACTGCTGATTAGCCTACTTTAACTGGATTGTAATCACACCTGGCTAGCCCTTAAGAAGGTATTGTTCTCCGAAGCTAGACCGTGAACTCAACTTGAGAACACCTTCAAAGCCAATGGATTTGGATGACGCCAACCAATCAGCTTGAAGCAGTGTGTAAGGACTGCCTCTGTTCCAGACCTATAAAAAGCTTCCACAATCAGCTAGCTGGGGAGTTCCTGATTAAAGCAGGCTCATGGCAGAGGACTTGAGGAAGAACCCAACCAGGCTGGAACTCTAGGCTAGATAGGCCTTTTCTTAACTTTCTGAACTCCATGTTAATACCTGTATGCTTTAATAAATGTTTAATGCCCAAAGACTGGTGCTAAAGCTTCTAATTTAAGGTGATGACAACAACATAGATTTTAAACATCACATAAAGAAATATGTAAATTTAAACAAACAATGAGAGAGGGTTGTAAACTCCCCAAAGGATCAATTTCCTTAAAGGCATATAAAGCACTACCTAAAACAATGCAAAAAAAAGAAAAAAAGTTTCTCAAGCAGTATGGAGCAATTGTTATTTCAGTGAAAAACCTGTTCACAGAAGCTAAACTTTCTACATCAATGTAAAACCTTCCTTTGACACTATAATACCGTCTCCTTTATTGCTAAGCTTGTAAAAATGATCTATACTTCCTCCCACTACTTCCTTATAATCTTTTCAAGCCTTTTTCTGGCTTCTGGCTCAATCATTCAACTGAAATTAAGCTTTCCAGGGCTACCATTGTCAAATCCAATGGCCTTTCTTTAGCCCTCATCTTCCTCCACTTCTCTGCAGAATTTGGTGGTATTGGGATACCTCTTCCTCTCTCTTCCATCAACTTATGTGACATTGCTGTCTCAATTCTTCTTTTGTCTGAGCAATTCGTCTTGATCACCAATTTTATCATTTTCTTCACATTTCCTAAATGTGGGTTTCCTCTTTGGCTCTGTCCTCAACTCTCTTTTCTTTCTCTATGCTCTTTCCAATAACTGATGTCAGACATTCACATGATATCAGCCAGCATTATTATGGGGACAGCTCCCCAACTTATAGATCCAGCATCAATCCTTCCTGTTCATCCCAAATCTCCAACTGTTCAAAGAATACCTTCATCGAATGACCCACTGGTACCCCAAACTTCAATATATCCAAAACTTACTCTCATATCTTGTCTTTCTCCCCTACACATGTCTTCTCCCAACTTCTTCCTTTCTATTGTTAGCACCACTATTTTCTCACTTACCCAAGTCTCAAAAATCTCAGTCATTTCTAATAATTCTTTATCCCTCACCCTCACACCTCATCAAATCAGTGGCCAAGGCTTGTCACTATTGCATCCACTATAAATCTTTTATCTGTCCTTTTCTATGCACTAACAGGGCTACCATCACAACTCAGACCCTTAGTGTTTGTCCCTTCCAATTCCTCCCTATCCAAACCATCTGTGACAAAAATGACAACAACCTTTTTCCAACAGAACTCAGTGGGTCCCTATTGCTTATGAAACAAAATACAAATTCTTTAGACAGGAATTTGATGTCCTCCACAATGCAGCTTCAAACTATCTTTCCAACAAGAGATAGTTTGTCATAGTAATATGAGTAAGGAAATCCTATTTTCAAACCTTAGTTCAAATCCTGGCCGTGCCATTTACTAGCTTTGGGACCTTAAGTGAGTCACTTCACCACTCCAGGCCTCAGGTTCCTCAACTGTAAAATGTAGGGGTACAGAGCCTCCAAGTTCACTTCCATCACTAAAACCAACAAGGCTAAATAAAGTTTTTAAAAAAGAAAGAAATAGCTCATTTGCATATAAATGAAGGCAAATAATTGTTTGAAATCTAGTGATTAAGTTTTGGGGCTTGTTTAATAATAGTACCTGAGAGCTAATCAGCTAATTGACCTCGAAATCATAAGGTGTAAAATTGGCCTCCACTGAATGAAAGAAAAATTACTCTAGTCTAAAATTCAACCCAGGCCTCCCCGAGATGGCCTTGGAGAGAGATTGAGGTAGAGATGCTTTAAGTTAATACTCACATTTTTCAACACTGGGAGGGCTAACTGTTCAAAGGAAAGAAGGTCTACCACGTACTGTCCCACTCGGTATTCACGTCTTCCAGCCGGAGGCTCTGACCTAAATGTAAAAGACAGTTTGTTCTGAATCACGTAAGTTTACTCTATTGATGTCTCATTTTCAGCAATATCCCTGGGGTTTCCCCTTCCCCATGGGCTGAATCATCCTTAGAGCTATTCATCCCTAAAACGGGTGGCTTGCAATGAAGACTACATTCCACCCACTCTCCTAAATGTGGTGCTTTGGGGGACTGGATAGGAAGCCCAAAACTGAGTCATGATGTCAGAAGGGACCTTGAGAGGTTGTACACATCACCCCACTTCTCTGGCACCATATTTTGTATTTATTGTTCATTCTTTCAATAAGCATTTATTAGGTTCCTATTATTGCCAGGCACTATCTAGGTACTGGGGATTCAAAAGTAAAAATATGATCTTACATCATAGCACTTGGAAACATTATTTCATTTGACAACCCTGTGAGGTAAATCCTATTATTAACCTCATTTAACGGATGAGGAAACTGAGGCATTAAATGACTTGTTCCAGGTCACACAGTTAATGCATATCTAAGGCAGGATCCAAGCCCAGGTCTTCCTGTTTCCAAGTCTAGTATATTATCTGTTCCTTATGTAGCTAGAGGCTTATGTTAGAGACAGTTAGACTCACAGTGGACAGAGTGCTGGGCCTGGAGTCAGTCAGGAAGTCTAAGTTCCTATAAGGCAGGAATTTCTGTCATAATTGTATTGCTATCCCTAAAACTTAGCACAATGCCTGACATACAGTAGATGTTTAATAAATGTTTAATGGATGGAGCATTATCTGATTCCCCAGCCCAAAGTGCTCTCATTTCTCCCTCTGAAGTAACAGAGCACTTTGCTGGAAATTCCTCCAGTGTTTTCACATTTTATTTAGTTAGAATTGCCTAAGTATTATCTGCATGGATAATACATCTGGCAACTCTCCCAAGACAGGGGTATTTTTCTCTTCTTTATATTTCCCACAATGCAGCATGATGTCTACAGGTATTCAATAAATATTTACAGAATAAAATTGATTTCAAAACCTATTTCTGTGTTTTCATTTTCTCTGGGAAAATGCCCAAGGCCTGGACCAAAAGATTCAGATTCCATTCCCTCAGCTCCCAAAGCCCTACCCCTTTTAAACACTATGCCAATATATGAGAGGGAGGAACATACGGGCAAGCCTTCAGTCTTATGAGGACACCCAGAATATGATTTTACAAGTTGCTCACAGGGCAATAAGCTTCCATTGTATCGGAATAGAAAGCCTCCCAAAATGTTTTTTTAAAGCATATAAGAGAGTGAGAAGCCCCACAATTTAAACATCAGTACCCAACTCTAGACAAAGGCCCCTTCAATCCAGACAACGTGACCACATCAAATCCAATTCTTCTCCCGCCTTGTCTGACTTCTTCTGTATAAAATCCATCAACAGGCACGCCCAATGATCTGAGAGCATCACTGGCTTTCTGGATCAGTGTGGTTTTTCCAACCCCTAAAACAAAAAATAAGTACCTATGAATAAAGCCAGGAGTACTAGAGCTTACAAGAACCAGAGTAACAATCATGCTCCACGGTATACAAATGTATCCCATGAATACTAATTTAATTTTCATTCTGATTACTCCAGGTGTTAAAACTTTTTTTGTCTCAAGTTGAAACACAAAGAATCAAAATCTGCTGTTTCTGGGTTTTCTTTTGACATTCTGGAGCATGCCTCCTGTTACTGTACATGGTCTCACTACTTATTCTAGGTAACAAAAGGGGCTTTGAAGATAATCTCTCCTGGCAACTTAAATTCGATAGAACAAGCCTTTGTTTTCTCCAGGCAGACTGAAGACTTTGGGTTGACTCATTTTTCCATCCAGGAAACAAAACCAAGAAGACTAGGCCAAAAGCTTTAATCGATGCAAATAGAGATTTGGACTTCTTGGTCAATTAAGGTTAGAAACATGGAAAAAAAAAATGTACTTTTGACTAAGGGCCATGGGTGTATGTCCCTCTCTCTAGATAGTTGCCTGACATCTTTAACTGTATGAATGTTGTATGCCCCAAGTGAAAACAGGGGCTGCTCCATTTCTGTCTCTAGAAGTCTACCACAATGCCTTGCATTCAGTAGTTAATGAATGTTTGTTGAATTAAAGTGAATTCCCAATTTAGGGAGACAAAGTCTCTCAAAAACACTAATCTTCAACTGAGTCCCTCCTTCTACATGCCTCCTACCCTTGTCTTGTACACTTAGGATGCCAAACCCTCCACCCCCCTATTACAATGCCCTCCTCTGATTCCCTTAATCCCATGGTATCCAAGGGATATAAGGTCTTCCAACCCTCTGACCCATTCCTACAGAGTGTGGAATGTAACAAGGTAGTTTATATGACCATCTGTTGTGCTGGTGAACAAAGAGCACTAAGGGGTCACGTAGTATCTTGGAAACATATTTACATTTTGCTTTCTGGAGACATCAAGACTTGACGCAATGAAGTGACTGTAATCCTTCTGCCCAAGCCTGCTGAGAATATGTGAGCTACAAAGAGCATTGTATCTGGAGTTAGAACACCTGATTTCTAAGCTCAGTACCCACACTTTTAGCTGTGTGACCTTGTTCAAGTCACCTACACAATACTTCAGAAATGTCAGCTATTAGTATTTTTTTCCTCTCTGAATCAGTTTCCTTCTCTGTAAGACTGGGTTAATATTCTTTGCACCAGGGACAGCTAGGTGGCGCAATGGATAGAGCATGGGAGTCAGAAGGACCTGGGTTCAAATCGGACCTCAGACACTTGATGGGCAAGTCACTTAAGTCCTGCCCCCCCCCCCCCCCGGCCAAATTTTTCTTTGTACTGTCTACCTAACCCATAGGGCAATGCTCTGGGAATTTTAAAACACTATAAACATGCAAGCTATTATGATTTTGAACCATTCTCTAATAATATCAATCAGGTGGCTACCTATTCTGCAAAAATACAAGGTTGACCCAAATTCTCCCCCCAAAATCTTTAAGGTTCCTTGAAATCAAGACAGAACCATTTAAATTTGTATATGTGGAACCTCCTCGTTTTACCCTAATGTCCCAATAGGATCAAAACTACTAAAACATGGAAAAACAACATGCAAGGGTTCAAGTACCTCAAAGAATTTTGGGGGGGAAAATCTCCTAGTAAAAGCACTATTTTACAAGTCAGAAACCTAAGTTTTAATTCTAGTTCTAACCCTAACCATCATTTGCATTACCTCCCTTAAATACCTTTATGCTTTATTTTTCCTATATAAATAGCTATACTATAAATAATGTTTCTCAAAGGGACATCATCAGGACAAGATAACACACTGTATTGATAATCTTGTATTTGATAAGTGTAAAGACATAAGATTTTTGGATAAGAATTCATTACTTGGTAAAAATTGTTGGGAAAACTGGAAAGCAGTATGGCAGAAACTAGGCATAGACCAATATCTTACACCATTTACCCAGATATGTTCATTTGTTTTTGAAGTTTTACTATGCTTAGGAAAAGAGAAAGGTTTTCTTCCCTCTGGTAAAACATAGCTCTTCTGATTTTAATATCCCTAACTGTGGCTAGTGATGCTGGTTATTATTATCATAATAGATTCACTAAGTGATTATCAGTCAGAGGGATCTCAAGATCAGCCTGGAAAGTGAACCTAACATAACAACTCCTTGAAGGAAGGGAGTATCATTTTTCATGTTTGTATCTCCAAAACCTAAAACAATTCTTTGCATATATAAAAGTGCTTACTTAATAACTGTTCATTGACTGAAATGAATTCTATGGGGAAATGTGTATGGGACTTTAGAATATAATCCATTTGGAAGCTGGAGAACTGCCTGTAATTTGTTTTTAAATGTTTTTGATTGCCTTCCTGTAGGCTCCTTATAAATTTTAAACCTCAAACTCAGCTTTTGCTACAGGGGCAATAAACATTGGAAATAATAATTTATGTTAGTAAGGATTTTATCTAAAAAAATACCAGGTCAGCACCTCTTCTGGGCAATGGAAAGTGGAATGATGGGTAGAAGTATCCTGGAGCATACAATGACTTATGTCCCCATAAGTGGCCTAAAGTATTACCAAGAACATCATACATAACAGATGGATAGCCTCATTGGTACACTGGTACTCAGGAAGTATTAAATCAAAGAAGCAAACAAACAGAAAACCCACCAAACCATCTTGTGGATACAAGAAACATAGGATGAGACCACATGGAGAATTGGGAGCTGTATCAGGAGAAGAATTAGGAAATAACACTGATCCATCAAATCATTTGAGTCAATTGGTGTTCATTTAAGCCTACTGGGCAAAATCAATAATAAAGAAAACAATTTCTTCATAGTAATCAGACATAATAATCAGAGATCATAGTGACCTCAGAGTTCACTAAATCCAACCCAATTATATTACAAGTAAGGAAAATGAAGCTCAAGAGTAATAAAGTCACAGCTGAGCCAGGATTCCAAAGTAGGTCTTCTGGCTCAAGATCCATTGATCAACAAGCATTTATTTAGCTACTACTATGTGCCAGGCATTGTGCTAGGGGCTGAGAATATAAAGAAAAAGTAAAAACAGTCTCCCTGCACTAAAGTAGCGTCTATTCTAAACAGCTTATACGTTTCTCTTCCATTCTAGTCCCAAAGATCCAGAACCCTTGTTTCTGTATTATGATCCCTATTTTATAAGTAAGGAAACTGGAGGGGGGGGGAGGGGACCAGGGATCTGGACGTCTTGCCCAAGAAGCTAGGAAGTTTTTCTGGCAGATTTTGAACTTGTCTTCTTGAATGATGGTCCAGCATTCAATCCTCTGGACCATGTAGCTGAACCCAGCTTTCTAACCCCCAAACAGCCTCTTGCCATCAGAGAACTAATTAAAAAACATTAACTGTCAATGCCTTAATTATCTATCTTCATCACTTCTTTCTCCACGTCCCTCCCCCCCCAAAAAAAGACCCAGAAGTGGAGGATAAATAAGGTCTCCTCCAGTCAGGAAACTAATCCTGGAGGCCAGTTTCCTTAATCTCCAGTCTGAGCACTTTGCTTTTCATCACCATTGCTATTAATAAACTTGACCATGAGCAGGGGTGGGGCAGAAAAGGGAGAAGTTTGGAGTCTCGACCCTGAGAATCCAGAGCAGCTGGAGACTGGAGCCACGACAGCCAGCCCTAGCGGGGGCGGGGCGCCCTCCCCCCTTCCCCCCAACACACGCACTGCAGGCAGCACTGCTGCCAAGTTGATCTAGGACGGGGGCATGGGGACTCCACGGTGGAACAGGGTAGGGACACAGCCCTAAATGAAGGTGGGGCGCGTGCATCTGCATCTCAGCCAAGAGCGCCCAGCGGGCGCGTGCTCTTCACCCCCGGGTAGGACTGAGGGCGGGCCGATGACCTAACTTCCCTTCCACGTTCAAGCTGTCCAAGCCTGCTCTCTGAATTTAGGAGCACCAGGGGAAGTGGGAGGGGAATCTAGAAAGGGGCCCGGACCATCCTGGTGGCTGCACTACAGGGGAGCTGGCTTTACCTGGGGGGCCGGTTAAAAACACGTGTTTGGTCATGCTGGGGTCTGGAGCTCTTAGATCCTCCCTCCCAGGATGTGCAACGTCCGGCTCCACCTCCTTCTTTTCCGTTTCTCCTCCCTTCCTCCCCCCCCACCCCAGGAGGACTCAGAACACTGCGCATGCTCTGTGTCCCTTTGCCTTTGCATCCTGAGTTCAAGGGCCTGAGCTGTTCTGACAAGGGAAAACTTCATTCTACCCTGAACAGGCTGCAGGCTCAGATAAAGGGAAGGTAATTTGCATTGGGGATGACATTACTAGGAGGACATATTGGGCACATAGGGGGAAAGATAATAATAATAATAACCTACCATTTCTTTAGCATCTGCTATAGGCACTTTTCAGATATTTCATTTGTATTTCATAAAGCCCCTGGCAGGTGGGCGCTCTTATAATCTCCATTTTGCAGTTGAGGAAACTGAGGCAAACAGGTTAAATGACTTGCTTAAAGGTCACACAGCTCTAAAAGTATTTGAGGCTGGGTTGGAAACTCAGGTGTCCCTGGCTCCAGGCATACTACACCGCTTAGCTGCTTCAGCTGTAAAGCTGAACACTGGTTTGGTGAGACCCTCTCCCATTAAAAAAATAGCAGTATAAGGATACCTTTTTCAATTCATCCTGTGTTTTGTGTTAGCACAGTGTCCGACCCATAGTAGGTGCTTAATAAATGTTCGTTGATTTATTGATTGATTGTTGTGAAGCTCTAACTTCTCCCCTTAATACTCCTGGGACCTTGACTAAATCTTGTTCCTGAAAGAACCAAGTATTAAGGAGGGGACTTCAGCTCCTAGTGCTGCCCTTGCAACTTCCCCTCCTTGGAACATGCCTAAGTGGCATTGCAGGCAAATAAATAAAAGCTTATGATGGGCTTATTTCAGTCATGGATTATGAGGTCTGTCCCCTCCCTGCATGTGCAGCTACCCTACTGCTTCTTATTAGCCATGATGACTCAAGGATCCATGCTGTCTGTGTTGTGACAAAAACAAAAACAAAAACTATTTTCATTGGCCACAGACTAGATTTTCAAGGATATAAGCTTTTTACTAAAGAAGACAGCTATGATCTGTCAGGTGGGAGAAGGGCATCAGCAGACTGTACTCTCTTACCCAGGTGCCATGTGTTTCTAAATGCAACATGCTTATATTTCTTTTGAGTTTAGAATGAGTAGCCTGAGATGGGAGTGCTAGGCAATTGGTGAGGCCAGAAGAGGCA
Organism: Dromiciops gliroides; assembly: GCF_019393635.1. NCBI lineage: Eukaryota > Metazoa > Chordata > Mammalia > Microbiotheria > Microbiotheriidae > Dromiciops > Dromiciops gliroides. Next base: position 147,380,538 of record NC_057864.1, read on the forward strand.
TCAGGGTCTTCAGAGAGGTTTCACCAGTAACCAGAGCTGATAGCACCCGCAGCTCAATCTGGGCAACTGCCTATGGACCTTGACACAGCTGAGGCGTGTATTGAACTCAAGAAGATGATACAAGCTCAAAACAGGAAATAACAATGACAACTGGACATGACCAAATATTTAAAGGGCTGCCTTATAGGAGTCTGGATGACAACTTTGGGATAGCATTATTGGTGGGCGGGGGCATGTATATGGTAGAGATTTGAACTAGATAGTCTTTAAGGTCTCTTCAAACAACAACAAAGAACATGAGGTATGGAGTCAAAATATGTGGGTTAAAATCCTGACTCTGATATTTAGTATTCTGTGATGCCCTAAATCACCAGTCATATGAGACATACAAACCAAAACAAATCAGTGGGGCAGCTAGGTGGCGAAGTGGATAGAGCACCGACCCTAGATTCAGGAGGACCTGAGTTCAAATCTGGCCTCAGACCCTTGACACTTACTAACTGTGTGACCCTGGGTAAGTCACTTAATCCTCATTGCCCCGCTAAAAAAAAATTTTTTTTCAGACTCTACCTCATACTAAGAAGATTATCAAAGAGGACAAAAGATGGGCATAGTCAGTATTGGAGTAGTTATGGAAAGACAGGTACGCTAATATACAACTAGTGTATTATACCATTAGTCAAGCTGTGAATTGGTTCAACCATTCTGGAAATCAATTTGGAATTATACTATGGAAGTAAGTAAAACATCCTTAGGTTTGGACCCAATGGTGCCACTATTAGGCCTATACCCCAGAGAGGTCACAGCTGGAAAAAAAAGCTCCCAGAAACAACCAAATATTCACAGCAGCTTAGGAGCAAAAAACTAGAAACAATGTAGATGCTCATCATTTAGAAAATGGCCAGACCAATTATAGTAAATAAATGAAAAGCCATATTTCATTTAATTGTTTCATTTGTGTCCAACTCTTCAGGACCCCATTTGGGGTTTTCTTGGCAAAGATGCAGAAGTGGTTTGCCATTACCTTCTCAAGCTCATTTTACAGATGAGGAAACTGAGGCAAACAGGGTTAAGTGATTTGCCAGGATCACACAGCTAGTAAGTGTCTGAGACCAGAATTTAATTCAAGAACATGCGTTTTCCTGACTACAGGCCCAGCACTCTATCTACTTTGGTACCTAGCTGCCCATTTAAATGCCATATTACTGTGCAGCAAAAACAATGAATATGATGATGGAGCCAAGATGGGAGAGTTCAGGAAGCAACCAAGCTAAACTGTTCCAACATTCCCCTCCAAGCAACTTTAAAATAAGTCTTCAAATCTATTTTTAGAGAATTAGATCCACTAAAAGGTCAGGGTGAGTGCTGCCCTCCCCCCCCCCCCCGCCCTTCCCCCCTCCCCCAAGATCAAGCTGGGAGCTGTTGGTCACTTTTCCCTCTCGCTTTCTGCCGTTTTTTTCCCTCCTTCTCTCCCCCTTTCCTTCTCTCCCCCTTCTCCCTCTTGAGGTCTGCCAGGTGCTTCTGGCAGTTGTTGGTGGTGTGCTCTTGTCTTCCCATTGCTGGGGTGCAGTCCATCCTTTAGAATCCCTGCTGAGTATCTGGCTGAAGAGTTGGGTCCTATTTTATCTGTCAGATAAGAGCATCCTGAAGTTAGACTTCTTTGTGGACAGCTTGTTAAGGGATGCGGTGAAGAAGGTTAGCAAACCAGTCAGTCTGTTCTCAAGTTACCTCGGACAGAATAAGGTGCAAGTATACAATACCATGCCTAAGTTTTACTGTGATTACTGTGATATGTACCTCACTCATGATTCTCCATCTGTGAGGAAGACACACTGCAGTGGCAGGAAGCACAAAGAGAATGTGAGAGACTATTATCAAAAATGGATGGAAGAGAAAGCCCAGATCCGGATTAAGAAAACAACTACTGCATTTCAGCAAGGAAGAATTCCTCCCAACCTGTTCTCAGCTCTTCCGCTAGGAGGGCCTATGATCCCACCTCCTCACCCTAGCATGATGGGGACTACCTCCTGGCATGAGGATACCCATGGGAGGCCACATGCCTATGATGCCTGGCCTTCTAATGATGAGGCCCCTTCCTCATCCCATGATGGTACCCACTCGCCCAGCAATGCCTAGACCAGACAGATAAAATATATAAGACATAAGGAAACCCATTTCTCAGTTTTGTATTCTTTGTTCTATTTCACCAGAACATCATGGTGCTGGGGCTCAGACATGGAATTTTTTTCCCCTCCCTTTTCCCTTTTAAAATGTTGACACTCTTTTACATCATTGTCACTTTCCCATGATTCCCCTTCTCCTGCCCCCCAGTACATCCCTTCCTTAAGTGATAAATAAGCACAGTGGGAACAAACCCCCAACACATTGGAAGTATCTATAAAGTATTGCTTGTTCTATACCTATAGTTTAATACCTCTCTGCCAAAGGAAGGGAATCACTTTCCCAGTCCTCTGAAGTCATAGTAGCCGAATGAATTAATCAGTTTTGAAGTCTATCAGTGTTGTGTTCCTTTATATTGTGGTGGTTGTATAAGTTGTTTTCCTGTTCTGCTTACTTTCCCTCAACCATCTGACATCATATTCATTTCTTAGAGCACAATAATATTCCATTGCTTTCATATCCCATATGTTCATTTGATATTTCTCATTTGATTAGTATTGTTTGCTTGCAGTTCTTTGCTACTACGAAAAGTGCTGCTAGATACATTTTTATATATGGTACCTTTCCCTCTATCTTTGCTTTTCTTGGGTTATATTCCAATAGTGGTATCACTGAGGCAAAGATGTGTGTGTGTGTGTGTGTGTGTGTGTGTGTGTGTGTTTTAGTGACTTTTTAGAGTAATTCCCAATCACTTTCCAGAACTGTTGGACAAATTCACAGCACCACCAAAAGTGCATTCGTGTGCCTAGCCACAGTCACTCCATCATTGACCATTTTCCTCTTTTGTCATCTTTCTCAGTCTTATGAATGTAAAGTGAAGCTTCAGAATTGTTTTAATTTGCATTCTTTTTAAAGAGGTAGAGCATTTTGCCATGATTGTTGATAGCTTGCAGTTTTTCTTTTTGCAAATTGCCCCAGGGGTAGTTTCCAGATCTATAAGAAGACTTCCCACTTCTGTGAAAGAAGAAACAGGAAGAGTGGGACAGAAATGCAGCTTATATTTGTATTGTGATGTTCATATAAAAATAAGAGTATTGACTGTTTTAGCATTTAAAAAAAATAATAATAATAAATTTTTAAAAGGTCAGAGTAGGACACTTTTCCAGCCTAAAACAACTTTGGAGGTTGGCAGGGGAGGTATGTGACATGGGGAGAGGGAGCTGTCCCAAAGAATGGCATCAGTACCAGCTGTCTCTCTTGGAGGCAGCAGCAGAAGTACCACTTCTCTGAGCTCTCAGCTCAGAGATGGTAAGGGGATTAGACAACTGGCCAGAAAGAGATTTCAGGGGACCTTTTACTGGCACTGATTGGCAACTCTGTTGCCATACACCATACTGGGTCAGAATTTCAAGGCAGAGAAGAACACTTCTGGTCAGTTACAAGGGAGCAGGGGCCCTGGTTATAGTTCCAAAGCAGAAAGGAATACTAGTGCTTGTGGCCACAGGGAAACAGAGACCCTTCCTAAGGTAAAGACCAGAGTGTAGAGCAGGAGAGCAGTGACCACACCTCTCCTCAGTTCACCCCACGTTGAAAGCACCAAAAACTTGCAGACCCTCAGAACTAGCTCTGAAAACAGCAGCACGAAAAAGGCCGAAATCTTGGCACAGTGCCTTCCCACCCAAAAATGAGCAGAGTCCAACTTTAACATAGAATTAAAAGTCAAGAATTAGTCTGGGAAAATAGGCAAACAACAACAGAAAAATAATTTTACCATAAAAAGGTACTACAATGGCTGGGAAGACCAAGACATAAACTCAGAAGAAGATAACAATGTGAAAACATTTACAAGCAAAGCCTCAGAGAAAAATGCAAATTGGACCTAAGACCAAGAAGAGTTACTAGAAAAGTGAAAGAAAGACAATAGGGGTAGAGGGAAAATTGGGAAAAGAAATGAGAGTGATGTAAGAAAAATATGAAAACAGAATTAATTGCTTGGTAAAAGAGGCACACACATACACACAACCAAAGAAAAATAACACCTTAAAAATCAGAATTGGCCTAAAGATAAAAGAGGCATAAAAACTCACTGAAGAAAAGAACTCCTTAAAAAGCAAAATTAGCCAAATGAAAAAAGGTACAAAAGCTCACTGAAGAAAATAATTCCTTAAAAATTAGAATTTGGAAAATGGAAGCTAATGACTCCATGAGACAAGAAGAAAAAATAAAACAAAGTCTAAAGATTGAAAACATAGAAGAAAATGTGAAACATCTCTTTGGAAAAACAACTGACCTGGACAATTAAGGAGAGATAATTTCAGAATTATTGGACTGCCTGAAAACCATAATCAAAGAAAGATCCTAGACATCATATTTTAAGAAATTACAAAGAAAAAACTGAACTGGTCTCTTAGATCTAGAGGGAAATTGAAAGAATATAGAGATCACCTCCTAAGAGAGATGCTGAAAAGTTAAAACATCCAGGAATATTATAGCCAAATTTTAGTGCTCCCAGATGAAGGAGAAAAAACAGCAAGCAGCCAGAAAGAAAACATTCAAATACCATGGAGCCTTAGTCAGTATCACACAAGATTTAGCAGCTTCCACGTTAAAGGAGCAGAAGTCTTAGAATATGATATTTGGGAAAACAAAGGATCTAAAATTACAACCAGGAAAATCCAGCAAAACTAAGGGGAAATGGATATTTAATAAATTAGAGGACTTTCAGGCATTTTTGATGAAAAGACCAAAGCTAAATAGAAAAATGTACATTAAAACTCCAGAAAAACATAAAATGGTAAATATGAAAGAGTAATCAAAAATATTTCAATAAGTTTCAACTTTCTACATTCCTATAGGGGAAAATGAACATATAACTCCTAAGAACAATATCATTTTGGGGGCAGCTAGGTGGCACAGTAGATAAAGCACCATCCCTGGATTCAGGAGGACCTGAGTTCAAATCCAGCCCCAGACACTTGACAGTTACTAGCTGTGTGACCCTGGGCAAGTCACTTAACCCCCATTGCCCCTCCAAAAAAGAACAATATAATTTTAGGGAAGTTAGGCATCTACATAAACAGAGGACATGAGTGTGAGTTGATTATGTTGGGATAAAAAATGAAAGAGTGAGAAAGAGGGATGTACTGAGAGAAGGAGGAAGGGAGAGTAAATGGGGAGAAATTTCTTACATAGAAGAGGAGCTCAAGGAAGAGCTTTTATAAGGAGAGAGTAAAATGGGGGAGGGTTAATGGGCAATGCATGAATCTTACTCTCATCAGCATTGGTTCAAAGAGGGAAGAATAGATATACACAGTTGGATATAGAAATCTGTCCTTACTCAATAGGGAAATAGAAGAGAAGGAAATAAAAGATATTGAGGGGGGTAGAATGATAAAAGGAAGGACAGATTAAGAGAGTGGCCAAAAGCAAAACATGTTTTTGAGGAAGAGCAGGATTAAAAGAGAAAAAGAAGCATAAACAGAAGAAAATAGGATAGAGGGAAATACACAGTCAGCAATCATACTGTGATAAAATAATGGGATTTAGCAGATACTCAAGGACCTACCTGGAGATTAATCTAGACTGATTGAATCAAGTGAGAGTGATTGACTGCTGATTAGCCTACTTCAAGTAATCACACCGGACTACCCCTTAAGTATTGTTCTCAGAAGCTAGACTATGAACTCAATTTGAGAACACCTTCTAAACCAATGGATTTGGATGACGCCAACCAATCAGCTTGAAGCAGTGTGTAAGGACCGCCTCTGTTCCAGACCTATAAAAAGCTTCCACAATCAGCTTGCAGGAGAGTTCGTGGTTGAAGCAGGCTGGTGACGGAGGACTTGATGAGGAACCAGACAAGGCCGGAACTCTAGACTAGGTAGGTTTTCTTTTTCTTAACTTTCTGAACTCCATGTAAATACCTGTATGCTTTTAATAAATGTTTAATGCCCAAAGACTGGTACTGAAACTTTTTAATTTAAGACGATCACACAATTTAGATTTTAAACATCACAATACTTATAAATGTGAATGGGATGAGCCCACCCAAAAAATGAAAGTGGATAACAGAATCTTTTAGAAACCAGAATCCAACAGTATATCATTTATGAGAGACTCTTGAAACAGAGGAACATACACAGAATTAAAATAAGGAATTGGAATAGAATCAATTATGCTTCAGCTGATGTAGAAAAAGGCAGGGGTAACAATCAAGATCTCAGATGGAGCAAAAGCAAAACTGGACCTAATGAAAAGAGATAGAGAAACTACATTTTGCTAAGTGGTACCATAGATAATGTAATATTAAAATATTTACAGCAAGTTTCTCCAATAAAGTCCTTATTTCTCAAATATATAGGGAACCGAGTCAAATTTATAAATATGAGCCATTCCCCAATTGATAATGATCAAAGGGCATAAACAGGCAGTGTTCAGAAGAAGAAATCAAAGCTATCAATAGTCCTATTAAAAATGCTCTAAATCATTATTGTTTATAGAAAGACAAAACAGGGGCGGCTAGGTGGCGCAGTGAATAAAGCACCGGCCCTGGATTCAGGAGTACCTGAGTTCAAATCCGGCCTCAGACACATGACACTTACTAGCTGTGTGACCCTGGGCAAGTCACTTAACCCCCATTGCCCCGAAAAAAAAATTAAAAAAAAAAAAAGAAAGACAAAACAACTCTGAGGTACTACCTCACACATATCAGTAATGACAATTGCTGGAGGGTATGACAGAAAATAGGTACACTTATTGTTCATGGAATTGTGAACTGATCTAATCATGCTGAAGAACAATTTGGAACTCTACCCAAAAGGCTATAAATCTGTGCATTCGCTTTGACTCAACAATACAACTATTAGGTTCATATCCACAAGAGATCAAAGGAAAAGGACCTATATGTATAAGAATATAGTGGCTCTTTTACTGGTGGCAAAGGATTAGAAAGTGAGGGGATGCTCATCAATTGAGCAATGGCTTTTGATGGAAAATTATTGTGCTATGAGAAATGACAAGGGGGTAGTTTCAGGGAAAAAAACCAAAGCAGAACATATGAATTGATGCAAAGTAGAGTGAGAAGAACTGGTTATGGTTGTGTACAGTGACAGCAATGTTGTAATGGTGATCAACTGAGAAAGACTTGGCTACTTTGATCAACACAGTGATCCCAGATAATTCCAAAGTACTCATGATGAAAAAATGCTATCCACCTCCAGAGAAGGAACTGATGAACTTTTAGTACAAATTGAAGTATAATTTTCTCTCTTTATTCTTTTTTTGTTGCTTCTTTTTTGTGACATGGCAAGTATGGAAATGTTTTGCATAATTTCACATATATAATTGATATCATTTTGCTTGCTTTTTCAGCAAGCAGAAGAGGAGTTAGAGTAAAGGAGAGAATTTGAAACTCAAAACTTAAAAAGAAAAGAATGTTGAAAATAAATAATAAATCTATTTTTAAAGAACAGTGAATTTACAAAATTCAGAGAAACATGGGAAGACATGAATAGAAGACATGAACAGTGAAGTAAGCAGAACCAGGAAAACAATAACCACATTAAAATATTCACATATACATAATGATTACAACAATGCAGATGCAAACAAAACCTGATAAAGAACACCATAATTAAAATTACCAAGCTTTTACATGAAGAAGAAATGAGGAAAAGCATTTCTTTCCTTTTTTATACAGAAGTAGTGGCCCATGGGTATGGAATATTGCATATATTTTCAGACTCATTAGATATATTGGTCAATTTTCCTGAGTTGTTTTTCTTCCCAACTTAAAATGTTATAAGGGATGATTTGCTGGTGTGGGGGGAAAATATTTTTTCTGGTCTAAAAAGCTCGTATTTGAGGTTTTTCTTAGGGAAGACAAGGGTGGAAACTAAAACCAAGAATAAAGAATACCTCTTTTCCTGTTCATTATCATTGCCTTCCCCACCCCTAAAATTATTGAGCTATTGATCCATCTAACAGCAGACTCCTCTTTGTTCATCCCCTCTAGATACTGTTGATTGCAGTGGGGTGGGGGGAGGTGATCTGGGAAGAAACTGATGCAGGACTATTGTTTTAGAATGTTTTAGCATATTATGATCTTTTCCTTATTCAAGATTCCTATAAATCTTACCTCAAATTGTCTTGAGGTAGAGAGGCATGGCAAAAGGCATAAGAAAACTATGTTTGTACTTCTCTCTTTGCAAGTCTGAAATACCTTGAAAATAGAATAATGTTAAATTAAATGATTTTTTCTGATACATTTGTGCCTTGTATGGTATTTATATTTTTCTTCAACATAGAGTAAGGGAGGTAGAGAAATGTATTTCAAATAAAAGTGATGTTTAAAAAACAAAAACTAGAAATAAAATTGTTTCAGTAAAACAACTACATGTTGATAGGCAGTCAGTTTTCCCTGCTTTATTTTCCTCTTCTATAAAATGAAGGGTTGGACTAGATGACCACTAAGACCCCTTACATTTTCCAGATCCTGTGATTCTGAACCCAGGATACACATGTTAGCTGCGCTTTTTTTCCCCCTTGAGGCATAACATTCCTCTTAGATTTGCTCATTAGAGCCAAGAATAAAACTCCGTTTCCTAATGACTATTGCTGGCCTTGCTGGGAAGGTTTCCACCAAACTCTACCCAGAGCAGCTGTCGTAAAAAATCTTGACAAATCAAACACTTCTTGATCCAAAGCACAGCAGTATTTTCAGTGCTCAAGAAGTAAGAGCTCAGAACAGGAGGACAGATCAGAACACTTAGGAAACACTGAAAACTTGTAGGTCCCCAGACTACGCTATCCCTGAAACCTTGGAATAATACAACATTCAATACCAGAGGCAGCTAGGTGGTACAATGGATAAAACAATAAACTTGGAGTAGGAATCCAGCCTCAGAAACTTACCTCTGTCTATGTCAGTTTCCTCTTCTGTAAAATAACAGCACTTACTTCCAAGGTTGCTGTGAAGATAAAATAAGATAATATTTGCAAAGGATTTTGCAAACCTTAAATCACTATATGAGTGCTCACTATCATCATTATTATTTTCTGGAATGACACAATACTCGATATTTGATTTTTATAAATGGAAGTGGTAATGAAATACAAAAAGAAATAAGAGCTGTTGAAGACAGAAATAGAGAATTAACAGTTTGGAATGCAAAATACAAAACCTTGCTCAAGCATCAAACTCCCTTAAAATTTGAATATACCAAATAGAAAGCTAACGACTTCATAATACAAAGAAATATTAAAACAAAGTTAAAAGACTGAAAAAGGGAGGGGGAAATAGAAGGTATCTCATAGCAAAATCAACTGATCTTGAAAATAAATTGAGGAAAACCATAACCAAAAAGACTGCATAGATATATTGTAAGAAATCAAAAAAAGAAAAGTGCTTCCAACCTCTAGGTCAAAGAAAAAAATACTGCAAGCAGACAGAAATAAAGAATTCAAGTATGAAGGAGCCAGTCAGAATCACATAAGACTTAGCAGCCACCATGTAAAATGGGTGAAGAAGGGACAGCTAGGTAGCACAGTGGATAGAGCACTGGCCCTGCAATCAGGACCACCTGAGTACAAATCCAGCCTTAGACACTTGACACTTAGTAGCATTCTTCATAAATATATGAGAATTATATGGAAACTTTGAAATATAAATACAGGAGTCAAACAAAACATTAAAAGTTAAATGTAAGCAAACAGTCATAAGGGACTTTTATATTATTATATTATTACATTATAGGTGAACTATAATGTAACATGGGGAAATGATACATGTGTCCTCTCAGAACCCTTTTTATCACCAAAGAAGTCTAACAAGATAGAATGCCAGGGAGGAGTTTGGTTATGTTTTTGATGGTCTTAAAAGAACAAGGAAAAGGAAGAGTAAAGGTAATATACTGGAAGTGAGGTCAGAGGGAAACATATTTCCTGTACTTAAGATGTAAAGTCTTTTGACTATATAAAAAAGGAGGAAAGGGTAGAGAAGTAAGCAAAACTTGCACTTCATTTCATCTTTCCTGGCCAATGGAGGGGGAAATACATACGCACAGTTGATATAGAAATGTATTTCATCTAATGGAAAAAGAGCAGGGAAAAGGGAAATGAGAGAGGGGAGAATTAGAGGAAGAGTTCATTAAGGGAGGGATTAGTCTTAAGCAAAACTAACTAAGGAGGGTAGATCTTGAAGAGTGGTTTCCCAGAAAGGAAAAGAACCTGTGGGTATAGGGTGAGAGAATGAGCAAAGAGAAGGGGATTAGGGGGAGAAAGTTACATTAATACACTATTGATTCAGCTGTGAACTGGTCTAGCCATTCTGGAAATCAATCTGGAACTATGCCTCAAAAGTTAGTAAACTGTGCATATTGTTTGACCCAGGGATACTACTTCTGGGCTATACCCCAAAGAGATTAAAGAAGGAGGAAAAGGAATAATATATAAAAAAAAGTTATAGCAGCTATTATTGTTGGAAAGAATTGGAAACTTGACACGTGCCCAGCAATTTGGGAATAGCTGAACAAGTTATGGTACATGGATGTAAATAAAAATTTATCAAGTAGCTAAATGGTACAGGGGATAGAGTACTGGGCTTGGAGTCAGGAAGATTCATCTTCCTAAATTCAAATCTTGCCTCAGGCACTTAGTAGATGTGTGACCCTGGGTAAGTAACTTAACTCTGTTTGTCTCAGTTTCTCTCATCTGTAAAATGAACTGGAAAAGGAAATGCTAAAGCATTCCAGTCTCTTTGCCAAGAAAACACCAAATGGACTCATAAAGAGTGACTGAAACTACTGAACAACAAGAAAATGTGACAAGCACTGTGATAAACACTGCAAATCCAATATAGAAAAAAAAGCCTCTGCTCTCAAGAAGCTTACAATCCAAAAGGGGAAGACAAAAAGAAGGTGAAAAGTGGGGTGGGGAGAAGTGGTCAGGGACAGTGCCCGATGCAGGGGCATGGTGGACAAGTCAGAGAAATCCCAAAGTACTCCAGCCAAGTGAGAGATAAGGAGATGTCTGAGCTGGGGTTTCTCTTTTAAGTGGAGATTTGGAGTTCATAGCTCCTCTCTCTCTCTCTCTCTCTCTCTCTCTCTCTCTCTCTCTCTCTCTCTCTCTTTTTTTTTAGTGAGGCATTTGGGGTTGTGACTTGCCCAGGATCACACAGCTAGTAAGTGTTAAGTGTCTGAGGCCGGATTTGAACTCAGCTACTCCTGACTCCAGGGCCGGTGCTCTATCCACTGTGCCACCTAGCCGCCCCCTCATAGCCCCTCTCTTGAAGCAGAAAGGCAGAGGGTAGTGATGATGTCGAGTACCAGAACTGATGAGATCTTCCCAAGGTGAGAAATGAGGAGGAAATGTGCTGCAAGAAATGATGAAGGGAAATAGTATCAGAGAAACTAGAGAGACTGGTATGAAATCAAACAGATGAAGTAAACAGAACCAGGATAACAATTTATATTATAATAATATTGTAAAGACGAATAACTTAAAAGACTCTGATCAATGTAATAATCAATCATGATTCCAGAAAACTCATGATGAAACATGCTACCTATTTCTGGAGATAAAGGTGATGTACTCAGAGTGCAGATTGATATATCTCTATCCATACATCTACATCTAGATCTATAGATCTATTTGGACATGGCCAAATCTAGAGTTTGTTTTGTTTGACTATACATTTTTGCAAAAATGATTTTATTTTTTCTTGCTTTCTCAATAAGGGGAGAGGAGGGAGCAGAAAAAGTCAGACTCCCCCGTATTTAAAAATAAAATTAATTTTGAAATTGAAGAGCTTTGAAATCTTTAAAATCCTATGTAAAAGTTATAATTATTTTTTATAAAGTATATTCCTGGTTCTATGGTTTTTTTTTTCATCTCTTCTATGATGGGATTGGGATCCATTTGAAGTCCTTTCCAATTCTCAATCTATGATCTGTAAATCAAAGGGAATAGGCAGCCATCATTATAATTCCTCACATGTACACAGTGCTTCAGAGTTTGCAATATTAGATGACCTCTAGGATCCCTTACTAATTTTATGATTCTGTAATTTTTATATAATTTATAATTATTCTCTTATTTAAACGATTTATTGGTAAGATAGTCAATTAAGTCATCCTTAATAGTTTCATTAAATGTAGATGCTTTGAAACCAGATACTTTAGTCAGAGCCTCTGTGTGTGTGTGTGTGTGTGTGTGTGTGTGTGTCTGATGACCATTAGTCATATGTCTTAAGCCCTGCTTCCCACAATTGTCTCAAATTGTAAGATTGACCCAACAGAAGACCCAGCTGGAATGCTATATGTGAGGAATTAAGTGACCTCAATCTGAGCACCCTTTCCTCTAGCCTTTACCAGGCAAAATGTGAAAGTCAGAGTAAAGAGGATGTTGGGTTAGCCTCAGGCCAGATTTACCTGTAAGCCTTTTCTCTCTAAATGAGAACATTTTGACTTGTGATCAATCATTTCTCATCTAGGGTACAGAAAGCAATTTTAGTGAGTGTTTAACTTAATCCGTTTGTGCCCACACACGGACCTCCAGGGCTCTACTTAGCTTACATCACACCAGTTAATGTTTCTCCATAATTCCCAAATGCTTTAGAAAGGAAATTTTCTCTAGAAAAATATCAGGCTCAGACAACAGCAGCAGTGTCAGCAACACCTATTACCTGTCCATTTACACATGGCCTTTTACCAAAAGCAAATTAAACCCTGGTGAAATTTTATTGTCCTTTTCCTTCTATTTCTCTTCTATCTTTCAGAAGTCAGATGGAGAACAAGAAACAACTTCTGGATAGAAAAGAAGTCTGTTAACTAAACTGTCAAAATTAATACCAAATAATAACTTGTTCCTAGGACAGAAGAAAGAGAACAGAATTACACACCAGGTCTTGACATATGGGTCACCCAATTGTAAGCTACTATCTTTTCTCCCATAATTATAGATCTCAGCATTGGGAGCAATTTCATATGGCATGTAGGATACTTCATACCTGAATAAGAATCTTCTTCTATCATATCTTTTTTCTGGGGAAATTGATGGGAGTTTGGAGTAGGAGTCCCTAGGAATTCCTCTTTAAAGAATTACACCCTCTTGCACACAAATCCAATTAAAATAAAACAATATTTTATTTAGGCTATAGGGAAAGGAAACCAAGAGAGAAGTCCTTTGACTTCTTTTCATGGGAAGAAAGCATGACACAGAGGCATGGCTCTCTGAGATAGCTTTCTCCTTGAGCAGGAGACAGACAGATGCTTTTATAGAGGACTGATGGTGGTCCCATGAGGTGATCATCTGACTGTGGAAAGTTCCCTTATTGGGGGAGGAACATCCCCCACTGGTGGTGTCTGGGCGAATTTGGGTGAGGGGTGGCTCTGGATCTCTCAAGCCATTTCTGTCCTCCTCTTGCCACAAAGGCAGCAGCCATACCTAATCTTATCTCCCCTAGGGGTAGGGGAGACTAGAATGAAGGGTGGTGGTCCTAGAGCTAACTCAGTCCCGATCCAGTGCCACTTATCTCTTTAGGTGTGTCTGTCCTTTGGTTTAGTTTCTCAAGGAGAAGGGTCTTTGATTTACCCCAGAAAACTTCTGAGGTACCCAGGGGTCCATAACATCTTCAACAAGTGGTCTGTCAATGTTTATTTAAATACACCCAATGAGGGGAACCCATTACCATCTGAGGCTTCCTGTTTCACTATTGAAGAGCTATAATTGTTAGGTTTCCCTTATATTAAAATAAAATTCATCTTTCATCTGATTCTACCCTTTGCACCTAGTTCAAGACTGCCTTTTAAATATTTGAAGACAAACATCATATCCTCGTCTTTTCTTTTCTGGTTTAAGTATCTGATTTGTTCACTGGATCTTTGTATAGCATGACCTTGGTCTTGCAGCCCTTCCTCATTACCTCCTCTGAATGTTCTCAAATTTATCACTGTCCTTCCTAGAGTATGGTACCCAGAAATGAACACAACATTTCAGATGTGGTTTGACTAGGGCCAAGTACAGTAGGTCTAACTCCTTCCTTGTTCTAGACCTCGTGTTTCTCTCAAAGTAATATGAGATCACATTAGTTCTTTCGACTGCCACATCCCATTATTGAGTCAAAGTTTGCAGTCCACTAAAATTCCCAGATCTTTTTTTTCCCAAATGAATTGCTACTGTCTAGTCATGCCCCACTTATCTGTGCTCCTAGAGTTGATTAATTTCAATCCAAACTCCAGACTTTTTATATTTATGTCTGTTAAATTTCATTTTATTAGATTTGTTCTAATCCATCAAGATTTGGAGGGATCCTGACTCTATCATCCATCATGTTATCCATCCCTTCTAACTCTGTGTAATCTGAAAATTTGATAAGAATATCATCTGATGAATCACTAATAAAAATGCAAAAAAGTATAAAGCCAAATTCATCTCTTTATTCTGAAAAAACAACAAAATGAGAGATTTTGTTAAATAATATGGATAGCATTCCTTAATTATATAGGCTAATAAACCTGTCAATAAAGGAATTGAGGTTAGTTTGTCATGACCTCTTCTTGATTCAATTTTGCTGGCTCTTTATAATCAATGTTTCCTTTTCTAGTCTACTGACCATCGTTTGGACCCCCCTCCCCCCCCCCCCACTCACAAGAATCAAATCTGAGTTCTGAGAGCACTTTTTCTTCTGTTGTAGAAAACATAAGCCAAATTCTGATGTTCACAAGGGAAATCCTTTGGATTTTACAGAAAATTTCTTTAACCTAACTGCTTGTGAATCAGTCAATTACTCAATTACTATTTGTTAAGCACCTACAAGGCAATAAACCCAGGGGATTCAAAGGAGGTAAAAATACCAATACCTGCTCTCATGGTCTTATCCACAGTCTAATCTGGGAGAGAGGTAAATAATTATGTACAAGTAAGATATAAGCATAAATTGGACGGTAGCTTCAGAAGGATGGCACTAAGATTAAGGAGGACTGGGAGAGGCTTCTTGCAGAAAGTAAGACTTTAGTTCACAATAATTCTGGTGGCAGGTTATATATTTGACCAGTCCTCATTGGTTGCATTCCATTCCCAGTCAAAAGCTACGTTATTAGCAATGGTCCAGAACTCCAAATCCTGTTGTCATCTTCTTAACCAGCTGGTCGGTTCCCCAAACTGCATTTCTTGTTTGGAGTTCTTGGTTTGAATGAGTGACAATGAGAAAAACAAAATAAAACACCATTCTTAAGGGCTGCAATTTCTTTGGAGACTTTGTAACCCCTAGTTATACTTCCTGGGTTCCCAATTTGAATCACAAAAAAATGGAGCATGCTTATCAGATTTGACACATAGGATGACATCCTCCACTTATGTTTGAAGGCCAGACATGATTTGTCTTCACATTATCCAACTTTGCCCTCTATGGAATAGTCTCATATCTATTATTTATTGTGAACAGGCAAGGGGCCTTTCTTCTTTTATTTCTTCTTAGTATCACATTCTTCCATCCCTTGACCTTCCACTATAGGTCAAGATTCCTTACTGCCCTGTCAGATAGAGAGGGACAATCTTCCCAAATTACAGTAGAAGAAACAGGCTTACATAGTTTGAGCAGCCTGATTAAAACCACAATCTTAAGAATAGCAGAAATGGAATTTGTAATGTAGATATTCTGGTTTTAGAGTGTTTTTTTCTGCTTCACTATGCATGCAACAAACAAGAAAAACACAATATGGTTTGGCAAATAAAGAAAATAAACCATTTACATAAATGTGGTCTTTTCCTTACTCATAATTTATAATAAAAATAACTTCATACTAAAGAGGTTTTTTTTAAATGTGATGCCTATATATAGCAAGATTTAAAGAAATAAACACCTAAGCACAATTTGATATTTTTCCAACTAATCCTCAATGGGTAATAATATAACTTAAGCTAAGCTTGATTTTCCCTAGACTTGATTAGAAAATATCCTTCCACCATACTTGTGAGCTTTATCTCATCATCATCATACCCCTCTTACAGTTTTTACATGCACTCACAAACAATATGACTTTCTGCTTCTTCCAAATGTGAAAAGAAGATGAGTTACATAGATTTATCGCTAATGATGTAACTATTTTTTTTTCAATCAGAAGGGAGTCCACTCAAAGGGGAGAAAATCTTTTCTACCCCCAACCAGAATCTGTTAGCTAGAGTAGTTACTAGTACTTTGCATCCAGTGGTTTCCACTTCAGGTCATGTTGCCCTTAGCAACTAGCTCACACATTATGATCAATCATCATCATTATCTCTTCATTTTTGTAGTCATTTAGTCTTCAAAGCCCTATCATATACATTATCTCAGCTTTCTTATGCAGATTTCCTTCAAGCTACAACTCCAAATTCATGAGAAAGCATCATTTAAAGTCTCAGCTCTTGACCCAATTCCTCCACTAAGCTTTTGTGAATTACTTTAAACCACAGAGAAGTTTCTTTTCTGAATTTCTACGAATAATTAGTATCACACACTGGAACACTGATTCACTAATTAGTTTGTGTATGTTAGTTTTGTCTTCAAAACTAGATTACAATTTCCTTGAGAAGAGTCATAGATTTTCATATAGAGTCATAGATTTTCAGTCATAAGAGACCTTTAAAGTCATCTAATCTAACCCCTCATTTTGCAGGTGAGGAAACAAGCTGAAAGAGTTAAGTGATTTATTCAAGAAAACAAGTAATAATTAGCAGAGCCAGGACCTCGGAATAAAAATCAACACTTTTGCCACTATATAAGATTATTTCTCTGTTATTCATCACTGGCTATTTATTGAGTCCTTACCAGTTTCTGAATAAGCTCTTTCCCCTCTTCCTCTCCATCCCAAGATAAAATTAACCAACTGAAGAAAATGAAACATGGATTTTTAAATGACATTTTGCATAAGAAATCCATTAGAGTCCTTTTCACAAAGTGAACCTATGCATCTCCATAAATAAATGCATATTTTGAACACCAACTAAGCCTGATGGATTGGAGAAATGCCAAACACACAGAGGATCTAGATGTTGGCAAAGTAAATGATCCCTTGTTTTCTTGTGAACCAGATGAACCTCTCCCCCTTTATCCTAGTAGTACAAGCGTTGAAGGAATGCTGAAGAAGAATGCTTTGATATAGTAATAACACTCTATTTTCTTCCCCACCTCTTCCTCCCTTTACCTTTATCTTTCTTAGGCATCTTAGTTAAGGAAGGAAGAAGGGGAAGTAGTGTCAAAAAGAAGATAAGACACTTCCATGATAAGAAATTTCAGGAAGTGAGGAGGAAGAAGTCACTATTATAGAATTATGGTTTCTCCTATTTCCTTCTCTCTCCTTTCTGTCTGACCTACCTTATTGACTTTTATCTGAATCAACCACAGGCAACCATTTATTAAATGCTTCCTTTGTGTCAGGCACTGTGCTAAGTACTAGAGATAAAAAACCAAACAGGCAAAAGACAATCCCTGCTCTCAAGGAGGTTACAATCTAATTAGGAACTGAGGCAAGCATGGAGAACAGCATAGGATTGGGGCTAGAAATTGAGATCTGCGAAAGAAGCAATGTTTCACATTTCAATGGAGTCTGTTACCAGAGTATGGTGCTAAAACAGAAGGGGAAAAGAAGAAACCTGGACTTAGTATAAATAACAATAATGATAATAAAAAATAGCTTGCATTTATATAGTCCTTAAGTTTCACATAGCACTTTACAAATTTTATTTCATTTTATCCTCACAACAACCCTGGGAGTAGTGGAGAGGGAAGAAAAATTCCTTCAAAAGATTAGTGTGATTACCCAGTCACAGTAAATAGATAAACTTCAAGATAGTGTACAAAGACTCAACCAAAATATGCTGCTGGGTCTTGACTGGTGATGCTTTTGCTAAATATAATAACACCCTAACTTTGGGACAGGCTTTTGTTTAAGGCATAAGTTCATTGATAACTTTATAAAATACTATTTTATTTTCCCCCAGTTTTATGTGAAGACAATTTTAGCATTTTTTAAAAAATCTTAAATTTTAAATGTTCTTTTTCCCTCCCATTCCATCCCCCCTCCCTGAGACAGGAAGCAATTTGATATAGGTTATATATGTTCAATCATGTGAGACATATACCGTATCAGTCATGTTGTAAAAGAAGACACAGACTCAAATGAAAAAACAAAAACAGGGGAAAAAAATTTAAAAATGAAAGTGTGCTTCAATCTACATCCAGACTCCATCAGTTCTTACTCTGGAGGAGGATAGCATTTTTCATCATGAATCTTTTGGAATTGTCTTTGATCACTGTATTGCTGAGAATAGCTAAGTCAATCACAATTGATCATTGTACAGCATTGCTGTTCTGTGTATAATGTTCTCCTGGTCCTGCTCACCTTACTTTGGATGAGTTCATATAAGTCTTTACAGGTTTTTCTGAAATCAGCCTGCTCCTCATTTCTTATAGCACAGCAGTATTCCATTACAACTTGTTCAGCCATTCTCCAGTTGATGCCCCCCCCACTTAATTTCTAATTCTTTGCCACTACAAAAAGAGCTGCTATATTTTTGTACAAATAGGTCATTTCCCTTTAAAAAAATATCTTTGGGATACAGACCTAGTAGTGGTGTTGTTGGACCAAAGGGTATGCACAATTTTATAGGCCTTTGGGCATAGCTCTAAATTGTTCCCCAGAATGGTTGGCTCAGTTCACTAATTCCATGAGTGTCCCAATTTCCCCATATCCCCTCCAACATTTATTTTCCTTTTCTATTTTATTAGCCAATCTAACAGGTGTGAGGTGGTACCTCAGAATTTTTAAAATTTGCATTTCTTTAATCAATAATTATTTAGAACATTTTTTCATATGGGTATAGATAACTTTGATTTCTTCATCTGAAAACTACCTGTTCATATCATTTGACTACCAATTGGGAAATGACTTATCTTCTTGTAAATTTGAATCAGTTCTCTATATATTTGAAAAAAATGAGGTCTTTATCTAAGACACTTGTAAAAATTGTTTCCCAGTTTTCTGCTTTCCTTCTAATCTTGGCTACATTGGTTTTGCTTGTGCAAAACCTTTTTAATTTAATATAATAAAAATTGTCCATTTTATAGCTAGTAATGCTCCCTGTCACTTGTTTGGTCATAGATTCCCTTCTCCATAGATCTGACAGGTAAACTATTCCTTGTTTTCCTAATTTACTTATGATAGCACTCTTTATGTTTAAATCATGTTGCCATCTTGATCTTAGCTTGGTATAAATGGTATACGATGTTGATCTATACCTAGTTTCTGCTATATAGTTTTCCAATTTTTCCAGCAGTTTTTGCCAAATAGTGAGTTCTTGTCCCAAAAGCTGGGGTCTTTGGGTTTATCAAACAGTAGATTACTATGAACATTAACTTCTGAGTCTTGTGTAACTCATCTATTCCATTAATCCACCACCCTTTTTCTTAGCCAGTACCAAATAGATTTTGTTTTTGTTTTTTGGTGTTTTTTTTTTTTTTTAGTGAGGCAATTGGGGTTAAGTGACTTGCCCGGGGTCAAACAGCTAGTAAGTGTTAAGTGTCTGAGGCTGGATTTGAACTCAGGTCCTCCTGAGTCCAGGGCCGGTGCCACCTAGCTGCCCCAGTACCAAATAGTTTTGATGATTACCATTTTATAATACAGTTTGAGATTTGGTACAGCTAGACCAAGTTCCTCCATATCTGTTTTCATTAATTCCTTCGATATCCTTGAGCTTTTGTTCTTCCAGATGAATGCTGTTATGATTTTTTTCCATCTCTCTAAAATAACTTTATGGTAGGTAGGTATGGCACTGAATAAGTAAATTAATTAGGTAGAATTGTCATCTTTATAAGATTGGCTCAGCTTGCCCATGAGCAATTTATATTTTTACAGTTGTTTAGATATGCCTTTATTTGTGTTAAAAGTGTTTTGTAATTGTGTTCATATAGTTCTTGGAGTTGCCTTGGCAGATAGCATTTTATATAATCAACAGTTATTTTAAAGGGACTTTATCTTTCTGTCTCTTGCTACTGGACTTTTTTTGGTAATATGTAGAAATGCTAATGGGTTTATTTTATATCTTGAAACTTTGCTAAAGTTGTTGATTATTTCATCTTGGTTTTTTAGTTGATTCTCTAGGATTCTCTAAGTATAACATATCATCTACAAAAACTGATCATTTTGTTTCTCCATTGTCTATTCTAATTCCTTCAATTTCTTTTACTTATTACTATAGCTAATATTTCCAGTACAATATTGAATAATAGAGGTGATAATGGACAACTTTGTTTCACCCCTTGTTTTACTGGGAAGGTTTTTAGCTTATCCCTATTACAGATAATGCTTGCTTATAGTTTTAGAAAGATACTACTTATTATTTTAAAGAAAATGTTCATGAAAATTGCAATCCATCTACAGAGAAAGAACTGATGGTATCTGAAAACAGATTGAAGCATAACTTTTTTGATAGTTCCTTAACCTGAAGTTTTGTTTTTATCTGTTTTCTCTCACAATCTGGCAAATGTGGAGATGTCTTCCATGACTACTCATGTATAACTTATATTGAATTGCTTGAGTTCTTGGGGATAGGGTGTGAGAAGGGAAGGAGGAAGAGAAGTTGGAATGCAAAGTTTTAAAAAATTGATGTCAAAATGTGTTTTTACATATAATTTGGAAAATAAAATTCTAAACAGAGAAAAAAAGAAAAAAAGAAATTTACATAAAAAAAGAAAACTTTATTCCTATGCTCGTCAGTGTTTTTAGTAGGAATGAGTGTTGTATTTTGTCAAAAGCTTTTTCTTCATCTATTGAGATAATCATATGATTTCTGTTGGTTTTGTTATAGATATAATCAGTTTTGCTGATAGTTTTCCTAATATTGAACCAATCCTGCATTCCTGGTATAAATTTCACCTAGTCGTAGTGTATGATCCTTGTGATATATTGTTGTAATCTCCTTGCTAGTGTTTTATTTGAAACTTTTGCTTCAATATTCATTAGGGAAATTGGTCTATAGTTTTCTTTCTCTATTTTGGCTCTTCCTGGTTTAGGTAACAGCACTAAATTTGTGTCATAAAAGGAATTTGGTAGAACACCATCTGTTTTCCCAAACTGTTTATATCATATTGGAATTAATTGTTCTTTATATGTTTGGCGATTCACTTGTGAACCCATCTGGCTCTGAGAATTTTTACTTAGGGTGTTCATTGATGGCTTATTAAATTTCTTTTTATAAGATGAGATTATTTAAGTATTCTATTTCCTCTTCTGTTAATTTGGGCAATTTTTATTTTTGTAAATATTCATTCATTTCACTTAAATTGAAAGATGTATTGGTATACAACTGGGTAAAATTGCTCCTAATTATTGATTTCATTTCTTCTTCATTGGTGGTGAATTTACCCTTTTCATTTTTGATACTGGTAATTTGTTTTTCATTTATTAAATCAAATGGCTTATCTATTTTATTATTTTTAAAAATACAACCAGCTCCTAATTTTGTTTATTAGTTCAATGGTTTTCTTATTTTCAATTTTATCAATTTTTCCTTTGATTTTCAGGATTTCCAATTTGGTATTTAATTGGGGATTTTTAATTTGTTCATTTTCTAGATTTTTTAGTTGCATGCCCAATTCATTCATCTGCTGTAAACATTTAGAGATAAATTTCCCCCTAAGTATTGCTTTGGCTGCATCCCATAAATTTTGGTATGTTGTCTCATTGTTATCTTTCTCTTCCATGAAATTATTGATTGTTTCTATGATTTGTTCTTTGACCCACTCATTCTTTAGAATTAGATTATTTAGTTTCCAATTAATTTTAATGTATCTTTCAATAGCCCTTTATTAAATGTAATTTTTATTGCATCATGATCTGAAAAGGATGCATTTACCATTTTTAATTTTTTAAAGTTATGCCTTGTTCTCTTAGCCTTCAAGAATTTAATTAATTTTATGTGTAAAGAGGTGCTAAAAGGCCCCAATGAGCCTTTGAGTTGATTATATCTGCATATGAAAAGATCAGAAATGTGGTTCAAACTGACAGAGGAGACAGTGACCTTACCCTGGAGCTTAGTTTGTCTTTGTGTCATTTCCTTGCCTGTTCATCTGCATGAGAGAACAGAAGAGGCTTAGTTTTTGAAAAGTGGGAAACCTCTAACTCTGTGCTGTTTGGAAGTCATTAGGAAAAGGAAAAAAGAAAAAGAAAAAAAGACTTGTTTTTAAGTTTAACTTTCAAAGATGAACACTGGGAGGTCTATTTGGAATGATCACCATAACCTACAATGAGACCTCTAACATAGAGGCCCAAGCACCTGGACCAGGAAGGGCTTAGCAGAGGTTCTCAAAGTGTGGTCTTCCCTGAGATCCTTTCAGGGGATACTTGAGGTCAAAACTATTTTCATAAAACAGTAAGTCTTTATTTGCCTATTAAAACACTCTTCCCTTTTCCAACTACAAATCAGTGTGAGGCCGGATTTTCTTCATATAATTCAACCAAAACAACATATCATAACAGATTGAGTGAAGAAGCAGATACAAGAATCCAGCTGTTTTCTATTAAGCCAGACATGAAAGAGATCTGCAAAACTATATAAAACAATGCCATTCTTTCTCACTCTATTTTTTGTTTTGGAAAAGTATGTTTATTTTCATTAAAAAGATATTTTATTGAAAATGTCGAATTTATCTTAAATGAATAAAGAAATATATTTTAAAAACCAATCAGTTTTTATTTCCAATATATTGATATCAATAGGTATAATCCACATAAACAAAATCTCAGAGACCCCCTCCAAAAAATTAAGAACCTCTGATCTAAAGAAAAGATTAAGATTAAAAGATCATGGGGGGCAGCTAGGTGGCGCAGTGGATAAAGCACTGGCCCTGGATTCAGGAGTACCTGTGTTCAAATCTGGCCTCAGACACTTGACACTTACTAGCTGTGTGACCCTGGGCAAGTCACTTAACCCCCATTGCCCCACAAAAACAAACCAAAAAAAAAAAAAAAAGATCATGGGCAGCTAGGTGGCGCAGTGGATAAAGCACAAGCCCTGGATTCAGGAAGACCTGATTTCAAATCCAACCTGAGACACTTGACACTCACTAGCTTTGTGACCCTGGGCAAGTCACTTAATCCTCATTGCCTTGCAAAAAAAAAAAAAAGATTAAAATATAAAGATTAAGCCTGATGGCATTAAGTATCTGGAAGCATCTTACTTTTCATCCTAAGGAGTTAAGGTCTCTTACTGAGGAGAGGAGATAGTTCCCAGTCAAGACTCTGAATGAAGAAAAAATGGAAGAAGCCAATATTCTGATGGAACACAATAATAAATATTCATAGTTAAGCAAAACAAATTCCCATATTGGCTATATTTGGAAATATGTAAGTCTATATCTGGAGTCTATCACCTCTTTGTCAAGAAGCACATAGTGTGCTTCATCATCAGTCTTCTGGAATTTTGGTTGGTCATTGCATTGATTAGTGTTCTTAAATCTTTTTAAAAAATTTTTTACAATGTTCTTGTTATTATATAAATTGTTTTCCTAATTCTTCTAACTTCACCTTTCACAAATTAATACAAGTCTTCCCAGGTTTCTTTGAAATGCTCCTTTTTGCCATTTCTTATAGATCAATAATATTCCATTACATTTATAGACTATAATTTATTTAGTCACTCCCCAATTGATGGGTAACCCCTTAATTTCAAGTTCTTTGCTATAACAAAGCTACTATAAGCATTTTTAAATATTTGTGTCCCCTTTTTACTTCTCTTTTTTCTCTTTGGGGAATAGGCCTAGTAGTGGTATCAATGGGTCAACCAATATTGTGGTTAGACTTATGTCTTAGGAAGGTTATTTGGGCAGCTATTTGGAAGATGGATTGGAGAAAGTAGACACTGGAAGCAGGAATACCAACAGGAGATTATCAGAAGACCAAGAATTTAGGGGGCAAAAGGTGAAGAGGATTTAAAATTAGATAAATTGAGAGTAAGGAGCAGATGCAAGAAATATTATGGAGGAAGAATTAATGGGACTTGCAACTAACTGAACATGGGATGTGAGAGAGAGCCTACAGTACTGTCTGCTCTTGTGCCATTTACAAAGCAGTGAGTGAAAGTTGGCATTCTCAGGATACTGTCCCCAGGGCAAGTGACTCTGGCACTGACTCATCAGAGACAAGTGGGAGGAAGATAGTTCGTCCACACTACTCTGCTGCTCCTTCATCTTTGTCCCTGGTTGGCTGAGTCATCAACTAGAATTTAGGCTAGTCAGATTTATTTGGTAACAGTTAAAATCATCACTGATGGATCTGATGCTCACTGACAACTTTGTCAGCCAGTGACATTGGTGAAGAAAACATTGTTTGAGGTAGGATTTAAACTCGGATCCCATGCTCTATCTACTCTGTTACCTTCACATAATCCAGCTGAAGGGGCCCTCAAACAATGGTGATAGGCTGTTTGGCAATGGATGCCTTTCTGATATGCTACAAGTCTGCACCTTTCCCAAAAAACTTCCCCCATTGACCTGCTCCCATTCTTCTTGGTCTGAAATTTTCATTATTGTAATACATACCTTACATTTATATAGCTTTTAACCCATTATAAAGAATGTGATGAATATTATGTCATCATATTCTTATAACAACCAGTGAAATAATATGTAGGGCAAGGTATGGAGGGAAGGGGAGAAGTTGGATTAGATGACTTTTAAGGTCGATTCCTACTTTAGATATGTAATCCTATTATTCTTTCTTTCTTTTTTTTTAAGTGAGGCAATTGGGGTTAAGTGACTTGCCCAGGGTCACACAGCTAGTAAGAGTTAAGTGTCTGAGGCCAGATTTGATCTCAGGTACTCCTGACTCCAGGGCTCTATCCACTGTGCCACCTAGCTGCCCCTAATCCTATTATTCTTACATTACAAATGAGGAAATTGAGGCTTAGTGAGGTTAAGGGATTTTCCCAAGATCACAAAGCTAATAAGTGATGAGACTAGAACTAAAGTACTCCAGTTCACCTAGCCCTTTATATCTAGCAAGCCCGGCGATATATATGTTTTTCATATCCTATCCAACCAATAGCTTGGATATCTTCTTGCCATCCTTCCTGTCATAGTTACCCTCTGGACCAGAAGACTACCCATGCCTTGGATGAGTTAATCCACCTTTGATTTTAATCCAGCTTTGAAACTCCCTCTCTGAAGTCAAGTTCTGCTTGGTGAGAGAATGAGCATACATTTATATAGCCCACTACATTTAACAGACCCTGGCCAGACCATGCTTCACAACTCAGCTAGTTATCCTGAAATCTTCCCTCCCCAGTCATACAACAAAGCAAGAGCAGCCCCAGTATTATTATTAATGTCTGTTACCTGTAAAGGAATATAGGAACCTAGAAGATTCTAGCCACCCTCTCTCATTAATAAGTCCAAATTAGTTTCTTGTTAATTAGTTAATTGTTACCATGGAAGGTACATACAGTCCAGGTCTAATGGGATGAAATTCAGGACTGTCTGGTTTGATTAAGGCTAGGGATAAGTGTCAGAGGCAGGATTTGAACCCAGTCTCCTGTCCTCAAATCCAGTGCTCTGTTCACTATGCCACTATATCCACTATAACAATTTGCCTTTATATAACACTTCGAGGTTTATAAAATGCATTATTCATAATGATCCTGTGCGACAGATCATACAAGCTTACAAATGAGGACACAGAAGCTCAGGGGAGACTTCCATGGAGTCATACAAGTTGTATGTTAAATTCAAACCCAGGTCTTTTGGTTTCAAAACAAGTGTTCTTTCCATGACACCAGACCCTAACACTCAGGAATAGTGCAGCAAGAAGGCAAGGAAATAAATAAGCACAAAATAAAAGCCATGTTATTTAGCATCTTTTCTATCAAACATATTTAGAAGTCAACATTCTAATTTTCCAGCAATATAAGCCTCTAATCTATTAGCCAGGCATGAGTCAGTCAGTGACTCAGTCAACAAGCATTTATGAAGCCTTTTTATGTGTCAGGCACAGTGCTAAGACCTGGGGATAGAAAGACAAAAATATAGCCCCTGCTCTCAAGAAGTTCATATTCTAATGGAGGAAAAAAACACATGAATGACTAGGTAAATCAGAGGTCAATAGAGTAGATGAAAATAATCCAGAAGGGATTGGAGCCATAGCTTTGTTGTTATTGAGTCATTTTTCAGTTGTGTCTGATTCTTCATGATCCTATTTGGAGTTTTCTTGACAAAGATACTGAAGTAATTCGCCATTTCCTTCTCTGGTTCATTTTTCAGATGAGGACACTGAGGCAAACAAGGTTAAGTGATTTGCCCAGGGTCATACAACTCGTGTCTGAAGCTAGATTTGAACTCAGGTCTTCCTGATTCCAGGCCCAGTGCTCTATCCACTGTACTATCCACTAGCTGCCCCCCTGCTCCCAACTAGAATTAAATGTGCAACACTAGATCAATACAGGGGATATGGAAAAGAAATTTCCTTTGAGTGAATTTTTTGAAAAAAAGGCTTTGGGTAGTGCTAAAAGTGACTGTGATGCCCTGTACCCTGGCTCCAAAGGAGAAGGCACCATACATATTTGTGCCAGGGATGGGTACTTTAAAGGCATTCCTTTGCTCTAATGCCTCCTCAGATGCTTTGGTTCATTGCCACTACCCTTGAAGTACCACCCCCTCTTCTTTCCAATGCCAAGCAGAGTAGGGCATTGGCTAATACATTCTTAGTTTATGTATTACTGACATCACTTACTCCTCATGACAGCTAATCCAGGGATTTGTTTTTCCTCCCTGAGTCCAGGAAGGCACTAGAAAGAGAAAAATGCCAGACAAAAGAGAGAAACCATTGCTATAAAGGAAGATGGAAGATTATGTTGTTGATCTCAGCATCTGGATTGCTTACAGTCTTTCTACCTATCCAAATACCTATGCCCACACTTAAAGAACCTGTGCTTTCATCAGATATTTTCTCCACTGAGGCAGATCCAACCTCTTCAGCACATTAGTAGGAGGTCTTTGTGAGATATAATTATCTGGCAAAGAGTCTTTTGGGACTTACTGAAGCGGGTCCTCAGGCAATAGAGGCAGACTCATAACTGAAGCCTTTCTAGCCTTGCAGGGTTTGGAGCATTTGTGCCCTGATTTAGAGAATCCCAGATCTCCTCCAGAACACACTGAAACAGCAGGAATCTAGAGGTGGGATAATTAAAATGTAACTGGTAAATAAGCGTGGTAGTGTGTGTATAATTGCTAACGCTACCTGGATATTTTTTTTTACATAGCTGATGCCTTTTGACTGAAGGGCTTTTTACCACTTGACAAATACCTTCCCTTTCTTTATCAGTATGTCCACTAGAAAAGTGGGCATATGAAGTTAGTCAATCATTTAAAAACATTTATGTAAGAGGGGAGGAGAAGGGAGTGTCCCATTTATTAAGTGCCTACTATGTACACTGTATAAATGGTAGCATAAAGACAGAAATGAAAACAGTCTCTGCCTTAAAGAAGCTACAAGATAGACAATATGTACATATGTGACTATACACGAGGTATGTATGCAGTAGATACAAGATAACAAAGAAACAGCATGGTTGCAGTGGACATTGACAATGCATGCACTAGGGTCTAGAGAGCTGGGTCTCTAAGCAAACAAGACCTGGGTTCGAGTGTTGCTTCAAACGCACACTGGCTTTGTGTCCCTGGGCCCATCATTTAGCATTCCACTGTTCTAAGCAACTCTTTAAGAGAGTTTCAGAAAAGGTGCTAACCAGCATTGGTAAGGGACTTTCCTCATGTAAGATTTTCTTATCCTACTGATATCATAAGTCATCCCTATTCCAACATCTATCCTTAGATGCAAATGAGTGTCCCAAAAGTGACCAACAAAGTATATATAAATGAGGGGTTACGATTCACACTAGGAGTTACATCACACTTCTGACTCAACCTGAGTTTGTACTCCACTAAAACTCCTCACTTTTTTCTAGATAAATGTCTATCTAATGATGTTTCCCTCATACCATACTTGTGAAGGTGATTTTTTGAACCCAAGTCTAAGACTTTACATTTAGACCCACTAAATTTCAACTTATTTGATGCATTCCAGTGGTTCTTGAATTTTTTGTTCTCAAGACCACTCAGAAATTGTTGAGGACCCCCTCCCAAGAGCTTTTGTTTATATAGTTTATATGTATCAATATTTGATATATTAGAAATTAAAATGATTAATGAATAAATATATCATTTATTAAGCACCTGGTATGTGGGAAATACTGTTAAGCACTGAAGATACAAATAGAAAAGTAAGATGGTCCTTACTCTCAAGAAGTTCATATTCTAAAAGAGGAGACTTTGATGTTTAAAATCTAATGTGTGGGGGCAGCTAGATGGCACAGTGGATAGAGCACCAGCCCTGGAGTCAGGAGTACCTGAGTTCAAATCTGGCCTCAGACACTTAACACTTACTGGCTATGTGACCGTGGGGAAGTCATTTAACCCCAATTGCCTCAAAAAAAAAATCCAATGTGTGTCCTTACCTGCCCCCCCCTTTTTTGGGAGGGGGGACCTAGCTAAGATTTACTGATAAATTCAGCAAGAGTTTAGGCTTTTAAGTATTTATTAAAGAGTAAAGATAACACATGGAGTACAGTAAAGTAAGAAAAGCCTATCTCCTTTTCTCTCTCTCTGCCACCAAACCAAAGTCCCGGAACAAAAAAGAGCGATCCTCAGGAGCTTCTCCCAGAAGCCCCCTGTGAAACAGGAAGCAGGGCAGGCCCCACACAGAGCTCTAAGCTAATTGGCTGGTAGCATTGACTGATATGACTTACAGGCAGTCTATGAATAGACATAAATTCTAGATGCCAGGCAGCTTCCAGAAGCTAGTCACATGCTTTCTTTTTGCGGGGGGAGGGGGGGCGCATCCCCTGGTTCTCACAATGTCTTTCTCAGCAGGGGGTGGCACCCTGATTCTCACAAGACAATGCATATGGAAGATATCAGCTAAAAGTTAGATGGAAATGTCCCATGGTCCTTAGGGTACTGCAGCAAAGCAGATGTCAATGTTTCTTCTTTAATGCCATTTCCACTGATAAAATACTATCAGTGTCTGAAATAGAATTATTTGAGAGTGCCAAGAACTTTGGTGAAAATAACTTTCGTTCCAGAGTCTTCAATACCTGTAGCTAATTGAACTTACAGGAACATTTGCCAGGCTGCATCTCCATAGCTGTAGCTTCCCAGGATATGGCAGAGGACACTGGATTGGAAGCAATGCTGCTACCTTCAAGACCTGTGGTCCTGGGTTTGAGGGGAGATGGTGTTCAAGATGGTGGTGATGGTCTGATTTGCCTGGAATGTGTTCCCTCTGTTCTCTCCCTCGAGTACCCTGCTGCTTCAACTTAAGACTAAATGTCTTAGTATTATTATAAAAATAGTTTCATCAAAAGGATCTTAAGAACATCTGGACCATATTTTGAGAACCTTATCTCTTGCCTATCACCCTTTTTTTTAGATGTAGAAATAGAAAGATGGTTTCTGACTGAGCATGAGCCCAACATTACCAGACTTCAAAAGGAGGAAGTTTGTTTATTCCTTTGGCTTTATTATCCACTCTTTTAAAAATGCTCTCTTTAATAGGGCAGTGCATTAGGCTTTGTCCCAAAGAGATGGTGGCATGAAAGCCATCACAAGGGGCAGTACATAATAAATAGAGAAAAAGGAAAGCAGCTCTCTTACTGGAGCTTTCCAGTTTCTTATCAAATAAAGCCAATAAACAAAGAAATTTAACAGGCTTGAACTGCCAAACTCCATCTATGAGGTGAAAAAAATCTATACTCATAAATTTGGGTCTTTGTTTGGCTTAAATCTCTTTTGATCACAAATGCTAAGACTTTGAAGCTACATTTCTTCCAGGTTCCTATTCACTTATTATACTTGGCTCTTGCCATTTGGAGAATCTATTGTTTATGGGAAAATAAAGCATTTGTTCTAGTTGGAATCAATTTCAGATTAGCCAGGACCCCAAATCTCATGGTTGGTATTGAGATGGTTGTCTTAGTTGTATTCCTCATCTTCAGGGGGTTCCAGGGTAATAACATTCCATTAATGTATATACTACGTTCAATTATCTGAACTTAGCTCCCACCATATGTGGGTGATGGATATTCATGGAAAAAGACAAGGATTAAATAGGTTTGGTGGATTTCACTATTGTTATACTCCTAAAGGTCTTTCTAAAGTTCAGTACTGACACTGTTGATCATCTAAAGGCCTATTCTAAAGAGACCAGCTCAACACCTAGTGTTGTTTCATAATGAGGTGCCTGTCTATCTGCTTAGGTGTAAACTGTCCTGCATTTATTCAAAGTTTATTGTCTCCCTATAAATCATCTGTGTGTGGAGTCTAATTGCTTTTTAATTTGGTTGGAATGCATCATCACGAGAATGGTTTGCACAATGCGAGCAAGCAAAGTAGGCCGTTCTTTTAATTAGACTTATTCATCCCCATAGGAATATTGGCAGTTTTCACTGCCTCATCATGTCTTCTTGTACATTTCTAATTAAAGGGATGGGTTTCAGCTCCATCAGTCTGACAAGTTTATAAAGCTTCTGCTGACTGAAAATTATGGGAAAACTTTAGAAATAATTCCTTTTTCCTTTCAACTATACGTTATTACTTGTCCTAAGGCACAAATATATTCCTCTCCATCTTCTTTATTCCTCAGTAAGTGGTAGGTAGGCCTAAGAGTTTGCTCCTATTAACTGGTAACAAATTGAATGAAGTGGAAGAAAGTGTTGGTCATCTTCATTTTCAGGCCATGTAATATTTTTTTCACTAGCACATTAAAATGGTTATTTTTTCCACTGGCACATTAAAATTGAAATACTGTGTTTTCAGTATCTTAAAAGCAACTGTATAGAGTAAAACTGTTCAGTTATTCATACTTTTTAATTAATTCATTCTGCAAACATGCTAGATCTATCTATAGTATGTATGTATCTATCATCTGTCCCTATCCTGTTGTTATTCAGTCGTTTCAGTTTTTTCCAATTCTTTGAAACCCCATTTGGGGTTTTCTTGGCAAAGAAACTGGAGGGGTTTGCCATTTCCTTCTCCAGCTTATTTTATAGATGAGGAAACTGAGGCAAACAGGGTTAAGGGACTTGCCCAGGGTCACACATCTGGTGTCTAAAGCTAGATTTGAACTCAGGTCTTCCTGACTCCAGGCCTGGTACTCTATCTACTGAACCACTTAGTTTCCTTATCTCTATCCTAGCTTGTCAGATTCTAGAATTAGAAGAAACAATGGTGATTTACAAGGGAGCAAAGACCCTTATGAGTAATACTAACCAGTAATTGTGCCATTCCAAAAGATTGTGAGGTCCAGATATAGGCAGACTTATGCAGCTCCTTCTCCCAGGTGACACAATCCTGAAACTTCTGACTGCCAGAGTCCTGTGTATCTTCTGACATAGGTCTGTCTTAGAGAATAGGGTAGGGCTCAGAAGGTATTGTCATCGATATACCTGTTATTAACCTTGTGAAACAGAGTCATTATTGCTTAAGATTTTGGGTGATCCCTAAAATTTGTAGAACTCAAGCAATTTGTGGCACAGTGCAGCACCCAATACAGTTGCAAGAATATATACAATACAGGGAAATACAAACACAAGAGCTATGTGGAGCATCATAGGTAGAGCAATAAACTTAGAGTCATGAGTTCAAATCTTGCCTCAGATGCTTAATAATTGTGTGACCCTGGGCAAATCACTTAACCTCTTCAGACTCAGTTTCCACATATATAAAGTTAGGAGGACCCTTCCAAATCTAAATCTATGATTGTATTCCCCTGGTAACCATGGACATACAAGGGAAGGCTCTCAAGAACACCAAGCTCCTCCTATCTCCAAGACGTATTGCTATATCACAAGGAGATCTCAACTGGCTTTTTGGAACACAATTTTATAAACACACTACATTAAGTGTCAGTTTAAGAAATACTTGACCTGTGCACATTTCATTGACCTGCTTTCATTGTATTGTGAGCAGTGTTATTTCTGATGTGCTATATAATTTATAGAAGGTTAATTAGCAGCATAACTTGGAATAGTACTGCTGCCAGTCTCCTTCAAACAAATTTTAAAAAAAAGAAATACTTGACCTTATCCAGGGGTCTCCTTGTTTAGATATGCTGCCTACATATAGTCTTACAGTGGGAGAGAGGCAAAGACTCCCATGAAGATTCTTGACCACAGATGCTGCCTTCTTACTCCCAAAGCTCCACTGTCCTGCTCTCCAGATTATGGAAATGCCAGGGAATATACTATTCCAGACACATAGGCATTTTTGCATCAATTTAGATTCTCTAGTAAATAGCCTAAAGATTTCATTTCAATTCCTACTTGAATTCATTATTTGACGACTGAGTATTTTCCTCAAATCCAAGTATATTGTGCTGAATTTAAAGTCATTACATACTCCATCTCAGCTATTATAGCAAACACAGCCTTTTTAGTTCATCACATTGGGAAGGAGGTAAGAACTGCAGGTCTAGCAAAGACCCAGATACTGCAGAATGAGATCATGAAATGCACACTTCATTGCCATTGAAAATTCTACCAATGATCCACTCTTACTGAAATAACTTCTTGGGCAGTATTATTCAGTAATAGGGAATACGTATTGCACTCAACCCTCCAAAAAGAGATCTCAAAGATCATTTAGTCTAATATACTCTTTTTTTGTTTTTGTTTTTGTTTTTGTTTTTAGTGAGGCAGTTGGGGTTAAGTGACTTGCCCAGGGTCACACAGCTAGTAAGTGTTAAGTGTCTGAGGCCGGATTTGAACTCAGGTACTCCTGACTCCAGGGCCGGTGCTCTATCCACTGTGCCACCTAGCTGCCCCTTTAATATACTCTTAAACTAAAATTCCTTCTACAAAATATGTGACAAATGATCATCCAGCCTTTTTCTGAAAACCTCCCAAGGGGTACAACCCACTCACTACCTTCTAAGAAATTTCATCCCACTTTTGGAAAGCTTCAATTGTCAGGCTGTTTTTCCATATA
The DNA here is from genome assembly GCF_019393635.1 of Dromiciops gliroides. NCBI lineage: Eukaryota > Metazoa > Chordata > Mammalia > Microbiotheria > Microbiotheriidae > Dromiciops > Dromiciops gliroides. The sequence continues at coordinate 147,413,725 of NC_057864.1, forward strand.
ACAGCTACATTTCCCACTGAAATTTCCACCTCTTGTTCCTCATTCTGCTCTATGGGACCAGAAAAAAACAAAAACAAAACAAAACTCATTTCTCTTCCACATACCAACCCTTCAAATACTTAAAATAAGCCTTTTTGTCCTCATAAGTATCCTTTTCTCCAGGTTAAAAATCCTTAGTTTATTCAACAGATTGATCCTTAGAAGGCATGAGTATTAGTTCCAGCTCTCCCATTAATGAGCTGCATAACATTCTGCAAGTTACAACATTTAAATCAATAAGCATTTATTAAATGCCAAATATTTACTAGGCTTAAAATGAAATCATATTTGTAGGACACAATTACCCCCAAAAAAGCCATAAAACAATCCCTGGATCAGCAAAACCCACAAAAAGATGGATGGAGATTATTTTCCTGCCAAACACAGCTTAGAGGAGGCTGTTCTGGGCTGTAAGAAGAGTCCAACCCCATGATGGCACTGATACAGTCCCCAGACAGGCTGTGCCAAAGAAACTTACCCCAGAGCTTATGAATCAGATGCAGCACCAGCATCTTCTGGAACTAAGCTTATGGTTGGGTGAAAGGGTTGAATGGCTGGCTGGGGCGGGGTTGGGGGAGATACAGGGTTGTCTGAGGGACCTAAGGAGGAATTAGGTTATCCCACCCCAGCAGGGAACCAGGAAGAAATCTTGAGCAATGGGAGGCCCAGGTCAGGGAGGGGCACAGGCTCCTTGGAGCTAAGAACCGTGACACAAAAAGTATTTCTGGCTGGTTAATTAGCAAGATGTCTTGAGGTTATCTTTGGACCAGAGAACAGGCCAGGCAAGACAAAAACCTGCCCTTCCTCAAACCAAAACACCTGGGACCCTCTGAAGCTTGGGACAGTGTAGCTTGGAAGTAGGGCCCCACTGTAAGAGGGAGTTAAAAGTCAAGTAAAAGATGGCAAGATGAGTAAGCAAAGAAAGTTGGGAACTATAGAATGTTTCTTTAGCAACAAGGAAGATTTAGGTACACCCTCAGAAGAGGATAACTACCTCAGGGCCCCTGCATCCAAAGCTTCCAAAAAAAATATGAATTGGGTCTTAAGCCATAGAAGAACTCAAAAGGGATTTTGAAGAGCAAGTAGGAGAGATAGAAGGAAGATTTAAAGAGGTGGAGGAAAGAATGTTAAGAGAAATGAGAGCAATGCCGGAGAGTCATGAGAAAAAAGTCAACAGCTTGAAAAGCCAAATGGAAAAAGAGAGACAAAAGCTCTCTGAAGAAAATAATTGCCTAAGAATTAGGATTTAATAAATGGAAGCTAGTTACTTTATGAGAAACCAAGACTCAGTAAAGCAAATCCAAATGAATAAAAAATAGAGGGCAATATGAAATATCTCTTTGGAAAAACAACTGACCTGGAAAATAGATCCAGGAGAGATAATTTGAAAATCATTGGACTACCTAAAAACGATCATCAAAATAAGAATTTAGACAGAATCTTCCAAGAGATTGTCAGGCAAAATTGCCCTGATATTCTAGAAGCAGAAGGCAAAATAGAAATTGAAAGAATCCACTGATCACCTCCTGAAAGAGATTCCAAAAGGAAAACCTCCAGGAATATTATAGCCAAATTCCAGTGTTCCCAGGTCAAGGGGAAAATATTGCAAACAGATAGAAAAAAGGAATTCAAATACTGTGGAGCTACAGTAAGGATAACACAAGATCTAGAAGCATCTACATTAAAGGACCAGAGGGCATGGGACATGATATTCCAGAGGGCAAAGGAACTGGGACTACAGCAAGAAATCACCTATCCAGCAAAAGTGAGTGTAATCTTTCAAGGGAAACAAATAGGACTTCAATGAAAAAGAGGACTTTTAGGCATTTGTGATGTAAAGACCTGAACGAAATAGAAAAGTTGACTTTCAAATACAAGATCCTAGAGAAGCATAAAAAGGTAAACAGGAAAAAGAAATCATGAGGGATATTAAAAGATTAAACTGTTTACATTCCTACATGGGAAGAAAATACTTTGAATGCATAAGAACTTTCTCAGTATTAGGGCAGCTGAAAGGAATACACTTAGATAGAGGACACAGGTCTGAACTGAATATGAAGGGATGCTATCTGTAAAGCATTTTTTTGTTAATCCTTGTTTTTTGTGGGGCAGGCAGAGTGGGGTGGCTTATGCCTGGGGCCAGATTTGTGCTCAGGGCCTCCTGGGTCCAGGGCTGGTGCTTTGTCCACTGTGCCCCCTAGCTAACCCATGATGACATCTTTAAAATAAAGTTAAGGAATAAAAGGAATGCACTGGAAGAAAGGGAAAGGGAGAGGTGGACTAGGGAAAAATTGCTCACATAAAAGAAACAGAAAAAGCTTATGGAAGTGAAGGGAAGAAGGGGAAAGTGTGGGAGAGAGAACCTTACTATCATCAGAATTGGCTCAAAGAGGGAATAACATACATATGCAAGTGGGTATAGCAATATATTTTAGCCCTGAGGGAAAGTGGGAGGGGAAGGAGATAAGGGGGGGAGGGAGGGGAAGGAAGGGCAGATTAGGGGAAGGAGCAGTAAAAAGTAAAACACTTTCCAGGAAGGTGAAGATTTTCTGCACAACTGCACATGTATGACTTATATTGAATTGCTTGATTTCGTAGGGAGGACTGAGGAGGGAGGAAGAACATTTAGAACACAGAATTAGCTCAAAGACTTTAATCTCATCAGAGTGGGCTCAAGGAGGGAATAACATAAACACTCAATTGGGAGGAGTAATCTAACCCTGCAGGAAAGTAGATGGGGAAGTGCATAAGGAGGGAAGGGTGAAAGAAAGGGGGCAGAGTGGCAGAGGGGGTAGTCAGAAGCAAAACACTTCTGAGGAAGGATAGGGTAAAATAATATAGAAAATAGAGTGAATATCAAGGGAAGGGAATAGAATGGAAGGAAATAGTTATGATGATTGACTATAATGGCAAAATGTATGGTACCTACTTTGCTAGGCTATTGTGAAGAAAATTCTTTGTCAAATTTTAGGTACTATATAAAAGTTATGATGAACAGGGTACTATTAGAAAAACCTGGAAAGACGTACATAAACTGAAGCAGAGTGAAATGTACCATATACAAAAGAACGGCAATAGTGTTAGATGATCTGCTGGAAATGGTGTGGTTATTTTCAGCAATGCAGTCATCCAATATAACTCTGAAGGACTTATGAAAATTGCAATCCATCGACAGAGAAAGAACTGATGGTATCTGAAAACAGATTGAAGCATAATTTTTTTATAGTTCCTTAATCTGAAGTTTTGTTATTGTTTGTTTTCTCTCACAAACTGGCTAATGTGGAAATGTTTTCCATGACTACTCATGTATAACTTATATTGAATTGCTTGAGTTCTTGGGGGTAAAGGGTAGGAAGGGAGAGAGGAAGAGAAGTTGGAACACAAAGTTTTAAAAAAATGATGTCAAAATTTGTTTTTACATGTAATTTGGAAAATAAAATTCTAAACAGAAAAAAAAAGAAATGATATTTGTAAAATGCTTAGTACAGTGCCTAGTAAATAAATAGTAGTTACTTAATAAGTACTTACTTCTCTTCTACTGATTGACAAATTAACTGACTTGATCTAGGTCAAAGCTTCTTAAACTCTGGGTTGCAACCCCCATATGGAGTCATGTAACTGAAAGTGGGGGTCATGAAAAAATTGGCAACTGTAAAAGGTTATGTATACCTATTTTATATATCTGTATACCCGGGGCTGCATAAACATTTCTTGGGCCAAAAAGGGGTTGCGAGTAGAAAAAGTTTAAGAAGCCCTAATAGAGCCCAGGAGAAAGATTTGAATCAGGTTTTCCTGATTCCAAAACTAGACAGTTATCTTCTACACTGGTGTCACTAATGAAGTTACAGACATAGACATAATAACTTAGAATGTCTTGTGTTTTTGTCAGTTTTGTTATTGCAGTTTAAATGCTCGCTTTTCTCAATTTCTTTCCTCATACTTTTACTTTTATGTTCAAATATGCGTACTTGTCAATGGAAGTCAAAATACAATTTGTACTTCAAAGACATTACAAATATGAATAATCCAATAAAGAGAATGATCTATCTGAAGTGATATAGAATGAGGAAAGCAGAAAGAAAATAATTGACTATAACTATGGAAATAAATAAAATGGTTAACTGCAACATATTAAAAAAGTCCAGAAAGGATCATAGAAACAGACAGGATGATTTTGTTGTTGGCTTGTTTGAATTAATATATGTTTAAAATTACAAATAACAGATATTTATAGCTATATGTGTTACTAACACATTTTTGTTTTCCTTTTATGGTCTTTCTTTCACCCTTTTTCATATATATAAGATGTGTGTTGCCCATGTAGGTTATATGTTTACATAGTTTTACTCTCTTCCACCCAGCTGTCTTCATTCTTTTTTTCCCTTTTTGTTGGGTGGGGGGCCTGCAGGGTAATGAGGGTTAAGTGACTTGCCCAAGGTCACACAGCTAGTAAGTGTCAAACACAGCTAGTAAATGTCAACACCCATCTATCTTCAAGGATTACTTAACATGGAGCTGGCCATTCTGCTCTCTACAGTGAAGGGCTCCCAGGCTTCAGTGATATCTATCCAATTGTAAATATTGGAAGCAAAGGAAATCATTTTTAGGTAGAAGACACTAAAATCATCCACTGCCAGTCATCCTGATATTTGTCTTGCCAGTAGACTTTGATGACACTAGTAAGGAGAGTGAGGCTGATGACTCTGCCTCCTTCAAATCCAATTCCCAAATAAATCAAGACATCGCTCTTGTGATGTCATTGGTCCTCTTAGAAAATGAAGAACAAATAACAGACAACCAGGTATTACCCCAGGTCTTGGGACGTTGCCATGTGAATGCTGAACTTAGTGTAGACATCTGGTCAACTTGAACCCAACTATAGCTCCAAGTTCCCAAGCACAAAAGATTCACCAGCCTTAGCTTTCTTAGGAGATGGGATTAGATGGATGTGGTATCACACGCTGCTTAGCTCTATATTCTCCCATTCTATGAAATGGTTCTCTTGGCAGATTCTGAGCCTCTCCTTAGAGTTTATATGGATCTCATTTACTCTTAAGCTATTTGCAAACTTTAAACCTTGAGTCGTGATTAAAAAAACTAAAAACTTCTCTCTTAATATATGTCATAGTCTCCTACGGTAATTTCAAGGAGTTTCACAATTGATGTTTCTCTTGCAATTGTTTAAATCACGTTTGGTTCTTATAAAAACAGAAATGATGATTTTGGAAATCATATGCATTGCTTATCTGACTTGTCAGACTTTCAAATAAGAGGCATCTTAATTACACAGACAAAATAAAACAAACAAAAAAAGGTCTTAAGCACAAGATAAAGTTAATTTTCACCCTTCCCCCTCTTCTTATCTCTTTAGGGTAAGTTATTTTTCTTTCTTTTCCTACCTGCCCACACAGCTTTCCTCAAGTTCTTAGAGCTTCTTTCACAACATCGTGCCTTTAGGATTTTGGTAAAAGACTTCAGCTAATGGGCAACGTTAAAAATACATTTCCCCCTGTATCTTGGGCTGGCTTCCATTCTGAAGTTAGAAGCTTGCTGTCTTACTGTTAGCAATTCCCAGTAGGGGGAATAATTTCTTCCAAAGTCAATTCCCAGTCTGGTTTATGAGCCTCACAGACCTGTTAGCTGTGTCTGTCACCCATCTCTCCATTTAGGGGACTCTCGGTTCATTTTGCCAAGTTAAATATTTTGTTAGGTTAAAGATCAACTTCTTAAAACTACATATCATCCAAAAGAAATGAAATCACATCAGCCAAGACCTGCAAATCTTTTCATTATGGCTTGTCTGGAATGGTGATTGTTTTTAACTGAACTTGACTGAGAGTGGGTATTAAGTGCTACAAAATTAGGGGTTTCAACAAGATGTTAAGGGGTTTCCCTAGAGCAGGGTTCTTAATCTCTTTTGTATCATGGAGTCCTTTACAATCCAGTGAAGCCTATCAACCCTTTCTCATTGTTACATTTTTAAATAATTGAAGAAAATTCAAAATTTCAGTTAAATATTAGTGAATTTTTAAAAGTTCCCATTCAATTTCATAGACCCTGTGAAAATCTATCACCAGACTCTTTGGGATATCATGGACCTCAGATTAAGAACTCCTGCCTTAAAGAAAGGAAAATCTAGAGTCCTTGAAAACATAAAAACAATGTGGCATAGAGAGAAGAGTGCTGCACTCAGATTTGTATATTGCTTTAAGATTTTAAAAGGCAGCTTGGTGGCCTAGTGTATTGAATGTTGGCCTTGCTGTCTAGAAGACCTGAGTTCAAATACTGCTTCAATCACTTATTAGCTGGGTGACAGGGCAAATCGCTTAACAATTCTCAGGCTCATTTGCATCATCTACAAAATGAAGATAATAATAGAATCTGCCTCAGAGGTTCCTTGTGAGGATCAAACTAGATAACACATAAAGCTCTTTGAAAACCTTAAAGCCTATATAAATGTTCATGTAAATAGGGTCTGGTGCACTCAATCAGTTTGCTCAACTGATGCAAACTCCATGAAGAGGACCCTAGGGAGCTTGATTCTGGGAGAATCATGATGGCATATAAAGGAAGTGTTTTGGGGAAACTGTAAAGCATGTGTAGACATTCTATACCTGGTTTTGGTCAGCTAACCATGTGGTCAAGGGGAGACATTTACAAAAGCTTGTCAATATCAGCCACTACCTCTTTTGAGGATAGAATTATTTTTTACCCTCTCCCCTCTTATCTCTGTAAGGTAAGCTGTTTCCTTCTTTTCCTCCCCGCCCACACTTTCTGCTCTAGTTATCATTAATTATTATTAATGCTAAAAAGTACTTTGTAAACAATACTATAATGTAATCAATTAATCAACTACTGGGCAGCTAGGTGGCACAGTGGATAGAATTCTGGGCTTTGAATTAAGAAGATCTGAATTCAAATGTGGCCTCAGATACTTAGTAGCCATGTGACCCTGGGCAAGTCACTTATCCCTGCTTGCCTCATTTTCCTCATCTGTAAAATGAGTTTAAGAAGGAAATGGTAAATCACTCCAGTTTCTTTGCCAAGAAAATCCCAAATAGGGTCCAACTTATGAAGAATTGGACACAGCTGAAAAGACTGAACAACAACAAAACAAAAATCAACTAGTACTTATTGAGTACTTACTATGTGCCAGACATGTGCTGATGGTTGTTGTTGTTGTTATTCTGTCCTTCAGTCAAGTCTAACTCTATGTGACCCCATGGACTTTGTCCATGAGCTTTTCTTCTTTTCTTTCTTCCTTCCTTCCTTCCTTCCTTCCTTCCTTCCTTCCTTCCTTCCTTCCTTCCTTCCTTCCTTCCTTCCTTCCTTCCTTCCTTCCTTCCTTCCTTCCTTCCTTCCTTCCTTCCTTTCTTTCTTTCTTTCTTTCTTTCTTTCTTTGTTTATTTATTGGTGCTGGGCAATGAGGGATAAGTGACTTGCCAGAGTCACACAGCTAATAAGTGTCAAGTGTTTGAAGCTGGATTTGAACTCAGGTCCTCTTGAATCCAGGGCCAGTGCTTTATCCACTGTGCCACCTAGCTGCCCCTTCTGTGAGATTTTCTTTTTTCTTTTTTTTTAAAGTGAGGCAATTGGGGTTAAGTGACTTGCCCAGGGTCACGCAGCTAGTAAGTGTTAAGTGTCTGAGGCCAGATTTGAACTCAGGTACTCCTGACTCTAGGGCCGGTGCTCTATCCACTGTGCCACCTAGCTGCCCTGAGGTTTTCTTAACAAAGATATTAGAGTGGTTTTGCCATTTCCTTCTGCAACTTATACAGATGAGGAAACTGAGGCAAACAGGGTTAAGTGACTTGCCCAGTGACAGACAGTTAGAAAATGTATGAGGCCAGATTTGAATTCAGGAAGATGAGTCTGCCAGATTCCAGGCCTGGCACCTTATCCCCTATGCCACCTAGTTGCCCTTACATTCCTATGGGAGAAGTTAAAATGTACAAGAGAGCTGAAAATAGGAGAGGTAAGTACCTACAATGGGGCATGGTTAAGAATATCTGAGAGTCAAGAATAGAGCCTTGAGAGAAATGAAGACATGACTAACCTGGGCTTTTCCCTTAAAATGAAAATCCTGAGAGGGACCAGCCAATCAGAAGAAGAGGCCATAGGGATGGAGTGTACTTCTAGTGTGAGAAGTTGGTGGTAGAGTAAAAAGGTTTCTATTACATCCTAAAGAAAGCTATGGAAAGTTGAGAGTATATCCTGGAGAGTAATTCTCATAGAATTACACCTAATTGCTAACATTGCACATTTTGGCAGTTCTCATATACTACCTAGTGTTGTTCTCTTGATTCCGTGTCTGTATTTCCTGTCTATAAAATGATATCATAAGCATAAGTCAAGGGCACCATATTGTATTTCTTATATATGCCCCATTTCATAATGCTTGGAATAATAAGTGATCAATGAATGATGGTTATTTTCAAAATTGAATTAAAAACTGTTATCTTCTATGGAATTGAGAGAAATTATTTAACTATTATAGCAATAATAAATTATTAATTTGGGATCCAAATTTTTCTCCTTTATTTCCTCATTTAAGGCTTAGCCCCTATAGAATAATTTCTCTGAAAGACATAATTGATTGATGAGATTGTCCTAGCCTTAAGGAACATGTCCTTCAGTCTTGGCTGGGACCCAAACTAACTAAGAGACTTTACTTCTGTTTATACTCTAAACTAAGTCTGGAGTAGTTCTTACTCTATGGAGAATAGTCCTTGTCCTTGTACCCTTCCATTGGAGTTTAGGGTGACCCAACTCATGAAGGAGAAAATCAATCAGAACAGTCTGGGGGTAGAGATGATTCCTTTGTCTGAATTGCTGGAGGCTTACCTGAGTATCATGACCAAGGCACTTTCTCAGTAGAAGCAGCTAAAGACTTCTAGCCCACCTCCTCATTAAATGTCCGCCAATCAAGTTTGATTTTTAGTTGTCAAGGGAATTCCCTTTAAAGGATTATTTAAAGTTTTCAGTTCTCCATGTCTTTTGTCTTTGGTTACCTCAGAGAAACCACTGACCATTAATTTATTGATTATTTGCTAGCCCATTTAATAAATTGATTATTAATTATCCAGAAACTTTGTCTCTTGGGTTTTTCATTCATCATAGAGCCTTCTTCTCAACTCCGCCCCCCCCCCCACTGTTTTGGATTTCATTTTTATGAGGAACTCCAGGTAAGAAACTTCCCTCTATCAATGTATTGTAGCACTCTATTTTTCTATAATTAATAGTTTAGGGCACTGAGAAGTTAAGGACAAGTCAGTGTTTCACAGTCACACAGCCGGTATGTGACAGAAGCTGGTCTTGAACAAAGGTCTTATTAACTTTGAAACTGACTCCTTAACTGTTACCCCAGGGCCTCACATAGGAGAACCCTTTAATTAAGCAATTTTACCAATGCAAAATTCATTTTTCTTCAGATACCACAACTTCCCCCAAGGCTGTGACTGTGCATGAGTATTATCTCTCAGTTTGGAGTCCAGATTTTAAGATTCTTAAAGGCAGGGAACATGGCTACTTACCTTCTCAATTGACTTCTTTTCAAAGTAATGACCTTCAAATTGCTTCGGAGTTTATGTAGGTGGTAGAAGTATTTACCTACACCCCAGGCAGGATCTATGATATTAGTTAGCTATTACAGCAAGAACATAAGGAGACGGAGAATAATGGAGCTTACAGGCTCTGGTGTTTGTGATTCAGTTGGTGTATATATTGTGTAAATTGCTTTTTGGTTTGGGGTGCTAAGTCAGGAAAACCATCACTTTAGTTCTGCTCACTTGAGGAATGTTTGGTGGAAACAGGGAATTTTCAGGTTATCTTTGAAAGAGTGAAAGAACACTTAGAAGACCCAGAAGATAATGTCTCAGACAGAGAGGGAGAAGACTCAGGGCCAAGATGAAATTTTGAGTAAAGTGGAAAGACAGTGGGTAGTTTTGTATGGGCACAAAATTGTTCCAAAATGAAGTAATAAGAGAAGCAACAAGAAAGAGTGGATGGATTCAGATCTTGCCAAAGGTACATACTGACTTTGTGCATGTCTCATTACCTCTGAATGCCTCAAGCTGTAAGTGGCTGTCTATAGTGCATTGATGGAGGGCACTTTCTCACTTGGAGTTCCTAACACAAATGAAATCATTAGTACAAAAGCGGCTTTCACTTGATAAGTATAAAAGAGGTTAAATGGATGGACAGATGGACGTACAGATGAACGGATGGATAGACGTACAGACAGATAAATAGATGGGTGGATACATAGGTGATAGATAGATAGATAGATAGATAGATAGATAGATAGATAGATAGATAGATAGATGATGGATAAATAAATAGGTCGGGATAGATAGATAACTTGATAGCTAGCTAGCTAGATGGATGGATAAATAGATGGGTGGATAGATAGATAGATAGATAGATAGATAGATAGATAGATAGATAGATAGATAGGTGGGGGATGGATAGATAACTTGATAGCTAGCTAGCTAGAAGGATAGATAAATAGATGGGTGGATAGATAGATGATAGATAATGGATAGACTGAGACAAAGAAACTAATTATAGCTCACATTTCTAACAAACAATAAACTTGTGAGGTAAGTATTGTACAAATATTATCACACCCATTTTCTTCCTGATAAAGAAGGTAAGAGTTGAAGTGATTTATTCAAGGTCACATAGATAAAGTTTGAGAGAAAGAACTTAACCCAAATCTTCCTGACTCCAAAGCTACAGGCATTTCCTACTAAACCATCTAGCCCCATCTAGCAAATCTCTGATTGGTGAAAGTCAATAGAGCACAATCTCTTGAACTTAATGACTGCTAGATAGGAGGTATAGCCGTATTTCATTGCTAGGGATTCTAAAGTCAAAGAGTTGACAAAGAAAGTTATTTTATTAATGGTAACATTCAAGTTCGTCTGCATGGGAGCACCACCAGTTCAGGTTGCAGGTAGAGCAGTGATGAGATCTATGCAATAAACAAAGGGGTTCAGGGTCCTAGGCCTTGACAAAGGGAGCCAAACCATATTAGATAATCCATTATCAGTCAGTATTTATTAAGTGCCTACTATTCACTAAGGCATTGTGCTAGTTCCTGGGAATACAAACATAAAAACAAAACTGTCTTGACCTTGAGGAGGTCATATTCTATCAGGTGAAATGGCACACACATTTTGGGAAATAATCAAAAATATACATATGTATATAAACACACATATGTATATGTATGTATATATGCAAATATACACATGTATACACACATATAATATGTGTTTGTGTGTATAAAAATTACTTCCAGATGAAGTAGGCACTTGAAACTTAATGAAAATAGGTTGAGGAAGAATCAAAAAGTCCTTGTATAAGTAGATGGCCCTTAAGTCATGAAGGAAGTTAGTGATAGGATGAGGCAGAGGTGAGGAGAGAGGGCATTCCAGGCCTAGGGGACATTCTGTGCAAGGTGTGGATACTAGAGAGAAAATGTTGTGTAGAAGCAAGAGCAAGCCAATCAGTCTGGGTGGAAAGTGGAGGCCATGAGTATTTCTGCAAAGGTAAGCTTCTCTTCTAAAGGTAGATGACTCATCTAGCCTCACTAGGAGACAAGTTTCATTGTAATATAGTGAGTGATACCTGGAAAAATGGATACAATCATTGTGTCGTTGTGGCTGATTGAAACTGGGCTAGAACCGTGCCACTACTTCATATCAAATAATCTACTTTCCCCCCTTCAATACACATCATTAATGCATTATCACAGCAGATCATTTTCAAGAGAAAATACCTATCAGAGGGGACCAGTTGAAACTTGGATATTTACTTTGTGGTGATGCACAATCTCAGAGCATCCATTTCTGGTGCTGGATCATTTTAATAATAGCTAACCACAAGGCATGATGTAATGACTAAACTTCTGAAATCAGAATCAAAAAGATCTGGGTTGAAATTTCTCTCAAACATTCGCCAGCTCTGTGAGCCTGGACAAAATATTTAACAAGATATTTAATGGAAATAATAATGCCTGTAATATCTCACACAAATGTTATCTTATTTGATGAGGAGGACTAAATGAGATGTGTGTAAAGCACTTTGCAAACCTTAAAACATTATTATACAGCAATACAATGATCCAAGATAATTCCAAAGAACTCATGATGGAAAATGCTCTCCACATCCAGAAAAAAGAACTGTGGAATCTGGATGCAGATTGAACTATGCTGTTTCTACTTTTATTTGTTTTTGGTTTTGATTTTTGTTGTTTTTTGAGGTTTTTCCCTGTTGTTCTGATTCTTCTTTCACAACATGACTAATGCAGAAATATGCTTAATGTGATTGTACATATGTAACCTATATCAGATTGCTTTTGCTGTCTTGGGGAGGGGTGGGGGAGAAAAATTTGGAACTAAAAATCTTATAAAAACAAATGTTGAAAATGATCTACATGTAACTAGAAAATAATAAAATACTTTTATTATAAAAAATTTAAAGACACTATTATGGATTTCAGTTGCTATTGTTATCAACTGATTTTTTTACCATCACCCTCTCATCTGATCATATTTATGTTTATATGTATGCCGTTTCCCTTTTTTGAGGGCAAGAATTGTATCACCTTTGTCTTTATATCACCTGTGCTTTGCAAAGTGTATGGCACGTAGCAGGGGCCTAATGATGCTTATTGATTGATTGATCATTAACACTGAATACCCCGTCTTGGTTCTCCTCTGGATTGATTCCCTGTCTTTGTGATAGTGAAACTTTACATTGGTCTCAATTTCTTCTCTTGTTGAAATGAAGGGGCTGATTCTCCTCTACTAAAATCTCTTGAGGTTTCATAGGATTAAATTCACTTCTAACGAGTGCAGAAAGAACTTGAAGGGTACTACAAGTATTACAGACTTTGAACGAGACTGATCTTTTCTGTAACAGAGCCTCCCAGGAGCAAGATTGAGGTCCTGGGCTTCCTGGATGTTTATGTTAGTAGATGTGGAAAATTGCCTGTGGAGTCAGGCGTTGGGGGCTAAATGACCCAAAACAATAACATGGACAGGCTGTCTGAGCTCCATCCTGGGAGCCATGAGGTTTTACTGTGTGACAGAAGAAGGCCACAGTTCTGACCTTGTCACCCATGTCGAGTTTGCTGTGAAGTGGAAAATTAGTCAGTCAGCAAAACTTTATTAAGTATTTGCTGTGCCAAGCACTGTGCTAAATACTAGGGATACAAAGACAAGCAACAACATCCCCTGTCCCAAAGAAGCATATATTCTTTTTTTTTTTTTTAAGTGAGGCAATTGGGGTTAAGTGACTTGCCCAGGGTCACACAGCTAGTAAGTGTTAAGTGTCCAAGGCCAGATTTGAATTCAGGTACTCCTGACTCCAGGGCTGGTGCTCTATCCACTGCTCCACCTAGCTGCCCCAGGAACATATATTCTAATGATAGTGAGGAGTAGATAAGTAGTGTGATGAAGCACTATAGGGAGGGTGTGGAAGATAATTGGAAAAGGGAGGGTAGTTAGCAGCTGGGAGAGTGGCAAAGGCCCTCCTTCAAAGGAGGGGTTTGAGGCTGAATCTAAAAGGAAGTCCAGCTGGAATAGGGGGTCACAGTAAGGATGAAGAACAGGGTTGGGGTCATAGGGGATAGTAAGATGAAATGTATAAAAGATTATAGGGGCAGCTAGGTGGGCATCGTGGATAGAGCACTCGGCCCTGGAGTCAGGAGGACCTGAGGTCCAATCTGCCTCAGACACTTAACATTTACTAGCTGTGTGACCTGGGCAAGTCACTTAACCCCAATTGCCTCACACACACACATAAAAGGATGATGAACAAATAACAGTAATTTCAGAGGTCACGTATAAGGGAAGAGGTGAATAAGCATTTATTAGGCATTTACTTATATGGGCATGGCATTGTGCTAAGGGCTTTACTGTTATTTTCATTTGAATAGAAAGTCTAATTCTTATGGGGGATAGCAAGATCAAGGGTGTGACTATCTCTGTGTTGTTGTTTGTCATTCTATTCTCTAAGAGGACCATGACATCCAGGTGATGTCTTGACTTGCTGTGAATTGGCGTTAAGTGGAGGGAAGGCTGTACAAGAGTCACCAACCTCACTCTCCCCAGAATCTTTTGGGGTCCCAGTGGCAAGATTATATATCAGGGCAACTAGGATGGCGCTGGATGTTGAAGGGCAATTAGGGTTAAGTGACTTGCTCAGGGTCACACAACGAATAAGTTTCTAAGGTAAATTTGAACTCAGGTCCTCCCAACTTCAGAGCCAGTGCTCTATCCCCGGTGCCACCTAAACTGCCCTATCTGAGCTGAAGCACAGGAGATAATGTTAGGTTATATTCTTCCTGTGTTCTCAAAGAGAACCAATGACATCATGAAGGTGATGTCTTGATTGGCATGTGAATAGGAGATCACAGGGAGTATGAGTAGATTGGAGGAAATGTTGGGTATTTGAGGGGTGTGTGAAGTCCCTTAGTATGAAGGTAGGAGATGGGAAGGAGAGAAAGACTACAAAGCAGGCATGTAAAATCATTGAGGAAGAGAGGAGAATATCTTGGAAACTGATAAAGAACAGACACCAGGATCTGGAGTGGATGAAAAATGTGTATACCATGGTTCAAAAAAGGACAGGTAGCTTAGTGAAAGAGGGAGAGGGAGAGTCTGGAAGCAGCCATGGGAAACAAGGAGTATTAGAATACCCCTGCCACAACCAGTGAGGAGTGGGCGAAGTAACAAACGTGCAGACAGTACTGGAAAGGGAAGTACGGCTGTCAGGAGAGAGCTATGTCTCAGTGAGGGCCAGAGGATGGAAGAAGTGAGAAAGAAAGAGGTTTATGATAAAAAAGAATTTGTTTATTTTAAAAGCAGGCAGTTTATAGCAAGTCTTCTTAAACTTTTCCCACTTGTGACCCTTTTTCTCCGGAGAAATTTTTATATGATCCCGAGTATATTGGTATATAAAATAGGTATACATAACCTTTCACTGTTACCAAATTTTTCATGACCCCCTCATTCAGTTACATGACCCATAGTTTAAGAAAGGAGGGTCTAGAGGGGGGGCAGATCTAGGGTGGGACATTGGAGGTGGGGAGAAAGTCAAGGTGGATAGGGAAGTTGAAGATAGGATGTATATATATAAATATATATGGATATTCAGAATGGATTGAGTTATGGTGAGTATAAGGAGATAGGAGTGTGGCTAACTGTTGAGCAGAAAGTCCAGGCAGAGACTCAGTGAAGAGAGATTTGGTTGAAAACGGCACTAGATGTGTGTTCCAGAAAAGTGTTAGTTTGGCAAGGCTGGATGGTCATCACAACATAAATATCCTGTTACTGTTCCCATTGTCACTCAAGAACATGAATGTCATGGCTTTTACCTCATTTTACTTGCTCTTTCTATAAAGAGGTTGCTGTCCATTAGCGTTTACTCTAAGGGGGGTAGCTAAGTAGTACAGTGGGATAGAGTGCCATGCCTAGAGTTAGGAAGACTCACCTTCCTGAGTTCAAATCTGGCCTCAGAAACTTACTAGCTGTGTGAATCTGGGCAAGTCACTTCACCCTGTTTGCCTCAATTTCTTCATCTGCAAAATGAGCTAGAGAAGGAAATAGCAAACCACTCTAGCATCTTTGCCAAGAAAACCCCAAATGGGGTCATGAAGACTCAGAAACAACTGAAACAACTCGACAACAACAACAGAGTTTATTATCTCCTTCAAAGGGTTGGATAAAACTTTCCTTATATACTCCATAGCATTTATAGGCAGTAGGGTATAGTGCAATGGTGTCAAATGCAAATAAAATTGGGCAGCAGTAATCTGTAGACAAGGATTCTTATGGGCTGCATATTGATCTAGTTTAAAAATATAACATTTTTATTATTTGTTTGGTTAAATATTTTCCAATTAAATTTTAATTTGTTCATGGTCCTCTCATGAGTGTGCCTGACAGCATAGGCCTGAGGGCCTATATTTGACACCTCTAATGTTAGGGGATAGCATGCTAACCCTGCTGTCAGGAAGACCTGGGTTCATGGTTCCTCCACTAACACATAACTGGCTGTCTAATTCCAGCCTACTCACTGAAGTTGATGCAAATAACTATCTTAGAGCTATAACTTCCAAAGCAGTGACTTATCTGTATTAATAGTTTTCTCACCAAGAGTGAGACTATAGGTCTGGGCAAGATAAAAAAAAATTCCTACCCATTCTTCAAGGCAAGATTAATTTCAAACACCTCTCAAAATTCACCTTGGCCTGACTAGGAATGGTTCCAAGTTGGTCTCTCTCCTCTGAATTCCTATAACACCTACTGTCTGAATAGTTTATTTTAGCTATGCATTAAAAAGCCATATCTGAAGGGACCTCTGAGATCATTTAGGTCAACTCTCATAAGGGAAAATGAAACCCATAGGAGCAGATAGGTGGCACAGTGGATAGAGCACCAGCCCTGGAGTCAGGAGTACCTGAGTTCAAATCTGCCTTGGACACTTAACACTTACTAGTTGTGTGACTCTGGGCAAGTCACTTAACCCTAAATGCCTCACTTAAAAACAAACAACAAAAAAACAAACAAAACAACAACAACAACAACAAAAATGAAACACCAGACAGAGGGCAATGATATGCCACAAAGTCATACTGTAAGTGTGAGAAGGCAAGATTCAAAGCCAGGTTTTTCAAGATCTTACTCCTCACAATAACAATAGCTAGTTTTATGTTGCATTTTACAGTTTTCAGAGTCCCTTTTGAAAGGGTATTTCATTTTATCCTCACAACATCCCTGGGCAACTAGCAGCATCATTATCCCCTTTTATCAGAAGAAGAGACTGAGGTAGGTAGAGACTAAATCACTTACACACAGTCACTTGTAACAGGTTCATTCATATTAGTTAATTAGGCTGGGTTTGGACTCAGGTCCTGGGGGATTCTAAATCCCACACTTTCTCTCTACGGATAACTCCCTCTGAGTGCTCATGTTTTCCAGACTCTGGTAACTATCCTTTCTATCACATCAGCTGCTTCTGATCTGCCTGTATCAGGCAGGGAAATTCTGGAGGGAAGTAAAGAATCTGGCTGTGTTGCCACCCATTTTCCAGGGGTCTGTCCAACTAGACCTGCCTAATGTACTCCTTGTTTTGTATGGATGTGTGTGGATGTGTGTGTGGTGTGTGTGTGTTGCCTGGGTCTGGTCCCTTTGAACATGTGACATAATGGCGTCTAATAGGGTGATTCCCAAATGAAGTCGAATGTAAATGTGGTAAATGGAAACTACACACAAACGCCATTAGCCATAGTGTAGGGGTGTTTGAGAGACTTACAAGAATGCCAAGAAACCTCTAGAGCTGCTTTCTTCTGGCTTTGATGTAGGACTGTAACTATATGCAGGTGGAATGCAGTGCCTGCTTTGGATTTACACAGTCTTGTTTAATTTAAGCACTTCTCTCTTTACAGTAGAATTAAACAATAACCACATCACAGAGAAGTATGTAAGTAGTAGCGAACATCTGCTGTAATCATGCCGGCAAGCACGTGGTCTTGAATGGTCTCTGGAACCCCAGAAGTATAAATATCTATATAAAGAAATAGGTTTCTCTCTTTCTCTCTTTGTGTGCATACATGTGTGTTTGTGTGTGTGTGTGTGTGTATGTGTGTGTGTAAAATGCTTTTAGTCTAGACTAGAAGTTTTGCCTCCCATTTAATTGCCAACCTGGTGACCCACTGAGAAAAAGTCATGTAGTTCCCCCCACACTGGGTGTTCAAATTGGTTGCTTGCTATTCCCTCACTCACTTAGTCAGTGGGGCAATGGAGTGAGTCTCCAAATTGCCACAACTCCAGTGACTTGAAGTATAAGACTATCTTAATCCATCACGTTCTACTCAGGGAGGCATCATAAAAGAGGGGGAAGAGTATTCAGCCAGAAGTCCTGTCTTCTTTAGGGAGAAGAATTCCATTTTGGGGAGCCTTTAAAAATATGATCATGTAGCAAAGAACTAGAAAACACTGATGGCCATTGATTGGGCAATGGCGTAAACCATTGTAGTATATTAATGTAATAGATTATTACTATGCTTTAAGAGATGATGATCTCAATGAAAAATAGAGAAAGCATGGGAAGAACTTATTGTGTCTTTCAAAAAGATCTCATTGTAGGTGTGTGTGGATTTTAATTGGAGCCAGCATAGTAATTGACAGTGCCTTGCTCTACGTTCTGTCCAAGTTCATGTTCATTGCTTCTATGACCATCTCATCCTCTGCCCATCCCCTTTTCCTTTGGCCTTCAATCTTTCACAATATCAGGGTTTTTTCCAATGAGATCTGTCTTCTCGTTATGGTGGAAAATTAGTGATATCAAACTCAAATAATAATAATAAAAAAGATCCCTGTGGGCTGCATACTGGCTTAGAAAACCACAAATCATCTCAGCCAGTACTGCATTTACATTATTTTGATAAATATTTCCCAATTACATTTCTGGTTTGGGCACACTGAGTAGGTTTTGCAGGCTAGATGCTGCCTTTAGGTTATGAAGATCTGACACCGGTGAGTATAAAGAACAAAATTCGTATGCCAGTGGTATTAATCATTGGGTAGAAACTGGACTATCAGACCTGTGCAAAAAAATAAAAAATAAAAATAAAACCATTGTGGAGAATGGCCATAGATAGATGGCAACATAAGGTCAGTGGTTAATTGGGAGCAGGAGATTTTTTTCCTCTTTCTCATTCTGTGGTCTGAGAAGAACTGAGGCCCAGAGAGTCAAAGTGATTTGAGGAAGTCTAGATTAGAGTTGATGTACACCAGATTCACAGCAACAACTCCCGGGCTCTGGGCATATGAAAAGCCCCTCTGGCTCGTGACTAGGACCTCAGATTAATAAGGAACAGGAGCCTGTTTCAGCCTGCACAACGGTAATCCTGGTTGACAGTGATAGAGTACTTCTCACTGGAGATCAAAGCCATTATCTTTCTCTTCCTCATACCATTAAACAACATCAGCCTGTTCACCCACCAGTAGCTGATCCCGGTCCATAGTATTTTAAATCCAGCCAGGGCCCTATATACTCCTGTTCCTGAGAGGTACTGAAAAAGCATGGGGAATTGACCCTTGCCCCCAGAAATATCCCCATTCCACATGTCCCCAGGCCATGGAAGCGGCCTTAGCTTTAGGCGGAAAGTCTGAGAGTCATGATGTAGGTGCTGAAGGCTTGAACTTGTACGACAGTTGTAAATGGGGGGGTTTAGAACCTATAGCCTCTACCTCCTAGAGTTGTTGGGGAATATCATATGAATAAGATTCATAAAGCTTTTTGTGAGCCTTATAGAGCTATATAAAGATCAACTCTTATTATAGCCGGGATGAGCTTGCATAGTCACCATTCCCAATAGATGATGAAGGGAGCCTCAACCAGGTAGGATTCTGGCTGACTCTCACCACCACTTGGGACCCTCATAGCTTAATGATCCCACCCTTCTCCTTTTATTTTTAGGGGCCTTACAGGAGTCCCCTGCTAAATTTATTTCCCCCCTTTTTCCAGAAGAGGCCTTCCCTCCCCGTACAGTCTCCCTTTCATTTTCAGGGATTTGTAGGATAAGCCCCCTGGAATGTAAGCTTTTTCAGTCAGTCAACAAACATTTATTAAGCACTTACTTTGTGTCAGGTGCTATGCTAAGCAGTGAGGATGCAAATTAAAGCAAAAAGAAAGGTATCCCCAGACCTTAAAAAGAAGAAAACCTGTAAAAGGAAAAAAGTGGGGCAGGCTAAGGGGACAGCATTGTGCTGAAGTCCACAGAGTCAGAAGCAGAGTTGGGAGAGGAATGAAGGAAGGTTAGGCTATGGGGCTCAGGAAGAACTCACCAATAGGAGAAGGGGACCATGGGGAGAAGAGATGTTCCAAGGTGAGGAGGTCATTAAAGGATGGTGGTTGGGGTCTGGAGATCAAAAGCAGGGTCAGGAGTCATGGAGAGGCTTCTCAGTCACCTTAACATCTTTCTCAATCTCTAAAGAAGCCTACTTTCTCTTGCCCCCATCCCCTCCCTCAACCTGACTACTGTCTCCCTAGCACCAATTTACTCTTGGCTGAACCCATTTTTACCCAACCTATCACTCTGCTTCATTTGCTTCAGTTTCAGAGTATCAGTTTCTAAATCCTAGGAACTTTTTCTACTATATTCCTTCAAATGAACTATGGGATCCAAGGATAAGACTTTTTCTTTAAATTTTAAAATTGTTTTATTTTCAAAATTATCTTTTTTCAAAATTGATATTTGGTATGAACCTTCTTCACCTCCATTCATACAAGCATGGCAAAAGCACTTTTTGATTCATCAGATCATTTTAGATGAAGTAAGGCATTAACTACTTTAAGCTTTTTCTGAATTCATCTTTCCCTATCAGACAATAACATCCCAGACCCTGAACAAAAAAGTCTTAGCTTCAGAGGGTATCTATTTAGTCTGGGGCAAACGTAAGGGGGGTAGAGGTGGGATAGATAATACTTGCTTTCAAATATTTTAAGAGATTAGAATTGTTTTGCTTGACCCCAGAGAGTGATCTTGTAACAACCAGTGGCAATTGAAAGGAGGCTGATTTAGACTTGATTTAAGAAAAAAAAATAATAACTCAAGATGTCCAAAACCAAAATAGGTAGCCTCTAGTAATAGCAGGCTCCCTCTTATTGGAGATCTTCAAGCTAAGATGGGAAGGACACTTGTTAGGTTGTTGTTTAGAAATAGGTTGGACTTCACGCACTCTACTGTTCCCTCCAATGCAGATCTTGTGATTTTGATTCTTTTGATCTCCTTAAGGACACTGTGGCCTTTCCCATCTGAGGTCAATTCATCTGACCAGCTGCACAAAGCTATGTGAAGGAGCAAGGACAAGGATAAGATCTAGAACCCAACAGTTTGAATATATCCAGAACATGACTTTTAGCTCTGTTGGAAGTATTAGAAGTGTTATTCTCATGTCAACTACTCAGTTCTATATCTTGGAATCCTTATCTCCAGTGTCACCTCATATAGGATATCTTTCTTGACCTTTCGCAGTCCTTCCAATCCCCTCCTAATTCCCAAATAGTTGGCTCTTCAACTCCTCCAAGATTACTTTTTACTTATGTTTTATCATATTATATATGTTATACATTATAGTATGTGTCATATATTGCATGCCATATATTATATTATATTGTGATGTAATTATATTATAGTATGTATCATATTATTTATCAGGTTAAGTTATGCTATATATTATATGTCATATATTGTCATTACATTATATCTTATCGTATCCTATCTTATCTTATATCATATCATAATCTTTCCATTCAAAGTAGGAGCTTAGTTTAGTGGACATAAAGCAGGACTGAAGGCAGTAGGACCTTGATTCAAGTCCTATGTCTGACATCTCCTGATTTTGAGATCCTGGTCAAGTCAGTAGTATCTCAGACAAGACTCTAAGACTGTACCTTGAAAAGCAGGTGGCATTGTACATTGGCCCAAGAAGCTTCTTCACTAGAAGTCCCCTGTACCAACAAAATCACAGGTCTTGTCCAAAAAATGTTATTTTGTGTTTACTGTTTTCTTTACATATTATGTGTTCCCCCTTCTTTTCCCCAGGAAAATGCAAGGTCTTTGAAAGTAGGGACTGGTTTGTCTTTGTAACCCCCAATATGAAGGTCATATTCATGGACAGATTTTAGGGGGTCTATGAACTTGAATAGGAAAAAAATACATCTTTTTTCAATTACCTCTAACTTAAATTTAGCATTTTCTTCAACTATTTAAAAGCCTTATTCTTAGAAGATGTCCATAGGCTTTACACCCAAAGGGTGCATGATACACAAAATGGTTAAGAGACCCTGCCCTGTTGCCTAGGACAGTGCCTGGTATACTGATGCTTAAGAAAGGTTTGTTGAATTGAATTGAATTGTCTTATGGGCAATTCTTACCCTTCCTGCAATCTCCATTCTTGCATACAGAGGAAGTTCAAGCTGTGCGAGTCAGATTCTCCCTGGTGCCTGAGTGATTGAAGTAATAATTTACTAAGTGTTACGAGGGAAGAGTGTCCTGGAAGAGTTAATGAGCATCCAACAGGGCTGAACTTTACATCCAGGCAGTAGCTTCCACACCGGGAAAATGTGATTCAAGATCTGAAAAGGGCTTTTCACAGTTTTTGAATGAAGGCAGTGTCTGAATAAAAAGTGCTGCTAGGATCCACTTCTCACTTAATGAGACACTACTATTTGAGAGGGTGGGGAAACCCAGCCTGAAAAGCTAAATCAAGAAATTCTTGTAGCTGAAATTGAAATAGCATACATGTCTTGACAAAGTTGGCCTTATCTTGTCTGAGTTTGCCAATTCTCCCCAAAAGAACTCTGACTGGTTCAAATCTAGGGCCATTACTAGGATGAAGTGACTAGCACTTTGGCCCAGGGCACCCACAGCCACACTTCTCTGGGGTTGGGGGGGGAGGGAAGGTCCCATGTGGTTTCCTCCCCATGGCTCATGGCAAAGCCAAGCCTTGACTTATAGACCTACAATGGCTTGTGAATGGGAGGAAGGAAGGAAGGAAGAAAGGAAGGAAGGAAGGAAGGAAGGAAGGAAGGAAGGAAGGAAGGAAGGAAGGAAGGAAGGAAGGAAGGAAGGAAGGAAGGAAGGAAGGAAGGAAGGAAGGAAGGAAAAAAGCATTTAATAAGCATTTCTTTTGTGTTAGGCCCTGTTCTGAATGCTGGAAATACACATACAAAAGTGAGACAATCTCTGACCTCAAGAAGATTATATTCTAATAAGGAGGAAAATAGGATCATAGATCTGGACCTGAAAAACACCTTAGAGTCATCTAGTCTCACTCTCTCATTTTAAAGATGAAGAAACTGAGGAAAAGAGAGGTTAAACATAGTGAAACAATACATAGATGAGTGATATTTAGGGAAGGGGATTGTCTAAAAGAAATTATAGGGATGGTGAAGCTGGCACATTGCTACCATTTTTCTTGAAATTCGTGAATAAGAAATCACTGTTCACGTCCTCTTCCGGCTGCCAAAGTCACACAGCTGATTCCCAGTGCCTCCTGGGGAGACAGTTGAATTGCATGTCCTCACTCAAACTTTTTGTATTTGACAAATTTTAGATCTTTTTTTCCCCGCCTAATGAATGACATTAATAATGGAATAGCATCACTGTGGCATGAAACATTTCTTCTCTTGGCTCGACAGTTCTTTAGGGAATGTGAGGTCTTCTCTGAGTATGAGTCATCTGGTTCCTGTTGCATTTGGTTATGGGATTTTTCTTTCCCTTTCTTCTCTCCCCAAGAACAAGCCCTGAAACTGTGTTTCAGTCCTTTACAATTAGATGTAAGTAGGCCAACTACAAACACAAATCATAAGGAATAACTGTGGTAAACAGCATTTGGTCCTTTATTTAAATTTATGGAAATGTAATATCTGAAAAATTGAAATAGCTTTAAAACCATGATCAATCAGTGGGGCAATTATTCCTAGGAAGATGCCATATGTCCCACCCAGGGGGATTGTGGCAAGGCTACCAGTTCTCCAAGCTTTAAAAATGAATATTCTCCTTTCTGGAGAATGCTAACCTGAGACCACAGGTATAATTGGGATCATCCCTTGAATTTATAGAACACTTTTATTCCATGGAGCTAAATGGATTTAATAAATATTCTTGCCCAGCAGAATTCTGACAACCTTGTGAGTTAAGATGTTATTTCTGCTTTGCAAATAAGGAAATGAGGCTGGGGAGCTTTACAAAGCTCCTTAATAGGACTGTCAATGCCAGCGTCCAAAGATGCTGATGTCAACTCCAGCATTCAGGGCCATGCTTCAAAGAAGAACAAACTGATTGGGCATCTACAGGTAGTTTGAAAGGCATTGACAGGTATTCCCTTTCCTCCCTTTCACTCCACCAAAACAATCCCTCACTGATGCCTCTATTTCCTCCTTTAGAGATTCATTTATTTTAGTGTGAAAAGCTTGATAATCTTTACAGATTCCTCTTTTAAAGCTAAAAATTCCTGAGATGGGCCAGCACCCAGTTAATACATTAGGAAAGATAAATGGTTAGCAACAAGAAAGGGCTGCTGGCTGGGGCAAGGAAAGGAAGGAAGCAGCTTTTGACAACTTCATAATTTTGACCAAGATTGTCCCTAATAGAAAACCTCCAGTCTTTTCTCTAGGTAATAGAAAATTTCCTTCCACTAATGAAATTTTGGGATAGTCAAATCACCCTATGAGAATTTAAAACAAACAACCCCCCCCCCCACATCCCTGACTTATGGAGGCTTCTGAAGTCCAAGTCTCAATTGTATAACTGACTTGTCTTCATTTCTGTTTTGTTTTATGTGTCTGGAAAGCCAGGCAAATTCGATTAGACTACAAGATTTGGACTTAAATCCTGTTTACATCTTGCTTCAGACATTTACTATTCCTGTGACACTGAGCAAGTCTGAACCTCACTTTTTTTCATCTATAAAATGGGAATAATGACAGCACTTATTTCAAGGGAGAAAAGGAAATAAAAGTATTCAGACACTTTGGGAACCTTAACTTTCTATATAGATATCCACTTTTATTATCAAAATGGGACTGGTCAAAGAAAATAGCTCTAAGGTAAACATGCAACTGCAAATAGCAAGAAGAGAAGAATGAGCATTGCTTGTTAAAAGGCACTTTTGTTGATACTGCAGAGTATTAGTGGAGCTGGACAAATCCTTCCAATGTGAGGAGTTAAAAGTAAGCAGAGAGGGCACCTAGGTGGCGCAGTGGATAGAGCACTGGCCCTGGATTCAGGAGGACCTGAGTTCAAATATGGCCTCAGACACTTGACACTTACTAGCTGTGTAACCCTAGGCAAGTCTCTTAACCCTCATTGCCCCACTTAAAAAAAAAAAAAAGTAAGCGGAGGAAAGGACTTGTAAGAATACTATCATTCTGTGAGCAGGAGGAGTTCAGAGAAACCTGGAGGGTCTTGCGTGAGCTGATGATGAGTGAGATGAGCAGAACCAGAAGAACATTGTACACAGTATCATCAACATTGAGTGTTGACCTACTGTGATGGACTATATTCTTCTCACCAATGCAATGGTACAGAAGAGTTCCAGGGAACTTGTGATGGAAGAGGATCTCCAAATCCAAGAAAAAAAAAAAAAAAGAACTGTGGAGTATAGATGCTGAATGAACCATACTATTTCTTGTGTTTTTGATGCTGTTGTTTTTTTCTATTTTGAGGTTTTTCATCATTGCTCTGATTTTTTCTCTTATAACATGACTAATGAAGAAATATGTTTAATGTTATTATATGTGTGTGTATATATATATATATACATATATATATATATATATATATATATATATATATATATATATATATATATATATATATATATATATATATATAACCTATATCAGATTACCTGCTGTCTAGGGGAGGGGTGAGGGAGGGGAGGGAGGGAGAAAAATCTGAAATTCTAAAGCTTGTATAAACAAAAGTTGAGAACTATCTTTACATGTAACGGAAAAAAAATAAAATTCTTTATTAATTTAAAAAAAAAAGAAAAAAAGAATACTATCATTCTGGCTCAACTGGAAATATCTGCTAAAGGGGTTAGCTAGTATGATAATAGTAATACCTAACATTTTTATAGAACCTTAAGGTTTGCAAACTGTTGTATATACATTATCTCAGTTGAATCTCACAAGATGCCCATGAGATAGGTTCTTTAGGCAATCTTACCCTATTTTACAAGGGAAAAAAACTAAGGTTAAGTGACTTGTCCATGATCATACAGGTAATAAATATTTGTGATATGAGACATACTCAAGTTTTCTTGACATCAGTTTGGGTGTCCTATACACTGCGCCACCAGCTTTCTCTATATTAATATCATTCATTGGGAGGTAAAAGGAAGAGTGCCGGCCTAGAGTCAGGAGATTATGTTCTAGTCCCAGTTCACAGTATTTAGATATCCATACAAAAATAGATTTCAGAGGTCTCAGTGTTAGAAATAGATCATAAGGTTAATCAATGATTGCTTTTTTATCAGTAGGCTTAATCAACTAAGACTTGGAACTCTTGGGCTGGATAATTTTATCCTCATTTTGACTTCCTTTGGGGACAGGGCACAGGTCTAAGACCAGAGCAAAGGTCTTTCTTCTGGTAAAAAAAAATACTGTAGGTATTTCAAGGTGCTTGCCTTCTCTTCTCCCATGTGGCAATTGGTCATGAGTTTCTTCTTTAGATTTCTCAACATAGTCTTTCTGGATCCCCCTCCTTTTTCTTTACTTTTTTCCCCTCTTATCCCTATCACCCAGACACCAAAATAGATGATATATCATCATCAGGTTTAATTAAGAAAGTATTCAGTTCCTTACTTTTTCCATCTCAAGCTCCAGGAGGGTATGTTGCTGATAGGACTGGAATCATTTGTGGAATTTCTGGTTGATCCTCTCATCAAACATACAGTTTCTTCCAAGTTATGTTCACAGACTCTTTTTTTCCCCTAAAACCGTTATCAGAACCTTTCAGTTTCTAAACATGGAAATGTGACAACTTAAAGCTTTTTGGATCCTTGTTCCCAAAGGCACATTGTAGAGATAGATGCCATTTTTTCAGACTATTTCTATTGGGAATTGTGTTTTTGAGAATGCACATCATGCAATGTTTCTTTGACTGAAATGTGGGCCCAATTTCAAGATTTCAAAAGTAAAGAGAAACCAGAAGAAAATATTAAGTTGGATGATGAATGGGAAGAGAAAGGAAGGAAGTCAGTTGAATGTCCATTTTTGCAGATTTTTAAAAGGTTTTTAATTTTAGGAAGTAAACAGAAGCAAAGAACAAAGTTACCATGTCACAGAGGTCATAAAAGCCAATGCTGATTTTTTTATGTCTTAGGGAAATTAGGCTTAGGATCTTTCTTAGCTACAGTATTGAACAACACCCTCTTTTCTATAGTTCTCCCCATAAACAGTCTGCCTAAAGCTCTTCTAGAGTAGGTACAAGATCAAATCGTTAGCTTAGCTAGGGACAGATTGACAAGGGTGCTAGGCTTCTTTGTTTCATTCCACACCCTCCATCCTCATCTCCCCCTTTTCCCCCCCCAAAATGGTTCTTTCTATCTTGCCAAGGCTGGAAGTACAACAACCACTAATGGGTTCATTCCCAATGCTAATTTTCTTGAAAGTTTTAACTTGTCCCATTTTTTCTGGCCTGGGATGGTTCACTCCTCCTTAGGCAACTTAGTGTCCCTTCACTCCAGGGATAGGGTTGGAGTAAGGGAGTGAGGGGGGCTGCCATATCAGTGCCAGACTTAGTGCAGGCATGCAGTTGGCTTTAGCCATACTGTAACTCCGAACTCCCAAAGTCAAGCAATCCACCAAACTCAACCTCCCCAGTAACAGGAACTACAGATATATGCTACAACACCCCCTCCCCTCCACTTTAAAAAATAAATTTTATTGATATCTTTTGTTTTCCATTATCTACATTTTTTCACTGTATACCTCTCACCACCCCCTCTAAGACAGCCATCAATAACAAAAAAAAAATAGAATGAACATTTTAATTGGTTCTTTTCCTTGAGGTTATTTTTTAACCTGCCTAGCAGTTATTGCCTAACAACCCTAGGGACCAGAAGGCTCAAGAGTGGGAAATGGGCCAGACAACCTTGCACAGAAACATGGACAATTAATCAGCCCCCTCATCTAGATTGACAGGGAACCTTTACTCTGCTGTATATTTGATGTACCCTTCCTTAATTATCCATTATAGAGCTGGAAGAGACCTTGAAGGTGATTTATTCCATTCTCCTAATTTTACAGATGAGGAAATTGAGGACTGTGGCAGTCAGGAAAAAGAAATGAGATATAGAAGAGAATCATGTTTGAAATCAGAAAACCTGAGCAAAAATCCTGCTTCTGCTACGTAATCGTGGACAATTCATTTAACCCCTCTGCATCTCTGTTCCCTCAATGTAAAAGGATGATCAGATCCAAACCCATACCCTTTCGGATCCATTCCTCTTTAATTTTTTTTTTGTTTTTTTTTTTTAGTGAGGCAATTGGGGTTAAGTGACTTGCCCAGGGTCACACAGCCAGCAAGTGTTAAGTGTCTGAGGCCGGATCCAAACTCAGGTACTCCTAACTCCAGGGCCGGTGCTCTATCCACTGCGCCATCTAGCTGCCCCTCCATTCCTCTTTTAAATCTGATGATGCTAAGTGTGTGCTGGCCCATAGCCACACTACAGTAGTTCTGGGCCTAAAGCTCAGGTATCCTGGACCTCCTTCCAAAGCTTGCTTCATCTGGAGAATAGGGATAAATGAGGGCTATACACCAGCTCCAAACTTTCAGTTTATTTGTAATCTCAACCCCTAATTCTCTTTGACTAAAATGAGTAACAAGAGCAAGATTTGACTCTTTTGAACTTTCCTCTTTTGTCTTTTAACCTTCTTAGAAAGAAGCCATAAAGGAAGGAGGAAGTAAATAATATTAGCTCATAATTGTTGTGTTGTTTAGTACATGTCTGACTCTTCATGGTCCCCTTTGGGATTTTTTGGCTAAGATACTGAAGTAGTTTGCCATTTCTTTCTCCAGATCATTTGAAAGATGAGGAAACTGAGGAAAACAGGGTTATGTGACTTGCCGAGGGTCACATGGCTTGTGAGTGTCTGAGACTCACAAAGATGAGTCTTCCCGACTCCAGGCCCAGTTCTCTATTCCTTGTGCCACCTTGCTGCCCCAGCTCACAAGAGGTAGTGCTAAACCTACATTTAATTAATTTAAATTTAACAAACATTTATTAAGGCTCTACTATGTGCAAAGTACCATGCAAGGTTATGGGGATACAAAAATTAAGGAAAAAGAAACCCAGTCCATGTTCTCAAAGACCTCACAGTATAATGGAGGAGACGATAAGCCAACAACTATGTACAAACAAGATATAGAGAAAATTTCACATTATTCTCTTCCATGTTCTAGTCAGAATGACTTATTTCATATTTCTTATTACCTGTGTATTCTTGGCCAATTCAACCTCTTTGAGGCTCATATTTTTTCATTTTGAAATGGGAGGTTTAGATTAAATGACCTTGGAAGTCATATGTGTGTGTGTGTGTGTGTGTGTGTGTGTGTGTGTATGTATATATGTATATAGTCTCATTTAAGCTTCCTTTTATAGTCAAGGAAACAGGCCCAAAGAGGTCAAGCCCATCATGGCACAGGTAGTAAGAGTTAGAGATAAAATTTGAAGGCAGCTCTTTTGACACTAGTCAGTCCTTTTCCCACTGTACTCATCCTATAGCATAGTTGTGTGAAATCCAACATCAGGATGTTGCCCCACCTCCTTCATCAGAGAATCCTGTCCCAGAGGACCCAAACTAAGCCCAGCACACAGCCACAGCCACTTATTTACACTGAAGTCCAAACTGTACTCTCTTCCCAAGTTTTGTTTCCTTTCCACTTAGTTCTGGAGCACAGTTGGCTAGTCTTCATGTCATATGGATAAACAGCCCAAATACCACCCTCTACAAGCACTTAAAGGCAAGAGGAATAAAAAAAATCCTGAAAATGCACTATTATTCATTGAAAAACTCTTAAAGGCACAATTCCTGTCATTTAGTGCCTATTTGCCATTGCTGCATGTGATCCAGAAACCTGAAACAATTTCAAATTGTGGTATTAGCAGAGGTTATTCACTGGAACATTCACTTATTATTACTGAGACATGGAGGTTTAAGGTATTCTAGACTATGTTTTTTATGAAAAATGTAGAAGAGAGAGACAACAGGCGAGGGTTGGGGAAGAAAGTTTCTCTAATGAGCAGAAACAAAACTTTTTCAAATAAAAGGAGATGCATGGAGATAATAAAAGAGCTACTGGAAAATTGGCTCATCTTAGATTATTAGAAATAATTTGATTTACTAATGAAATTGTTTCACTTTGGCTGCCATCATGATTGATACCACTAACTGGAAAGGAAATATTAATTTGCAGGCAGCGCTATCACCATTTAAAGTTGCTTTTCACATCAAATAACAAGGGCATGTGAGAAGCAAATTAAAGTACCAGTTTAAAAAAAATCAATTTGCATCTGAATTTTCCACAGAATGATTCTCACTCTCCCTTTCTCAGAATCATGTTGGGGGAGGGGACATAGGAGGAACAAGGGGGAGGACTCTTTTCTATCCAGTTTCTTTTCAAATTAAAAATTGTCATTTTCATCAATTTTAAACAAGATTCCTAAAATTCAGATGACTTTAAATTAACAAGAGTGCAATTAACTCAAGCTTTGAAATTGTTTTTGTGAAGCTGCTTTGCACAGCCATTAAGGTGGGAAGCAGGGGCATTTCAGGACTAACTGTTCCAAGAAAAGACAGAAAAAAGTATTTGTCACCTACCACCACATAGTGTTGCAGTGAGAATGAATTGGGGGCTGAACCTGATTCTCTCAGATACCTGGCTTTTTGCTATGTTTAGACACAGCAGGCCCTTTGTACATATTAAGCATATTGTTTTGGGAAGGCAAAAACTCCCTAATTCTACTCCAAAAGTCAAAGTGGTTATTCCTTTCAATGAGGAAAGCCTATCTTAAAAAATAAGTAAATAATTTTTATTTTTATTTTTTAAATTGAGTTCCAAATTCTCATCCTTCAGCCCTCCCTCACCCCTTGAGAAGGCAAGCAATATGATACCCATTTTACATATGAAATCATACAAATTATATTTCCACATTACCCATGTCACAAAAAAGCAAAAAAAAGTGAGGAAATTATACTTTTATTTGCATTCAAAATTCATTAGTTTTCTCTCTGGAGGTAGATAGCAATTTTCATCATGAGTCCTTTGGAATTGTATTGAATCATTATATTGATCAGAGTAGCTAAGTCTTACACAGTTGATCATCATTACAACATTGCTGTTACTGTGTACTGTGTTATCTCTTGGTTCTGCTCACTTTACTCTGTATCAGTTCATATAGGTCTTCCTAGGTTTTTCTGAAACCATCCCCTTCACCATTTCTTATAGCACAATGGTGTTAAAGAAAGCCTGGTTGTAGCAACCATTGAATACAGAACCCAGTGTTGGATACCATAGGCATTTTCAAAACAATATGATGAGATCTCTTCTGTCCATCTCCTTCCTTCATGCTATGAATTCCCTATGCCCAATAATTCTTAACTCCTATTTTCTTATATAACTTTGAGCAACTCAACTACCTTGGTCCTCAGTCTCCTCACCTCAAGTTATTGGACTAAATGCCCCCCCCCCCACTTAGAGTCTAAGGTTTCTTCTGGTCCTGCTGGTGGACTTATGATCAACCTACTGAAATTTGACAACCTATCCTTTAAAGTCTACTTCAAACCCTACCTCTTTCATGAAGCCTTATCTGATCTCCCTAGCCATAAGATAACTCTCTTCTGTATAATCACAGTTCTTTGTGCCATAGCTATGCATCCCTTCATCATATTCTCTTTGTTGCCTTACCCTATCATTCCTTTTTCAGTTAGTTTATGTTTTGTGACCTTGCTTATTGGACCAATTATTTTTGTAACAGTCCTCTGATATAAAGGGAATCCCTCTTCTGAGGACCCAAGGTAGCACTGTTGACCCTTACTTTCTATAACTGGGCTCACAGAGTTATACTTGCTCAGTATAGGTACAGCTGTCAATAGATTAAGTTCTTTTTGAGGTACCCAGTTTATGTCTAAGGAAAGACCTATGGGCCAGCCAGAGATGTGGGGGAAAATGATCCTTTAATGAGTTTGGCTGCTTAAAATAACACATAAAACAATGGGAGGCAATTCTATGCACAGCTTTATTGCAAGCAGTGGAGAAGAAGGGGAAGGAGAGAGAGGAAAAGGTGACCTGACATAAAACTCAGGCATACAGTGTAATATAAGATTATAACTCATACAAAGGCAGCCCTGCATTAGGGAGCACAGAGAAACAGGTCTATTCAGCAGGAAGGAGGTGCTCCAGCAGGGAGTTGTACTCCCACAGGAGAGGAGGGTATATTCCCTATACAGCAGAGGGAATGTCCCAGAAGGAAGGGGTGCTCCTGGTATAGAGAAAGAAGTGCTCCAGCAGGAAGGGGTATTCCTGCTAGAGGGGAGGGTGTGCTCCAAAGTATCCTTTTGAGAGTTGGATTCTTATGCCATGATTTTGGATGACCTCTTAGGAACTGGCTGAATTGTCTTTCAGGAGTCAAGGCAGAATATTATTTTGTGGGTTTATTATCAGTGAGAAAAAACAAGCTGGTGGTAAACAAAACATACAGCAGTACTAACTAACCTTTCTAAAATGTGATTGTCAGTATTTTTACATTAGTATCTTCAATAAGCTTATAGCCTTCCTTAGGGGGAAATTGTCATGGTGACCTCAAAACCATCAGGCCTAATTTAATAACAATGGTTTCCACGCATAGATCCTCTAAACTACAGCCACCCTTAAGGAAAAACTGTTAGGGTGGACTCAAGACGACCAGGCTTAGTTTTCTTTTTCTTTTTTTTTTTTTTTTTAGTGAGGCATTTGGGGTTAAGTGACTTGCCTAGGGTCACACAGCTAGTAAGTGTTAAGTGTCTGAGGCCGGATTTGAACCCAGGTACTCCTGACTCCAGGGCTGGTGCTCTATCCACTGTGCCATCTAGCTGCCCCCAGGCTTAGTTTTCTAACAGTCTACCTAAAGCAAAATCTTTTACCTGAATCTTCCAATTTATGAAATTGTTCATCCTATATACACCCTATGCCTTGGGTCTCATGACCTGATCAATACCAGCTCTTTCTGAGCATGCGCATTTGTCCAAGTTGTGTGTCTTATCTCTTCTCTCATACTTTAAGATCCTTGGAGGGTGGGACCATATTTTTTATTCAATTCAACAAATATGTATAAAGCTTCTATTATGTGAGAAGCACTGTGCTGGGCACTATGGGAGATATGCCTTAGATAGGAGCCTGGTATAATAATACTATATTACAGATAACTTTAATACTAAAGTGAAATAATAACCAATATTACATAAGTGAATTAGTGAGTTGTAACAATACTAGAAAATACTAAAAAATATATGGAATGGGAGAGGGAAGGTCATTATTGACAGGGATGATAAAGGGGATGAGGGAAGGCTTCTTGGAGGAGGTAGCATTTGAGTTAGGAGGTTTTGTCATTGATGATAATGTTTTTAGTCATGTCTGACCCTTCGAGATCCCGTTTGTGATTTTTCTTTGCAGAGGTACTAGAGTGGTTTGCTATTTCCTTCTCCAGCTCATTTTACAGATGAGGAAACTGAGGCAATCAGGGTTAGGTGCCCCCACTTCATCTGGGGCCATGGCCAGTTGTTTTGACTTATGTTCTGCCACTGGACTCCAATGACACTGGAGGAGAGAGTGAGGCTGATGACTGCACAGCTTTGCCATCACTTAAATCCAATTCACTTGCAAGTCAAGACATCACCCTCCTGATATTATTGGTCCTCTTCAGGAATGAAGGATGAACAATGACTTGCCATTTACACTGTCTAGTATGTACATAGTAATCTGTATGTTGTCTCCCCAATTAGAATGTGAGCTCTTTCATCATATTTTCTGCTTTCCTGTGTAAAGAATTAATTGTTATTTGAGGTTTTTATGCCTCAGCGAGCACTGGCCTGGGGCTCCGCAAACCGCACGGTGCTCTACCCACTGGTTGTAGCCATTGCCAGGGCTCTGGCACCTCACATCATCACTACTTGAGGACACCTACATGGGCCTGGCAAAATTATAATGATTGGAAGCCTAGTGAGGGCAGTCATGTGACTGTCAGAGCGGCCATCCCATTGACTGGGACTCTGTGGGGGTGTTTCTAGGTTTGGGGGAGGAGAACTGGGCATTCTAGGGGGAAGCTGGAAAGCGACAGGCGTTCTGCTGGGTATTTTCAGCTGATTCCTGGGCGGTGGTATTTTTTCAGGTATTATAATTTCCCTTTCCCCATTTTATTTCCTTTCCCTTGA